>NW_027208203.1:890000-1490000 GCF_964237555.1 Oryctolagus cuniculus | reverse complement strand
ATAGATTAAAAATTATTTGAATATGAGATTAGAAGGGGCATGTCAAGGTATCCAGTATTTAAATTTTGAAGTTGTAGTGTTCACTTTAGTGAAACTGCAGTCTCTGGAAATTTTAAGAAATTGACTCAAGGCCAGCGTTGTGGTGTAATCTGTAAAGCTGCTGCCTGTAATGCAAATGCAGGCATCCCATATGGGCACTGATTCGATTCCTGGCTGCTCCACTTCCAGCTCAGGTTCCTGCTAATGGCCTGGGAAAGCAGTGGAAGATGACCCCAGTCCTTGGGCTCCTGCACCCACATGGGAGATCCAGATGAAGCTCCTGGCTTCAGCCTGGCCCAGCTCTGGCTATTGCAGCCACTTAGGGAGTGAACCAGCAGATGGAAGGTGTCTGTCTCTCTCTCTCTCTCTCTCTCTCTCTCTCTCTAATTCTTCCAAATAAAAACAGAAATATTTATTAAACATTGACTGTTCACACAAAAGGAAGGAAAAAGATATTCTTGGAATATTTCTTTGTTTGATGAGAGGGTGACTGTGCCAAAGAGATTGAATTTTCTTCCACTTTATACAGAAAGTTGATTTAGTGGGAAAGGTGTGAGCTTTGAAATTACATTGATTAGGGGCTGGCGCTGTGGCGTATTGAGTTAACCCTCTGCCTCTGGTCCACTTTTGACCCAGCTCCCTGCTAATGGCCTGGAAAGCAGCAAAGGATGACTCAAGTGCTTGGTCCCCTGCATCCACGTGGTACACCTGGAAGAAGCTCCTGGCTCCTGGCTTAATCTGCCAGTTGCAGCCATTGCAGTCATTTGGGGAGTGAACCAGAGGATGAAAGATCTCTCAGTCTGTTTCTCTCTCTCTCTCTCTGTAACTCTGCCTTTCAAATAAAATAAATAAATCTTTTAAGGAAAAAAAAGAAATTACGTTGATTAGAAGTCATATGTCTGCATGACCTTAAATAAGTAGTTTCCTTATTGTAAACCTCTCTTGTCTTATATATGGAATAGAAATATAATCTCCATTGACTTGATGTGAACATCAAATGATAGAGTTTTTTTTTTTCTTAAGATTTATTTAAAAGAGAGAGAAAGGCATCTTTTCTTTTTTTTTTTTCTTGGACAGGCATAGTTAGTGAAAGAGAGAGACAGAAAGGTCTTCCTTCCATTGGTTCACCCCCCAAATGGCCGCTATGGCCGGCGCGCTGTGCCGATCCGATGCCAGGAGCCAGGTGCTTCCTCCTGGTCTCCCATGCAGGTGCAGGGCCCAAGCACTTGGGCCATGCTCCACTTCCTTCCTGGGCCACAGCAGAGAGCTGGACTGGAAGAGGAGCAACCGGGACAGAATCCGGTGCCCCAACCGAGACTAGAACCCGGGGTTCCGGCACTGCAAGTAGAGGATTAGCCTAGTTAGCCACGGCACCAGCCAGAAAGACATATTTTATATACTGGTTCACTCCTCCAAATGGCCACAGTGGCTGGGCTGAGCCAGGCTGAAGCGGGATCTCCCACATGGGTGGCAGGGGCCCAAGTACTTGGGCCACTTTGCACTGCTTTCCCGGGTGCAAACATGGAGAAGCTGGTACTTGAAGAAATGCTCATGTGGGATGCTGGTGTCACAAGTGGTGGCTTTGCCCACTATAAAACATTGCCAGCCCCAAGAGTACTTTTTAAACTCTGGGGCCAGTGCTGTGGCTTAGTAGGTAAAGCTGCCGCCTGCAGTGCTGGCATCCCATTTGGGTGCCAGTTTGAGTCCCGGCTGCTCCACTTCCATTCCAGCTCTCTGCTGTGGCCTGGGAAAGCAGTAGAAAGATGGCCTGAGTCCTTGGGCCCCTGCACCCACATGAGAGACCTGGAAGAAGCTCCTGGCTCCTGGCTTCAGGTTGGCTCAGCTGCAGCCATTGTGACCATTTGGAGAAGATGAAAGACCCCTCTCTGTCTTTTTCTGCCTCTCTGTAGCTCTGCCTTTCTAGTTAATAGATAAATCTTTAAAAATAAAATCCTTGTACAATGTCTGGCCTGCTAACTGTAACTACCTGTAATAGTATTAAAATCTCAAGATCTGAGATGGGCATTTGGTGTAGCGGTTAAGATGCCTGGAATGCCTGCATCCCATATTGTAGTGCCTGGGATAAAGTACTGGCTCTGTACCAGGTTCTAGCTTCCTGCTAATGCTAACTCTGGGAGGCAGTAGGTGATGGCTCAAATAATTCGGTCTCTGCCACCCATATGGGCAACATTGATTTCCTGGCACCCAACCTTGACCTGGCCCAGTGTCCTGGCTTTTGCAGGCATTTGGGAGTGAACCAGTGGTTGAGATTTCTCTCTCTCTCTATTTCTCTCTCTCCCTTTAGAATAAATTTTTAAAACAATTACAGAAAATTATTATTAAAACAGATTTCAAGATCTCTTGGACCAAAAGTCTTTGGTCTTCTCTCGTCTTGAACATTACTTTTGTGTTCCCTTAGGAAGATCATGCTCACTTGTATATGAAACTCCCAAGTGAGATTGGTCTGTGTGACTTACTGTCTTCTGCAGACATGTCTTTGCTGGTCGCGACTCTTTCTGGAGAGTGAAACACAGAAGCAGAGATCATGGCTGCCGTGTTTTTTTTCATTGGACCTCTGGTGAGTTAAGGTTTCCTCTGTTTCCAACCTGCTGTATTGATTTGCACGTGTTCTACTTCTCCTGAAGTTTGGGACTTTGCCTCACCAAACCCTCTCTGGAAACTGAACCTAACAGTTTGACAGGAAATTTGGGTTCATCACTGTAGAATACAATCTATTAGAAGATTCACTGTTGATACTGAACCAAATATCTTTCCAAAAATTCACAGCTCCTGGCTCCAGCCTGGTGGAGCCCTGGTTGTTGGGACACTTGACCAATAAACCAGCAGATGGAGATACCTGCTAATATAAAATAAACTGTATTTAAAAAAAAATTAAAAACAGATCTTTTTCTTAAAGAATCTTTCAGTTGGGACATTAGTGTTAGCTAAGTTGGTCAACAGAAAATTCGTGAGAATAGATTTAAGCTGTTACCCAAATACAGGTGGGATTTAACATGTCAAAAAGTATTTGTGAGGGTATCCTGGTGAGAAGAGAGCTTACGGGCAGGCTTTCAAGTAGTGAACAGTGACTAAGCTACTGAATCAAGTTAGAAAGCTGTAAAAGACAAGACTAAAAATTAGATGTTATGCTGAATTTTTTTTTAACAGGCAGAGTGGACAGTGAGAGAGAGAGACAGAGAGAAAGGTCTTCCTTTGCCGTTGGTTCACCCTCCAATGGCCGCCGCGGCCAGCGCACCGCGCTGATCCAATGGCAGGAGCCAGGAGCCAGGTGCTTTTCCTGGTCTCCCATGGGGTGCAGGGCCCAAGTACTTGGGCCATCCTCCACTGCACTCCCTGGCCACAGCAGAGAGCTGGCCTGGAAGAGGGGCAACCGGGACAGAATCCGGCACCCCGACCGGGACTAGAACCCGGTGTGCCGGCGCCGCTAGGTGGAGAATTAGCCTAGTGAGCTGCGGCGCTGGCCGTTATGCTGAATATTTTAATTTTACCTAAAGACATTTAAGTGTATATGTGTTTGGAATAGGTATTAATCTGATTTAAGAAAAGTGTTTTAACAGTGACTTTGAAGTATAAGTTTTGTAAGAAACACTTGATCAGTAGTTCCAACTATGTTGGTTTAGTAATGTATCATAGCCTGGTCACATGCATCCCTAATTTTCAGAGGTTAAGGCTCATATCATTATTAATTTTTTTAAGATTTATTTATTTATTTGAAATTCAGAGTTACATAGAGAGAGGAGGAGAGGAAGAGAGGGAGAGAGGTCTTCCATTCACTGGTTCACTCCCAATTGGCTGCAATGGCCAGAGCTGTGCTGTTCTGAAGCCAGGAGCCAGGAGCTTCTTCTGCGTCTCCCACGCAGGTACAGGGGCCCAAGGCCTTGAAACATCTTCTACTGCTTTCCCAGGCCATAGCAGAAAGCTGGATTGGAAGTGATACAGCCTGGACTCAAAACCAGCGCCTATATGGAAGGCCGGAACTGCAGGCGGTGACTCTACCTGCTACTCTACAATGCCAGCCCCAGCATAATACATTCTTTTTTTTTTGACAGGCAGAGTGGACAGTGAGAGAGAGAGACAGAGAGAAAGGTCTTCCCTTGCCGTTGGTTCACCCTCCAATGGCCGCTGCGGCCGGCGCACCGCAATGATCCAATGGCAGGAGCCAGGAGCCAGGTGCTTTTCCTGGTCTCCCATGGGGTGCAGGGCCCAAGCACCTGGGCCATCCTCCACTGCACTCCCTGGCCACAGCAGAGAGCTGGCCTGGAAGAGGGGCAACCGGGACAGAATCCGGCGCCCCGACTGGGACTAGAACCCGGTGTGCCGGCGCCGCTAGGCGGAGGATTAGCCTAGTGAGCCACGGCGCTGGCCAATACATTCTTACTTCATATTGTTAAAGCTGGTTCTTTCCCTTGAATATGAAATATTTCATGAGTCTGTACTGATAACTTCAAATTCAGAGCTGTGGAGTTTTTAACCTAATCTCATCATTTGTATCCTCTTTATATCTTTGTTTTCCCATACCAAATTGATTAGTTTTTAGGAACACTGATAGGCTAATTTGCTTTATCCAGCACTGCACACACAAAAGTTACAGAAGATCATTTCTACTTCTACTACCAATAAGATTGCTTACAGAAAATGTCTTGTTTTTGTTACTGTCTTTGTTTCGGGGTTCTTATTAGAGGTATAGAAAAATTACTGTGTTTTAAAATCACTCAGAATAGTTCCTCTCTAATAAATGGGTATGCTATTCCAGCTGGTTGTTCTCTGCTAGATTGCTTTCTTGAAGTTTAATCCTTGTTTTAAAACAATATAAAATATTTCCACAATTCAAAAGTCAAATCTACAAAACAAGAAATATTCAAAAGAGCCTAGGTCCTATTTCAGTCTTCTCCATTCTGTTTCCTCCTTCTCTCGGTAGTTCATCATTAAAAATACTTTGGACTCATTCTTCCATTCTTTATACAAGCATTTGTACACATTTCATATCCTAACCAAAGAACTGGCCCCCAAAGTCCCATGTGTTCTTTTCTGTCTCAGAGAGCTTATAGCGTTCTGTATCTGTGGTTTGATTGATGCAGTATCTTTTATTAAGCCATATTCTACAGATTAGAACTGAAAGAAGGTGATCTTTTACACAAGTCAGGGTTTTCTGAGATAGCAGATTATTTGGGTAGAAACCACTAGCTGTACACAAATATTTTAAAGACTTTCTAGAGAAGGAAGAAGCCATGCTGTTTGCCTCCAGAAAGTATAGTAGGAGCAATATGTAGAGTTTCTAGAAAACCAGATTTGAATTAGTTTGGTAAAACTACTTTCAGGTGGAACTCCAAAGATGGAATAGGCTTCCTCTTATGGTTTTAAGTTCTTGTCACTGGAGAGATCTTTATGTCCTATAAGGATTAAGGAGTTGGCATACATAATCATTTGGTGATTCTAATTTCTGGAGTTTTTCTCCAGTTTTATACATGTTATCCTGCCTAACAGTGCTGATACTGTAGTCTCTGGGTAATCACAATTTATTTATTCTAGGAATCACTGACTTTTAAAGATGTGGCTGTAGACTTCACGTTGGAGGAATGGAGACTGAAGGACCCTACACAGAGGAGCCTGCACAAGGATGTGATGCTGGAGAATGACAGGAATCTTGTCTCCCTGGGTAAGGTCACTTCCTCTTCTGTGTTGATACATTTGCCCCCTTGACCCAGTTTACTGAGGACACAGAGCCTCTAAGGTACCTAACTGGATTTTAGTTTTGAGTTTAGGTGTCAGACTCTGTGATGACATTGTTGGTCATCGTGCTGCTCTTCATTCTTAACTAAATGATCTGCTTATTGTAGAATAACAAATGCAAGGGGTCTTCAGAAAGTTTATGGAAATGTGTATTATAACAAAAAAACTACATGGATTTCACATTTTTACACCAAAATAAGCTCATACTGACTTGCTGTAACATGTCTGAATAGGTTCTAGTTTGAGGATAAGACATCAGTTTGAAAGGAGACCCTAACAGAGCCCCTGGATTCTAAATTCTGCTAAAATTGAAACAAAACAAACATCATATTTATGGAGAAGCATGGGTGGAAGAATGATGAAGTCATCTATGCTTGTGAAAAGTTTTCAGGGGTGCCGGCCCCATGGCACAGTAGGTTAATCCTGCATCTGCGACACTGGCATCCCATATGGATGCCACTTCTCGACCCTGCTGCTCCTCATCAGTCCAGCACTCTGCTGTGGCCTGGGAAAGCAGTGGAAGATGGCCCAAGTGCTTGAGCCCCTGCACCCATGTGAGAGACCCTCAAGAAGCTCCTGGCTCCTGGCTTCGGATTGGCTCAGCTCCGGCCATTGCAGACATTTGGGGAGTGAACCAACAAAAGGAAGACCTTTCTCTCTGTCTCTTCCTCTCATTGTCTGTGACTCTCCCTCTCAAATAAATAAACAAAATTTAAAAATAAAAAAAGTTTACAAATAGAAAACTCATTTTAAGAAGCAGCAGGGTGAGGTTAAAGATGAACATATTAGCAGCAGACAATCCATGACAGTTGGCAAGGGAAAAAATAATCTTTCTTGTGCTTGAATTAAAGAGGACTGACAGTAGCACAAACAGTAGCCAGCCCTAAACATCCCAGTTGCCTCAGTCTGCCCAGCTCTGACTGAAAAACAAAGTGGAGCAGACTTTCCGCTCGATCCCCTGATCAGCCCCAGATAAGAGCAGAGGCTACCACAGAAAATTGTAAAACTGCATCAAGATCATTTCTTTCAAGAATTGTCAAGGGAGATGAACATGGCTTTACCAGTGTGATCCAGAAGACAGAGCACAGACAAAGCAATGACTACTGAAGGTGGAAGTGGTCTCGTCAGAGCAAAGGGCATGGCAGCCGGATTTGGGGATGCGTAAGGCATTTTGCTTGTTGACTTTCTCTTACAGGCTGAAGAACAGTAACATCTGCTTACAGAGTGTTTTTGAGAAAGTTGGTCAGAGCTCAGCCAAAAAACCACACAGGAAAGCTTTCCCAGAGTATCCTTCACCACGGTACTGCTCCTCCTCATCCCGCTCGTCGAACAAGGGCGGTTTTGTGAGTGTTTGTAGGGAAATGATCAGGCTTCCACCTTACAGCTCCTTCTGACTTGTTTTTGTTTCCTATTCTTAAAAGATCTTTAAAGAATGCCCATTTTTCTTCAGTTAAAGAGCTATAGTGATGTGGTTAAAATCCCAGAGCCCTCAGTTCTTTCACGTTGGACCAAGTGGCTGGTATCATTGTTTACAAGTATCTTCAACTTGTAAGCTCATGTTGAAAAATAACATTTTATTTTTTGTGTCTTTTAATTCCATTTATCATGAACTTTTTGAAGTCCTTTCATATGTTTTGTTGGAATCTAATTCCAAAGTTATTCTCATATATTCCATAAAGGAATTATCAGTGCTTCTAAAAAGAAAGAAAACAAATGTGTTGATTTTCTTTTTAATTAATAATTAATTTGAAAAACAGAATGAGCGAGAGGGGGAGAAATCTTCCATCTACTTGTCACTCTCCAGATGTCTCACAGCCAGAGCTGGACCAAGCTGAAGACAGGAGTCCAGAACTCAGCCTAGGTCTCCCACATGGATGGCAGAAACCCAACTACTTGAACCATCACCTGTTACCTCCCAGGGTATACACTGGAAATGGAGACAGAATTCAAACCCCGGCCTCTGATGGGATGTGGGTGTCACAAGCAGTATCTTGACCACTATGCCAAACACCTACCCCCATTTTTTTAAAAAAATATTTATTTATTTATTTATTTGAAAATAAGAATTCCAGAGAGGCAGGGGAGGGGTGGTCCTCCCTTTGCTGACTCACTCCCCAGATGACCACAACAGGTGGAGCTGCGCAAACCCAAAGCCAGGAGCCAGGAGCTTCCTCCAGGTCTCCCGTGCGGGTACAGGGACCCAAGGACGTGGGCCATCCTCCACTGCTTTCCCAGGCCACAGCAGAGGACTGGATCTGAAGTAGAACAGCCAGGACCTGAACCAGTGCCCATATGGGATGCTGGCAGTGTGGGCGGCAGTTTTGCCCACTACGCCACAGTGCTGCCCCCCCCATTTTGAGTTTTTCCCATGATTCATTATCACATGAAACCATAGTATTAAGCTCTCTTGAGATAAATACCTTTATAATTCTCTAGATTGTTACTGTACAATAGAATGTTCTGCTATGATAGAAATCTGGGAACCAACGCTGTGCATAGTAGGCTCTAAGCCTCCGCCTATTGCACTGGAATTCCATATGGACGCCGGTTCATGTCCCGGCTGCTCCTCTTCCAATCCAGCTCTTTGCTATGGCCTGGGAAAGCAGTGGAAGATGACCCAAGTCGTTGGACCCTGCACCCGTGTGGGAGACCTGGAAGAAGCTCCTAGCTCCTAGCTTTGGATCAGCTCAGCTCAGGCCATTGCAGGCAATTAGGCAGTGAACCATCGGATGGAAGACCTCTCTCTCTGTCTCTCCCTCTCTCTCTGTAACTCTACCGCTCAAATAAATAAAAATAAATCTACAAAACAGAAATCTGTGGGGCCGGCACTGTGGCGCAGTGGGTTAACACCCTGGCCTGAAGTGCTGGCATCCCATATGGGCGCTGGTTCAAGACCCGGCTGCTCTACTTCCAATCCAGCTCTCTGCTATGACCTGGGAATGCAGTAGAGGATGGCCCAAGTCCTTGGGCCCCTGAACCACATGGGAGACCCGGAGGAAGCTCCTGGCTCCTGGCTTTGGTTCAGCATACTCTAGCTATTGAGGCCTATTGGAAAGTGAACCATCGGATGGAAGACCTTTCTCTCTCTCTCTCTGTGCCTCTCCCCTCTCTGTGTAACTCTGACTTTCAAATAAATAAATAAATCTTAAAAAAAAAAACAGAAACCTGTATCTCTGCTACCCTGTATCGCACATTCAAGCCACTTGTGGCTTGCTTTTTTTTTCTTTTTTGACAGGCAGAGTGGACAGTGAGAGATAGAGACAGAGAGAAAGGTCTTCCTTTGCCGTTGGTTCACCCTCCAATGGCCGCCGTGGCTGGCGCGCAGCGGCCGGCACACCGCGCTGATCCGATGGCAGGAGCCAGGTACTTATCCTGGTCTCCCATGGGGTGCAGGACCCAAGTACTTGGGCCATCCTCCACTGCACTCCCTGGCCACAGCAGAGAGCTGGCCTGGAAGAGGGGCAACCGGGACAGAATCCGGCGCCCCGACTGGGACTAGAACCCAGTGTGCCGGTGCCGCAAGGCAGAGGATTAGCCTAGTGAGCCACGGCGCTGGCCACTTGTGGCTTTTGAGCAGTTCAAATTTGTTCCACCTAAAGAACTGGATTTTTAATTTAATTTTAAGTCTGGTTTAATCTGCCATGTGTTGCTATTAGCAACTGTATTGGATAGTGCAGCTCTATATCTTCCTGTAATAGCCACTCTACGTAGAAAATTGAGAACTGAGACTGAATTTGGCAGTAGTTCTCACATCAAATCCTATTTATTTATTTTTGTTTTGAACAGAGCTTGCAGTTTCCAAACCAGATATGATATCCCATTTGGAGAATGGATAGTGGTGAGAGAAATTTCAAGAGGCCCTTATCCAGGTAAATTAATCAGAATCATGAAAAAGGTTTTATTTCAAATAATATCATTGGGGAATGTTCAACAGAATATCTGAAATATTTTGGGGGGTACCTCTGCTCAACGTTGTCTCAAAGGAAAAAATCTCCCCCCACCCTGCCCCATCCTCTTCCTCTGTGCCTCTCCTCTATCTGTTCTCTACTTTTGGTTTCCTATCCCCTCCTACTCTGCTTTCTAAATTTTCAGAATTTTTTCTTCCTTTTTATTAGAACATGCACAAATATCGCTATCACTTTATCCTTTCCAGTTAATTCTGTTTTTCTTATTTGTTTCACCATTATCTGGCCTTCCTTCATTTCCTAAAAATGCTTTCTTATGCTAACCTTATTTCTTTTAAGCTAAACCTGTTTCATTTAAGCTAAACCTATTTCAAACTAAAACTTAAGGTTTAATTTTTCTCTTGCAAGCCTGCTGAAATTTTGAGAGGATCTTTCTTCCCTCCAGTTCTTATCTAATTGAGAGTACAAACAAGAAATGAATCAGTTGAGAATCAAAATGCAGTACCCACTTAGTATTTAATGCTTCTTTGTTTTGAGACAAGTTGGAGAATATGAAAGAGAAACTGGGGTGGGGGTGAAAGTGTTTCGCTCAGAACAGGTGGACAAGGGCAGCTTCTGGAGATGGGACATTTAAACTGGGCCGTGAAGGGTCAGAAGCAGCCATCCTGGGGAAGTGAAGAGGTCATCTTGCCAGGCAAAGGGAATAGCAATGCAAAATACCTGATAGGAGAAGGATTGTAATACATCCTAGAAATCAAGAGGGATTTGCTGCTACGGAAGCTCAAGGGAGGGGGAGACTGGGAGGGAGTAAGGCTGGAGCTGGAGGGAAGCTGCCCCTGCAGGGCTTTGTAGATGATGGTCAGGAGCTGGGGTTCTAATCTGAGTGAGTGCAGAGCATATGGAAAATTTCAATGAAAGACTATTAGGAAACAACTCTGATTGAGGGGTATAAAGCAGGCTAGGCTAAGAGGTTGTACAAACAGTCTAGGCAAGATAGTAACTTGGCTAGGATCATGGTCTTGGAAAGACAAGTAGATTCTAGTTCTTTGTTCATGGTTTTTGCCTTAAAGTCTATTTTGTCTAATTTTTTTTGACAGGCAGAGTTAGACAGTGAGAGAGAGGGGGGCGGAGGGAGAGAGGTCTTCCCTCCGTTGGTTCACTCCTCAAATGGCCGCTATGGCCAGCGTGCTGCGCCCATCCAAAGCCAGGAGACAGGTGCTTCCTCCTGGTCTCCCATGCAGGTGCAGCGGCCAAGCACTTGGGCCATCCTCCACTGCCTTCCTGGGCCACAGCAGAGAGCTGGAATGGAAGAGGAGCAACTGGGACAGAATCTGGCGCCCCGACTGGGACCAGAACCCAGCGTGCCGGCACTGCACGTGGAGGATTAGCCTAGTGAGCTGCAGTGCCAGCCATGTTTTGTCTAATATTAATATCACCAAAGCATCCTCTTTTTGGTTATTGTTTTCTCTGCTGTTACCTCTTTTCATCTGTTCACTTCTAGTTTTTAATGTATTTCTTTTTTTTTCAGATTTCATGTATATTTTACTTATCCATATGGCATTTAATAATTATGGTTACTGTTTATTTTTTATAGCATTTCTTTTTTTTAACTTTTATTTAATGAATATAGATTTCCAAAGTACAGCTTATGGACTACATTGGCTTCCCCCCACCCCCCGATGACTTCCCTCCCACCCGCAACCCTCCCCTTTCCCGAACTCTCTCCCCTTCCATTCATATCAAGATTCATTTTCAAATTTCTATATATACAGAAGATCAGTTTAGTATACATTAAGTAGATTTCAACAGTGTGCACCCACATAGAAACACAAAGTGAAAAACATTGTTTCAGTACTAGTTATAGCATTAAATCTCAATGTACAGCACATTAAGGACAGAGATCCTACATGAGGAGTAAGTGCACAGTGACTCCTGTTGTTGACTTTACAAATTGACACTCCTGTTTATGGCATCAGTAATCTCCCTATGCTCCAGTCATGAGTTTCCAAGGCTATGGAAGCCTTTTGAGTTCTCCGACTCTTATCTTGTTTAGACAAGGTCATAGTCAAAGTGGAAGTTCTCTCCTCCTTCTTTGATGACCTGTTCTTTCCACTGGGATCTCACTCACAGAGATCTTTCATTTAGGTTTTTTTTGTTTGTTTTTTTGTTTTGCCAGAGTGTCTTGGCTTTCCATGCCTGAAATACTCTCATGGGCTTTTCAGCCAGATCCAAATGCCTTAAGGGCTGATTCTGAGGCCAGAGTGCTGTTTAGGACATCTGCCATTCTATGAGTCTGCTGTGTATCTCGCTTCCCATGTTGGATCACTCTCCCCTTTATTTATTCTATCGGTTAGTATTAGCAGGCACTAGACTTGTTTATGTGCTCCCTTTGACTCTTAGTCCTTTCATTATGATCAATTGTGAACTGAAATTGATCACTTGGAATACTGAGATGGCATTGGTACATGCCACCTTGATGCGATTGAATTGGAATCCCCTGGTATGTTTCTAACTCTACCATTTGGGGCAAGTCAGCTTGAGCATGTCCCAAATTGTACATCTCTTCCTTCTCTTATTCCCACTCTTATATTTAACAGGGATCACATTTCAGTTTAATTTTCAACACTTAAGAATAACTGTGTATTAATTACAGAATTAAACCAGTCATATTAAGTAGAACAGACAAAAAAACTACTAAGAGGGATAATGTATTAAGTTGTTCATTAACAGTCAGGGCTATGCTGATCAAGTCACCGTTTTCCATAGTGTCCATTTCACTTCAACAGGTTTCCTTTTTGGTGTTCAGTCAGTTGTCACCAATCAGGGAGAACATATGATATTTTGTCGCTCCCCCTCTTCGTGGAGGAGCGACACTAGACCCTGCCTAGGTTTCCTATCTGAGTCACGGCACCATTATGTCGCTCCCCCTGTTCGCGGAGGAACGACACAGGACCCTGCGCTGTTCTTTTGTCTGCTCGGCCCTCCCCGGGTTTGCTGCTGGTTCTTCCCGGGTTGGCTACCGACCCTTCCACCTCTGTGGAAGGGTGGTTCCCCCTGCCACTTTCCCCACTTCCGCGGGGGAGCGGCACACCACTGGCCGGCTCTCTCGGGGGCTGCTCAGATGTTCCTCAGGTGTTCCTCTTAGATGTTCCTGGTGCATGTTGTCTCTCTCCTCCTTTATAGTCCTCTTCCACCAATCCCAACTCTGCTACCCACACGCCGAGTACGCTGCTCTCCTCCAATCAGGAGCAGGTCCTGCTGCTTATTGGTTGAAATGGAGGCAGCTGTGTAGAAGCTGTTTCCTCCTCTCCCAGCGCCATATTGTGGGAGAGCAGATGCATAGAATAAGTCTTAATTCCAGTAACAGTCTATTCCGAGTTGCTCCCCACAATATTTGTCCCTTTGGGATGCACTTATTTCACTCAGCATGATGTGCTCCAGATTCCTCCATTTTGTTGCAAATGACTGGATTTTTTTTTACTGCGGTATAGTATTCTAAAGAGTGCATACCCCATAATTTTTTTATCCAGTCTACCGTTGATGGGCATTTAGGTTGGTTCCAGGTCTTGGCTATTGTGAATTGTGCTGCAATAAACATTAATGTGCAGACAGCTTTTTTGTTTGCCAATTTAAATTCCTTTGGGTAAATCCCAAGGAGTGGGATGGCTGGGTCGAATGGTAGGGTTATCTTCAGGTTTCTGAGGAATCTCCAGACTGACTTCCATAGTGGCTTGACCAGTTTGCATTCCCACCAACAGTGGGTTAGTGTCCCTTTTTCCCCACACCCTCACCAGCATCTGTTGTTGGTAGATTTCTGCATGTGAGCCATTCTAACTGGGGTGAGGTGAAACCTCATTGTGGTTTTGATTTGCATTTCCCTGATTGCTAGTGATCATGAACATTTTTTCATGTGCCTGTTGGCCATTTGGATTTCCTGTTTTGAAAATTGTCTATTGAGGTCCTTGGCCCATCTCTTAAGTGGGTTGTTGGTTTTGTTTTTGTGGAGTTTCTTGATCTCTTTGTAGATTCTGGTTATTAACCCTTTATCTGTTGCATAGTTTGCAAATATATTTTCCCATTCTGTCGGTTGTCTCTTCACTCTCCTGACTGTTTCTTTTGCAGTACAGAAACTTCTCAATTTGATGCAATCCCAATAGTTGATTTTGCTTTTTTTAATTTTTAATTTCTTTTTTTTCATTTTCGTTTCTCTTTATATACAGAAGATCAGTTTAGCATACATTAAGTAAAGATTTCAACAGTTTGCTCCCACACAGAAACACAAGGTGAAATATACTGTTTGAGTACTAGTTATAGCATTAAATCTCAATGTACAGCACAATAAGAACAAAGATCCTACATGAGGAGTAAGTGCACAGTGACTCCTGTTGTTGACTTAACAAATTGACACTCTTGTTTATGGCATCAGTAATCAACCTAGGCCTTTGTCATGAGCTGCCAAGGCTATGGAAGCCCCATGTGTTCACTGACTCTGTTAGTTTTTAGACAAGGTCATGGTCAAAGTGGAAGTTCTTTCCTCCCTTCAGAGAAAGGAACCTCCTTCTTTGATGACCCTTTCTTTCCACTGGGATCTCACTCTCGGAGATCTTTCATTTAGGTTTTTTTTTCCTAGAGTGTCTTGGCTTTCCATGCCTGAAATACTCTCATGGGGTTTTCAGCTGGATCCGCATGCCTTAAGGGCTGATTCTGAGGCCATAGTGCTGTTTAGGACATCTGCCATTCTATGGGTCTGCTGTGTATCTCACTTCCCATGTTGGATCATTCTCTCCCTTTTTTATTCTATCAGCTAGTATTTGTAGACACAAATCTTGTTTATGTGATCCCTTTGGTTCTTAGTCCTATCATTATGATCAGGTATGATTTTGGCTTTGAGTGCCTGTGCTTCTGGGGTCTTTTCCAGAAACTCTTTGCCTGTGCCAACATCTTAAAGGGTTTCTCCAGTGTTCTCTAATAACTTGATGGTGTCAGGTCGTAGATTTAGGTCTTTAATCCATGTTGAGTGGATTTTTGTGTAAGGTGTAAGGTAGAGGTCTTGCTTCATGCTTCTGCACGTGGAAATCCAATTTTCCCAGCACCATTTATTGAATAGACTGTCCTTGCTCCAAGAATTAGTTTTAGATCCTTGATCAAATATGAGTTGGCTGTAGATGTTTGGATTGATTTCTGGTGTTTCAATTCTGTTCCATTGGTCTATCCATCTGTTTCTGTACCAGTACCATGCTGTTTTGATTACAAGCTCCCTCTAGTATGTCCTGACATCTGGTATTGTGATGCCTCCGGCTTTGTATTAGATGTACAAGATTGCTTTAGCTATTCGAGGTCTCTTGTGCCTCCATATGAATTTCAGCATCATTTTTTCTAGATCTGAGAAGAATGACTTTGGTATGTTGATTGGTATTGCATTGAATCTATAAATTGCTTTTGGGAGAATGGACATTTTGATGATGTTGATTCTTCCAATCCATGAGAATGGAAGATTTTTCCATTTTTTGGTATCCTCTTCTATTTCTTTCTTTAAGGTTTTGTAATTCTCATCGTAGAGATCTTTAACGTCCTTGGTTAAGTTTATTCCAAGGTATTTGATTCTTTTTGTAGCTATTGTGAATGGGATTGATCTTAGCAGTTCTTTCTCAGCCGTGACATTGATTGTGTATACAAAGGCTGTTGATTTTTGTGTATTGATTTTATACCCTGCTACTTTGCCAAACTCCTCTATGAGTTCCAATAGTCTCTTAGTAGAGTTCTTTGGATCCTCTAAGTAAAGAATCATATCATCTGCAAAGAGGGATAGTTTGAGTTCTTCCTTCCCAATTTGTATCCCTTTAATTTCTTTTTCTTGCCTAATAGCACTGGCCAAAACTTCCAGAGGTACGTTAAATAGCAGTGGTGAGAGTGGGCATCCCTGTCTGGTGCCAGATCTCATTGGAAATTCTTCCAACTTTTCCCCATTCAATAGGATGCTGGCCGTGGCTTTTTCATAAATTGCTTTGATTGTATTGAGGAATGTTCCTTCTATACCCAATTTGCTTAGAGTTTTCATCATGAAAGGGTGTTGAATCTTATCGAATGCTTTCTCGGCATCTATTGAGATAATCATATGGTTTTTCTTCTGCAGTCTGTTAATGTGGTGAATCACATTGATTGATTTGCAAATGCTGAACCATCCCTGCATACCAGGGATAAATCCCACTTGGTCTGGGTGGATGATCTTTCTGATGTGTTGTTGCATTCTATTGGCCAGAATTTTATTGAGGATTTTTGCGTCTATGTTCATCAGGGATATTGGTCTATAATTTTCTTTCAGTGCTGCATCTTTCTCTGGCTTAGGGATTAAGGTGATGCTGGCTTCATAGAAAGAATTTGGGAGGATTCCCTCTTTTTCGATTATTCTGAATAGTTTGAGAAGAAATGGAATTAGTTCTTCTTTAAATGTCTGGTCGAATTCAGCAGTGAATCCATCTGGTCCTGGGCTTTTCTTCGTTGGGAGGGCATTTATTACTGTATCAATTTCTGTCTGTTATGGGTCTATTTAGGTTTTCTATGTCTTCATGGTTCAATTTAGGTAGATTGCATGTGTCCAGGAATCTATCCATTTCTGATAGATTTTCCTGTTTGCTGGCATACAAGTCCTTGTAGTAATTTCTGATGATTCTTTTTATTTCTGTGGTGTCTGTTGTTACGTTTCCTTTTTCATCTCTGATTTTATTGATTTGGGTCTTTTCTCTTCTTTTTTTTAGTTAGTTGGGCCAATGGGGTGTCAATTTTGTTATTTTTTCAAAAAACCAGCTCTTCGCTTGGCTGATTTTTTGTAATTTTTTTGATTCAATCCTGTTGATTTCTTCTCTGATTTTAATTATTTCTCTTCTCCTACTAGATTTGGGTTTGGTTTGCTGCAGTTTTTCTAGGTCCTTGAGATGCGCTGAAAACTCATTTATTTGGTACCTTTCCAATTTCTTGATATAGGCACCTATTGCTATAAACTTGCCTCTCAATACTGCTTTTGCTGTATCCCATAAGTTTTGATATGTTGTGCTGTTATCCTCATTTACTTCCAGAAAGTTTTTGATTTCTCTTTTGATTTCTTGAATGACCCAGTGTTCATTCAGGAGCATGTTGTTCAGTCTCCATGTGTTTGCATACTTTCTAGGGTTTTCTGAGTTGCTAATTTCCAGCTTCATTCCACTGTGGTCTGAGAAGCTGCATAGTATGATTCTAATTCTTTTAAATTTGCTGAGACTTGCTTTATGGCCTAGTATGTGATCAATCCTAGAGAAGGTTCCATGCACTGCTGAGAAGAATGTGAAGTCTTTAGATGTAGGATTGAAAGTTCTGTAGATATCTGTTAGATCCATTTGGGCAATATTGTCGATTAAATCTGCTGTTTCCTTGTTGATCTTCTGTCCGGATGATCTGTCTATTTCTGAGAGTGGAGTATTGAATTCCCCCAGTACTATTGTATTGGAATCTACGTCTCCCTTTAAGTCCCTTAACATATCTTTTAAATAGACCAGTGCCCTGTAATTAGGTGCATAATCATTTATAATAGTTACATCTTCCTGTTGAATTGAACCCTTAATCATTATATAGTGCCCCTCTTTGTGTCTCTTAACAGTTTTTGTATTAAAGTTTATTTTGTCTGATATTAATATGGCTATACCTGCTTTTTTTGGTTTCTGTTGGCATGGAATATCTTTTTCCAACCTTTCACTTTCAGTCTGCTTGCATCGTTGTTAGAGGGATGTGTTTCATGTAGGCAACAAATAGTTGGGTTTTGTTCCTTAAGCCAATCAGCCAATCGGTGTCTTTTAACTGAAGAGTTAAGTCCATTCACGTTTAATGTGACTATTGATACATAGTGACTTTGCCCTGCCATTTTCCCGGAGATATTTTCTAGTATATGCTTTGAGCTTCCCATGCTCTTTTACTGGTAGGTGTTCTTCCTTTCCCTTCTTTCATATTAATGGCTGTGTTTCTGTGTTTCTGAGTGTAGCACATCTTTTGCAGGGCTGGACGTGTGGTGGCAAAGTCTTTCAATTTCTGTTTGCTATGAAAGGTTTTTATTTCACCTTCATTCACAAATGAGAGCTTAGCAGGATATAATATTCTGGGCTGGCAATTTTTCTCTCTTAGCACCTGTGCAATGTCTCACCATTCCCTCCTAGCCTGTAGTGTTTCTGATGAGAAGTCAGCTGTGAGTCTGATTGGAGATCCTCTGAGAGTAATCTGACGTTTCTCTCTTGCACATTTTAGGATCTTTTCTTTATGTTTCACTGTGCTGAGTTTAATTACCACGTGTCGTGGTGAGGATCTCTTTTGGTCATGTTTACTGGGGGTTCTATGAGCTTCCTGTACTAGAGTGTCTCTGTCCTCCAAACCCGGAAAGTTCTCTGCTAGTATCTCAATAAAAAGGCCTTCTAATCCTTTCTCTCTCTCTCGATGCCTTCAGGAACTTCTAAAACTCGAATGTTGGTTTTGTTAATAGTATCCTGTAGATTCCCAACAATATTTTTTAGGTTTCTAATTTCCTCTTCTTTTCTTTGGTTTGACTGTATGTTTTCCTGTGCTCTGTCTTCTAAGTCTGATATTCTCTCTTCTGCTTCACCCATTCTGTTTTTAAGGCTCTCTAATGTGTTTGTCATTTGATCTATTGAGCTCTTCATTTCATTTTGATTTCTCTTCACTATCACACTTTCCTGTTCTACTCTTTTCTGTATTTCATTTTGATTCTTACTTAAAATTTCATTTTCACGAGAGAGATTTTCAATCCTGTCCAATAAGGATTTCTGTAGTTCAAGGATTTGCTTTTGAAAACTTCTAAATGTTCTTATCAATTTTTTGAGATCCACTTCTTGCATTTCTTCTATATCATCATCTTCATAATCTTGGCTTGGGGTGTTTTGTTTATTTGGGGGTGTCATAGTGTCATCGTTGATCTTTTTCCCTCGATTTTTGTTTTTGTTGGTTGGCATAGTTAATTCTTCTTCCCTCACTGTGAGTTTTTTTTTTTATTTTTTATTTTTTTTATACTGTGTCTGTGTTAAGTGGACTGCCTGCTGTTGGAGCAGGGTTGGAGGCTTGAGATGGGTGTGGCCTGAGAGCTCCGCTTGGTTCTTCCCTGTTACAGGTGTGCAAAGGTGACACCTTCAGGTTATGCATGGTAAATCTCTCTCTCTCTCTCTCTCTCTCTCTCTCTATTTATTTATTTATTTTATTTTTTATTCAGGAGGTAAGTAATACCACACGGCTAAGCAGAATTGATGGTATTTAGCTTCCAATCTCTGGCTTCTACTCAAAGAGTCTGTGCCAGCTCAGTTTCTACTGCAGACTCCCACTGGATTGCCTAGGCTACTGAATTGTAGCCTTAGCTCTCCCCTTTTGTTATATAAATCCCGAGCAGGGCCTGCTCTTTGTCTCTTGCTTGCCTTTGCAAGGTTGGTGGAAAGAGAGAAACTTGTTTGTACCAGTAGCCCCCCACCTTTTTTTTTCCTTCTCTCCTGTAGTCAGTCTGGTGAACTTTCCTGCCTCAAAGCCCGCTTCCCTCTAAATTCTGTCCACCGTTTCCCCGCCAATGTCTCCGGTTACTGAGCTCACCTCCCCTTCCAGCGCCGATGTGTGGACTCAGAGCCCTGGGCATCCCTGCTCTCCCCGCTGGTGTCTGTGTGACATCAAATTCCCTTCCTGCACTGGCGCACAGACCCTGCGGCTCCCGTGGCTCAGCTTCCGCGCAGTGGGCAACCTTGCTCTGCCAGTAGGTCCTCCAAGTCACAGCTACTAGATCCAGAAGAGTTTCCTCTGCAATTTTTTCCTGATCCTTTTTCTGAGGCTACCGTAAGTCCATTTTTATTAAACTAAATTTTCCCAGACTATCGGTGCGCACCCTCACTATTCCGCCATCTTGGCTCCGCCTCCTGTATTTCTTTTATAAATAACATTCATTAATTTTATTTTTAAAGATTTATTTATTTAAAAGTCAGGATTACACAGAAAGGAGAGGCAAAAAGAGAGATAGAGGTCTTCCATCTGCTGGTTCACTCCCCAGTTGGCTGCAATGAAACTCCTGCACCAATCCGAAGCCAGGAGCCAGGAGATTCTTCCTGGTCTCCCATGCTGGTGCAGGGGCCCAAGGCTTGGGCCATCTTCTACTGCTTTCCCAGGACATAGCAGAAAGCTGGATCAGAAGTAAAGCAGCTGGGACTAGAACTGGTGCCCATATGGGATGCTGGCACTTCAGGCTAGGGTGTTAACCCACTGCACCACAGCGCTGGCCCCCCATTTATTTAAAAAAAGGATTTATTTTATTCATTTGAAAGAGTTATAGAGAGAGGTAGAGACAGAGGTCTTCCGTCCACTGCTTCACTCCCCAATTGGCTGAAACTGTTGGAGCTGAGCCGATTGGAAGCTGCACTGATCTGAAGCCAGGAGCCAGGAACTTCTTCTAGGTCTCCCACATGGGTACAGGGGCTCAAGGGCTTGGACCATCTTTCACTGTTTTCTCAGGCCACAGCAGAGAGCTGGATAGGAAGAGGAGCAACTGAGACTAGAATTGGCACCCATATGGGATGCTGGTGCTACAGACTAGGGCGTTAACCCTCTGTGCCACAACACCGGCCCCTGACCTTCATTTTTGATGGATATTTTTGGTAAGTTAAGAATTTTGGGGCCAGCACTGTAGTGCAGCAAGTTAATGCCCTGGCCTGAAGCACCAGCATCCCATATGGGCATTGGTTCAAGACCCAGCTGCTCCACTTCTAATTCAGCTCTCTGCTATGGCCTGGGAAGGTGGTGGAGGATGGCCCAAGTCCTTGGGCCCCTGCACTCGTGTGGGAGACCCAGAAGAAGTTCCTGGCTCCTGGCTTCAGATAGGCACAGCTCTTGCCGTTGCAGCCAATTGGGGAGTGAACCAGAGGATGGAAGACCTCTCTCTGCCTCTCCTCTCTCTGTGTAACTCTGACTCGCAAATAAATAAATAAAATAAATCTTTTAAAAAAAAGAATCCTGTGTTCCCAAGTATACCAGAGTACTTCAAACAGTTTATGGAAAAATAGAATTAAAAGATAAGCTTATATTGGTGTAAAAATTTTTTTGAGATCCATACTTTTTTTTTTCTTAAAGTCTTTCCCATAGACTTTGTATTTTTTTAAATATTTGTCTATTTAAAAGGCAGTGTTACAGAGAGAGAAAAAGATCTGGTTCACTCCCCATGTAGCTGCAATGGCTGGGGCTGGGCCTGTCCAAAGGCAGGAACCAGGAGTTCCTTCTGGGTCTCCCACCTGGGTGCAGGGGCCCAAGCACTTGGATCATCTTCTGTTGCCTTCCCAGGTGCATTAGCAGAGAGATGGATCTGAAGCAGAGCAGCCAAAACTCAAACCAGTGCCCATATGGGATGCCAGCGCTGCAGGCCGGGGCTTTAACCCGCTGTGCCGCAGTGCTGGCCCCTCCATTTGGTTTTTATTTTGTACTTTATAATTCGTTTTAAGATTTGTTTATTTATGTGTTTTGAAAAGCAGAGCAAGAGAGGGAGGGAGAGACAGAGAGATCTTCATCTGCTGGTTCACTCCCCAAGTGGCTGCAACAGACCACGCCAAAGCCAGGAGCCAGGAATTCCTTCCTGGTCTTCCACACCAGTGGCAGAGGCCCAAGCACCCAGGCAATCCTGCACTGCCTTCCCAGGCATGGTCCTTGTGGTTATTAATTCTTTGATGCAATTATTAATATTTTCTTAATGTTCTTGAATATTGTTTTCACCCGAGAGAAGGCCATGGAAGCTGTCAGGTTCTTGTCTTCATGCAAGAAAGAATTAAGGCATGAGACAGTGAAATGATAAAGTTTTATTGGGGATAGGGCATCTGTCAGAATGGAAGGGACACAGAGAGAGTGCCCAGTCACTCAGACTGGGGGAGAGCGAGGTTACATGGTTGAGTGGAGAGAATACACCTGGGCAGGCCAGGCCAGGCCAGGCAGAGGGCTCAGCAGAGAGGCAGAGGGCTGAGCACACAGTCTGTTTGGACTCCCTAGGTTTTTAAGGGAGACTGTTTACCCACCTCCCCTTCTCTTCCAGTACGAAGGAGGGGGAGTCCTGACCGAAGGGTTTGCTGGGTGAAAATTAGCAAATTCTTCCCCAGATTTGCTGGCTGGGGCATAGTAGAGAGGCTTCCCTTAGGGGTCTGTTAAGGTTTATTGCCCCATGTTATCAGGTCACGTAACCCATTTTGTCCTGAGGAGAGAATTCTCCTGGGAGCTTTCCTTGGGTGGGAAGGGCTGGGACTACCTGAGCAGGACTTTGAAGTGCAAAATGCTGGGCTTCTGGAGCTTCTGCAGTAGGTGCTGGTCTTCAGGCCTTTCGCATACACAAACAGGCTAAATTTCTGCCTTCCTACCTAACATTGTTAAGGTTATTTTAAAGTTTATGGATTGGGGGTTGGTGCTGTGGCATAATGGGTGTAAGCGCCTCCTGTAGTACTGGCATCCCATATGGACGTCAGTTCAAGTACTGGCTGCTCCACTTCCAATCCAGCTCCCTGCTAATGTGCCTGGGAGAGCGGCAGAGGATGCCCAAGTCCTTGGGCCCTGCACCCACATAGGAGACCCAGTTGAAACTCCTGGTTCCTGGCTTCATCATGGCCCAGCCCTGGCCACTGTGGCCATTTGGAGAGTGAACCAGTGGATGGAAGATATTGCTCTCTCTCTAACACTGCCTTTCAGATAAATAAAGTAAATCTTTTAAAAATAAATAATTTTATAGATTAATTTTAAAGTTTATGGTCATTAAAATATATGGATTGATTTTAGGTATGTCCCTATTGTTTCTTTTTGCGTTTTTTCTCATGTGACTCCTGTCTCCTTGTGTATGCCTATTAGTTTTGGTTGTCAAGAATTGGCTATGAAAACCTATAGGAGTAATTTTTTTATTTAGTAAATATAAATTTCCAAAGTACAGTTTATGGATTACATTGGCTTTCCCCCCATAATTTCCCTCCCACTCGCATCCCTCCTATCTCCCGCTCCCTCTCCCATTTCATTCACATCAGTTCATTTTCAATTCTCTTTATATACAGAAGATCGATTCAGTATATATTAAGTAAAGATTTCATCAGTTTGCACCCACACAGAAACACAAAGTGTAAAAATACTGTTTCAGTACTAGTTATAGCATTACTTCACATTGGACAACCCATTAAGGACAGATCCCACATGAGAAGTAAGTACACAGTGACTCCTGTTGTTGACTTAACAATTTGACAATCTTGTTTATGGCGTCCGTAATCTCCCTAGGCTCTAGTCATGAGTTGGCAAGGCTATGGAAGCCTTTTGAATTCGCCGAACTCGAACTTATACCGACAGGGTATAGTCAAAGTGGAAGTTCTCTCCTCCCTTCAGAGAAAGGTACCTCCTTCTTTGGTGGCCCCATTCTTTCTACTGGGAGCTCACTCACAGAGATCTTTCATTTAGGTCTTCTTCTTTTTTTTTTCCTCAGAGTGTCTTGGTTTTCCATGCCTAAAATACTCTCATGGGCTCTTCAGCCATATCCGAATGCCTTAAGGGCTGATTCTGAGGCCAGAGTGCTATTTAGGACATCTGCCATTCTATGAGTCTGCTGTGTATCCCGCTTCCCATGTTGGATCATTCTCTCCCTTTTT
The DNA here is from genome assembly GCF_964237555.1 of Oryctolagus cuniculus. NCBI lineage: Eukaryota > Metazoa > Chordata > Mammalia > Lagomorpha > Leporidae > Oryctolagus > Oryctolagus cuniculus. The sequence goes on along the minus strand of NW_027208203.1, from coordinate 1,466,650 downwards.
GATTCTATCAGTTAGTATTAGCAGACACTAGTCTTCTTTGTGTGATCCCTTTGACTCTTAGACCTATCAGTGTGATCAATTGTGAACTGAAGTTGATCACTTGGACTAGTGAGATGGCATTGGTGCATGCCACCTTGATGGGATTGTATTGGAATCCCCTGGCACTTTTCTAACTCCACCATTTGGGGCAAGTCCGATTGAGCATGTCCCAAATTGCACATCTCCTCCCTTTCTTACTCCCACTGTTATATTTAACAGGGATCACTTTTCAATTAAAATTTAAACACCTAAGAATAACTGAGTGTTAATTACAGAGTGCAACCAATAGTACTAGAACAAACAAAGAAAAAATACTAAAATGGATAAAGTATTACATTGTACATCAACAGTCAGGACAAGAGCTGATCAGGTCAATGTTTCTCATAGTGTCCATTTTGCTTCAACAGGTTTCCCCTTTGGTGCTCAGTTAGTTGTCGCTGATCAGGGAGAACATATGATATTTGGCCCTTTGGGACTGGCTTAATTCACTCAGCATGATGTGTTCCAGATTCCACCATCTTGTTGCAAATGACTAGATTTCATTGTTTTTGACTGCTGTATAGTATTCTATAGAGTACATGTCCCATAATTTCTTTATCCAGTCTACTGTTGATGGACATTTGGGTTGGTTCCAGGTCTTAGCTATTGTGAATTGAGCTGCAATAAACATTAGGGTGCAGACCGCTTTTTTGTTTGCCAATTTAAATTCCTTTGGGTAAATCCCAAGGAGTGGGATGGCTGGGTCGAATGGTAGGGTTATCTTCAGGTTTCTGAGGAATCTCCAGACTGACTTCCATAGTGGCTTGACCAGTTTGCATTCCCACCAACAGTGGGTTAGTGTCCCTTTTCCCCCACATCCTCGCCAGCTTCTGTTGGTAGATTTCTGCATGTGAGCCATTCTAACCGGGGTGAGGTGAAACCTCATTGTGGTTTTGATTTGCATTTCCCTGATTGCTAATGACCTTGAACATTTTTTCATGTGCCTGTTGGCCATTTGGATTTCCTCTTTTGAAAAATGTCTATTGAAGTCCTTGGCCCATCTCTTAAGTGGGTTGTTTCTTTTGATGTTGTGGAGTTTCTTGATTTCTTTGTAGATTCTGATTCTCAACCATTTGTCTGTTGCATAGTTTGCAAATATATTTTCCCATTCTGTTGGTTGCCTCTTCACTCTCCTGTTTCTTTTGCAGTACAGAAACTTCTCAATTTGATGCAATCCCAAATGTTAATTTTGGCTTTGACTTCCTGTGCTTCTGGGGTCTTTTCCAAGAAGTCTTTGCCAGTACCTATTTCTTGCAGGGTTTTTCCAATGTTGTCGGGTCGTCGATTTAAGTGTTTAATCCGTGTTGAGTGAATTTTTGTGTAAGGTGAAAGGTAGGGGTCTTGCTTCATGCTTCTGCACGTGGAAATCCAATTTTCCCAGCACCATTTATTGAATAGACTGTCCTTACTACAGGGATTGGTTTTGGATCCTTGATCAAATATGAGTTGGCTGTAGATGTTTGGATTGATTTCTGGTGTTTCAATTCTGTTCCATTGGTCTATCCATCTGTTTCTGTACCAGTACCATGCTGTTTTGATTACAAGCTCCCTCTAGTATGTCCTGACATCTGGTATTGTGATGCCTCTGGCTTTGTTTTTGTTGTACAAGATTGCTTCAGCTATTCGAGGTCTCCTGCGTCTCCATATGAATTTCAGCATCATTTTTTCCCGACCTGAGAATAAGGTCTTCAGTGTCTTGATTGGTATTGCATTGAATCTATAAATTGCTTTTGGGAGAATGGACATTTTGATGATGTTGATTCTTCCAATCCATGAGCATGGAAGATTTTTCCATTTCTTGGTATCCTCTTCTATTTCTTTCTTTAAGGTTTTGTAATTTCCATTGTAGATATCCTTAACGTCCTTGGTTAAGTTTATTCCAAGGTATTTGATTCTTTTTGTATCTATTGTGAATGGGATTGATCTTAGCAGTTCTTTCTAGCCATGGTATTGCCTGTGTATACAAAGGCTGTTGATTTTTGTGCATTGATTTTATATCCTGCTACTTTGCCAAACTTCTATGAGTTCCAATAGTCTCTTAGTAGAGTTCTTTGGGTCCCCAAAGTAAAGAATCATATCATCTGCAAAGAGGGATAGTTTGAGTTCTTCCTTCCCAATTTGTATCCCTTTAATTTCTTTTTCTTGCCTAATAGCTCTGGCTAGAACTTCCAGAACTATATTGAATAGCAGTAGTGAGAGTGGGTATCCCTGTCTGGTGCCAGATCTCAGTGGGAATTCTTCCAACTTTTCCCCATTCAATAGGATGCTGGCCTTGGGTTTTTCATAGATTGCTTTGATTGTATTGAGGAATGCTCCTTCCATACCCAGTTTTCCTAGAGTTTTCATCATGAAAGGGTGTTGTATTTTATCAAATGCTTTCTCGGTGTCTATTGAGATAATCATATGGTTTTTCTTTTGCAGTCTGTTAATGTGGTGTATCACATTGATTGATTTGTGAACATTGAACCATCCCTGCATGCCAGGGATAAATCCCACTTGGTCTGGGTGGATGATCTTTCTGATGTGTTGTTGCATTCTATTGGCCAGAATTTTATTGAGGATTTTTGCGTCTATGTTCATCAGGGATATTGGTCTGTAATTCTCTTTCTTTTTTTTAACTTTTATTTAATGAATATAAATTTCCAAAGTACAATTTATGGATTACAATTGTTTCCCCCCATACCGTCCCTCCCACCCACAACCCTCCCCTTTCCCACTCCCTCTCCCCTTCCATTCACATCAAGATTATAATAATAATATACAGAAGATCAGCTTAGTATATACAGAAGATCAGCTTAGTATACATTAAGTAAGGATTTCAACAGTTTGCTCCCACACAGAAACATAAAGTGAAAAATAATAAATGATTTTTTTAAATGATGATGAAATCAGATCAGACCTATTGTCATGTTTAATCCCAGTGAGAGTCAAGTTGGGAATTGATAATTTCTTTTTTACAGAAGATCAGTTTAGTATGCATTAAGTAAAGATTTCAACAGTTTGCACCCCCATAGAAACACAAAGTGAAATATATTGTTTGAGTACTCGTTATAGCATTAAATCTCAATGCACAGCACATTAAGGACAGAGATCCTACATGAGGAGTAAGTGCACAGTGACTCCTGTTGTTGACTTTACCAATTGACACTCTTGTCTATGGCATCAGTAATCTCCCTATGCTCCAGTCATGAGTTTCCAAGGCTATGGAAGCCCTCTGAGTTCTCCGACTCTTATCTTGTTTAGACAACGTCATAGTCAAAGTGGAGGTTCTCTCCTCCCTTCAGAGAAAGGTACCTCCTTCTTTGATGACCTGTTCTTTCCACTGGGATCTCACTCACAGAGATCTTTTGCCAGAGTGTCTTGGCTTTCCATGCCTGAAATACTCTCATGGGCTTTCCAGCCAGATCCAAATGCCTTTAGGGCTGATTCTGAGGCCAGAGTGCTATTTAGGACATCTGCCATTCTATGAGTCTGCTGAGTATCTCACTTCCCATGTTGGATCACTCTCCCCTTTATTTATTCTATCGGTTAGTGTTAGCAGGTACTAGACTTGTTTATGTGTTCCCTTTGACTCTTAGTCCTTTCATTATGATCAATTGTGAACTGAAATTGATCACTTGGAATACTGAGATGGCATTGGTACATGCCACCTTGATGCGATTGAATTGGAATCCCCTGGTATGTTTCTAACCCTACCATTTGGGGCAAGTCAGCTTGAGCATGTCCCAAATTGTATATCTCTTCCTTCTCTTATTCCCACTCTTATGTTTAACAGGGATCACATTTCAGTTAATTTTCAACACTTAAGAATAACTGTGTATTAATTACAGAATTAAACCAGTCATATTAAGTAGAACAGACAAAAAAACTACTAAGAGGGATAATGTATTAAGTTGTTCATTAACAGTCAGGGCTATGCTGATCAAGTCACCGTTTCCCATAGTGTCCATTTCACTTCAGGAGGTTTCCTTTTTGGTGTTCAGTCAGTTGTCACCCATCAGGGAGAACATATGGTATTTGTCCCTTTGGGACTGGCTTATTTCACTCAGCATGATGTGTTCCAGATTCCTCCATTTTGTTGCAAATGACTGGATTTTGTTATTTCTTACTGTGGTATAGTATTCTAAAGAGTACATATCCCATAATTTCTTTATCCAGTCTACTGTTAATGGGCATTTAGGTTGGTTCCAGGTCTTGGCTATTGTGAATTGTGCTGCAATAAACATTAGGGTGCAGACAGCTTTTTTGTTTGCCAATTTAAATTCCTTTGGGTAAATCCCAAGGAGTGGGATGGCTGGGTCGAACGGTAGGGTTATCTTCAGGTTTCTGAGGAATCTCCAGACTGACTTCCATAGTGGCTTGACCAGTTTGCATTCCCACCAACAGTGGGTTAGTGTCCCTTTTCCCCCACACCCTCGCCAGCATCTGTTGTTGGTAGATTTCTGCATGTGAGCCATTCTAACCGGGGTAAGGTGAAACCTCATTGTGGTTTTGCATCTATGTTCATCAGGGATATTGGTCTGTAATTCTCTTTCAATGCTGCATCTTTTTCTGGCTTAGGAATTAAGGTGATGCTGGCTTCATAGAAAGAATTTGGGAGGATTTCATCTTTTTCAATTGTTCTGAATAGTTTGAGAAGAAATGGAATTAGTTCTTCTTTAAATGATATAAACTTTCCTCTTAACACTGCTTTTGCTGCATCCCATAAGTTTTGGTATGTTGTGCTGTTATCCTCATTGACTTCCAGAAAGTTTTTGATTTCTCTTTTGATTTCTTCTATGACCCATTGTTCATTCAGGAGCATGTTGTTCAATCTCCATGCGTTTGCATATGCTCTAGGGATTCCTGAGTTGCTAATTTCCACCTTCATTCCTTTATGGTCTGAGAAGCTGCATGGTATGATTCTAATTCTTTTAAATTTGCTGAGACTTGCTTTATGGCCTAGTATGTGGTCAATCCTAGAGAAGGTTCCATGTACTGCTGAGAAGAATGTAAATGCTTTCTGTGTAGGATGAAAAGTTCTGTAGATATCTGTTAGATCCATTTGGGCTATAGTGTCGTTTAAATCTACTGTCTCCTTGTTGAACTTCTGTCCTGTTGATCTATTTCTGAGAGTGGGGTATTGAAGTCCCGCAGTACTATTGTATTGGGGTCTAAGTCTCCCTTTAATTCCCTTAACAAATCTTTTAGATAAACCGGTGCCCTGTAATTAGGTGCATATGCATTGATAATCGTTATATCTTCCTGTTGAATTGAACCCTTAATCATTATACAGTGTCCCTCTTGGTCTCACCTAACAGTTTTTGTGGTAAAGTTTATGTTGTCCGATATTAAGATGGCTACACCTGCTCTTTTTTCATTTCTGTTGGCATGGTATATCTTTTTCCATCCTTTCACTTTCAGTCTGTATGGATCTTTGTTGGAAAGATGTGTTTCTTGTAAGCAGCAAACAGATGCGTTGTTTCTTAACCCAGTCAACCAATCGGTGTCTTTTAACTGGACACTTTAGGCCATTAATGTTCAATGTGACTATTGATAAGTAGTAGCTTTGCCCTGCCATTTGCCAAAGATATTTTCTGATATATGTTTTGAACTTCCTGTGATCTCTTGGTGTGAGATTTCCTTCCTTTACCTTCTTACATATTGATGACCGTGTTTCTGTGTTTCTGTGTGTAACACATCTTTAAGCATCTTTTACAGGGCTGGACGTGTGGTGACAAATTCTTTCAATTTCTGTTTGCTGTGAAAGGTCTTTATTTTACCTTCACTCACAAATGAGAGCTTAGCAGGATATAATATTCTGGGCTGGCAGTTTTTCTCTCTTAGCACCTGTGCTATGTCTCGCCATTCCCTCCTAGCTTGTAGGGTTTCTGATGAGAAGTCAGCTGTGAGTCTGATTGGAGATCCTCTGAGAGTAATCTGACGTTTCTCTCTTGCACATTTTAGGATCTTTTCTTCCTGTTTCACTGTGGAGAGTTTAATTACAACGTGTCGTGGTGAGGATCTCTTTTGGTCGTGTTTATTAGGGGTTCTATGAGCTTCCTGTACTAGGATGTCTCTGTCCTTCTCCAAACTTGGGAAATTTTCTGCTAATATCTCGCTAAAAAGGCCTTCTAATCCTTTCTCCCTCTCCATGCCTTCAGGAACTCCTAGAACCCGAATGTTGTTTTTTTTAATAGTATCCTGAAGATTCCTGACAATATTTTTTAGATTTCTAATTTCCTCTTCTTTTCTTTGGTTTGATTGTATATTTTTCTGTGCTCTGTCTTCTGATATTCTCTCTTCTGCTTCACCCATTCTGTTTGTAAGGCTCTCTAATGTGTTTTTTATTTGATCTATTGAATTCTTCACTTCATTATGATTTCTCATAACTATCACAGTTTCATGTTCTACTAGTTGTTTCATTTCATTTTGATTCCTCCTTAATATTTCATTTTCACGAGACAGATTTTCTATCTTGTCCATTAAGGATTACTGTAGTTCGAGAATTTGTTTTTGAGAACTTCTTCATGTTCTTATCAATTTTTTGAGATCCGCTTCTTGCATTTCTTCTATCTCATCATCTTCATAATCTTGAATTGGGTTGTCTTTTTCATTTGGGGGCGTCATCGTTTCTTCCTTGTTCTGGTTACCTCAGCTTTTGCGTTTGTTTGGCATATTGGAGACATTCTTTGGTTTTTCTCGTTATACTGTGACTCTAGATTAAGAGGACTGTCTGCTTTTGATGGATCCTTAGAGGCTGTGATGGGTGTGGCCAGAGAGCTCTGGTTCTACAGGGTTAAGCGTGTGCCAAAGGTGATTCACTCTGATTGTTCTCTTGCTCACTCTCTCTCTCTCTCTCTCTCTCTCTTTTTTTGTTTTGACTCAGTTGGGAAGTAATTCCACACAGCTGAGTGGAATTGAGAGTAGTTCATGTATGAAATCTGGCCCCTGTGGGTATTCATTTGCTTACCTGAGTCAGGTTTTTCTTCTTGGCTAATGAGGGGCACCCGCTTTACATATGCAAAATGGCACGCACTGCTTTACCTATGTAAAATGGCGCCTGCCCTTTGTCTTGCTCGGCTTTGTAAGGTGAGTGGAGAGATGCTAAATGTCCATGCCGGTTCCCCTTATTTATTCAATTTTTTTCTCTCCTCCAGCCAGCCTGGTGAACTTTCCCCAATGGGGTTTCAGGCCTCGTTCTCTGCAGGCTTTTTCTGCCTTTCCCCGCCAATGTCTTGGGTTACCGAGAGGTTTTTAGCTCACCTCCCCTTCCAGCGCTGACGCGCAGACTCCGCAGCTCCGGCAGCTCCAGCGGCTCTGGTGGGTTCGGCAGGTCTGGTGGGTTCGGCAGGTCGGCGGCCCCCGCGGCTCCCGTGGCTCAGCTTCCACGCGGTGGGCGACCTTGCTCTCCCTGTAGGTCCTCCGAGTCTTATTTATTTATTTTGAAAGAGTTACACAGAGAGGGGAGAGACAGGAAGAGGACCTGCTGGTTCACTCCCCCAGATGGCCACAGTGGTCAGGGCTAGGCCAGGCCAAAGCCAGGAGCTTCTTCCAGGTCTCTCATGTCGGGGCAGGGGCCCAAACACTTGGGGCCATCTTCCGCTGCTTTCCCCAGGCCATTAGAATAGAGCTGGCTCAGAAGTTGGGCACCTGGGACACGAACCAGCACCCACATGGGATGCCTGCATCACAGGCAGTGGCTCTACCTGCTACACCTCAATGACAGCCGGAAAAGGGTCCCTCTTAATTTCACCTGAAGTCTGTCCCCTCTCGTTCCCACCAGCTGGTCCTGGATGCTCGTTCAGCTGCACCAGGCTGGGTGGGAGGGAGTGATATGGAAAAGGGGGGTCCCTGCTGCGGGTTGTTGTGTGACCCCAAAAGAGCCTCTGAAGCTGACCTGCCATGTGGTAGAATCCAGCCACGCATGAGGCACCGCCTTTTTGCGGACCTTCTGTTGAGTGGCAGGACAGAGCAGGACTCTCGAATGAGTGGTGTCAGGGGCAGGTGGGCCCGCAGCCGTGAAGGAGACGACGCGGGAGCTGCCTGTAAGCTGGAGCGCTCTACTTTGGAGCCCAGCAGTAGGGTGGTCCCCTTGCCGTCCACCCACCACAGCACAGCTCTCTCAAACGCCCTTTGTTAGGTTCCCGCCTGCATGGTGCTCACCCCTGCATTATTTAGTGCCATTTTTCCCCACGCCTTCTCATGCCCGCGGCTCACAGTGTGAGCGCCTCGCATGCGGGCTGCTGTCAGTGCCGGGCCCTTTGTCAGCCTTGGGAGCTGAAAGCCCAGGCAGGCACGCACGAACGCATGACCCTGGCAGGTGACACAGAGCCTGTGTGCCCTGGGGCCCTCCATCAGAGGGAGAGGCCCACCCTGGCACTGACACAGAGAAGGCAGGAAAGAAGATTTGTTTTCATCTGGGCAGTGGGGTACCAGCCCCGTTTCCTACAGATCTTTGGCCCTCGCCTCCCATACCTGTGTAATGGGAACCCGACAGCCCCGGTGTCAGACGTTGAACGTGCCTGGTGGTTTATTCATCGGGGTGTGTGGTGGCACACAGGCTGCCATTTCCTTATTAGTTGCCTCCCAGCAAAGATGAAAGTAAAGATGTTCAGTGTTCCCCGAGAGGGATTATAGCAGAATGCCGTCACAGGGGCAGGGGCAGGGGCTGGCTAGGCTTCTATGAAGCCCCCGTCCCCCAGGAAAAAGGTCACATCCAGCGTCCAGCGGCTACTCTGGGTGACCACCTCCTTCTGGGAGCAGGAGCTGCTGGCCTAGGGCCGTCTACCAGGTTCTGCTGTCCTTTATCCTTGAGGTCTGCAGAAACAGATGGCCCCAGCCCTCCTTTCTGCCCCTCTGGCATTTGTCACCACATGATGTAGGTTAGGAGACCCCGAGGGGAAGGTCACAGGAGATCGGTGCCACAGGGACATCAGAGAGAGAGAGAGAGACCGAATCAACTCTGACCCCTCGCGGTATGAGGCAGCTCCGGAGCAAGGGGAAGAATTCAACTTAGGCTCTTAAGAATCCCTCCCTCCCTCCCTCCCTTTCCCCCTCCCCTGCCCACAACCTGAAAATTTGAAAGCATGAAGCGATGTAGAGAAGGAGACAAAAATACTCATTTCCCTACCTCCTGGAGGTCACTAGCCATCTGTGATGTGTGCGTGTCTTTCCATATTATGAGTGTGTTTTTCTTTACAGAGATGATGCTGTAGATAACTTTGTGCCCTGTTCTCCCCCGCCCTGTGTGTAATAAGCATTTTAATTAAAAACAGGTTATAAATATTATCTTTTTTGGATATACTTATTTGAAAGGCAAAGTAACAGAGAGAGAGAGAGGTCTTCCATCTGCCGGTTCACTCCCCAGATGGCCGCAACAGCCAGGGTTGGGCCGGGCCAAAGCCAGGAGCCAGGAACTCCATCTGGCTCTCCTGTGTGGGTGCAGGGGCCCAAGCATCTGGGCCATGTTCTGCTGCTTTCCCAGGTGCAGTTGCAGGGAGCTGGATTGGAAGTGGAGCAGCTGAGAGTCAAACCAGCACCCATATGGAATGCCAGCACTGCAGGCAGTGGATTTTTACCCACTGTGCCACAATGCCAGCCCCTATAAATATTTTTTTAAAGATTTATTTATTTATTTGAAAGTCAGAGTTACACAGAGATGGGAGAGGCAGAGAGAAAGAGAGAGGTCTTCCATCTGCTGGTTCACTCCCCAATTGGCCACAATGGCCGGAGCTGCGCTGATCCGAAGCCAGGAGCCAGGAGCTTTTTCCAGGTCTCCCACATGGGTGCAGGGGCCCAAGGACTTGGGACAACTTCCACTGTCTTCCCAGGCCATAGCAGAGAGCTGGGTTGGAAGTGGAGCAGCTGGGTCTGGATCTGGCACCCATATGGGATGCTGGCACTGCAGGCCAGGGCATTAACCTGCTGTGCCACAGAGCCAGCCCCAGCCCCAGCCCCCATAAGTAGTGATAATGACAACATTGGGCAAGTGTTGTGGTGTAGCAGGTTAAGCCACCACTTGGGACGCCTGCGTCCTCTGTTGGAGTGCTGGCTCAAGTGCCTGCTGCTCTGCTTCTGATCCAGCATCCTGAATGCGTCCTGGGAGGCAGATGATGCCCAAGTACTTGGGTCCCTGCCACCCACTTGGGAGACCCGGATGGAGTTCCAAGCACCTGACTTTGGCCTGGCTCAGTCTGCCCATTGTGGGCATTTTTTAAAGGTTTTATTTATTTATTTGAAAGCCATAGTTGCACAGAGAAAGGAGGAGAGGCAGAGAGAGAGAGAGAGAGAGAGAAGTCTTCCATTCTCTGGGTCATTCCCCAGTTGGCCACAACAGCCAGAGCTGCGCCAATCCGAAGCCAGGAGCCAGGAGCTTCCTCTGGGTCCCCATGAGGGAGAAGGGGCCCAAGGACTTGGGCCATCTTCCACTGCTTTCCCAGGCTGTAGCAGGGAGCTGGATTTGAAGTGGAGCCGCCGGGACTCAAACCGGCACCCATATGGGATGCCAGCACAGCAGGCAGTGGCTTTACCCGCTACGCCACAGTCCCAGCCCCCAAATGTGGGCATTTGACGAGTGAACCAGCATGTGCAAGATAGCTCTATCTCTCTGCTCTGTCAGAGATGAAAATAAAATAAATAAACATTGAAATTGAAAATGTTGTTTTTTAAACAAATAAAAAAATCTAAAACAACTACATAATGTGCTACAGTTTACCCACCATTGTCTTAATGCTGGGACATTTAGATGTCTTTTATTTTTTTCTTCCTTGCTGTTACAATTATATAGTGATAAACATCTTATGGCTTAACTCTCTGAATGCATTTTACGTTATTTACCTATAATAAATCCCCATGAACAGATTTACCATGTCAAAGGGTATGCTCATTTTCAAGGTTCTTCCTCTCTAAACAAATTATACTGGTTTATGTTTGCTTTGCTTAACCTAAGCTGGCTGGGGGCTAGGACTGGGACTGGGGCAGGGGCAGGGGCACTGGTATATGGAAGAAGGGTTTTTAGACCTTGTGTTGAGGTGTTAAACAGAAACAAGGCCAGAAGTAGATGCAACGGTGGAGAGAAGGTTGTCCCAGGTGTCCAGGCCGGGGCAGGGGTGGGGGTGGCGGCAGAAGGCAGGAACCCCAGGGCTGCTGGAGGGTGGGGTGGCAAGGGCCCAGAGGAATGTAGACTCTGACCTGCCAGCAGTGGGAGACCACGAAGGACTTTTAGTGACCAGTGTCAGGATGAGAAGGGCCACTCAGGTGCTGCGAAGGGGATGGTTGAGCAGGCGGAGGGGACGAACCCCTGTTTGGGGAGCCCAGTTAGGGTCATTGCACAAGACGAGGCCTCACCCGTTCTGAATCATTGCTAGGAGTTTGCTACATGGGTAGGTGAAGGGGTATTTCGCTTCGACGTTCACTTCTTTCATCCCTGCTGGGTTGAGTGCTTTTATGTGGAGTTGCTGACTCCATTCCATTCCTGTGACGTGATTCCTTGTGACCCGAAGGCTTTTGAGGCCTGATGTCACCATCATCACAGACCTCAGGGGCAGGGGGATCAGGTGCATGATTCAGCTTCACGTTGGAGCCCCAGAGAAACCAGAGAAGGGACCTTGCTCGGGTCCCTGGGCCCAGGATGGGGACTCCTGGCACCCCAGCCTCTGCCCTCTGCAGTGCTCTGAGCTACCTCATCCTAAAGCTGGCAGCATGACCAGGTGCAGCTCAGCCAGCTGCGGTCTGCTGACCAGAAAGAGCAGTGAGAGTGGATGGGAGAAAGCCGCTTTTCTGCCCTGCAGGTCTGGGGGAAGGGGCTTGGAGAATGGCAAACACAGTTTACATCCATGTGTTCTTGGCCAGAGCAGGCATCTTTGTTTTAGGAGCAGCCCAGCCAAAGCTATGTGTTGCCTGCAGGGCCTAAGCATTTGCCAGAGCAGGAAGAGAATGGAGTGTCAGGTGCACTGGAAGCTGGCTGCCCTGGAGCTAACAGCATCCGACTTGTGGCTCTTGCCTGTTAAAAACTCTGCCTGTTTGATAGTCACGGAAACTGCCAGAGGAAATTCGCAGGCAGCAGCCTGCTGAGGATGCACCCTGCCTGGGAAAACTTGTCCCATCCTGCTGCAGGGGTCTTGTATGTTTTGGGTTTTATATGCAGTGCACATGGTGCCCTCCCCACCACCCAAGTTCCACCCTAATTTCTCCATGCGGGGTGGCTGAGAGCAGCCCAGTGGTGCATAATGAGCGTGCGTGGCTGTCTTTCTGCATTAGGAAGTCCGGGGCCCTTGAGAGCCTGTGTTTCCTTCTGGAACACTCTCACCTGTTCACCATGAACATTTCCTGGTCCTGGAAATGCTGCCGCCACAGCCACGGTCACGCCACATCCTGGCTCCTCCTCCCCCCAGTCCTCCTTCTCAGCTGCTTAATTTTACAGAGACCAGATAAATCAAGATAGAGTCGAATGAGCCCGCCCACCGAGGGCTTTCCAAAAACTATGCTACTCTTCCTGATAACATATTTTTAAAAAGCCTTCAGTCCACTTACAAAAGAACTATGTATTTTTTTTAAGTAGAAACTTTTGGAACGTGCCCCTGTCCCTCAAACAAAAAAATACAGAATAAGACAGAATTACTCTCTCTGCTCAGGTGTAACCTTATGGAACTGCCATTACTGTATTAGGGGTCAGGCTTTGAGGCTTTTTTTTTCCTTGTCATAGTTGTGCACTTTTTAAAAAAAAGATTTATTTTTATTTATTTGAAAGGCAGAGTTACAGAAAGAGGCAGAGAGAGAGAGAGAGAGAGAGAGAGAGAGAGAGAAAGAGGTCTTCCATCCACTGGTTCACTCCCCAAATGGCCACAATGGAGCCAGGAGCTTCTTCCGGGTCTCCCACATGGGTGCAGGGGCCCAAGCACTTGGGCCATCTTCCACTGCTTTCCCAGGCCATAGCAGAGAACTGGACCGGAAGTGGAGCAGCCAGGAGTTGAACCGGTGCCCATATAGGATGCCAGCACTGCAAGCAGCAGATTTACCCACTATACCACAGCACCAGCACCAGCCTTGTTTGTTCTTGATTGGGTCTCTGCAAAAGTACATGCAGACGCAAGGCTGCCTACTCTCCCCCGTCCTGCTCAACACAGTATTGGAAATTCTAGCGAGAGCAATTGGGGAAGCAAAAGAAATAAAAGACATCCAAATGGCAAGGCAAGAAATGAAATCTCTGCAGATGGCAGGACTTTATGCAGGGAGCACTCTGAAGAGACCATACCAACTGTTAGAGCTGAGAAATAAATTCAGCAAAGTTATACTATATAATATCAACACACAGAAATCTGTTGTGGCCGGTGGGTGGCTCACTAGGCTAATCCTCTGCCTGTGGCGCCGGCACCCTGGGTTCTAGTCCCGGTTGGGGCATCGGATTCTTTCCTGGTTGCTCCTCTTCCAGGCCAGCTCTCTGCTGCGGCCCGGGAAGGCAGTGGAGGATGGCCCAAGTGCTTGGGCTCCTGCACCCACATGGGAGACCAGGAGGAAACACCCGGCTCCTGGCTTTGGATCGGTGCAGTGGCGGCCATTAGGGGAGTGAACCAATGGAAGGAAGACCTTTCTCTGTCTCTCACTGTCTATAACTCTACCTGTCAAATAAAAAAAAGAAATCGGTTGCATTCCCAACAAAGAAAGGAAGGGAAGAAGGGAGGAAAGACAAGGGCTGGGCATTGTGGCATAATAGGTGCCTGGTTCAAGTCCCGGCTACTCCATGCTTCTGATCCAACTTTCTCTAATGCACCCCAGGAGGCAGTAAAAGCTGGCCCAATACTTGGGTCCCTGTCACCCTGATGGAGTTCCTGGCCCCTGGTTTTGACCTGGTTCAGCCTTGGCTATGTAGCCATTTGGGGAGTGAACCAGCAGATGGCAGATCTCTCTCTCTCTGCCTTATTAAAAAAAATCTGTGTTTATATATAGTAACAATGAACAACCGAAAAAAGAAATTGAGGAAACAGTTTCAGAGTAGGCATTTGGAAGAGTGGTTAAGATGGCATTTGGGGCACCTGCGTTCTGTGTCAGAGTGCCTGGGTTCGAGTCCCAGTTCCACTTCCAATTCCAGCTTCCTGCTGATGTGCACCCTGGGAGGCAGCAGGTAATGTCCTAGGTACTTGGGTTCTTCCACCCACATAGGAGACCTGAATTGAGTTGTGGGCATTTGGGGAGTAAACATACAGATGGAAGATTTCTCTCTCTCTCTCTTTCTCTCTCTCTCTCTCTCTGTGTGTGTGTGTGTTGCTTTCATCTAAAAAGAAAAAAGTTAAGTGTAAATTTTTTTAGCAATTTCATTTAGAATACCATCTAAAAGAATAAAATACCTAGGAATTAACCAAGGTGGCTAAACAACTTGTGCACTGAAAATATTAAAGACTTTGCTGAAATTAAAGAAGGTACAAATAAATGGAAAGAAATGTTATCTTCATGGATAGGAAGACAATTTTTTTAAGATTTATTTATTTATTTGAAAGAGTTACAGAGACAGAGACAGAGAGAGAGTCTTCCATCCACCGGTTCACTCCCCCAATGGCCATGATGGCTGAGCTGTGCCGATCTGAAGCCAGGAGCCAGGAGCTTCTTCCAGGTCTCCCATGTGGGTGCAGAGGCCCAAGGACTTGGGCCATCTTCTACTGCTTTCCCAGGCCACAACAGAGAGCTGGATCAGAAGTGGAGCAACTGGGACTCGAACCGGCGCCCATATGGGATGCCAGCACTGCAGGTGGTGGATTTACTCACTACGCCACAGCGCTGGCCCCAAGACAATAATTGTAAGCATTTATTTATTTGAGAGGCAGGGAGGCTGTTGTCTGCTGGTTCACTCTGCAGTTGCTCACATGGCCAAGTCTGAAGCTGGCAACCAGAACTCAACCCCAGGTCTCCCACATGGTGGCAGCAATTCAGTTCCTTGAGCCATCCCTGCCTCCCAGGGTCTACACTGACCAGGAAGCTGAAGGAGGAGCCGGGACCGGGCATCGCATGCAGGTTGTCCAATATAGAATGCGTTTTAACCCTGGGTTCAACATCTACCCTGCAAGACTTACTATTTTGGAGACAATGATAAATGCCTTAAGTTATAGATACAGTTCAATCCCATTCCAGATCTCAATGACATATTTTGCAGAAACAGACAAATTCATCCTGAGATTCACATAAGATCTTAGGGGAACCTACACAGTCAAAGCGAGCTTAGAAAAAAGCAGAGCTGGAGGGTTCACACTTTCCTGGTTTCAGAACTTACTATAAAACTGAGGCTACTAACGCAGTATAGGGGCCGGCGCTGTGGCACAGCAGGTAAAGCTACCGCCTGCAGCGCCAGCGGCCCATATGGGCACTGGTTTGAGTCCCGGCTGCTCCACATCCAATCCAGCTCTTCTGTGGCCTGGGAAGACAGTGGAAGTTGGCCAAGTCCTTGGGCCCCTGCACCCGTGTGGGAGACCTGGAAGAAGCTCCTGACTCCTGGCTTTGGATCAGCTCAGCTCCAGCTGTTGTGACCATTTAGGGAATGAACCAATGGATGGAGGACTTTCTCTCTCTCTCTCTGCCTCTCCTTCCCTCCCTCCTTCTCTCCCTCTCTGAAACTCTGTCTTTTAATTAAATAAATAAGTCTTTTAAAAAAAAGTGTGATACTAACATAGCCATAGACAGACCAGTGGAATAAAATAAACCCCCCATTTATTAATTGATTTTCAATAAAGGTGCCAAGACTATTTAGTGGGGACAGATGGAGCTGGGAAAATGCTATCAACATGCAAAAGTATGATGTTCCACCCTTATCTTACACCACATACAAAAATCAGCTCCAGGACTGGGCAAATGGCCTCGCTGTTAAGACCTTGGTTGGGATGCCCAGGTCCCTTATCAGAGTGCATGAGCTGGACTCCTGGCTCTGGCTCCTCACCCCAGTTTCCTGTGCTGTGGACTCCAGGAGGCAGCAGTGATAACTCAAGTGTTTGGGTCCCTGCTGCCCACATGGGAGACCTGGATTGAGTTTCTGGCTCCCAGCCCAGCCTTTGTGGGCATTTGAAGAGTTAAACTGGACAGGAATGATTTTTGGATGGGAGGTCTCTCTGTCTCTTTCTCTGCCTTTCAAATACTTTTTTTAAAATTAATTCCAGATGGATCAAAGACTTAAACAAATTATCAAAAAAAATATAAAACGTCTTTGAATTAGGGGCTGGTGCTGTGGCGTAGCAGGTAGAGCCACCGCCTGCAGTGCCAACATCCGATTTGGGTGCCATTTCAAGTCCTGGCTACTCCACTTCTGATCCAGCTCTCTGCTGTGGCCTGGGAAAGCAGTGGAAGATGGGCCAAGTCCTTTGTCCCTTGCACCCGTGTGGGAGACCTGGAAGAAGCTCCTGGCTCCTGGCTTCGGATTGGCACAACTCCAGCTATTGCAGACATCTGGGGAGTGAACCAATGGAGGAAGACTCCCCCCACACCCCCTTCTCTGTAACTCTACCTTTCAAATAAAGAAAATAAATCTTAAAAAAAAAGTTGTAGAGGAAAACAGGGAAAAGCCTTCACGGCATCAGATTTATCAATGATGTCTCAAATATGACACCAAAAGCATAGACAGCAAAAGAAAATGAATAGATACATAGGACTTAATTGGAATTGAAAACGTGTGTTGGGGGCTGGTGCCATGGCTCACTTGGTTAATCCTCCACCTGCGGCGCCGACATCCCATTTGGGTACCAGGTTCTAGACCTATTCCAGTCCAGCTCTCTGCTGTGGTCCGGGAAGGCAGTGGATGATGGCCCAAGTCCTTGGGCTCCTGCATCTGCATGGGAGACCAGGAGGAAGCACCTGGCTCCTGGCTTCAGATCGGCATAGCTCTGGCCATAATGGCCATTTGGGGGGTGAACCAATGGAAGGAAAACTTTTCTCTCACTCTCTCTCTCACTTTCTAACTCTGCCTGTCAAATAAAAAATAAAAAAAAAGAATTCCCATAAAAAAAAAGTATGTGCCTGAAAGGACATCATCAAGAGAGTGGAAAGACTGCCCACTGCATTGAACTGTGAAGTTGAGGGCAGGTGTTAAGTCACTGCGTGGCACACCCATACCCCATGGTGGAGCCCCTGAGGTTGGGTCCTGGCTCTGCTTCCAATCCAGCTTCCCGCTAACGCATGCCCTGGGAGGCAGCAGTGAGGACTCAAGTACTTTGGTGTCTGCTGCTCACATGGGAGACCTGGATAGGGTTCCAGGCTCCCGGCTTCTGGCTGTTGCAGGCATCGGGGAGTAAACCAGCGGATGGAAGATCTGTCGACCTATCTCTGTCTCTCCCTGTCTGCCTTTCAAGTAAATATAAAACAAATTGTTAAATTATATATGTGACAAGGGATTACTATCCAGAATGTATATAAACAACTTCGACAATTCAACAACAAAAAACTACCCAATTAAAAAATGAGCATGGGGAGGGGGCAGTGCTGTGGCTTAGCAGGTAGGGTCGCCACCTGCAGTGCCAGCATCTTGTATGGGTGCTGGTTCGAATCCCCACTGCTCCACTTCCAATCCAGCTCTCTACTGTGTCCTGGGAAAGCAGTAGAAGATGGTCCAAGTGCTTGGACCCTGCACCCACGTGGGAGACCCAGAAGAAGCTCCTGGCTCCTGGCTTCCTATTGACCCAGCTCTGGTTATTGGGGCCATCTGTGGAGTGAACCAGCAGATAGAAAACTCTCTCTCTTTCTGTCTCTCCCCCCCCGCCTCTCTCTAGCTCCATCTTTCAAATAAATAAATCTAAAAAAAAATTTGATCTCAGGCCTATCACTCTCTGAAACGTGGATGTTTGCATACTTTTGCTCCATCTGCCGGCAGAGCCTGAGCGTGGATCTGAATCTCATGTCTTAGGTGAATTCCAGGACTGCCCCATCCTGTCGGTACAGGAGAGGGGCACAGTCACCATCACTTCCGCCAAGACTTAATACAATCCACTCTTCCACAGATCCTCAAATACTAATCTAGATGGCCTCTGCATAAGCTGGAAATGTCTGGGTTTCACTGGCTGCACTTGCTTTTTGCATAATGTACTAGAACTCACACACCCAAACAAGCTATTCTTACAAGGAGTGACAACATCCTCCAAGAATATAGATATTACCCCCACGTTTGTGCAACTGCCTCTAGTTTGCATTTTTTTAAAAAGACTTATTTATTTGAAAGTCAGAGCTAGAAGAGAGGGAGAGACAGTGGTGAGGACTGGGAGGGGAAGAGAGAAAGAGAGAGAGAGAGAGAGATCCTGCATCCCTGGTTCACTCCCAAGATGGCTGCAATAGCCAGGGCCAGGAGCTTCTACCTGGTCTCCCATGTGGGTGGCAGGGGCCCAAGTAGTTGGGTCGTCCTCCGCTGCTTTCCCAGACCATCAGCAAGGAGCTGGGTCGGAAATGGAGCCCCCTGCACACCTGTATGGGGTGCCGGCATTGAGGGTGGGCGGCTTTACCCACTATGCCATAACACTCAGCATTGAGCAGGGCTCTTGGAAGGATCCTGACACTCGGGCAGATATTTTTTTTTATTATTTATTTGAGAGGCCGAATTACAGAGAGTGAGAGAGAGAAAAAGAAAGAGATCTTCCATCCACTGATTCACTCCCCAAATGGCCACAACAGCTGGAGCCAGGAGCTTCTTAGAGGTCTCCCATGTGGGTGCAGGGGCCCAAGCACTTGGGTCATCTTCCACTGCTTTCCCAGGCCACAGCAGAGAGCTGGATCAGAAGAGAAGAAGCCAAGATGCGAAGCGACACCCATAGGGATGCAGGGGCCACAGTCAGAGGCTTAGCCAACTACGCCACAGCGTCAGCCCCCCCCCCCCCCCCCCGGGCTGGAGCCAAACCCAGGAGCTCAATCCAGGTCTCCCATGTAGGAGGCATTTGAGACATGGCTGCTGCCTCTGTGTCGTCTACGTCAGCAGCAGAAAGCTGGATCCAGAGCCAGACACCCTGATGTCGAATGTGGGTATCTTCATGTCTTAACCACTGGACTAAACCTAGCCTGCTCCAAGGTTTGGGGAGATCGTAACCAAAAAGTCCTCTGATGGCACCAGCCTGGCAAGCAAGGAGGCCATGGAGAGGGCAAGGGAGAGATGCAAAAGCACTTCCGGGTCAGCGAGGGTTAAGAGCCAGATAGACCAGGACTTGTCCCACTCCCTTCCCCTCTAAGGTGTCAGTGCTGGGAAGAGGTGATTCACTCCCAGGTCAAGTTCAGGCACATTGTGGGTTTTGTCTGGGGCCAGCAGCCTCCTGGCGGGAGGCCCATCCTTTAGGAAGCAGCTCTGGCTGTGTGGCCCCATCCCAGCCATCCAGGGGACAGGCCAGGTGTCCCTGCGTGGGAGGTGGCCTGGGGGTGGGGGTGGGGCCCCGCCATGTACCTTGTCATCCCCTTCACACAAGTCTGGCTGCGGCAGACCGAGATTACACTTGGGCAGGGCCATGAAGGACACAGTCTTGGGAGGCTTAATAGAGGAAATATTAAATCAATGAAACCTCATTTCCAAGGTCAGTTCAGCGGCAGAATCCATTAACTTTATATTCACCCTCTGCTTCCCTCTAATAAAAACCCAGGAGGAGTTCAGAGGCATGATAACTTGTCCGCAATGTCAGCGTGTGCTATTCAATTACTGCGATTCTGAGTTTCTGAGCTAAAAGATAAAGACTCATTTGGATTATGAAAAGCCAATGCCGAAAGAACACTTCTTTCTCTGCCCCCCACCCCCCCGCCATGCAGGGAACGCTGCACAAACACGGCCGCGAGGGTCTGGCTCTGCCAGGGAGGCTGACAAAGGAGGGTAAATCAGCTCTCTCTCCTCCTCATATAAAAGACTCCCCAGCAAAAGGGAACACTAAGGCCACTCAGTACGGGCACCAGTCTCACTCATTCCCGTCCCCAGGCCAGAGGAAAGCCTGAGTTCAGTGCCCCCCTCCCCCTCCCCGTGTCTTTGGTCGCATAAATGCAAAAATAAAACCTGGCGTGGCCCAGAGCTGGGGATGGGTTAGGGTCAAGGATCCACTGCCCCTGGTTGCAGAGTGCCAGCCTCTGTGGTGATGCTGTTGGCCAAAGGCTGGATAGGACAGGGCTGTGGAGGGCTGGGGCTGATCAGATTCAGCTCCCGTTAAACCCCAGCTCAAGAGTGGCTTGTCCTCTGGATGCTGTTGCCATGGTATTGTGGTCTTTCAGAAAGGCTGCCTCCCACCTGGTATGGACAAGGGCCAGGATGCCCTGGCACCTTGACCCTGACAGCAGCGACAGTTCTCTCCTGGACACGGCTGCGCCTCCCACCCGCCCCTCCCCAGCAGTCAGAAACCTAGGGCAGCCCTGCTGGGAGGGGCCTCACAGTCCAGTGGCTTGGCTTCCTGGCTGCTGCTTCCTGCCCTTTGAAGTTAAAAGGTGCGACTTTAGGAACAGCCCAGCACCAGAAGGAAAAGAAGCCTGGTTTTAGCCTTGCACATTCAGCCTCTTCTGTTTGATGAGGATGAGGAGAAAACAGCCGAATTATCCACCTCTCCGGTGGTGAAGGGGGCCGGGAGGAAGGAGCAGCATTCAAGGGGTGACCAGTGAGGGCCATAGGCTTCTATGAGCCAGGCAGAGGGCGAAACTGATGCCAGCCACCTACAGGGAGCCATTATTGCCAACTGCTTCAGGACCCTGCCCTGTCTCTGGAGAGCCCAGAGAATCAACTCACGCCCACTCTCAGGGCTGTGCTTCTCCTTCTGCAACTTTGTTTTCTTTTTCCCTTGCCTGTATTTATTTTCATCTTGCTTGAAAGGTGCACACAGAGAGGTCTTCCATCGGCTGGTTTGCTCCCCAAATAGTTACCTGCAACAGGTGGAGCTGGACCAGGCCCTAGCCAGGAGCCTGGAACTCAGTGTGGGTCTCCCATGTGTGGGTGGCAGGGACCCAAGTACGTGAGCCTCCATCTGCTGTCTCCACAGGTGCCCTTTAGGCAGGAAGCTGGAAGCAGAAGCAAGGCCAGGACTCGGACCCAAGTGCTCCGATGTGGGATGCAGGGGTCCCAAGTGGCGTTTTAATGGCTGCTCCAAATGCCTGCCCTTGTCTGTGACTTTCAGTACAACCACGTGGTCCCAGAGCCGTTTCCTTGAGATTGACAGAAGCCTGGAGTGTACCATGCACAATCCTTAGAGCTAAGGAGAGAGAGCTGTTAAGTCCCTGCCTTCAGAGGGGATTATGGGAAGAGGCAGACAGGCAGTCGGTCCTGGGATAGTCCAGCTTGGCCTGGGACAGAGGACAGCCACAGCACTCTGAGCACTTGCACACCTGTGCCCTGGTGCCAAGAGGCTGCAGAGGGAACCAACAGACAGCGTGCCAGACAGCGGGCTCTTCAAGGAGGGCACCCAGGGCCAGTGCTGTGGTGTAGTAGGTTAAGCCTCCACCTGCAGTGCCAGCATTCCATATGGGCACCGCTTCCTGTCCTGGCTACTCCTTTTCTGATCCAGCTCTCTGCTATGGCCTGGGAAAGCTGTGGAAGATGGCCCAAGTGCCTTATCCCCCTGCACCCATGTGGCAGACCCAGAAGAAGCTCCTGGTTCCTGGCTTTGGATTGGCCCAGCTCCAGCCATTACAGCCATTTGGGGAGTGAACCAGCAGATGGAAGACCTCTCTCTCCCTGTCTCTTCCTCTCTCTGTAACTCTGCCTCTCAAATAAATAAGTAAATCTTTTTAAAAAGGAGGTGGGGGCATACAGAGACAGACAGGCCAGAGTCTGTGACCACCCAGAGGAAGCACCCATGTCCCTATATCTCTCTCCCCAGCTAGAGAGAGCACAGGGGCAGGGCATGAGACAGAGCAGGATCCCCAAACTCGCTGCATAAAGGAATCACCCAGGAAACATTTAAAAGAATCTTATTGCTTGGTGCCATGCTGTGCCATTCAAATCAGAACCTGTGGGGCTGAGGCTCAGGTAGTGTTGTGTGCCCAAGCTCCCCAGGTGGTGCTCATGGGCAGCCAGGCTGGGAATGCTGACAAGATCACCTCTCCGACATAAGCAGAAGCCAAGGGAGATGTGGCCCGGAGCTCATAGCCCAAAGGGCAGGGACTCAGGTGACACTGGTCCCAGTCCAGGGCCTGCTGTTCCCTCTGCTTCTCCGGACTGTCGGCATGCCCTGGCAAGCGGGCTGCGTCTCCCTGTTCCCTCCAGCCCAGCAGGCCATCGGCTCATGCATACTTTTTTCTTTTCCTTTCGATGACTTTTTTTAATTTTTGTAGTAGAATATAGATAACATAAAATTTACCGTCATAGCCATTTTAAGTGTGCAGCTCAGTGGTTAAGTACATTCGCTCTGTGAGGGAACCATCACCACCATCCAGCTCCACGGGACTTCCATCTTCCCCGGCTACAGCTCTGCCCATTAAACACTGGCTCCCCACGTCTGACAGCCGCTCTGCTACTTCCTCTCTCCAAATGCGATTCTCCTGAGTGTCTCATATGAGTGGAATCATACTTTGTCCTTTTGGTTTTTCTCTTCTTCTTTTTTTTTTTTTAAACATGGCCTCCAAGCCAGATGAGGGTGGAACTTGTTAAATTTATTTATTTATTTAATTGAAAGATTTACAGAAAGAGAGGGCGAGATGAGAGAGAAAGATCTTCCATCTGCTTGATCACTCCCCGAGATGGCCGCAACAGCTGGCTCTGGGCCAGGCCAAAGCCAAGAGCCAGGAGTTTCATCTGGGTTTCCCACATGGGTAGAAAGGGCCCAAACACCTGGGCCATTTTCTGCTGCTTTTCCCAGGCCATAAGCAAGGAGCTGGAACCAAAGTGGAGCAGCCAGAACTTGAACTGGTGCCCTTGTGGGATGCTGGCATTGCAGGTGGTGGCTTTACCCGCTGTGCCACAATTCTGACCCCTGAATTTTTTTAAAGATTATTTATTCACTTGAAAGACAGAGTTACACACACACACACACACACACACACACAGGGAGGGGGGAGAGGGAGAGAGAGAAAATCTTCCATCAGCTGGTTCACTTCCCAAATGCAGGCACCCAAGCACTTAGGTCATCTTCTACTGATTTCCCAGGCACATTAGCAGGGAGCTGGATTGGAAGTGGAGCAGCCAGGACTCGGACTCATGCCCACATGGGATACTAGTAAAGCAGGTGGTAGCTTTACCCACTATACTACAATGTCAGCACTTGTGTTTGTTTTTTTTTTAATATTTGCTGTTTATTTGTTTGAAAGGCAGAGTTACAGAGTGAGAGGGAGGAGAATCTTCATCCACTGATTCACTCCCTAAATGGCCAAAATGGCAGGGGCTGTGTCAGGATGAAGCCAGGATCCAGGAACTTCATCTGGAACTCCCACGTGGGTGCAGGGGCCCAGACACTTGTGGCCATCTTCCACTGCTTTTCCAGGCTCATTAGCAGGGATCTAGATTGGGAGTGGAGCAGCCGGGTCTCAAACCCATCCATGTAGGATGCTGGTGTCACAGGCGGCAGTTTAACCTGCTGTGCCACAGCGCCGGCCCCACACTTTGTCCTTTTGTGATTGCTTATGTCACTCAGCACAGTGTCCTCGGGTTCAGCCACGTTGGAGCAGGTGTCAGATCCCCTCCTGTTTTGAGACCAGTGAGCTACCATTGCAGGCCTGTAGCATACTTTGTTTCTCCATTCCGCTGTGGGTGGACACTTGGGTTGTTCCCACTTTACGGCTATTGTGAGTGACGCTGCTACTGTGAACATGAGTGTTCAAGTACCTTTGTGAGACCCTGCTTACAATTCATTTTTTTTAAATACTTATTTTTATTTATTTGAAAAGCGGAGTTACAAAGAGGCGGAGGGAGGGAGGAAGAGAGAGAGAGAGAGACAGACAGAGAGGTCTTTCATCTGCTGGTTCACTCCCCAGATGGCTGCAGCAGCTGGAGCTGAGTTGATCCGAAGCCAGGAGTCAGGAACTTCTTCCAGGTCTCCCATGTGGGTGCAGGGGTCCAAGGACTTGGGCCATCTTCCACTGCTTTCTCAGGCTATATCAGAGAGCTGGATCGGAAGTGGAGCAGCCGGGACTAGAACTGATGCCCATATGGGATGCTGGCACTGCAGGCGGCAGCTTAACTAGTGACTAAATGTAATACTTGCACATTTTTATGGGGTACCGTGCAGCATTTCAACACAGCATAGCATACATATATCCCATACATATATCCAATCCAGAATTAGTGTTTGCATCCCCTTCTCTGTGTTTGGGCTTACCCAGCCCTCCCTTCCAGTTCTTCCTGCAGTATCTGATACATTGTTGTGAACCAGGTGCCCCACTGTGCTGAGGAACAGGAGAATCTATTATTTCCCACTTTTTCCAACCTCCTCTCCCCCACCCCCACCCCCATTCCCACCCTGTGGTAATCACTATCAAAGCTCAGATTGACTTTTTTTAAAAAAAATTTATACTTAGAGCATAAGTGTGTTATTTGTCTCCCTATGTCCAGCCTATACCACTTAACATAACGACCTCCAAGTCCACTCAGCTGCGGCAGATGTCAAGATATCACTCTTTTTCATGGCTGAGTAATATTACCTCGAGTGTTTATGCCACCATTTCATTCTCTCTTCCTCCCACTGTGGGCACTTAGGTTGATCCCATATCTTGGCGAGTGGAAACAGTTCCATAGGTATCTGGTTTTGAGGGCTCGTCAGGGTGGCTGCACTGTGTACTTTCCCACCTGCCGTGCACAGGGGTTTCAATTCTTCCACATTCTCAGTAACACCTGCTATCTATCCATCCATCCATCCATCCATCCATCCATCCATCCATCTATCCATCCATCTATCTACCTACATATTTATGGTGATAACCATCCTAATTGATAGCATATGCCACCTCACTGTGGTTTTGATCTGCATTTCCCTAATGCTTAGTGGTGTTAAACACCTTTCCGTGTATTTCTTGGCTACTAACATATCTTCTTTGGAAAACTGGCTGTTCAAGACTTTTCTCAATTTTACATATTTATTATTTATTTTTTTTAATTTTTTTATTTTTTGACAGGCAGAGTGGACAGTGAGAGAGAGAGACAGAGAGGAAGGTCTTCCTTTGCCGTTGGTTCACCCTCCAATGGCCGCCGCGGCTGGTGCGCGGCGGCCGGCGCACCGCGCTGATCCGATGGCAGGAGCCAGGTACTTATCCTGGTCTCCCATTGGGTGCAGGGCCCAAGCACTGGGGCCATCCTCCACTGCACTCCCAGGCCACAGCAGAGAGCTGGCCTGGAAGAGGGGCAACCAGGACAGAATCTGGCGCCCCGACCGGGACTAGAACCCGGTGTGCCGGCGCCACAAGGCGGAGGATTAGCCTAGTGAGCCACGGCGCTGGCCCATATTTATTTTTAAGTTACTTATTTGAGAGAGAGTGCACACAGGCACAAGTGAGCAAATTCCCATCTGCTGGTTCACTCCCTGAGTGCTCACAGGACCCCTGCCTGGGGTTGACTGGGAGCCGGGTATTCAGTCCACCAAGTGGGTGGCAGGGACTCAATTACTTGAGCCTTCATGGCTGCCCCTCAGGGTCTGCGTTGGCAGGAAGATGGGGTCAGGAGCCAGGGATGGGATTGGAATCGGGTACTCTGGTGTGGGTTGGGGCTGTCTGAACCGCTAGGCCAAATACCTGCCCATCCCCATTTCTAACCTGGGTAGTTCTGTTGTCAGGGATCATAGATGTTCTTTCTGTGTTCTGGAGATCTGCCTTGTGCCGCATGCATGAGGTGAAAATATTGTCTCCCATTCCGTGGGTTGCTTTTCACTCTGTCCATTGTATCCTTTGATGCACAGGGGGTTTTCATGTTGAAAGTTTAAGTTCCCTAGTTTTTTCCTTTTGTTGCCTATGCCTTTGGTGTTTGAACCAGGAAATCACTGTCAAATCCAACACTGTGAACCTTTCCCGCTGTGTTTTCTAAGAATTCTGCAGCTGTCGCTCTTAGGTTTACTTCTTGGGATTCATTTGTGCATATGGCGCAAGAGAAAGGTTCACTCTTTTTTTTGTTTTGTTTTTGCATGTGGAAAGGCAGTTTTCCCAGCACCGTTTGTTGAAAAGGTTGTCCAGATGGGGGGCTGGCGCTGTGGCGCAGTGGGTTAATGCCCTGGCCCGCAGTGCCGGCATCCCTTCTGAGCACCGGTTCTAGTCCTGGCTGTTCCTCTTCTGATCCAGCTCTCTGTTATGGCCTGGGATAGCTGTGGAGGATGGCCTAATTCCTTGGGCTCCTGCACCCACGTGGGAGAGCCAGAAGAAACTCCTGGCTTCGGATCAGCACAGCTCTGGCTGCTGCAGCCATCTGGGGAGTGAACCAGCAGATAGAAGACCTCTCTCTCTGTCTCTACCTCTCTCTGTAACTCTTTCAAATAAAATAAATCTTAAAAAAAAGATTGTCCAGGGGCCGGCATTGTGGTGTAGTGGGTAAAGCCACCGCATGTGATACTGGCATCCTGTGTTGGTGCTGGTTCGAGTCCCAGCTCCTCCACTTCCAATCCAGCTACCTGCTAATGCACATGGGAAAGCAGTAGAAGATGGCCCAAGTGCTTGGGCCCCTGCACCCATGTAGGAGACCCAGAGGAAGCTCCTGGCCCTGGCTTCAGTCTGGCCCAGCCCTGATTTGTTGCAGCCATTTGGGGAATGAACCAGAAGATGGAAGATCTCCCTCCCACCCCACCCTATCCTGCCTGTGTAACTCTGCCTTTCAAATAAATAAAACTAAATCTTTGGGGAAAAAAGAAAAAAGAAAAAAAGTTGTCCTTTCCTCTACTGAGTGGGCAGCAGGTTGTTTTGTGCGTGGTGTGATACAGTGCGCCCATGGCACCTGATACCACACCCACCATGGTTTACTAAATGATGGTCCTTTCTCCCCTCCCCTTTTTCTTTTTTTTAAGATTTTATTTATTTATTTGAGAGGTAGAGTTACAGACAGTGAGAGGGAGAGACAGAGAAAAAGGTCTTCCATCCACTGGTTCACTCCCCAGGTGTCCGCAACAGCCAGAGCTGAGTCAATCCAAAGCCAGGAGCTTCTTCCAGGTCTCCCACATGGGTGCAGAAGCCCAAGGACTTGGACCATCTTCTACTGCTTTCCCAGACCACAGCAGAGAGCTGGATCGGAAGTGGAACAGCTGGGACCCGAACCAGCGCCCATAGGGGATGCCAGTCCTTGGGCCAGATCTGTCCCCAGTGTGTGTTCCCTCATGAAAGCAGCCCCGTTGGCTCCACCCATCTTGCTTGGGAAGAGAATGGGGGAGTCTGGTCTCTCCCCTTTTCCTGCCAGCACCACCCCTTTCTTCGAGGAGAATGTAAACCCATCTCTCTTTCTGATTCCACAGAAAAGGCGACAGACAGCTCCTTGCAGAGCAAGGACTGGACACTGAACATGGAGATCTGTGACATCATCAATGAGACCGAGGAAGGGTACGTGTGCCTTGGGCCAGGGGCCTCTCTCAAGCCCTTGGCGTCTTTTTTTTTTTTTTAGTCTGTTACTTTTGGCATTAAAAAATTTTTTTTTTTTTAGTTTACTTAGCAATAGAGAGATGGGTATAGGGGAGGTGGGGGGGTCTTCCATTTGGTTTGCTCCCCAAATGCCTGCAACAGCCAGGGCTAAGCCAGGCCAAAGCCAGGAGCCTGGAATTCCATCTGGGTCTCCCACATGAGTGGCGGCGGGGAGGGGGGTGGGCCAAGCACTTGAACCATCACCCACTGCCTCCCACAGTGCATGTTCGTCTCCCAGGGTGCGTATTAGCAGGAAGCTGGATGGGAAACGGAGGAGGGACTCAACCCCAAGCACTCCGATGGGAGATACAGCTTGCCCTGCTGCTCCACGGTGCCTGCCCCACTGTTACTCCTAATCGCGTGTCGTTTTCCCATCCATCCTTCTCCCAGCTTCCCCGATGACAGTGCTCAAGGTGGAGCAGTGGTGACCACTTTTAATCCCAAGTGGGGAAGGAACTACCTGGTTCCCTGTCCCTGGTGGCGTCTCTTTCTGCCCCTCCTGCCTGTCCCCTGCCGCACCTTGGCAGCCGTGGGGCTGTCTCTGCCCTGGTTTGCTGGGTGACAGGGCCTCTTGAGGGAGGGCCAGGGCATGGTCAGATAAGGCAGGGAATGAGGGGGCACACATGGCACAGGCCGCTGAGCGTTTCCAGCTGTGTAGACTCAGCCCGTAGGGTTGCGTCTCACGTTCCCACACTGCTGGATCTCCCAGGTTGCAGGCTGTAGCCTCCCCTTCACTCTGTTTGTCCTGTGGTTAGCCCCTCTGCCCACCCCATGGACACTTTGCTGTCATCACGCTCTGTGAACCGCCTCCAGGGTGGTGAGGAGAACAGATGGGAGAGGAGAGTCCCCAGGGGGCACCCAGAAGCACAGGCCGTGTCAGCACCAAAGTGACTCTGGCTCTGACTTCCGGTGAAGTCTGGCCATGGCCCGGCCCTTGTCTCAAAGAGACCATGCAGTCCGATGCTGCATTCAGAATGGCCTGGCTGGAGGCAGGCCCCATTCAGAAGCGAGAAAGACCAGGCGGGATCTTAACGTCCTCATCCTGGTGGGGGGCAGGGGTGGTGGCCTTGACCGAGGGGATTCCGATTCCATTCTGGGTGCCTCTGGGAGGGAGAAGTCAGTTGGGGGCTTGCTGGTGTGGGAAGTGAGCAGAAAGTGCTGCACAGCCACAGCTGGAGCCACCACTTCCTAGGTGGAGCAGACCGGGGACGGAGCCACCAGCTAAGCTCACAGGACAGACAGCAGCATCAGGAGTGCACAGGGACCTGTGCTGTCTGTGAGCTGGTGGGGAGGGTTCCAGTTAAAGGTGACACACTTTGCCTGCCAGTGGGGGTGGTCTGCTCAGGGCCCAGGCACGCGGCCACTCACAGGTGGCTGCTGGTGCAGTCACTCGGCTCGGACTGCCCACCATCCTCCTGACCTCCCACTTGGGATGTTTTCTTCCTCATGGCCCCTGGGGATCAGCGGATGGGGGGGTATAAGGGCTCTAGGACACCAAGGTTAATGGGCTAGCCCACCCTCAAGCGCCCCCTACTGGCTCAGAGGAAGAACAGGCTTTGGGCTGGGCCCCCAGGCTGACAGCAAGAAGAGTCCAGCCACTGAGGGTGACTGGAAAAAAGCCAGTGTGTCTCTGGGCTGAATTCCTGGGTGAGCAGGCAGTCCAGGTGTGTGGCTCTCTGACTTCCATGCCTCCCCCTATGGGCCCACGTCTCTTTCTGCCCCCTTTCTGATCTTCTGGGGAAATGCACAAATACCCAGAAGGCTCTGGGCCAAGGAAACCCAGGGCCCCGGGACCTGCCTCATGCCAGAGGAGCTGCCTGCACCCTTAGCTTCTTTTTTTTAAATGCAAAAATCCTGCCGAAACACCAATTTGAACCCAGGAGCTTCTTCCGGGTCTCCCATGCGGGTGCAGGAGCCCAAGGACTGGGGCCATCTTCTACTGCTTTCCTAGGCCACAGCAGAGAGCTGGATGGGAAGAGGAGTAGCCAGGACTCGAACTGGCACCCATGTGAGATGCCAGCGCTGCAGGCTGAAACATCTACATGGATGTTGGAGTCTGTCTTGTCCCACCACGCCCCAGTAGACTGTGAGCTACACCAGGGCAGGACTCCATGCCTCAGCCACCTTTTTAGCCCTAGCACCTCTCACGGTCCATCCATAATTGGCTGTGGATAAAAACTGGTTCAGTAAGAGGATCAGGTGGGGAAGGTGCCGAGGCACTCAATCTGATGAGGAACGCAGACCTGTAAATGACAGTCACAGCTCAGCCTGGGCCGTACTGAGAGAGCCAGCTGCAGGCACCGTGGAGAGGCCCCCCTTAGCTACAGAGAGCAGCCCACCCAGCAGCAGCTGACTGGCAGCAGCCAGAGGCTTTTTGGAGGAGGTGATAGTGGAGTGGAGTCTTGTTGGATACCAGCCAAAGAATATCACCCAGGAGGAACCCCTCTTGAGGACTGGTTTTTCTTTACTCTTACAGGGATGAAAAGACCATATTAGGGCCGGCGCCGTGGCTCACTAGACTTATCCTCTGCCTGCGGC
Source organism: Oryctolagus cuniculus (assembly GCF_964237555.1). NCBI lineage: Eukaryota > Metazoa > Chordata > Mammalia > Lagomorpha > Leporidae > Oryctolagus > Oryctolagus cuniculus. The sequence goes on along the minus strand of NW_027208203.1, from coordinate 1,436,569 downwards.
ACCAGCACCCTGGGTTCTAGTCCCAGTCAGGGCGCTGGATTCTGTCCCGGTCGCTCCTCTTCCTGTCGCTCCTCTTCCTGTCTAGCTCTCTGCTGTGGCCCGGGAGTGCAGTAGAGGATGGCCCAGGTGCTTGGACCCTGCACCCGCATGGGAGACCAGGAGAAGCACCTGGCTCCTGGCTTCGGATAAGCGCGGTGCGCCAGCCGCAGCGCGCCAGCCACAGTGGCCATTGGAGGGTGAACCAACGGCAAAGGAAGACCTTTCTCTCTGTCTCTCTCTCCCACTGTCCACTCTGCCTGTCAAAAGAAAAAAAAACATATTGGACTCTGCCTCATTGTGACTGGAGCATCATGGTACATCAGGAGTGCTACTTTTATGCTAATCACTCTGGCATCATCCAGGACAAGATCAAGACCCTCCAAGAAGACCTTGAAGCTCTAGTTACCTGTGGTCGGGCCTTGGGGGATGGCTTCCTTATCTCCTCCCCCTTGTGGGCCCCTTGCTCTCCATTGTCCTTGTAAATTTGTCTAAGATCGCATAGCTGCGCTCCAGTTAATGGTGGTCCAACAACTATATGCCACTCTTCAAAAACTGGGTTATGCCGCTCTTTAAGCGCCAGATTGGGAACCCTATACATCCGCCCACGGCCACTGCCAAGATGTAAAGGTATAATACATCATACCCTAAGTTGCTGAGGTAGTAGCCAGTGATGGGTAAGATCCCCTGGGACAGGGGGGCGGAGCCAAGATGGCGGAATAGTGAGGGCGCGCACCGATAGGCCGGGAAAATTTAGTTTAATAAAAGTGGAGTTACAGTAGCCTCAGAAAAAGGATCAGGAAAAAATTGCAGAGGAAACTCTTCTGCATCAAGTGGCTGTGACTCGGAGGACCTACTGGGAGAACAAGGTCGCCCACTGGAGAACAAGGTCGCCCACCACATGGAAGCCGAGCCGCAGGAGCGGCAGGGTCTGCACGCCAGTGCAGGAAGGGGAGTGGATGTCACACAGACACAAGCGGGGAGAGTTGGGACGCCCAGGGCTCCGAGTCCACACATCAGCGCTGGAAGGGGAGGTGAGCTCAGTAACCCGAGACATTGGCGGGGAAACCGTGGTCAGAATCTAGAGGGGAGCGGAAAGTGCACCATACTCACTCCAGGAGAGAAGGAAAAAAAGGTGGGGGGTTTCTCTCTCAACAAGGCTGCAAGGCTGCAAGGCCTGCAAGAGTTTGCAAGAGTTTGCAAGAGTTTGTAAGAGTTTGCAAGAGACAAAGAGCAGGCAACCTCTCTGGATTTACATAACAACAGGGGAGAGCTAAAGAACTGAGTCACTACAATTCAGTAGCCTAGGCAACCCAGTGGGAGTCCAGAGGAGAAACAGAGCCTCCACAGACTCTGGGTAGAAGCCAGAGATCGGAAGCTAATTATCATTAATTCTGCACAGCTGTGCGGTGCAGTATTATTCACCCCCTGAATAAATTAAATAAATAAATAAAAAGAGAGAGATTTACCACGCATAACCTGAGGGTGTCACCTTTGCACACCCGTAACCCGGAAGAACCAAGCAGAGCTCTCAGGCCACACCCATCTCAAGCCTCCAAGGCTCCTCCAACAGCAGGCAGTCCACTTAACACAGACATAGTATAAAATAAAAAAAAATTAAAAAAAAAGAAACGCACAGTGACGAAAAAAGAAATATGCCAAGCAACAAACACAAAAATCGAGGGAACAAGATCAACGATGACACTATGATGCCTCCAAATAAACAAAACACCCCAAGCCAAGATTATGAAGATGATGAGATAGAAGAAATGCAAGATACGGATTTCAAAAAATGTATGATAAGCACATTTAGAAGTTTTCAAAAGCAAATCCTTGAACTACAGAAATCCTTATTGGACAGGATTGAAAATCTCTCTCGTGAAAATGAAATTTTAAGGAAGAATCAAAATGAAACGCAGAAACTAGTAGAACAGGAAAGTGTGATAGTGAAGAGAAATCAAAATGAAATGAAGAGCTCAATAGATCAAATGACAAACACATTAGAAAGCCTTAAAAACAGAATGGGTGAAGCAGAAGAGAGAATATCAGACTTAGAAGACAGAGCACAGGAAAACATACAGTCAAACCAAAGAAAAGAAGAGGAAATTAGAAATCTAAAAAAATATTGTTGGGAATCTACAGGATACTATTAACAAAACCAACATTCAAGTTCTAGGAGTTCCTGAAGGCATGGAGAGAGAGAAAGGATTAGAAGGCGTTTTTAGTGAGATACAAGCAGAGAACTTTCCAGGTTTGGAGGACAGAGACATCCTAGTACAGGAAGCTCATGGAACCCCCAATAAACATGACCAAAAGAGATCCTCACCACGACACGTGGTAATTAAACTTACCACAGTGAAACATAAAGAAAAGATCCTAAAATGTGCAAGAGAGAAACATCAGATTACTCTCAGAAGATGTCCAATTAGACTCACAGCAGACTTCTCATCAGAAACACTACAGGCTAGGAGGGAATGGCGAGACATAGCACAGGTGCTAAGAGAGAAAAATTGCCAGCCCAGAATATTATATCCTGCTAAGCTCTCATTTGTGAGTGAAGGGGAAATAAAGACCATCCATAGCAAACAGAAATTGAAAGACTTTGTGGCCACTCGTCCGGCCCTGTAAAAGATACTTAAAGATGTGCTACACTCAGAAACACAGAAACACGGCCATCAATATGAAAGAAGGTAAAGGAAGAAAAACCACCAGTAAAAGAGCATGGGAAGCTCAAAGCATATACTAGAAAATATCTCCGGGAAAATGGCAGGGCAAAGTCACTACGTATCAATAGTCATATTAAACATTAATGGTCTTAATTCTTCAATTAAAAGACACCGATTGGTTGATTGGCTCAAGGAACAAAACCCAACTATTTAGGCCAGCGCCGCGGCTCACTAGGCTAATCCTCCGCCTAGCGGCGCCAGCACACTGGGTTCTAGTCCTGGTCAGGGCGCCGGATTCTGTCCCGGTTGCCCCTCTTCCAGGCCAGCTCTCTGCTGTGGCCAGGGAGTGCAGTGGAGGATGGCCCAGGTGCTTGGGCCCTGCACCCCATGGGAAACCAGGAAAAGCACCTGGCTCCTGGCTCCTGCCATCGGATCAGCGCGGTGTGCGGCCACAGCGCACCGGCCGCAGCGGCCATTGGAGGGTGAACCAACGGCTAAGGAAGACCTTTCTCTCTCTCTCTCTCTCTCGCTGTCCACTCTGCCTGTCAAAAAAAAAAACCAACTATTTGTTGCCTACAAGAAACACATCTCTCTAACAAAGATGCATGCAGACTGAAAGTGAAAGGTTGGAAAAAGAATTGCATGCCAACAGAAACAAAAAAAAGCAGGTGTAGCCATATTAATATCAGACAAAATAAACTTTAATACAAAAACTGTTAAGAGAGACGAAGAGGGGCACTATATAACGATTAAGGGATCAATTCAACAGGAAGATGTAACTATTATAAATGTATATGCACCTAATTACAGGGCACCGGTCTATTTAAAAGATATGTTAAGGGACTTAAAGGGAGATTTAGATTCCAATACAATAGTACTGGGGGACTTCAATACTCCACTGTCAGAAATAGACAGATCATCCGGACAGAAGATCAACAAGGAAACAGCAGATTTAATCGACACTATAGCCCAAATGGATCTAACAGATATCTACAGAACTTTCAATCCTACATCTAAAGACTTTTTTGAAAATATAAACAAAATTGACACCCCATTGGCCCAACTAACTAAAAAAAGAAGAGAAAAGACCCAAATCAATAAAATCAGAGATGAAAAAGGAAACGTAACAACAGACACCACAGAAATAAAAAGAATCATCAGAAATTACTACAAGGACTTGTATGCCAGCAAACAGGAAAATCTATCAGAAATGGGTAGATTCCTGGACACATGCAGTCTACCAAAATTGAACCATGAAGACATAGAAAATCTAAATAGACCCATAACTGAGACAGAAATTGATACAGTAATAAAGGCCCTCACAACGAAGAAAAGCCCAGGATCAGATGGATTCACTGCTGAATTCAACCAGACATTTAAAGAAGAACTAATTCCATTTCTTCTCAAACTATTCAGAATGATCAAAAAAGAGGGAATCCTCCCAAATTCTTTCTATGAAGCCAGCATCACCTTAATCCCTAAGCCAGAGAAAGATGCAGCACTGAAAGAAAATTATAGACCAATATCCCTGATGAACATAGACGCAAAAATCCTCAATAAAATTCTGGCCAATAGAGTACAACAACACATCAGAAAGATCATCCACCCAGACCAAGTGGGATTTATCCCTGGTATGCAGGGATGGTTCAGCATTTGCAAATCAATCAATGTGATTCACCACATTAACAGACTGCAGAAGAAAAACCATATGATTATCTCAATAGATGCCGAGAAAGCATTCGATAAAATTCAACACCCTTTCATGATGAAAACTCTAAGCAAATTGGGTAGAGAAGGAACATTCCTCAATACAATCAAAGCAATTTATGAAAAAGCCACGGCCAGCATCCTATTGAATGGGGAAAAGTTGGAAGCATTTCCACTGAGATCTGGTACCAGACAGGGATGCCCACTCTCACCACTGCGATTTAACATACTTCCGGAAGTTTTAGCCAGAGCCATTAGACAAGAAAAAGAAATTAAAGGAATACAAATTGAGAAGGAAGAAGTCAAACTATCCCTCTTTGCAGACGATATGATTCTTTACTTAGAGGATCCAAAGAACTCTACTAAGAGACTATTACAACTCATAGAGGAGTTTGGCAAAGTGGCAGGATATAAAATCAATGCACAAAAATCAACAGCCTTTGTATACACAACCAATGCCATGGCTGAGAAAGAACTGCTAAGATCAATCCCATTCACAATAGCTACAAAAACAATCAGATACCTTGGAATAAACTTAACCAAGGATGTTAAAGATCTCTATGATGAGAATTACAAAACCTTAAAGAAATAGAAGAGGATACCAAAAAATGGAAAAATCTTCCATGCTCATGGATTGGAAGAATCAACATCATCAAAATGTCCATTCTCCCAAAAGCAATTTATAGATTCTATGCAATCCCAATCAAGATACCAAAGACATTCTTCTCAGATCTAGAAAAAATGATGCTGAAATTCATATGGAGACGCAGGAGACCTCGAATAGCTAAAGCAATCTTGTACAACAAAAACAAAGCCCGAGGCATCACAACACCAGATTTCAGGACATACTACAGGGCAGTTGTAATCAAAACAGCATGGTACTGGTACAGAAACAGATGGATAGACCAATGGAACAGAATTGAAACACCAGAAGTCAATCCAAACATCTACAGCCAACTTATAGTTGATCAAGGATCTAAAACCAATTCCTGGAGCAAGGACAGTCTATTCAATAAATGGGGCTGGGAAAACTGGATTTCCATGTGCAGAAGCATGAAGCAAGACCCCTACCTTACACCTTACACAAAAATCCACTCAACGTGGATTAAAGACTTAAATCTACAACCTGACACCATCAAGTTATTAGAGAACATTGGAGAAACCCTTCAAGATATTGGCACAGGCAAAGAATTTCTGAAAAAGACCTGTGAGGCACAGGCAGTCAAAGTGAAAATCAACTATTGGGATTGCATCAAATTGGGAAGTTTCTGTACTGCAAAAGAAACAGTCAGGAGAGTGAAGAGACAACCGACAGAATGGGAAAAAATATTTGCAAACTATGCAACAGATAAAGGGTTAATAACCAGAATCTACAAAGAGATCAAGAAACTCCACAAAAACAAAACCAACAACCCACTTAAGAGATGGGCCAAGGACCTCAATAGACATTTTTCAAAAGAGGACATCAAAATGGCCAACAGGCACATGAAAAAATGTTCAAGATCACTAGCAATCAGGGAAATGCAAATCAAAACCACAATGAGGTTTCACCTCACCCCAGTTAGAATGGCTCACATACAGAAATCTACCAACAACAGATGCTGGCGAGGATGTGGGGGAAAAGGAACACTAACCCACTGTTGGTGGGAATGCAAACTGGTCAAGCCACTATGGAAGTCAGTCTGGAGATTCCTCAGAAACCTGAATATAACCCTACCGTTCGACCCAGCCATCCCACTCCTTGGGATTTACCCAAAGGAATTTAAATTGGCAAACAAAAAAGCTGTCTGCACCCTAATGTTTATTGCAGCACAATTCACAATAGCCAAGACCTGGAACCAACCTAAATGCCCATCAACGGCAGACTGGATAAAGAAATTATTGGATATGTACTCTTTAGAATACTATACCGCAGTAAGAAACAACGAAATCCAGTCATTTGCAACAAAATGGAGGAATCTGGAACACATCAAGCCAGTCCCAAAGGGACAAATACCATATGTTCTCCCTGATGGGTGACAACTGACTGAACACCAAAAAGGAAACCTCCTGAAGTGAAATGGACACTATGGAAAACGGTGACTTGATTAGCATAGCCCTGACTGTTAATGAACAACTTAATACATTATCCCTCTTAGTAGTTTTTTTGTCTGTTCTACTTAATATGACTGGTTTAATTCTGTAATTAATACACAGTTATTCTTAAGTGTTGAAATTTAACTGAAATGTGATCCCTGTTAAACATAAGAATGGGAATAAGAGAGGGAAGAGATGTACAGTTTGGGACATGCTCAAGCTGACTTGCCCCAAATGGTAGAGTTAGAAACATACCAGGGGACTCCAATTCAATCCCATCAAGGTGGCATGTACCAATGCCATCTCACTAGTCCAAGTGATCAATCTCAGTTCACAATTGATCATAATGAAAGGACTAGGAGTCAAAGGGAGCACATAAACAAGTCTAGTACCTGCTAATACTAACCGATAGAATAAATAAAGGGGAGAGTGATCCAACATGGGAATCGAGATACTCAGCAGACTGATAGAATGGCAGATGTCCTAAACAGCACTCTGGCCTCAGAATCAGCCCTAAAGGCATTTGGATCTGGCTGAAAAGCCCATGAGAGTATTTCACGCATGGAAAGCCAAGACACTCTGGCAAAAAGATCTCTGTGAGTGAGATCCCAGTGGAAAGAACAGGTCTTCAAAGAGGGAGGTGCCTTTCTCTGAAGGGAGGAGAGAACCTCCACTTTGACTATGACCGTGTCTAAACAAGATAAGAGTCGGAGAACTCAGAGGGCTTCCATAGCCTTGGAAACTCATGACTGGTGCATAGGGAGATTACTGATGCCATAAACAGGAGTGTCAATTGGTAAAGTCAACAACAGGAGTCACTGTGCACTTACTCCTCATGTAGGATCTCTGTCCTTAATGTGCTGTACACTGAGGCTTAATGCTATAACGAGTACTCAAACAATATATTTCACTTTGTGTTTCTATGGGGGTGCAAACGATTGAAATCTTTACTTAATGTACACTAAACTGATCTTCTGTAAAAAAAAAAAAGAAAGAAAAAAAAGAAATTATCAATTCCCAACTTGACTCTCACTGGGATTAAACATGACAATAGGTCTGATCTTATTTCATCATCATTTTAAAAAAATCATCTATTATTTTTCACTTTATGTTTCTGTGTGGGAGCAAACTGTTGAAATCCTTACTTAAGGTATACTAAGCTGATCTTCTGTATATTAAGATAATCAAAAATGAATCTTGATGTGAATGGAAGGGGAGAGGGAGTGGGAAAGGGGAGGGTTGTGGGTGGGAGGGACGGTATGGGGGGGGGAAGCCATTGTAACCCATGAGTCGTACTTTGGAAATTTATATTCATTAAATAAAAGATAAAAAAAAAAACAGTAAAAAAAAATTCCCAACTTGACTCTCACTGGGATTAAACATGACAATAGGTCTGATCTGATTTCATCATCATTTAAAAAATCATGTATTATTTTTCACTTTATGTTTCTGTGTGGGAGCAAACTGTTGAAATCTTTACTTAATGTATACTAAACTGAACCTCTGTATATGAAGAGAATCGAAAATGAATCTTGATGTGAATGGAAGGGGAGAGGGAGTGGATAAGGGGAGGGTAGTGGGTTGGAGGGACGGTATGGGGGGGAAGCCATTGTAATCCATAAGCCGTACTTTGGAAATTTATATTCATTAAATAAAAGTTAAAAAAAAAGATCCCCTGGGGCAGCCCTTAACAGCTGGAGTAGTAGTCAAAGATGGGTAAGATCTCCAGAGGGGGACAACCTAAGACAGACATGCTCCTTAAAGGGCTGATCCCAGTCAGATGGGATAACCTAAGACAGGCATATGGCGCCTGGTGGGTCTGAGGCTGCCTCAGTTAAGCTACATAAGATCAAAGCACCGGCAGGGGGCAGGGATAGGGCAGATTTAGTTCTGGACACGTGGACAGTGCGTGATCCCTATACTTTGCTTAAGTTGCCCCTGTGTGTTGCCCACCCATGCCTGCGTGACATCTTCTCTGATTGGCTCCCCTACTGCTCATGCCCTTTGTAAGCTTTATAAGCCTGCACACTTCCTCAATAAAGTGGTTCCTGCTTCGACAGAACCCACGGGTGCTTGTGATGTGTTCATCACCCGTGGACCATTCGCCTTGTTGGGGAGTGTTTGTAGTGGCCCCTGCTGGTCAGGGGCCAGCCTAGGGCTTGAGACCCCGACATGCAACAGCCAGAGCTGTGCTGAGTCAAAGCCAGGAGCTATCAGAGAATGAAATGGAGACTTCAGATGTTTTTTGTATCTTGAAAGGCAGCCATGACTCAGAGGCGGCAGAATCTGGGCCACGTGAGCTCTCGGAATAGAAACGGTGGCAGGTCAGGACATGGATCTCTGCAGGTCTGAAATAGTGGGTTATTGATCCCAAACAGCCCCAGAATAAACAGTTCCCTCTAAAGCCCAGAGGTTGTTGGATTTTTTTTCCCCCTCTGAAAAATTCCCCTCAGAACTTTATTAGGCAACTTCTCTCTGCCAGGAGATTGGAATTTGGGTAATAAAGGAGGAAAGAACATTGGAGAACCAGGGAGTTGAAAGCTTTTGTTTTGTTCTCAGAACTTGAGCCACAGCACTCACTAAACCCAGAGTGAGTCCCAGAATGTTTTCTTTTAAGATTTATTTATTTATTTGAGAGGCAGCATTAGAGACAGAGACAGAGAGACAGAGAGAGGACTTCCACCCGCTGGTTCACTCCCGAAATGGCTGCAACAGCTGGAACTGGGCTTCTCTGAAGCCAGGAGCCAGGAGCTTCTTCCAGGTCTCCCACGCGGGTGCAGGGGCCCTAGGACTTGGGCCATCTTCCTACTGCTTTCCCAGGCCATAGCAGAGAGCTGGATGGGAAGTGGAACAGCTGGGACTCAACCAGCTCCCATATGGGATGCCAGCGCCGCAGGTGGAGACTTAGCCTACTATGCTACAGTGCCGGCCCCCTTAATTGTTTCCATAAACAGTAGTGACATTTTCTTCATAGTGTCCTCCATGAAAAGCAAAGGAGTTACCACGTGGAGGGCGGAGTCTCTGGGGAACAGTGCCTGAGACGGCACATGCAGTGTTAATGATGGGTTACTATTACATGTCGCAGAGGGAAAGGAAACAGAAAAGGCACAGGTCTGGAAACCACCAAGTTCAGTGGTAGAGATGGGGCCTGGTGATACAGGGGCCAAGACAGAAAAATTAGGTGGGAACAGGTGAGCCAGAAGCCTCTAGGTCTGCACTGCAACTCCTCCCCTTACCTGGCAATCCAGTCTGCCTGCTTTCCCACGATCCCCCAGGACCAGGAAGGAGGAGATGGCGCTGAGGGCCATGTGGAGGTTAAACCCCATGTGGCTGTGCCATGACATTGGCAGAAAACCTTCTGCACACTAAACCCCACCCAGACTGCAGCCCCCTTGTGTGTTCACTTAGGGCTCTGCGCCCTACCCCACGCAAGTGACTGCTACCCGTGGGAACAGCTCGCCCTGGTTTTGCTTTATGGCTTCTGGACTTTGCTCCTGGGTCCTTCTCTGGCCTCCTCCCCCGCCTCTCTGGAACTTTTTGCCTTATTTCTGTCCTGAGCAACACATCCGTGCACCAGGGGAAGCAGGCCTGCCCTCCCACCCGCAACCAGGATAAGACCGCCTCAAGGACATTTCCTCTGCTCACAAATTTTCATGGACAATGAAGGGTCCTCTTCTCTAACAGCAGCTTCCTGGGGCTGGTCTCCATACTAACAGCTCACTGTAGTGCTTTGTTGACCTAGGGTACAGTAACTTGGCAATTGCAAATTTGTTGCTTTTGTAATGGTCCACATTTGCATAGGCGCAACCTTTGCTTTCTGATTGGTTGGTACTGTTTCGTTCCATCCAATCTGACTCCCTCTCTGGAGCCCTCATTTGAATAGTGAGTCTATAAATAGGCTACTTAGCGTTGCAACCGCCGTTTGACTTCAGGCGACGGTTCGGGTGCTGTTTTCAGTTACAGCCCGAGGGCCGTCGGAGCCCCAGCCCGGATCCCGGACAGGGCGGCGAGCGAGGGGCAGCGGCGGACGCGGGCGGGAAGGGCGGGTCCGCAGCGCAGCCGTGCGCCAGGTGAGGGCGCAGGTTCGGCTGGGCGGAGAGCTTTCCCGCGTCTGCGCGGCGCCGGCTCCTCAGGCCTGGCGAGTCCCGGTGTCCGCGGCCGGAGCGGCGCCGTCGGCCCTGACCCCGTCCCGGAGCGGGAGCCGGGAAGGGAGAGCGAGGACCCGGCGTCCGCGTGGCTCCTCTCGGTCAGCCCCGGCCGGCAGGGCTCCTGCGGAGACGCCGCCCGGCGGCCTCAGCCTCTGAGGAGGGAGCGGCGCGGCCCCTGGTGGCCCGGGGTCCCGGCGGTGCCCGCGGGGCGCGGACGCTGAGGGCGCCTGGTGTGGTCAGGCGGATCCCGGAGGAAGCACCTTCGTGGCGGTAGGTGGGGTGGTCCCACAAGTTGGTCTCCTCCTCCTGTTGGGGGGTGGGAACAAGGTGCCCTGCCATTGTACTACGGGTCCTACCACATTCCAGTGTTCTTATTTTGGTGTGTCCATGGTATTTCGGCGGGTTACGGTTGTACTTAGTGGACAAGAGTTGTAAAAATGGTTCTAGTCACTTGCTCAGCAGCCGTTGCTTGGTCTCCGGGTCTTCCGGCATCTGCAGCTAATTAAGCTTTCCCTGAAGGTCATCCTACTCAGTACATTTTACTGGGACCCCCAAATGGATGGTTGGGTGCCAGTCACCCATGGACCTCGGATTCTGTCTCAGATCTGCATCATTCCCCTAACTGCATGAGTCGGTTCCTAATTCACTCTCATTGTGAGTGTGGCTTTATAAAAGAGAACAGTCATCTAAAAATCTTTAGACCTTTCATTCATGTTTCTATGCTGTCATTTCATTCATGTTTCCAGGGTTGTCAGGATTCTATTGATAGAATAAGCAACCTGATTTTTTTAAGGAAGTTCCAAAATTTTAAGAATTAATCAAATTACATAGTATCTTTTTACAGACAGTTGCAACATTGTAAAGACTTTGCCTGACTCCATAAGCCTGATTTTTTTCCTTTAAAATATGTTTTGAAATCTTGAAATAGTTTTAGTCGTGGTACTTTTTGGGCCAAGAAAATATGACAGAGGACAGGTGTGGGGAGCAACTCGGACTTGACTGTTACTGGAATTAAGACTTATTCTATACATCTGCTCTCCCACAATATGGCGCTGGGAGAGGAGTAAACTTCTACACAGCTGCCTCTCACCAACTTGACAAGCTGTAGGACCTGCTCCTGATTGGAGGAGAGCAGCGTACTCAGCGTGTGGGTAGCAGAGTTGGGATTGGTGGAAGAGGACTATAAAGGAGGAGAGAGACAACATGCACCAGGAACATCTAAGGGGAACATCTATCTGAAGGAACACCTGTGCAGCCCCCGAGAGAGCCAGCCGGCGCCGGCGGTGTGCCACTCCCCCGTGGAAGTGGGGAAAGTGGCAGGGGGAACCGCCCTTCCACGGAGGTGGAAGGGTCGGTAGCCAACCCGGGAAGAACCAGCAGCAAACCCGGGGAGGGCCAAGCAGACAAAAGAACAGCGCAGGGTCCTGTGTCATTCCTCCGCGAAGAGGGGGAGCGACAGACAGGGACCATTGTTCTTCCCCAGTCTTGTTCACAGTGGTTTTCACATAATGGTTACTAAAATGTTAGTGGGTGGAAAAAAAAATCTCCGTTTGTGATTTTTGGTTTTAAAAGTCAAACAACAAATCTCTGTCCAGAGTCGTAGTCGTCACAGTCCTCTCATAGACACGTGATAAACTGCACCTTAGCTCTGTCAGTCAGCTGACTTCCTGGCTGCAGCTCGGGGAATTCCTTGGTCTTCGTCTCCCAGCCTCTCAGTAGCAGCTCAGAAGGAACTCCCTGCTACTCCTGATGTTCATGATTCGGCTTCATCCCGTCTTGCTCTTCTTTTTGTCCCTTTTGTTTGTTCAAGCCCAGAAGTTGACATGACCCCATGGTAGGATTTGAAATTTATTCACCCTGGTATTCTTTTCCTAGACAACCTTACCCCTGTGTAGTTTCAGGTCGGTCCTGGTTTCCTCCCGTCTTTAGCTAGAGGAATTACATAATGGCTTCTGTTTGTCTGAAAAGAAGGGTCCTCTGATTCACTTGGGTGTGAAGAGCTTTGCTAGTATAATTTAGAATAAGCCTTGGCTTAGAGGGAAGGATATTGTGCTTCATTGTTTTGATAGTTGAAGATACAAATAATGGGTAGAAATAGGACTGTGGCTACTAGGGTTAGGGCACTGCCTAGTTTATTTGGGATTGATCATAGGATTGCATAGGTGGATCGACTATTCTGGTTTAGTATGGGGAAGGGTATACAGGGGTTTGCTGGGGTATTATTGTCAGGGTCTCCCAGCAGGTCAAGGGAAAATAAGACTAGGGTGAGGAAAAAAAAACAATAAGAGGAGCTAGGATATATTACATTCTACTGTAAGGGTGACATGCAATTTTATATGAATTGGAAGCGATTGCTGATGGATTATTAGATCCTGTTTCATGTAGGGATAGGAAGTGAATAATTCGTAGGGCTGAAGTGATAAGTGGTATAATGAAGTGGAAAGGAAAGAATTGTATAAGACTGCTTTTGTCAACTGAAAACCTTCCTCAGATTATTCTACTAGACTTGTGCCAGTGTGTGGAAAAGCTAGTGGAGGTTTGTAATTATTGTTGTACCTCACTATGATTTTTTTTCCTCACGGTAGTAGGCAGTGTATAAATGCTTAGCTATAAATAAAGATAAATAAAGTAGCCCCAGTATTCCAGTATTCTAGTCCCGGTCGGGGCGCCAGATTCTGTCCCAGTTGCCCCTCTTCCAGGCCAGCTCTCTGATGTGGCCCAGGAGTGCAGTGGAGGATGGCTCAGGTTCTTGGGCCCTGCACCCGCATGGGAGACCAGGAGAAGCACCTGGCTCCTGGCTTTGGATCAGCACAGTGCGCTGCCCGCGGCGGCCATTGGAGGGTGAACCAATGGTAAAGGAAGACCTTTCTCTCTCACTGTCCACTCTGCCTGTCAAAAAAAAAAAAAAAGAAAGAAAGAAAAAAGAAAATAATTAAGTAAAAGTTAAAAAAAAAGATGGCCAAGTGTGACTTGGGAGCTTTGACTTTCAAATTTACATTTAAACAGCCATATGTGGCTAGTGGCTGCTGTAATGGATCCTAAAGTTCTATACAGATAATGCAGAGCACACAGTAGTTGCTGTTGTTGGACTGTGTCCTCACAAAGTTCACATATTAGAAACTGAATTCCAGGGCAGGCACCATGGCTCACTTGGTTAATCCTCCACCTGCAGCACTGGCATCCCATATGGGCACTGGGTTCTAGTCCCAGTTGCTCCTCTTCCAGTCCAGCTCTCTGCTGTGGCCCGAGAGGGCAGTGGAGGATGGCCCAGGTGCTTAGGCCCTGCAACCACATGGGAGACCAGGTGGAAGCACCTGGCTCCTAGCTTTGGATCAACATGGCCCCAGCCATGGTGGCCATTTGGGGAGAACCAGTGGAAGGAGCACCTTTCTCTCTCTCTCTCTCTCTCTCTCTCACTCTCTCACTCTCTCACTCTCTCTCTCACTCTCTCTCTCTCTCTCACTCTACCTGTCAAATAAGAAAAAAAAAAAAACACCTGAATTCCAAATCTCCTGTGTTGATGGTGTCTGGAGGTAGAGGCTGCGGGAGGTACTTAGGATTGGATGAGGTCAGGACAGAGGGAGCCCCATCGGCATTAGCAGCATTTTAGAAAGAGCGACCTGAGCCAGCATATGTGCTGTGTCCCAGCATGTGATGCTCTGTGTCGTGTTCTAATGCAGTAAGAGGGCCCCCAGCAGATGCTGAGCAGACGTCCACACCATAGTCTTGGACTAACCAGGTCCAGAACCATGAGCCAAACGAGCTTCTTTATAAATCACCCAGTCTTAGGTATTTTGTTGTAGCAACAGAAAACTAAGATAGTAGCATGCTTTACCCACACACTACCATAGGGCTTTGTTCACTTAACACACCTATATATCTAGGAGACAGACTGTAACAGTCTATTAATTTTTTATAACTGCTGCATCCTCTTATTCACAAAGGCAATCCTTTCTCAGTCTGGAGAGCCATAGGCCATCACTTTTATAATAAGCCCTAAGAGTCCACATGTATCATAACCAAGTACCTCCCAACAACTGAAATTCACCACACTTCATAGTTATCAGCCTGGGCCCGAGAGAGCTTGACACTAACCAGTACCTTTGAGGAACTTGGGAAACAATTTATCATGAGCCACTGCCCTAAAATACATTCAGTGTACGTGGCCTGTGCCCTGAATTCAGTGGTGGTTGGTCTTTTTAAATGGTTCTCCTTTAAAGAGCAAGGTCTTCCGAGAAAGATGGCAGTTAAGGTGGAGCACCTGTGGCTGAGTGGCCAAGGGGCATTGTGCAGCAGTGGGGTGACTGCTCGCTGGTGGTGACTCTCACTGCCTCTCAGTTGTCCTGAAGCCTTGTGGATCTCTGGCTAATTTTGGGCCTTGAGACAGCCTGCCTCTTAGGATATTTCTGCTTGTGAGAAACTTTAAAATTTCCCAGGTCCCAGGGGCCAGCGCTGTGATGCAGTAGGTTAATCCTCTGTGGCACTGGCATCCCATATGGATGCCAGTTCGAATCCCGGCTGCTCCTCTTCCAATCCGGCTCTCTGCTGTGGCCTGGGAAAGCAGTAGAAGATGGCCCAAGTCCTTGGGCCTCTGCACCCACATGGGAGACCTGGAAGAAGCTCCTGGCTCCTGGCTTTGGATTGGCACAGCTCTGGCCTTTGTGGCCATTTGGGACTGAGCCAGTGGAAGAAAGACCTTTCTCTCTGTCTCCTCTCCCTCTCACTGTCTGTAACTCTACCTCTCAAATAAGTAAATAAAAAGCTTTTAAAAAAAATTTCCCAGGTCCAAATGGCCTCTAGAGAAAGAAATTTCACTAACCTGTTCCGATCTCTTGTTGTTGCTGCCAATGCCGCTGCTTCTTCCTCTTCCTGATTTAATGTATTTATTTGAAAGGCAGAGTTAGAGAGCGAGACAGATTTTCTATCTGCTAGTTCACTCCCCAAATGGCTGCAACAACAGCTGGGGTTGGGCCAGGCTGAAGCTAGGAGCCAGGAGCTTCCTCCAGGTCTCTCACTTGGGAGCAGAGGCACAAGGACTTGGGTCATTCTTCTCCTGCCTTCCCAGTACATTAGGAGGGAATGGGATCAGAAGTGGAGCAGCTGAGACTTGAACCTGTGGCCATATGGGATGCTGGCACTGCAGGTGGCTTAGCCTGCTATGCCACAGTGCTGGCCCTAGCTCCTTCTTCTTGAGGTCCCCTCGAGGAAGTAGATGCACTATTTGGTATCAGATCTGGCTACAGACTCAGCTTCAAGTGGCACAATCTCTTAAGAGCATTTTGGGTGGATACTTAGTGCACTGGCTGCTGGGCTTTAGGAGGTTAGACTATATTTCCTAATGATTCATATAGTGGGGTGCAGTGGGGGGGGAATAAAGGGACCATCTAAAACGCGCTCAGCAATCTTGCTGCGTCATCCGTGGGGGCAGACTGGGTGTTAGGCATTGAGGGAAGGGCACGGGGGCTTTGTGGAGAAGGAAGGCTGCCTTTTCAGGATTCCTGACCTAATAGAAAACTGGGGGTGAGGGATGGACAGTGCCTTTTACTACACTCATTTCCAGGCAACCCCTAGAAGAGTGGGCCCAGGTCGTGTAACCTTCAAACCAGGGTTCATCACAGTGGAGTAGACGCACTTATTGGCCCCAATTCCTTGCCCCTCCCTGATCCGCACACTTGCCGTAGTCTCATTGTGGGAAGACTGTGGCTTGCTTTGGCCCATGTGATGAAGAAGCAATGAAGACATAGTGGTTCTGAGCCTAGGCTGGAGGGGCCGCGTGAGTTTCTGTGGCCCTCATGTGCTTCTGCCTTCACTGTGAGAAGAGCTGCTCTCGGGGAGCAGCTGCCTCGGCCAGCCCGGGCCGCAGAGTGAATACCTGTGACCAGAGCCACCCTGGCTGATTGGCAGACCCGTGTGAGAAGCAGAGCCAGCCCTGCCAGCACAGCACTCGAGCAAAACTGTGGAGATGATCAGGCACACATGTCCTAGGTGTCCTCAGTCACCCGGGTTGACTGTCTCGTGCAGCTGAAGTATGAAAACACGGGACAGGATGAATAAAGAAACTGTTGAACGGTCATCTTGCTGTGATCCCATCTTGCTTAGTTCACTCTGCCCATTTGGCTAGAATCTGCCCAGGTGTCCTCCCTCCCCAAAATTCCTTTGGGTCAGCACTTTATGAGTTTTGGGCCCTTCTTGAACACTGTCCCTGTTATTGTAGCCCTGGACTTGTTAGGTCACAGTCCCTGGCTTCACCACTTAGCTCTGCTCATTTACAATCCCAGGTGTCTGTGTTTTGTGCATTTAGAGTCTCAAAACTCTTCTCTCCTAACATTTTTTAGGTTCCAGGCTTTTTTTGATTCTCAATTGCATGTCTGTTAAATGCAACCCTTCGCTTGTATAAGGCTTGCTCTCTGCACTTATTTCAGTTGGCCTTTATGCAAAGTCTGCTTTAACAGCATGCAGGCTCAATGTTCATTAGAAACCCTTCTCCCCATCTTGTAGCCACCTGCCTTCACTTTCCATCCAAGTTCAACCTAACCCAGCTGGCTTTTTCCTACCTGTATCACCACGACCTACAGAGCTGAAAGAATGGTGATTGTAACCCACTCTGTGTTTTGGGATGGTGTATGACATAGCGTTACTGTGACCAGAGCTAACACTGATGAGGTTGTAGGTTCAGGTGCTACAACAGAGACCCACACAACAGTAGGTTAAAATAAAAAATCAGTTTATTGGGCTCTTGAGTAACGACGTGGTGAGGATGTCCGGGGCTAGTGTTTTGGCTCATGTGTCAGGGACCCAGGTGCCTTTTATTGCTCTGCCTTCCTTGGGGTGTGGCTCTCATCCACATGGAGATTTCATACCCTTCATTTCCTTCCACCCTGCAAGCCCACACAGCTACAGCGTGGTGCAAAACTCTCTTTCCAGCAGTACCCGCCAACACTTAAAGCTTCAGCTTGAAGCCCTGTTTCCGCTTCTGTTCCATCCTCGGCGTCTTCCTCTTCTTGAATGGGGGTGCTGCTCCCTACTGCGTTCTCCAAGACTCTGCAGCTTCCCAATCCCACCAGGATGTCAGGAGCCAGAGCCAGTGGAGCCTGTTGCCCTGGACGTGGGAGGCCCTGGCTTCCAGGATGGGAAGCTGCAAAGCAATGTTAACATTGTGCCTTCCAGACTTTGCCAGACACCAGTCCTCCTCGCCCTGCTCTGTCTTCCCCACCCTCATCTCCCTGCTGACCTCTAGCCTTGAAGTAGCCAGAGGGCCTCTGCTTTCTCCTGGCCTTCCCTATAACACCTCAGGAGTGTAGAGAGCACACAGAGCCTTGTTAAAGTAGGTGCCTGTGTCTTGGAGATTGACTCAGGACAGCTGGCATAGGGGAGCCCCCAGGTGGAGGCATACGTCCCTGTGTTGGCAGGGTGGAACACCCTGACTCCATGTGAGCCTTCCAGACCACGTGGATGTGTGTCTTCATCTGGTTGCTTATTTGCATCCTTACATCATCCTTTCTGATCAGTTGGCAAGACTAAGTAACTATTTTTCTGGATTCTAGCAAGTGATTGTGCCCAAAGAGGGATGTCACAGGAATCCGGATTTATAGCTACCCAGTCAGAAGCACAGGTGGCAAACTGGATTTTTGATTGACACCTGAAGTAAGGTCAGCATGTGGGACTAAGCCCTTAGCTTGTGCGACCTGACACTAGCTGTGTCATAATTGAATTGAATTATAGAATGCCCACTTGGCATTCACAGAGAATTGCAGAACTGCCCATTGGTTTTGGTTTTAAAAAGATTTGTTTATTTACTTTAAAGGCAGAGTTACAGAGAGAGAGAGAGAGAGAGAGGTTTCCATCCGCTGGTTCACTTCCCAGTTGGCTGCAATGGCCGGAGCTGAGCCAATCCAAAGCCAGGAGCCAGAAGCTTCCCCTGGGTCCCCCACATGGGAGCAGGGGCCCAAGGACTTCGGCCATCTTCTACTGCTTTCCCAGGCCATAGCAGAGAGCTGGATCAGAAGTGGAGCAGCTGGGACTTGAACCAGCTCCCATATGGGAGGCCGGCACTGCAGGTGCTAGCTTGACCCACTACACCACAGCGCTGGCCTCTGCACATTGTCATTAATACCATTTCATCTTATATTTTAGACTCAGGAATACTGGTAGCTTGCTGAAGTGCTTCTCACTCCTAGTGACAAACTTTGGACAGTGACTTGGGAGGTATTATGATCCAGATATTCTGACCACCCCCAAGGCCCTCCGAGACCGACAAGAGGAAGCGGGTCCTCTGTGAGCCGGAGGTCTAGTCCCCCTCTGTTGACTGGTTCTCAGTGATTCAGGGGAGAGAAAGCACCAGAACACCTGGTATTTGATTTAAAAGTCTACGCCTTGAGGATGTGTTTTTGGGTTCTTGGAGACTGACTTAATGGAGGAAGAGAAATGAGAGTTCTTGCTGGTGCTGTGCCCCTGGGGTGGGCTTGAGTCCCTCGGAGGCTTCTAGAAGCAGTCTTGCTTTCCTTGCCTGTGGCCCCTGTTACTGCATATAATAAATATTTGACAACATTTTAATTTCTCACCATCTGGCTAGAATTGCTTATGAATATCACACCCATGAATGTAAGCAAATAAATATTTTATAAGCACCACTGAGATGCCAATATTCAGAAAACAGGACTTGCAGATGACAGAGGCAGGACGGTCACTCCGTGTTTTCCTCGGGGGCTTCGCTCTCTTCACCTTCTGCCGAGGACTCTGGAGGGGGCGTTTTCTCGGCGGGGGCCTCGCTGAGCTCCCTGTGGGAAGAGAGCAGAGCAAGGTTTCCACTCCTGCCACTCTCCCTGCCTCCCCAAACTCAGTACGGTGAAGTGGCCCTGTCATGTACCCTGCGTCCTTGTCGGGAAGCTCTTCCTTTACGGAAGGCTCCTTGTCCGGGGGCAAGTCCTTGGCTTTCTTGCGTGTGCCACCGAAAGGGCTGAGCAGACGCCTCAGCCAGAGTGGCCACCTCAGCCGGAAGAAGCCCTAGGAAAGACAAAAAGACATGTGAATTGAGCATTTTCCCTGCTGTCTCCAGCCACACACTGCAGCCTCCTCCCATTTACCTGAGTCTCATCTTCCGAACACTTTCTAGGCACTGATTGGTGAAAGCTCCTTGGGGAAAAACACACACAAGGCCATTAGAGACGAGTGCCATTGTTCACTTCTCACAGTGTGCATCTCCGGTCTTCCTGGGATAACACATGCACCTCAGCCATCACTGCAGTGAGTGCTCACTACAAGCCTGGGGTCTCAGACGCAGTACCCAGGGTGCTGGGCTTCCAGGAGCCCTCTGTCCCTACAGACCTGCAGTGTCTCTGGGGAGACTTTTGTCTGTTGTCAGTCCCAGTGCCTTTCTCAGCCAAGTGTGCTTGCGCAGTGGGACACACTGCACCACCACACGGGGCAGAAGTATTTTCTCTCTCCAGAGGCATTTGACACCTGCCCCTTTAGGATTTAGCCTCACAAGCATCATTCACTGGGGTGTAGGGAGAAAATGCTTGTGTTTCCATAGCTGCTCTAGTCCCCTATAAATTGAATCCTATGAAGCAATGCCCGAGTCCAATAGCAACGTTACCCAGCTCAAAGATTTTTCTCACTGCAGGGTGTCTGTCACTGATGGAAGATTGAGTAGTGAAACCAGTTTAAAGGACAAAACCAATGTGGAAATACAAGGTACCCTTTTTGAATATGATTAAAACAGAAAAAGAGTGCATTGTTTCAGCAACTGCTTGTGTCTACAGAGCGTGTGGGTATTGATTTGCAATAGAAATTGTAGCACACAGCCCAAGCTCACTATGACCAAGGGAGAAGTCCCTGGCTGGGGAGGAACCATCCTCTCTGTGATACTCACTGGCAGTGTGACTATGGGACCAGTATTGTCCCTTTCTCCTTGTATCCTTACCATAACAGGGAGAGACAAACGGTCTGAGAAGGTGTGAATAAAAGGCATAGGCAGCGGGGGTCTGGAAACCAGTAAGTTTTCCAGCCACCTCATACGTTTTACTCTCCAGCAGCCTTGAGGGCAACTGTCCCCCTTCCCCCAGTGTCATGTGTCTTTCCATAGCCCTTCTCCGAGCCTCTGGAAAGGCCTCTGAACTGGCCAGATGCCACCAGCAGCAGGAACAGCACAAACAAAGCCCCTCCCTAGCTGCTGTGTCTCGGAAGGACCACTGACAGCACATGT
This sequence comes from Oryctolagus cuniculus, assembly GCF_964237555.1. Taxonomy (NCBI): domain Eukaryota; kingdom Metazoa; phylum Chordata; class Mammalia; order Lagomorpha; family Leporidae; genus Oryctolagus; species Oryctolagus cuniculus. The sequence continues at coordinate 1,415,732 of NW_027208203.1, read as the reverse complement.
GTCCGTGCTGGTGCCGTCTCCCCAGCCATGGCTGGGGACCAGATTTGCTGGAATCAGGCAAAACACTCAGATGGATAGTCTTCTGCCTCTGGCAATGTCCTCATTCTAAAATGAGCAGGTTTAAATAGATGAGTTCTCAGTACTCCTCTACTTCTAAAATTCTAATGTAACAATTGTCAGACTGATACTTACGTTGAAGATTTTTCTATGTCTTCTCTTCCTTTTCCTCTTCCTCTATGAGAGTAAATCTGTTTTGTAAGGAAAAGCAGTCATTATTCACCATAATGATTCTATCTCCAAATCGTTTACCTTCCCTTTCTTTCTCTAAAAGCCTTGCCTGCCCAATAAGATAGCTTTTTTGAGGACAGGAATTCTGTCTTGTTAATAGTTCTCACTCTTCCACAGTCCTTGGTCTTGAATGCCTCTGGGACTTAATACAGTCTATTGACAGCCAGTCATCAGTGAGTCCTCTTAAAAGTGGAATGGGAGTGCAGCGTCATGCATTTAATCTATACTAATTTGGGAACATGGAAGTTGTAGTCCTTAAACAAAATTTAAAAAATCTGGAAGAAAAAAAAGTGGAGTAGTAGGAAACACCCTTAACCTGCTGAAAGTATGGACCAGAAACCTAAACAATGGTGTTTTAAAGGCAAGAACAGGAGTAGGATACTTATTAGACTGCTACTAGTCATAATTGTTGAAAAGGCTGAAATTAGTGCAATAAGAAAAATAAATGGGGTATAATTACTGCAAAGGAAGAGACAAAACTGTCATCATTTGCATAGGTGATGGTGGACAACCTAAAAAAAAAAAAGCCCAAGATAATCAGCTGACATTTTGTTGGACGTAACGTGTGGGTCCGGGGAGGTGACTAGGTGCTGAGTCAGGAGAGTAGTACAGTGAATCTCCTGTTTGTTGTGCACCACCAGTGACTAGAGGGAAAATGGAGTACAGAGCCCTTCTTTAATAGCAATAGAAAGGAATAAACTATCTTGGAATAAACTCAACGAAAGTTGTGTAAGATTTATGTGATGAGGATGCTCTTCTGAAGTCCATAAAATGTCATGTTTCTAGGGTATCATAAAGATGTCAGTTCTCAAATTAATCTACAAATTCAAGGCAACTTAACTCAAACCCCAAGAAAACTTTTTACAAAATCTGACCAGCTGCCATCTTTTAGGAAAAAATAGATGAGAAAAACTACTAAATTTATGGAAAAGATTAGAGAGCAGGAGCTTGCCCTACACTGAAACTATGTAGTGTTAGGGTGGGCACTACCCATGCTGGTCTCTTTCTCATCTCTATGCTGTGATCACTTACTTCTTGTGGCTAGACATGTCTTTTAAAAAACTTTCATTACCTCCACTTTGACTATGACCTTGTCTAAACAAGATAAGAATCGGAGAACTCAGAGGGCTTCCATAGCCTTGGAAACTCATGACTGGAGCATAGGGAGATTACTGATGCCATAAACAGGAGTGTCAATTGGTAAAGTCAACAACAGGAGTCACTGTGCACTTACTCCTCATGTAGGATCTCTGTCCTTAATGTGCTGTGCATTGAGATTTAATGCTATAATGAGTACTCAAACAATATATTTCACTTTGTGTTTCTATGGGGGTGCAAACTGTTGAAATCTTTACTTAATGCATACTAAACTGATCCTCTGTAAAAAAAAAAAAAAGAAATTATCAACTCCCAACTTGACTCTCACTGGGATTAAACATGACAATAGGTCTGATCTGATTTCATCATCATTTAAAAAAATCATCTATTATTTTTCACTTTATGTTTCTGTGTGGGAGCAAACTGTTGAAATCCTTACTTTGAAGGGTTAAAAAGTTAAAAGCCGCTTCCCCCCCCCCCCCAACCTCCTCTGGTGAACTTTCCTGACCTCCTTAGACTTGCTCTGCATAGCCATTCTCTATAAAGTTAATTGGTCAGTAAATTACCCCAATGTGAGCGTAACCTTAGTTTCACCTAAATAAGATAGAAAAAGTCACCATATATCTCTTTGCCTCCTGGAACCCTGACCCCACCAGGTGTCCCTTATTGCCATTCGGCTGCATTCCTAGGTATCATCAAGGCAGTTCCTGCAATCTTGTGTGGCCCTCCCTTTTGGCAATAGGAGGCTTTTTGATACTCCCTGTGTTCATAAATCAACTGATTGTAAAATCACTTAACTTGTATCAATTGTTTACTCTATACCACTGTCTGCTCTACGCAATAATTGATTTTCTTTGTTTAAACGTGTATAAAAACCCCAACCCAAGACTATTCGAGGCCGCTCGCCTGTACTGGGACGGGGGCCCCGACATGTCGGAACATCAATAAACTTTACCCTTTGTTAATTACATGAGAGAAGGTCTCTTGGAGCGTTTTTGGGGTGGCAAGAGCAATTCAACTCTAATTCGACTGTAACATATGGAGGTCCCACCGAGATGGCTCTGCTGCCCACTGACGTCTCCAATGGACATCTCTCGGGGTAAGTAAAGGCGCCTAAAGGATAGGGACTCTGTGCACGTGCATTTCTGCACTGTTCTTCAACAGTTCACACAAAGGCTATTTAAAATCGTCACATCTCAGGGATTTTTCAAGATGGTGGCGTAGGGAGGCAGCTTGCTGCTCTAGTCTAGGGGTGGATAGTTAAAAAAAAGTGGAAGGAGTGCAATCTCAGGGAAGGTTTAGGGAGAAAATGGTAGAGGAAACTCCATGCAAATTGGATGGACGCTGCGGACCTATGTGGAGGGTGTGGACTTGCACAGTTTGAGACCCCAGCAGCTGAGAGCCTCAGCACCAGCTTTGGAATGAGGCAAGACCATACTGCAGCAGCTCAAGCCACTGGCAATAAAGCTGTGGGAAAAGCCTGGCATGGGTATGGCTTGGAGCTCTGTGGGGGATGATGTACCTGCCAACCTAGAGCAAAAAAAAGTGGGGGAGTTCACATTTCTCTCTGCCCGACCTCAGGCACTGGCATGCTGTAACTAGCCAAGAGAGGGCAGGCACCATTTTGGAGATATGTAACAGCTGCTCCAGCTAGTCACCATGAACCCAGGAACCAACCTAGAGGAGATGCCGGACTCTGGGAGAATTGACAGGGGGCTGGGTGCTTGTGGCTGTGGGAGCCTTGTGTGGTGGGACTGTGAAAACACTGGGCTGTGTGGGAGGGTGCAGGCAAGCTCCAGGGAGGGAACACATCTTAGAGCAGCTTGATGCAGGAGTCAGCTGCAGTGCATCAGCTGAACTCATTTAGACAAAGTCTTAGACATTGGAGCAGTAGGATGCTACGTAGATCTAATGACTCTGTAAGATAATACTTTTGTCTTTCGGCTGCGTGCTTTCTCCCAAGGGCAGAGACAGTTCCTTGAGGGTGGAGAGTATATAATCTCATCATTTCAGCAATGAGGAAAGAAATCAGTGGTAGAAGAGAGTACATCAAATCCCTGACACAATTTTGGAGAACTTCTGCCACTTTACTCTGGCCTTCTTACACTTAACCTCTCCAAATGTCCAGTCCCTTGTTATCTCGGTTCCAGTTGCACAGATTTCCCACGAGTGGGGTTCCTTTAAAAAATCTGTGGAATGTGCTTTTCAAGGGAAAGAGTAAAGCGCATCTCAGTCTTGGTGACTAAAGAGGAAGGTCAGCTCATGGTACGTGGAAAGTGGCTTTGATGTACAGTCTGTGGATTCCAAATCTATTACAAAGGAAGGATGCACTCTGGCAACCTGAACGAGTCGTCCTTACCTCAATGAGACAGAAGATGATAACCAGCATCGTGACCACTGCCGTCACAGATATTGCCACGATGAGCTTGTTGTGATAGCCGTGTTCTTGAGCTCCTTTTGCGAGCTAAGAAAGAGCACAGTTTAAAAAGACAGAATAAAGAGCTGGAAAATATGGATGATAAATATTCAGAACCCTGTTCTTCAGGTGAGTGGTGTAAAAGATCTTAAAAGACCATACAAAATCTGCTGTATTATATATAATCTTGGTATTACTCATTTTCTCTACAGTGTGTTAGGTCTGCCTCCTAACAAAGTGTCACCGTCTTGGCAAAAGTTACATTACCGAGACAAGATCTGGACTGGGAGCCCCTGGTCTTCCCGCTTGGGGTCTCCTAAGGGATGGGAAAGTGCAGATCTCCTGTCCTCACCTTACTCAACTCCTGCTCTTTCTGTCCACTCGGGGCTTCTGTACTCTCATTGATATAGGTCTCAGTCCTCCACTGCTCTGTGTCCCATTCTTCCTTGGCTATCTTTTCTTCCTGCTGCTCACTGAGGAGCTTCATCAGGATGCCTGTTTTGGAGATGAGCTTGGCACAGGGCAGTTGCACCTGGGCCTCAGAGCAGTCCATTTTCAGAGTGCGGATGACGTGAGAAATGAGCCTTCTCACGTCAGTGTTGGGGATGAGGGACTGTAGCTGCTGATTCAGCTGAATTTCAAACTGTTCTCCCTGGGACAGCATCATGGGGTAGGTGAAGCCTACGGGCATGGTGGGGGCTTCAGTGCCCTCACTGGGGTATTCCCACTGTGTTTCCTTGGTTTGGTCCACAGTCGGCATTAGGTCGAACTCGGTCCCAGCAGAATCTGTAGCTGAAGGATCTGTGTGCATTTTGTCGCCAGGGAGCGTTTCTTCATGTGCAGTGGTGTTTTCTGGCAAAATGTTTTCTTCAAAAACACGCCCTCTGGAATGGTTTTCCTCCCTATTGTCTTCTATAGAAGGTTCTCTCAGAGGAGGACTCCCCTGAGAATGCAGGCCTCCAGGGGATGAGAAAGCCTCTCCGGAGGGGGAGTTTATGAGACTCCGCAGTGCAGGGAACGGAGGCCTCTTCCCAGCCATCTGCCTGTTGAGGGAATTTTTCCTTCTGAACTTCTGACTCAGTTTGGCCTTGGGGGTTCGGAGGACCAGGTGAGAGCGAGTTTTGTGAAAGCGGTAATTTTGTCTGGAATGAGAGATTGGTTTCCCTGCCGCCTTATTTTTGGCTCTAGCATTGGCATCTTCTAAGACAAAAATGGTGTAGGTTAAGTCTTTTCCTTTGTTGTTGATCTCAGAGAGAGATTTTGCAGGGGAGGTAGAAGGCCTGCCCAGGATGTGTTTCTTCAGGAAAGAGGGGGCTGCAGCCTCACGTTCCTTTGTGAGCAAGGGCTCCGTGTGCAAGGAGTTTCCGGCCACCTGCCTGGGCCTCTGAGCCACTTGAAGCTCCTTCAGCTCCCTGGAGCCTGCTCTCCCAAGCCTTCTTCCCCCAATGCTCTCCGCAAAGGGCCAGGTGCCCCGTCTCCTCCCGAGGCTCTTCCTCATCTCCTGGAGGTGCCTTTTCCGTAAGCCCTTTGGCCCCTTGATGACTTTTTTCACTCTCTGCAGCCTGTACCCCACACTTGGCATGGTTGCCAGGCTGTTCTCCTGTGACGGGGCAGTTTCTGATTTCTTTTGGAGGATTTGAGGGTTAAATTGATGACCTAACAGGATAGGCTGCATAAGCATGGCCTTTTCTTCCTTCTTAACCTCATCGATTTTTTCTTGAATTTCTTCATCTAACAAATTCTGTAGAAAATAGAGCTTTCTCAACTTATTTCTGTAAGGATGAGAGGGCCTTCTTATGTGGGTTTTCACGTAGCTCAGGGACTTATCTCTATCTTGCACATTTGAAAAAAGTAGTGTAATGAATGGTAATGTTGATTCTACATTTTGTAGATTTTCCTCTGAGAAATAAGGCAATATGTAATTCAGTGCACTAATAACGTCACTTTCATCGTTGAAGTCCCGCTGTTCACTCATGTGGCTTGGGAAGTCCACGCTGTTTCTCTCTGATACTGGGTTCTCTGGCTCAATAGTCAGCTGCTTGCTGGTGTTGTTCTTCCGGGCTTGCAGTATCTTCATGAATGCCCCCTTTGGGTTCCCTATAGATGCTTCTTCAACTGTCAAAAAAAGAAGAGACTGCTTTTTGGTACGGAAGACTGATGGGACAGCTTTATGTCAGTCCACAGCCCTACACTCTGATCAATTAAATTAGGAGTCAAATCCAATATTTGGGGTACCATTGAGACTTTAGAGAGAAAAGTAAAACCAAACTCAAACCTATGAAATGGCAACAAAAAAGGAGAAAAAGATATTTTTGAGAGTGGCATTCAAAGAGTTCGCAGTGTTAAAAAGCAGTAACTATGATCAGTATTATTTCATTGGTTTCCAATGACCAACCACTCCAGGCTTAGAATAAGGCTGGAAGACAAATGGCCCCACCCAGCTGCCCCTTCTGTGGCTCTGCCCCTGCTTCTCAGCCACATCATTCCACAGTCCTGCCTCATGCTGAGGGAGCACAAGGCTTCCTCCCTCCCTCCCTCTCTCCCTCCCTGTGGCCCTGTGTTCTTGCTGCCATCACAGGTGTCCATGGCAAGAGATAGGCATGTAAGGGGAGTGAGGGCAGAGGTGGTCAAGCCAAGGGGCCTTGCTCCTCACCTCAGTGTGTTCTTTCCCACCCTTGTAAAGGGAGATTAACAATGCTTGTCCTTCTCACCTCTTGAGATGAAGGGAATAATATAATTGGTAGGAAACTGGTCTGAAAGGTGAGCAACACTGTGTAGATGGGTATACAGTTATCACTGTGCTAATGCCTCAGATCCCTGACTGAGATCTGAATTCAAGCTGTCTAAGGAAGAAAGCGGTCACATTTTGAAAGTCATGACATCAGTGGTAATAACCCTCATCTACAGAAAGATACTTAAAAGTACCCAAGTGTTCTGTGGATAGAAAAGTGTGAGACTCAGAGCAGGTTTAGAATTGTACAGTCTACAGGAATGGAGGAGCCTTCCGACTGCATCAGAGGAGCCAGGCAGCCATTTCTGGTTATGGGACCAGAAACTCCCAGGCTCCCAATAAAACAGCATCACTTGTACTCTTTTCTACAAGTGCAAAAACAAATAACCGCAGTGAGCAGTGTAGACCTGTTCTATAAGACAGAGGGCCCTTGAGGCCCAACACATAGAAAACCAGTTTATAGACTGTGTGCAAATGAGTTATCATTGAAAAGCAAAGCACCCAAGAGCACAGAACACCACGTGTGTGGTTCCCAACATTGCTTCCTTCCCCTTCCACCTCTTTTCCATGATCCTTTGTGCATATGTAAATTACATAGTGGTAACTATGTTATTAATATGTAAATTACATAGCGGTAACTATGTTATTAAATTACATAGCGGTGATTGGGAACCTGACTTTCAGCAAGGGAGCAGTGTAGCAATTTAGGGAGTTTAAATCTGAATGAATGAATAAAAATTCAGCAATTAATTACATTGTTACTTTAAACTTGACCCTAAAATTTTAAAATAAGAAATTTAAAACAAATAAAAATTAAAAAAAGATCCTCAGGAAGTTCCGACTCACGGCAATGTGTCGTATTTGGCAGGCATTCATTGTCACAGTGAAGCTTGACGGTGTTGCAGACAACCTCGATAGTATGTTTAAATTGGCAGAGGCAGCAGGCCATATGGCTGGGTAAGATCCTATGAATAGAGACAGAGAATTAAGTTACCTGTAAAGGGGTTCCTTGGGTGGGTCAAACAGGTGAGCCAAGGTGCCAGCAAAGGAGTTCTTGAGGTATGTGGCCAGGACATTTGGGTAGGAGCCTGGTGGCCAATTGTTGGTCTTGAATATGAGAATAAAGGAAGGAGGGAGAGGTGGCCCAAGGAGGCATAGGCATGGAAGTGGGTGTGGTGTATCCAAAATAAAGTCAACAGGGTGAGCATTGGGCACCATGGATCTGTCGTTTGACTCAGGGGTGTCTCCTTCCAGTTCACAAGTCTCACTGTGGGTTGGGAGTGCACAGGAGGACTTCCCCCAACCTCTGGAGTCCCCTTCTCCATCCCTGTTGGAAGTGTTCACTATTAGAAACTACTCTGGTCCCAGAAAAATGACTGACTGCAGTAATTGTTGGAAAAGATGTGGAGAAAAAGGAACACTCACTCACTGATGGGTGAGTGAAAGTAATTTGACCAGGCAGGTGTTTAGCCCAGCCATGAAGATGCTGCTTGGGACAAGCACATCCCCTTCTGGAGTGCCTGGCTCCATTTCTGATCCCTGTTTCCTGCCAGGGAGTGCCCTGGGATGTGTCAGGTGGTGCTTCCCTAAATACCCAGAAATGGAAAGACTGCAACTTATGGTAGGTGTGTGTTTTTAAGAAACTGTCAGTCTATTTTTATTATATATATTTTTAATTTATCATTTCAAAAGTTTCTGTGGAAGGAAGAGAGAGAAACACACACAAACACACACATCTTTTCTTTTTTTTTCTTTTTGACAGGCAGGGTGGACAGTGAGAGACAGAGACAGAGAGAAAGGTCTTCCTTTTGCCATTGGTTCACCCTCCAATGGCCGCTGCAGCCGGCGCGCTGTGGCCGGCGCATCGTGCTCATCCAAAGCCAGAAGCCAGGTGCTTTTCCTGGTCTCCCATGCAGGTGCAGGGCCCAAGGACTTGGGCCATCCTCCACTGAACTCCCAGGCCATAGCAGAGAGCTGGCCTGGAAGAGGGGCAACCGGACAGAATCTGGTGTCCCGACCGGGACTAGAATCCGGTGTGCTGGCACAGCAAGTCGGAGGATTAGCCTATTGAGCCACGGTGCTGGCCACATCTTTTCATTAGGTAGTTTACTCCCCAAATGTCTGCGACATCCAGGGCTGCGCCAGGCCAAAGCCAGGAGCTCAGAAACTAGTTTGGTTTTCCATGTGAGGAGCAAGAACTCAAGTCCTTGGGGCATCACCCACTGCCTTCCAGGGTGCACGTTAGCAGGAAGCTGGGGTGGAGCAGAGCCGGGACTTGGATCCAGGCATTCTGATGTGGGATTGGAGTATCCCAGGTAGTGGCTTAACGGCTGCACCAAACGCCTGCCTCATAAACAGTTTAATTTTTATTTGTTTTATTTTTTAAAGCTTTTATGTAATGAATGCAAATTTCATAGGTACAACTTTAGGAATATAGTATTTTTTCCCTCATACCTGCCCTCCCACCCCCACTCCCATCCTACCTCCTACTCCCTCTCCCATCCCATTCTTCATTAAGATTCACTTTTGATTGACTTTATATATAAAAGAGCAACTCTATACTAAGTAAAGATTTCAACACTTTGCACCAACCCCCCACCCCACAACATAAAAAGTACTGTTTGAGAACAAGTTTTGCAGTTAATTCTCATAGTACAACTCATTAAGGACAGAGTTCCTACATGGGGCGTAAGTGCAAACAGCTTCATTTCTAATACCCCCAAACTGGAACAACCTAAGTGTTCACATATAGGTGAATAGATAAACTATGGTAGGTTCATATAATGAAATGCTATTCAGCAATAAAAGGAAATTAACTCTTGGTACACACAACAACAAGAGTGTCTTAGTCATGTTGAGTCATGTTGAGTGACAAAAACTGGTTAGAAAACAGTGCATACTGTTTGTGGTTCCATTTCTATAAACGTGTAGAACATGCATAATAGCCCATAGTAACAGTAAGAAGGTCAAGGTTACATGGAAATTGGATTGGGGAGCGCAAGGAGGGATGGAAGGGAAGAATGATAAAAAGATAAAAGCACAAGTTGAGGTGGCGGGTATTTTGCTGTGGTCATGGCCTATGGTATATACATCTATCCACATAGGTGGTCCACTGTGTCTATTATTTCTTCATCTCTGGAACTACTATGAAACTGCTCAGAGGAAAGAAGGAAGGGAGGAAGCAAGAGAGAGGAGGATGAAGGGGGAGGGGTGGGAGTGAGGGAGCAGAGGAGGGAAGGAAGGCTAATAATTGAGTCCACATGAGAAGTATGCTGCTTGTGATACCCACATCCTGTATGGCAGTGCCTGGGTTCTCGGTGTACTTTTTGTACTATTCTTTACTTTTCTTTGGGGATTGAATTATTTTTAAAAAGATTTATTTATTTATGTTATTATTTATTATTATTTTTCACTCTCCAAATGGCCACAAAAGCCGAGTGGAGTAGCTGGGATTCAAACTGACATTCCAATATGGAGTGCTGGCATCACACGTGGTGACTTACCTTGCTGTGCCACAAAGCCTGTCCCTAGTAGGTTTGAGTATTTTTAAAATAAAATTGGCAAAAATGCTAACAAAGCTAGTTGGTTATCTTATTAAGAATTATTGGAGGCTGTTCAGGGAGATAAAAACAGCCTGTTTAATAGGAGTGAGTCCTCAAGATTATACTTAAGCAGTATAATTTAGTGATTAGGAATACAGATTCCATCACCAGATTAGGTTCACATCTTAGCTCTGCTAATAATATGATCTTGGGCAAATGGCTTAGACTCTGTTTCTCAACCACCTCATTCTGATAGCACCTACCTCTAATGAGATGTGAGGACCAAATGAATCAGCACTTGAGGTGTGCCTGACACATGTGAGTGTGCAACACAGTTAGACACTGTAGTTATTCACTTGCAAACCACTACCTGCACAGTACTGATGCTCTCCCACCTTGGGTTGTTTGGGGGCCTTCTCTGAGGCAAAAGGATGACTTTATTAGGAAAACAGAACCTGTGTTTCATGGAAACACGAAGGCTGTGGGTTGGGGGCACAATGTATAGAGTTTAGATTAACACTGGATACACTTAGTGGGCCAGGCTCTTTCTAACCAATAGAATAACCAATGGTTGAGTTGTTACAGATGACTAATGTTACTTCTTTGGGTCCAGGGAAAGCTTCATATAGAAAGAATGCACTCAGAACGCTAAGCTAGTGTTTTACTAGACTTCAATTCTAACAGGAAATTTTTGTTGAGTCCTTTCTACCCCTAACTTTGTATTTTGAAAATTTTCAAGACTACAAAAATATCTGAAAGATTGGTGTCATGAATTTACATATTCTTTCACTTAGATTCAACTGTTGCTAACATTTTGCCACATTCACTTTCCACGTGTGTGTCTCTATGCACTTCTTGGACAAACCATTTGAGAATGAGCTGTAGATACGATGACCTTTTCTTGCTAAAACTGAAGTCTGCATCTCCTAAGAACAAAGGCATTCTCCTGCATATCCACAACACTATTATCACCCAGTCAGCTTTAACATTAACATCACTGTCTATTGTGGTCCACATGCAGGTGCTCTCAGTTGTCCCAAACATGTCTTGGCTACTTTTAAATCAGGCATTGCATTTTATTTTCATGGCTCTTTAATTTTCTTCAGTTTAGAACTGTTCCTTTTTTGCAGTGTTTCATGGCATTGGGATTTTTGAGGCATTCAAATCAGTTGTTTTACAGCATGTACCTCAATTTGTATTTCTAAGACCAATACTGAATATAATCACCAGGGAACATTTATTTTTTTGAGTGGCTAAGATTTTTTTTAAAAAAAGTTTTATTTATTTGAAAGGCAGAGTGATGGTTGGGTGGAGGAGAGAAAGGAGAGAGAGAGAGAATGAGTGGAGGGAGAGGGAGAGGGAGGGAGAGAGAATATGAATGATATAAATGAATGTGAATAAATCTTCCAGCCACTGGTTCATGCCCCAAATGGCCACCGCAGCTGGGGTTGGGCTGGGTTGAAGTCAGGAGCCAGGATCCAGGAGCCAGGAACTATATTCAGGTCTCTCCTGGGTGGCAGGGGGCAAGCACTTTGGTCATCCTGTGCTGCTTTCCCAGGTTCATTAGCAAGGAGCTGGATGGGAAGTGGAGCAGCTGGGACTTGAACTGGCACTCCCATATGGGATGCCAGCATCACAGACAACTTCACCTTATGCCACAATACCAGCCCCACTAGGGACCATTTCTGGCAGGAACACTGCATCTTGCATAGAGAATGTTGTAGTTTTGCTGCTTACTAAAATGGATGCACTAGGGATGATGTCAGTGATAAAATATTTATTTTTTAGAAGATTTTTATTTATTTGAGAGGTAGAGTTACAAACACAGAAAGGGAGAGACAGAGACAAAGGTCTTCCATCTTAAGCTGGTTCACGTCCCAAATGGCGTCAATGGCCAGAGCTGGGCCAATCTGAAGCCAGGAGCCAGGAGCTTCTTCCGGGTCTCCCATGCAGGTGCAGAGGCTCAAGCACTTAGGTCATCTACTGCTTTCCCAGGCCATAGCAGAGAGATGGATCAGAAAAGGAGAAGCCAGGACTGGATCCGGTGCCCATATGGGATGCTGGCACCGCAGGTGGAGACAGCCCACTATACCACAGCGCTGGGCCCCAAATCATTAATTTTAAAAATATTGGCAAATCTGGGACAGCACCATGGTGCAGTAGGTTAGTCCTTCACCTGCAGCGACTGCATCTCATATAGGCGCTGGTTCTAGTGCCAGCTGCTCTGCTTTTGATCTAGCTCTCTGCTATGGCCTGGGAAAGCAGTGGAAGATGGCCCCAGTCCTTGGGCCCCTGCACCCATGTGAGAGACTGGGAAGAAGCACCTGGCTCCTGGTTTCGATCAGTGCAGCTCCAGCCATTGTGGCCATTTGGGGAGTGAACCATCGGAAGGCTTTTCTCTCTGTGTCTTTCTCTCTCACTGTCTATAACTCTTATCTGTCAAATAAATAAATAAAATTTTAAAAAATATTGGAAAATCTTTTGAAATTGCTAATGACCTGAGGTATAACTTATTCTTACTAGATAATATTTAAGTATTAAAGACCATTGCACATTAATATGCAATAAAGGGGCCAGCGCTGTGCTGTAGCAGGTTAAGCCTTCACCTGCAGTGTCAGCATCCCTTATAGGCACTGGTTCAAGTCCCAGCTGCTCCACTTCTGGTCCAGCTCCCTGCTAATGCACTTGGGAAAGCAGCAGAGGATGGCCCAAGTGCTTGGGCTCCTGCTCCCACATGATTCAGAATAAGCTCCGACTCCTGACTTTGGTCTGGCCAAGCCCTGGCTGTTGTGGTCTTTTGAGCTAGGAACCAGCAGATGGAAGATCTTTCTCTCTCTGTGTATTTCTGTCTTTCTTTTTTTTTCTTTTTTTTAACTTTTATTTAATGAATATAAATTTCCAAAGTACAGCTTATGGATTACAATGGCTTCCCCCCCCATAACTTCCCTCCCACCCACAACCCTCCCCTTTCCCTCTCCCTCCCCCCTTCCATTCACATCAAGATTCATTTTCAATTCTCTTTATATACAAAAGATCAGTTTAGCATATATTAAGTAAAGATTTCAACAGTTTGCACCCACATAGAAACATACCAGGGGATTCCAATTCAATCCCATCAAGGTGGCATGTACCAATGCCATCTCACTAGTCCCGGTGATCAATTTCTGTTCAAATTGATCATAATGATAGGACTAATAGCCAAAGGGAGCACATAAACAAGACTAGTGTCTGCAAATACTAGCTGATAGAATAAAAAAGGGAGAGAACGATCCAGCATGGGAAGCGAGATACACAGCAGACCCATAGAACGGCAGATGTCCTAAACAGCACTCTGGCCTCAGAATCAGCCCTTAAGGCACGCAGATCTGGCTGAAAAGCCCATGAGAGTATTTTAGGCATGGAAAGCCAAAACACTCTGGCAAAAAAAAAAAAAAAAAACCTACATGTATTTCTGCCTTTCGAATAAATAAGTAAGTCTTTAAGAATGCATTAAGGACCATCGCCTATGAGTCATGACACAAATGAGCTGGCCTGCTTTGTCTAAACTCCTGAGGACTTCCAATAATGAACTCCAGTGTAACAATTGCTTTCAGGTTTTTATAGCCTTGGTTGCACATGGCTCCAGAAAATGCTAGCACTTTTCCTGTCCACTGATGGTCAAGTATGAAAAAAGCAGCTAGAACACCACAGCCTTGGCTAACTGAGAAAGCTTGTTGATGATGAGAGCTTTGACTCTTTGGAGAGGAAGGCCTCTCACTGACCTGGGAGGATCCACTGTGGCAGATGCTGCCCAAGGTTGAGGAAGAGGAGGCTAGAGCAGAAACCAGTGGACTTGATGATGTGGGAAAGTTAGTCAAGGAGGTGATCTGACAGAAGTGATTAGGGCAGGGTATGCTATGAGAGGCCTTTCCCCATTCTTATCTTGTGGAGTTGGCTCAACTAGCCTTATCATAGTTTCTGTTTAGCTTGTCCAATTGGCAGGGGGGAGGTCACAATGGAAGTTGCAGTGAGTTTATGGTAAAATGTCAGAATAGGGCTCTAAGGAAATCCTTTTTAAAACTTCAAAACTTGAGATACTTCAAACTCTGCATGAAAATTAACTAGAAAGGATCATGGACCTAAATGTAACTCTACAGTTTCTACAAGAAAACAGGAGAAAATCTCTGTAACTTTAGATTAGACAATGGGTTATTTGAAAGATTTTTTCAGGAAAGGCAGAATAAAAGGACAAACCATACAAGATAAAAAGTTGCTATAGGTTCACCAACATTAAAAAAAATTAACTTCTACTCTTCAGAAGATACAATTAATAGAGTGGAAGGATAACTTACAACCAGAGAGAAGGTATTTACTAAACATACATCTGAGAGAAAGTACTCATACCCAGAGCATATAAAACACTCTTAAAACTCCCTAAGATTAACATCAAATTACTACATGGGAACAGATTTGAATAGACACTTGGTAAAGATATTTGCACAACAGTATCATCAGTCATTAGAGTAGTGCAAGTTTAAACTGCAGTGAGTGTACCCAAGGTGCCAGCGTTAGGATGACTGAGTCCCGCATTTGAGCACTTGCATTTGATTCTTCACTCTGGTTCCTGATTCCAGCTTCCTGCTAATATAGTTCTTATGCCTTTCTTTGGCTTGAGTAATTGGGGTTCCTGCCACCTAAGTGAGAGGTCTCGGTTGAATTCCCAGCTGTCAATTCCAGCTTCAGCCCAGTGCTGGTCATGGTGGGCATTTGGTGAGAGAACTGATTGACTCTCAAGTAACTATTTTTAAATACTAAAAAAAAATAGATATTCCACTATATATCTACTAGCATAAAAGCTACATTAAAAAAGTTTTATTTTTTAACTTATTTGAAAGAATGAGAGAGAGAGAGAGAGAGAGAGAGAGATTGATTGACCTTCCATCTGCTGGTTCACTTCCCCAAATGCTGGTAACAGCCAGGGTTGGGCCAGGACTATGCCAAGGATATAGGTCTCAGTGTGTGGGTCTCCTACATGGGTGGCAGAGACCAGAATACTCGAGTTACCATTGGCTACCTCCCAGGGTGCACATTAGCTGGAAGCAGAGTAGCTGGGACTCAAACTGGGCACTCTGATATGGGATGCAGGCATCCCAAGTGTTATCTTTTTATTTATTTATTTATTTGACAGGTGGAGTTAGAGAGACAGAGAGAAAGGTCTTCCTTCCATTGGTTCACCCCCCAACCTCCCCCCAAATGGCTGCTACCGCCGGAGCTGCGCTGAACTGAAGCCAGGAGCCAGGTGCTTCCTCCTGGTCTCCCATGCGGGTGCAGGGCCCAAGCACTTGGGCCATCCTCCACTGCCTTTCCAGGCCACAGCAGAGAGCTGGACTGGAAGAGGAGCAGCCGGGACTAGAACCCGGTGCCCATATGGGATGCCGGTGCCACAGGCGGAGGATTAGCCAAGTGAGTCACGGTGCCAGCCCCCCAAGTGGTATCTTAATGCTGTGCCACAACGTCCAGTTTCTAAATGTTTGTTAAAAAAGTTGAAATCTGAGGACTAGGACAACACATGTTGCAAGTGCCACTCTCGAACATTGTTGGTGAGAGTGCAGACTGCAGCAGCTACTTGGCAAACAGTTTAGCTGTGTGTTAAACAGTTAAATATACACTTAGTAGGTAATGCACTGTCCTACCCCTAGATATTTACACCAAAGAAATGAAGACACATATTCACACACAGACCTGCATGTGAGTGCTGCTAGCAGCTTTATTTATAATTGCAAAAAGTTGGAAAACACAGTTCTATATAAACTGATGAAATGGATAAACAAACTGGTGTAACTACACAATTGGAATATTACTCAGCAATAGGTAGAGGCAGCAACATGAATAGTAGTTTAATCTCTAAAGGATTATGCTGAGTAAAAGGAGCCAGACACAAGAGGCTACACTTACTACATGATTTTGCTTATAAGACTCTGTGGAAAGAAAAACTACAAGAATAGAAACAGGGTGAGTGGTTTGAGGGCCTGGGTCTGGGGATGGGAGCAGACGATTGATTGGAAAGGACCATGAGGGACCTTTTTGGGTTGATAGAAATGTTCTACATCCGGAATTTGGTGGTGGTTACATAACCACGTGTTTGCCAAAACTCAGCAAACTTTACAGTGTGAATTGAAATACATAAAAATTATACCTCCATAAGCCTGACTTAAGAAAACAAGTCTACAGACTTACATGGAAATAAACCTAAGAAAAAGATAACTTACAGGTTTTCCAATTGAAGAGTCGTCATGAGGATGTTCTCAACTGTGGTAAGTGGTACTTGTGTTGTTCCCAAGTCTCTGAAGGAGAAAGCCCAAACATTCATGGTGTGGACCTCAATAAAAAGATCTGTCCTTAAAAAGGTTGTTTCAGGAAGATGTGGTTACATCAGTTTTGGCTTCTCTATAAAGCAAGACAGCTCAAGAGTTTGTCATGGAGACCGTTCCAGAAAGCCCTGGTTGAAATGACTTTACTATTTGCATCATCAGATTAATGACCTTGGCATTGAAGAGTAGAACCTACACCTTTTTCTGCCATTGTCTTATTTTTCATTTTATACTACACTGACCTCTTTTAATTCTTATTTTTTTCTTTAAAAAATTTACATCTATACCTCTTTGCTTGGGATAAATGGTATTCCTAACATGTATTTGCATGTAACACTGTCTCGCCCTGCCAGCTGTCTTTCCCATGATAAATTCTTTCTCAGTTCTTGCCTCAGTCAATAACTTTTTTTCAGTAACCTAATTTATTTTTTTTCAGTAATCTAATTTAAAATCATGACTTTTTAGCCTCAATCTCAAATATTTAATGTTTGATGAAAATAAAAAAGGATTAGTTTAATACTTACAGATATTTTAATGCTGGCAGTTTAAAAAGATACGAATCTTCAACATTTGTCAGAGGATTATGATTGAGATTTCTGAAAAATGCAATGGAATTAAAGTTATCGGCCTTTCAATAAGCACAAGATTGTATGAGAAATTATATTCTTTTTTGTGTAGACATTTTAGGCTTAAAATTACTTTCTGTGTACTTATAAATCACCCTTAGAATTCAAAAAGCACTTGCTCTTTGGGAACTACCTATGTCTCTTAGAGGATGAATGGAGAAGAGAAAGAGAAAGAGAAAAGATACAAAAAAATGCATAATAAACAAAAAATATGCAAAAGAACTTTTTAGGTGAAAAGCCTTAGAAGTGGAGCCAGTGTTTTGCCTAGCAATTAACAACCAGATTGGGATACCTACGTCTCAAATCAGATGCCTGGGTTTGATTCCCAGTTCCATCTTCTAATTGCAACTTCCTGTTAATGCAGACCCTGGGAGGCAGTGGTGATGGCTCAATTGGTTGAGTTTCTGCTGCCTACTTGGAGACGTGGACTGGTTTCTGGTTCCCAGCTTCAGCCTGGGCCTGGCCTAGCCTCGCCTGAGCCATTGCAGGTATTTGGGAAATGAGCTAGTGGATGGGAGCTGTCTGTGTCTTAAAAAAGAAAGACGTATAGAAGTGACCACACTGATAGGGAAGCCCTTTTTTGTGTAGGAAACACTAATCCTGTGTTCTCCATAATTCAAGGTGCTTGCCTTTCATCTTTAGAAATTTTAAACAAGCCATGACTTAATTCATTTAGTTGATGGAAAAAGAACCCACGTCAAAGCCATACTCTTGTCACGTTCTTCCACTGGTGTTCTCATTTCACATCACACATCTTCACATCACATCACATCACATCACACCACATCATCACGTCACATCACGTCACATTGCATCACATCACATCACAGTCTTTGTTACGTTGCTTGTCATCACCTGTTGGCCTGTCAGTCTCCTGGCCTGTAGCTTCTTGAGGGCAGGGATATTGTTATTGTCTTTGTTATGCCTGTGTGTGGCATAGTGCCTGAAATTTTCTGCATGGTTAATAAATATTTGTTGAGTAAAGAAATCACATTTTGTTTCCATACCAATACAATGAATAAATTCATGTTGTGGGAAATTTCATTCCTAAATGTTGTAATAGATTTTTAAATTTTTTAAAGCAAGCAAACAAAAACAAAAACAGGTAAAAAAACTGCCTTTAGTTTAACTCTACTCAAAAACATACTGTACTGTTACAGACTGTGAAAATAATAATTCTTACAGATGATATTGATTGGGCTGCCAAGCATCTGTGTTCAGCATTCAACACTGGATGTTCCCAATAACCTCTGTGATAGGTATTGTACCCCAGTAGCCTATGTGATATATATTGTGCTGGGTCACAGAGGCTGTGTAACTTGTTGTAGGTCACTGCACTTGTAAGAAGCAAAGCTGGAGCTTGAGCTCAGTCCTGCCCCAGACTGTGTCTAATATGTGTGCAGAAAAGGGTCCAAATATTTGTCACTTTAATCTGAAGCTTGAGATGACTAAATATAGAAGTACTTTGAAAATTTCATCAACCTTCTCAGGATAGCGCTCATGAAAATTAGTTTCTCTTTTTATTCCTTTTCCCTAATCTTATCCCACGATTAGATATTTAGCTCAGAGTCATTGAGACTAGAGATTTAAAAGCATGTTGTAGGTGACATCAGTGGAAACCTATGTAAACAGTGGAGTGAGAACATTTGAAAATTTATCCCTTCATAAAGGGAACAACAAAATGGTAAAAGTGGTCAGAATCAAGTTTTTGATAATTCTGGAAATTTAACCAAAGGCTTGCAGCCACCTGTGGGGCATTTACTCAAGAAAATTGGCTGACTTTCTGTAAGAATAGTGAGATTTGTGTGGGTTTTGTGTATTTAACTTGCCCTAGACAGTTCCTCCCTGGCAAGCTCAGTGTTAGCCTTAAAAATAGGCTTGGCAGCTTATGACAAGAGCCTCGGGTGATGACTGACATAAATAAGAGTGTCAATTGTTAAATCAACAACGGGAGTCACTGTGCACTTACTCCCCATGTAGGATCTCTGTCCTTAATGTGTGCTACTATGTGAATTAATGGTATAACTAGTACTCAAACAGTACTTTATACTTTGTGTTTCTGTGTGGGTGCAAACTGCTGAAATCTTTACTTAGTATATACTAAGTTGATCTTCTGTATATAAAGATAATTGAGAATGAATCTTGATGAAGAATGGGATGAGAAAGGGAATGGGAGATGGGATGATTGCAGGTGGGAGGGAGGTTATTGGGGGGGAAAGCCACTACAATCCAGGAGTTGTACATTGGAAATGTATATTTATTAAATAAAAGTTAAAAAAAAGAAACATCTGCTTTAGGAATAGACTGATGTCTTAGCAATATTTGGGTTTAGGTTTTTGGATTGTGGATTAATTTTATTTTTAATTTGTTGCTTCTCAAATTTTTTTTAAATTATGAGATGTATTACTTGCATACTCAAAGTCATATGTAACCACATGACTATTGGATAATGTTTGAACTTTGTCTAAGTTATTTTGTCTACATTTGAATCAAATCAGGAATTATAATGAGAAAAGAGAAGTATGTGTAAAATGAGCAACAACAACAACAAAAAAAACTCAAACTCTCAAAAAAAAATAGCCTGTATGCCCAGTATCAGAGAGAGTGAGGGAGAGAGAGGGAGAGGGATAGAGGGACAGAGGGAGAGAGGGAGACAAGGAGGGAGGGAGGGAGGGAGAGAGGGAGAGGGAGAGGGAGAGGGAGAGGGAGAGGGAGAGGGAGAGAGAGAGAGAGAGAGAGAGAATGAATGGAGATGAGCATGCAGAATGAAGCTGAGCTCCTCCAAAGTGCATCCCAGTGAGCTATCAGAATCTTGGGCCATCTTCCACTGCTTTCCCAGGCCATAGCAGAGAGCTGGATTGGAAGTGGAGCATCCAGGTCTCAAACCGGCACCCATATGGGATGCTGGCACTTCAGGCCAGGGCATTAACCTGCTGTGCCACAGCACCAGCCGTGTCACTGACTTTCAAATAAATGAATAAATCTTAAAGAAAAAAGTAAAAGAACAAAAAAACCCTAAAGCCAATGAAGAGAATACTTTAAGAGAAGCATATGGTGCAGAGGAAGAATTACCTTAAGAGAAAAGAAGACCTCTTGCTACACAGATGAGAATATGGTGCAGATGAAAAGATTATGAGAAGAAAAGTGTAATAGTTGCAGGAAGTGACAATGTGAAAACTTGTGAACCCTTACAAAACACCCCAAAGGGCAGACCTGAGTTGTTCTCTTCATCTGTAAGGTTTATGCCTCTCTCTGAGTTTGGGGAGATGCTGTTTGGATTCCAGGACACACCACAGAGGGAGGACTGTGCCAGCAGTGTGCAAATGCAGGTGTATCCACAGCTTGCCTGAAGGAGGCGATGCCCATGGCTGACCTTCAGTGTACGACCACACCCAGCTCACCTACAGTGTCAGCAGTGGGGTGAATATCCGAGGAGGGAGAAAGCCTGGACTCTCCTCCTAGTCACCCACAGTGCTTGTGAGTAACAGACGAGTGAGCATGTGGGTGTGCTCTGTCTGGGTAAGGGAGCCCCTCTCTACACTCTAGAGTCCTTCCACTACTAAACTATGAAACTTGTATTGTGAGGACCAATGAAGTGACTAAAACAATTTTTAGAAAGAAGCCAATGAGTTAAGATTTAATGCACATGAATGAAGCAGAAGAAATAAAGTATACTTAATGTTTAGAATTATCAATTACTGCTGATTTTCCATAATATATTTCATTTCTGATTTCACTGAAAGATTTGATGAGTATTAATATTCGAAGAGAGTTATGTCACTGGTAAGCTCTTGGCATGTCTTTGAGGTGGATTTCAGATTCACAATAGACTGATCCTACCACACTGCTGTTATACACAGAGGCTTCATTCAGAAGAATGTTTACTGGGCTGCATGTAGTACGTGCAAAGTAACGGTGAATGCAGATTTTGCTGAGCGTGAGCTTAACCTAATTTGGGGAATCCCTTATAATGAAACATGCAGAATTATGAATATAAAAATTGCTCCAGCCCCTCCCAGGACCTTGGAAGGGGCACGTGCAAGCGTAAAGCCTTGAAGCTTAGACTCCAGTTCATGATGAATCCAGCTTAGCTGGAACTCTTTTCTGGACTGTGTAATGCAGTGAACAGCATTGTTTTCACTTTAAAAACCCTCATCTTTGGTCATAAGATCACTGGTGTCTTCCTGGGGCAACGGTGATACCAAAAGTTTCCTTGAAGCAGATTTGCTTTGTCTAATAAAAGAATATGTCCCCAAATAAAGGAGACCAGCTCCCAACACACACTTGGTGTATTACAGCCATTGTGCCAATTTTTGAAGCAACCACGAGTTAGATATGTTCAGATCGCATGATAAGAGAATTAGTTTCCAATACCAGCTAGCTCTGGTTTTTGCATCACCATGAAGCAAATGCTTTTTTTCTTTGGCTTAAGATGGACACAGAATCTTGAGATAAATGAACTGGTGCCTCGTGCACTGTGCGCCATCCCTAGCTCTGCTCCTACTTTTTCAGCTCCTCTCTCTGGCCTTGCTGCACAGATGCTAGCATGGCTGTCACTCATTTTCCCATCAGTGTCCAACTTCCCCCTGCTGGCATGAAAGTCTCTGGAGACAAAGCTTCTGTCCTGTTCCAATTTGTACCCCCAGCACTTAATACAGCACCTGGCACTCGGTGGGCCTGGCACTCAGTGAATGTTCTTAAATGAATTCATTACTTTTCATATGCTGTGATTCCACAGATTTTCTCCCTGTGTTGTCTACAGAAAACTGTACTGGAACTCGGCCCCTTAGGAGGGAATCTAATGGAATGATATATGTTGAGGCCATTTTTACTGATGCTACCAAAACCACTTGGTGTTGGGGCTCCAGGAACCAGCTCCCCAGTGTATGGATATAGGAAAAACAGACTCTCAGTGTTCTTCCCCAAGATCTGCAGGCACTGTTGGTCCATCCTCCACACATCCTAAAACCTTCCCTCATAACCAGAATGGTTATGACTGGGATTCTGAACTACAGAACAGGTGGATAGTCTTTCAACATCAGGTTTAGTGGAGAATCTGTATCTTGAATCTAAAATTCCCTTGGGCCATTGAACATCACAGAATTGTTGAGTTGAAAGTGAATAAAACTCACTTTCTGTTGCAGTTTAGTCAGGACAAAATATGTGGGATTAGGCTAGAGCAGTGTATTTTCTTATTTTTTTTAACACTACAGTTTAACATATATGCCACTTCTTCCTATTTCAAAAGTTATTAGTATCCACAGATAATTTATAAATTGAGAGCTAAATACATTTTGGAAAAAGCTTATGATCTGGGTGGGTGATGGGGAGAGATGTGCCCTTTGGCTGGGTCCCAAGAATTATTTTTGCATTAGGATTTAAAAGCAGGTAACCCTGAGAAAGCACCAGAACCTTTTTCTCCCAGAATACTTTGTGTTAGATTTTTGGAAAAAAAAATGGAAATGAAGACCTTCTTTGCAGAGTTTATATACAGGGCTTAATACCCAGATAAGCATAACTATATACAATTTTTATACACAAATTGTTTTTAAATATGTATTCATCATCTATTGCACTTACACATTGTGCAAAAACTGCATTCCATGCCATGCCTGAAATGTCCCAAAGCTCAGTTCTGTCAGTAAATTGCAACCAAGATTTCTACAAAAAAAGACACGAGTGAAAGAGAATGAAGAAGAAAAAAAGAAATATTTTCAGAATACTCTTCTTTCAGGAGTGATTCTAATTTTTATAGATGAAACAATACTTCCACATTTTATCTACACACTAAAGAATTTACTGGTACTGGAAGATTTGGTTTCTGAATTATACTTGCACATTTACATTAAATTTCATCATATTATTTTCATATTACATGACATACTTGTACTGTGTGATCTTTATTTCTCTGGAACAGAGTTTCACAACTTGAATGCTATTGACATTTTGGACTCGATAATGCTTTTCTTGTGGAGGTTTGTCCTGTACATAGTAAGTGGCTTAACAGCAGGCTGGGCTTAGCTCACGCAGTGTCAGCAGCACGTGCAGGGCTGCAAGCTGTTACCTGAATGCAAAATCATGTTGGCTGAGAAGCCCTGCTCTGTGGGATTCACTCTGACCTTTGTACCTGATAGTATTTTTGCTAGAGAGGAAAAGGACCTGTTACAGAATTTTAGCAACCTTCTACTACAAATGTAAAGTAGAATCTTAACCCTATTTCAAGGTGAACAGTGAAGATTTATTAAAATTCCAAATGTGATGAAATTGTAACTTACATAGACTGCAAAAAAGGGAGTGACTCAAATGCACGTCTTTCGATAAACTCTATTTTATTGCAGGATAAATCTCAAGGAAAAGGAAAACATTGCCTTGGTTAGCTATTACCTATATAGTCAGTGGGGATAATAAAATTTGCATTTGATAATGTTGGATATGCAGTTTTTACCTAAACTGTAAAGCTTTGGACTTATATTTGACCCTCTGGAGATACTACCCCTTCTTACAACCTCTCCTAATAGTCTCACTGTTAGAACCTTCATCAATGACATACACAACTATAGATCTTGATAGACTGTGGTGGTAAACTTTCCTGAGTGCAGAATTGATTAGATGAACTTTCATAGTCTTCATCCATTTGAAACAAGGAGCAAAGCTGTCATCTCCATTTTTAATGTCTAATATTCCAAAGAATACTCACATTTTCACATCTTTCCTGGTTTAGTCCTAGTTTTCTAACTTCATTCAATACCAGAAAAAAAGATGCCCTTTTGAATCATTTGAAATGAAATTGGTTCTCTAATTAATTCATTATTTTGAACTGATTCAGAATTACACTTTCTGTCATACTAAAGGAAATTTATTTGTTGCTTGTTGCTTGATAGTCCATGAAAGCCATGATAGAACCGTCAGAAAACTGCACGACACTGGATTCCCACTCGAAAACACTCTTGGTGGTAGAGGACTCTTACTTCCACTGATTACAATTTGACCCTCACTTTTCACCTGCAACTCATCTGTTGGTGGCTCCATCTCTAGAATCTTCTTCTCTCACCTGTCCCACGCGCAGTCACCAGTGGGACTTGCCCTAAGTGACTCTCCGAGGCCAACATCACTAGGTGCTTACAGAAGAGGCAGATTCTCAGCCCTGTTCTAGACTGACTCAGGCAGTTACTGTGGGGGTAGGGTTCAGAGCCCCAGGTAACTGTGGTGCAAGCTCAAGTCTGTTTTAGAGCACTGCTGTGACAGCATGGTTCCCCATGGTGACTCTTGCTCAGCATTCAAAGGCCTGGAAGACCTGGCTTCACCCTCCAGCTTTCCCTGCATCTCTGTGCCTCAGAAGCTTCCATGTTTTCCCTTTCTCCCACGATATTCTCTCCAAGACGTCTGATGATGCCCACTGCCCCCTTGGAAGTCCTGTTCAACTGGCATTGCTCCCTGGTTCCATCGTCCCTGACCCAGCCCAAAGTCTTCTCCCTCGTCTGGACTCTATATCCATTTCTTTTGATATCGTTACTTGTGCCTTCCATTTCCCCAGAGCATAAACTTCTTGAAAGCATGGATTTGGCCTTGCTCATCTACATTGCCCACTATGTTTAAAACTGACTCATGGAAATGACTCAGGTGTTTGTTAAATGAAGGAATGGTTGAGTAGGTAGAAGAAGGACAAGTGAATTTTTAAAAAGCAGTGTGGTTTTATTATTCCCTGGTCCCTCTGCAGCACTCTGTCAGCTACATAGTGCTTGTTGGGTATTGGTTTGAGCTTGTGTATTTGTTTCCCCTGCAAGATTGTGAGCTCTTGGGAAGGTGGGATCCTGTCTTACTCATTTATGTGTCTCCAGTACTAGGCAAAGTGTTTGGCTTTCTCTTTCAGCTTTAAACAATTGATTGGCATTTTGAAAATGAAGTGAATACATATGCTAGCATAAACTAATTAGGCTACAAAGGATTTTCCAGCAGAAACAATGAAGGGCCTATTCTACCAGCAGTAGTCTCATTTGTTTTTCTCCAAACCATGTTTGCAAGGTTCCGGAGCCCAGATGGGAAAGGTGCTCAAGAGGAAACATGCAGATGTGGTTGTCCCCGTATGGCCTAGAAGTTCTGATCATCATTCAAAGGAGTGTTGTGAGTATCACATGCTGCTATGTTCCTTAAGCCTTGTACTTTTGAGACAAGAATCTATTTGCTGAAGAGGCCCAGTAATTAGCCTAATAAGGATTAATGATGTGCACTTCCCAATATTATGTAGCCATTGTTTTAATTATCTATTTCCAACATGGGTATAATAGTTCCTTAATTGAAATAAGAGAGGGAAGAGATGTATAATTTGGGGCATGCTCGGGCTGACTTGCCCCAATTGGTAGAGTTGGAAACATACCAGGGGATTCCAATTCAATCCCATCAAGGTGGCATGTACCAATGCCATCTCACTATTCCAAGTGATCAATTTCAGTTCATAATTGATCATAATGAAAGGACTAAGAGTCAAAGGGAGCACATAAACAAGTCTAGTATCTGCTAACACTAACCAATAGAATAAATAAAGGGGAGAGTGATCCAACATGGGAAGTGAGATACTCAGCAGACTCATAGAATGGCGGATGTCCTAAATAGCACTCTGGCCTCAGAATCAGCCCTAAAGGCACTCGGATCTGGCTGAAAAGCCCATGAGAGTATTTCAGGCATGGAGAGCCAAGACATTCTGGCAAAAAGATCTCTGTGAGTGAGATCCCAGTGGAAAGAACAGGTCTTCAAAGAGGGAGGTGCCTTTCTCTGAAGGGAGGAGAGAACCTCCACTTTGACTATGACCGTGTCTAAACAAGATAAGAGTCGGAGAACTCAGAGGGCTTCCATAGCCTTGGAAACTCATGACTGGTGCATAGGGAGATTACTGATGCCATAAACAGGAGTGTCAATTGGTAAAGTCAACAACAGGAGTCACTGTGCACTTACTCCTCATGTAGGATCTCTATCCTTAATGTGCTGTACACTGAGGCTTAATGCTATAACGAGTACTCAAACAGTATATTTCACTTTGTGTTTCTATGGGGGTGCAAACGATTGAAATCTTTACTTAATGTACACTAAACTGATCTTCTGTAAAAAAAAAAAAAGAAATTATCAATTCCCAACTTGACTCTCACTGGGATTAAACATGACAATAGGTCTGATCTGATTTCATCATCATTTAAAAAAATCATCTATTATTTTTCACTTTATGTTTCTGTGTGGGAGCAAACTGTTGAAATCCTTACTTAATGTATACTAAGCTGATCTTCTGTATATTAAGATAATTGAAAATGAATCTTGATGTGAATGGAAGGGGAGAGGGAGTGGGAAAGGGGAGGGTTGTGGGTGGGAGGGACGGTATGGGGGGGGAAGCCATTGTAACCCATGAGTCGTACTTTGGAAATTTATATTCATTAAATAAAAGATAAAAAAAAGAAATCATTAAAAGGTTAACTTATTCAAGATTAGATCATCTAACAACTTTCAGTTGACAGCATTCAAATTAATGTTGTTGGTTTATGTTTTCTTCCCTTTGTTGTATTAAACCAACTTGTTCAAACCTTGTTTGTAAAGGCCAGATGATAAATGTTTGAGACTTGGTGGGCCACATATTGTCTCTGTTGCATTTTCTTGTTTCTTTGTTTCTCTATACAGTCCTTTATAAATATAAAACTCATTCTTAACTTAGGACCTGTATGAAGACAGACCTTGGATCCAATTTCATCCATTGCTTGTAAATTAAATACAAATATAATCCGTGGCTCACTAGGCTAATCCTCCGCCTTGCGGCGCCGGCACACCGGGTTCTAGTCCCGGCCTGGGTGCCGGATTCTGTCCTGGTTGCCCCTCTTCCAGGCCAGCTCTCTGCTGTGGCCAGGGAGTGCAGTGGAGGATGGCCCAGGTACTTGAGCCCTGCACCCCATGGGAAACCAGGAGAAGCACCTGGCTCCTGCCATCGGATCAGTGCAGTGCGCCGGCTGCAGCACGCTGGCCGCGACAGCCATTGGAGGGTGAAACAATGGCAAAGGAAGACCTTTCTCTCTTTCTCTCTCTCTCTCTCTCTCTCTCACTCACTCTCTCACTGTCCATTCTGCCTGTCAAAAAAAAAAAAAACCACAAAGCACATAATAGGTATTCCATGTTAGAGATATGAGACCCTACAGTGTAGACTTCCAGAAGAAACCTTAGAGATTATCCAGCTGGGACCCATATTTGTTTCCTAGATAATGTAACTAAAATCTCATAAATAAGTATGATTAACTGACTTACAAGTGTTGGAGGGATAGCAGGCCTTCAAATGAGTCCTTATGTAATTCAGTCAAGTCATTTTCACTGAGGATTCTGGAAAATGAAAGAGGTACTTCTGAATCAAAATGACAACTAACTGCAGCTGTTTGCTTCATAGGACTAAGTCTGTATGTAGAGGAAACTTTGGTAATGGTGCTGTTTAAATACCCAGATTCTAATTTACTTCTAGGGTGGCAATGTCTGTTGTATTTTAATTTAAACCATTTTTCCCACTCTCCCTTTTTTGTCCATCTCTATACACCTATCCGTCCTTCCCACCAAATCATAAATGTAATGTCTGCTCTGTAGGTCACAATGTCCCTGTTAGAACCTAACACTGGGAGGCACCAAGATTGGCAGAACTGCCATTTCCTTCTGTTTTTTCCCCAAGCCCTACTACCGAAGCCCCATGTTTGAGGTATGCCGGGGCTACAAGTTAAGGTTGACCAGGGAGGCAGTAATGATGGCTGAGTATTTAAATCCCTGCCATCTATGTAGGAGAACAAGACTGAGTTTGAGGTTCCTGAGTTTGACTGACCCAGTCTCACCACTACAGGCATCTGGGGAGTGAACAGTGTATGATAGCATGCTGCCTTTGCCTCTCAAATAAGAAAAATTAAATTTTCTTCCCCTTCCCTTTATCCCTTAGCCTTTCCAACTCCCGTCTTCACTCTTCAGAGGAAACTAGTGTTATTTACTTTTGTGTCAGATGACTCTGATTTTTCCTTTTTCCAAAGATTTATTTATTTATTTGAAAGTCAGAGTTACACACAGAGAGAAGGAGAGGGGAGAAGGTAGAGGGGAGAGGAAGGTCTTCCATCCGCTGGTTCCCTCCCCAATTGGCCACAACGGATGGAGCTGTGCTAATGAGGAGCCAGGAGCTTCCTCCAGGTCTTCCCATGTGGGTGCATGGGCCCAAGGACTTGGGCCATCTTCCACTGCTTTCCCAGGCCATAGCAAAGAGCTGGATCAGAAGTGGAGCAGCTGAGACTCGAACCGGCACCCATATGGGATGCTGGCACTGTGGGTGGTGGCTTTACCTGCTATGCCACAGTGCCAGCCCTGACTTTGATTTTTCTTACAAGTTTGGGACATCTTTAAACGAAGCATAACCAAAATAAATACAAACTGTGTGTATTGTATTTAAGAAACATCATAAATTAAAAGTCACAACTGCCTGATTCTAGCATTTTCCCATCAGAAATGAGATAGTAGGCTAAGGGGAAACTTTTATCTTTTTTAAAAAAGATTTTATTTATTTGTTTCAGAGTTATAATTACAGATGGAGAGAAGGAGAGACAGAAAGGTCTTCTATCCACTGGTTCACTCCCCAAATGGCTGCAATGGCTGTAGCTGGGCCAATTGGAAGCCAGGAGCCAGGATCCATGAGCCTCTTTGGGGTCTCCTACATGGGTGCACAGACCTAAGTGCTTGGGCCATCCTCTACTGCATTCTCAGGCCATAGCAGAGAGTTGGATTTAAAGTGGAGCAGCTGGGACTAGAACTGGTGCCCGTACAGGATACCGGCGCCGCAAGTAGCAGCTTAGCCCACTGCACTACTGCAGCACTGCACAGGCCCTGGGAAAATTTATCTTAAAGTGATCATAACCCTTCTCCTTTGTCTGTTATATGTCTTGTTTGTATTCAGAAATAATTTATGATGTCTGTACAAGTTGTCCCAGTGATATAACACGCAAACTGTCGTGAAAAATGTCAATTAATTCCTTTTTTTTATTATGTTACACTCAGCACTTCAAAATTTCTAGTTCACTGGCCTAGGTGACATGATAGATTTTTATTTTTAGTTAATTACTTTGAATGTTAAGTATTTTCCCCCAAAATTGGGAGTCTAAACTGATTCCTTTCAAAAATCAGTAAGGAAAAGATAATTCAACAAATGGACAGTGGACAAAACCTCAACGAAACATAGATGTTCAATAAGTATATAAAGACATTTAAATTTATGAGTAATCAGAGAAATACAGATTCATCTGGGAACCCTTTTATTTGCCAGTCACATTAGCAAAAAGACAAAGAGCATCCCGAGGTGAAAAGGTGAAGGGAAGAGTCAGTGTTGGGGCATAGCAGGCTAAGCCGTCACTTGAGAAGCGTAAATTCCATATTGGAGAGCCTGGTTAAAGTCTTGGGCCCTCTGCTTCTGAGCCAGATGCCTGCTAGTGCACCTAGGAGGCAGCAGATGATGGCCCAAGTGCTTGATTCCTCGTCATCCCTGTGGGAGACCCAGAATCAAGTATTAGATCTTAGCTTTGGCCTGGCCCAGCCATGGCTGTTTTGGGCATTTGGGGAATAAAGCAGTGGATGGAAGATTCTGTCTTTCTCTCACTCTCTCATTTGCTCTCACTCTATCTCCCCCTCCCCCCACTCCCATAGTTCAAGTAAACAAATACATCTTTTTAAAAAGGATGAAGGGAAATGAATGTTCTTATATTCTGTTAGCTGGAGTGTAAGTATGTGTGCACAGCTTTTCTGAAGGCAATTAAAATTTCCTATTTCCGTAGTCTTCATCCATTTTCATTCTTTTTTTTGAGATTTATTTATTTATTTGAAAGTCAAGTTACACACAGAGAGAAGGAGAGGCAGAGAGAGAGAGAGAGAGAGAGAGAGAGAGAGAGGCAGAGAGAGAGAGAGGGGTCTTCAATCCACTGGCTCACTCCCCAGTTGGCCACAATGGCCGGAGCTGTGCTGATCCAAAGCCAGGAGCCAGGAGCTTCTTCAAGGTCTCCCACATGGGTGCAGGGGCCCAAGCACTTGGGCCATCTTCCACTGCTTTCCCAGGCCATATCAGAGATCTGGATCAGAAGTGGAGCAGCCAGGACTCAAACCAGCGCCCATATGGGATGCTGGCATGGCCGGCGGAGGCTTTTCCGCTATGTCACAGTGCTAGCTGCCCCTTTTTCTTTCTAGACTTCTATTTTGCAAAATGCTTGTCCATGTTCACAAGTGTGCACAAGGATTTTCCTTGCCGCAATACATAAGTGGACATAATTGAAAATCCATCAATAGAGGGATTATTAAGTAAACTGTGAAATGGCCATCCATACTATAGAATATCATGCAGGAGTTAAATGAATAGGGTAACTGACTGAGTACTAGGAGGGAAAGAAATCCAGGAGAAACCATGAAGTGAAAGAACCAAGTTGCAGGATGTTACTATTTAGGTTAAAAAAAGAAAGAAACCACACAACACAGCTATTATGCTCTATGTAAATATGTTTGTAGGTAATTTTTTGGAAGGATATATGCCAAACTCAGAGCAGTAATTATTACCTCATAGGCAGGGAGTTAGGACATAATGAAGGTCTTCACTATCCCTATCACTTTTTATCTACTAAGAATGTAATGGTATTACTGATAAAATGCAAATAAATAGAAGTAGTTTCTTATTTCAAATTCTGTGCCTTGTTAAAACAACCATAGAATTATAATCAACAGATGTTGATTGTGACATGGAGAGGGGAATGCTTTTTCTGACATACTGACCTCAAAATAGTAGAACAAGAAAGCTCTTACAATGCAGTTAGTTTTGTGTATTCATGTTTGGGAGCATGTACTCACAGTGTCTCAGCCCAGCGGTATGCTTTCCATACATTTTCATCAATGAAAGAAATCGAGTTTCCTTGGAAATTTCTGTAAAGGAACACAGTTCACATCCTTGAATGGGTTGGAAAAGAATGAACAGAACGAGGAAAAAAATCATGGCACCCTCATGGGGGAGTATTGAAATACAGAAATATTATCAGCTTTCTAATAAATACCAGTGCTTTTATGTTCCGTAGCTCTCTGCTTCCCAGTTTGCTCACTCAATAAATAATGAGGGGCCACTGACATAAACAATGAAGCATCCTCTCAGAAGCTTAACTTCATCTCTGTCCAGTCTCTTTGACAGTAAAGACAGTCAATCACTTTGAATATTAAGTATTTTCACCAAAATAACTCAGGTGTCTACACTGACTTCTACAAATCAGTGAGAAAAGGATAAATTATTCAAGAAAAAATGGGCAAAATGTATTGTCACCAATAAGAATAATGAAAACCTATGCAGGTAATACCAGTGCTTTGGCCAAGTGCCCTCTGCTGAAATCTTTCCAAGTACTGAATGGATACAGACAATTTAAAATCAGAGGGACTAAGGTGCTGATATGGAAAGCCTTTTGGAATACAGCATAGGGTAAAAGTGCCGATCACTGAGCCAGGAGCCAAGCATTACCTCCATAGGAAAAAAAGTGAGAGGAGGTTGGAAGGAAAGACACACAGCCTGAGTTACAGGTGATAGAGTGAGGACCAGGGGATGATGAGGGTGTGTGGGGGTTCATTCTTTCACATTTTATCCTACATTCTATGCACTTTTTAAAAAGGGGGAAGGTACTCATAATCGATACTTGTTTACAAGAAGCTGTTAAATGACTTATATTTAGCTTCAACTTTGAATTGCTGTGAGTGCTTACCTTTAACTCTGTCCTCACTCCTCAGCAACAATGAACATGTGTGTTTTAGGTACACATTTTCCTGGAAGCAGGAGCAGCAATAAAACAGATACCTGTATGCTCACCTTCCTGGTGGATATGTCCTCTCAGGTTACTTTATGCTCATCAATAAAAAGTGCCTAACACTGAACACATCTCCCACTAACGGGCTCTTCTTTCTGACTGCTGTGCTTCTGCCTTATAGACCACCACCATTCTCGCTGTCATCCAGCGAAAGACTGTGGAGTCACGCATTTTTATTTTCTGTTACAATCCATCACACCATTCTTTAAGCCAGCTTTACAGATGAGGATATTGAATCCAAGCTAAATAACTTGTCCAAAGTCACAAAGCTAATCCCTGGGAGACCTGTGTTCAAAGCCAGGCAACCTGGCTCCAGAATCTATCCTTAAACCTGTTGTATCATCTCTAATAAGTCGGGATGAGGGCTGTGTTTAAGAATGGGAGTAAAGCAATGAGGTAATAGTATGGTGAATGTCAATGAATAAAGAATCAGGAAAAGGAGTAAGGGCAATCACATGAGACTGTAGAAGGGACACAAGTCTAAGAAGAGAAGGAGGATAAGAAAGCTCACAAGCAAAGTGGCCACTTGGGGGTGAACCAATGGAAAAAGGAAGACCTTTCTCTCTGTCTCTCTCTCTCTCACTGTCTAATTCTGCCTGTCCAGAAAAAAAAACACACACAAAGAGAGTCAACATAAGGTGGGGACTTGAGGAGGGCTCAGAAGATCTTGGGGAAAAGCTGCTGAGACAGGCAGGCTGTAGGGAACCATGAGGAAGGGAGATTCTTACAATATGCTGAAGGTGCCGTTGTAGCTGTTGGGCTCTGGTACAGGAACTCTGTGAAGCTTCTGCACTGGGCTGAGGCCAGTGCATGAAAGTGTCTCATCTTTGCAGGTGCAGAGCTCACAGACATTTATGGTGGCAGCCGCATTCAGGGGTTGATCTGTGACTTCAGTTAGGGTTGAGTGCTGAGTCTGAACCTGGCCTGGATGTAGATCTGTAGTCTTCTTCAGGGATGGAGAATGGCCAGCTTTTGCAGTGGGTACCAGAGTTATGGTTAGCTCCATCTTGGAAGGCTGAGCTATGACACTGGGTGATGTTGGGTGCTGAGCTTGATGCTGACCTGCTGTTGGAACTGTCATCTCATTGTCCCCTGGGGACTGAGTTACGAGCTCCTTTAGTGGCTCTGTAGACTGAATTAGGGTCATTTGCATGGTAGTAGAAGGTGTAGCCTCTGTAGTACGTTGTGGAGTTTGGGTAATTTCCAGGTCCAGAGGCTTGACTGTGACTTGAGGCAGGTTTGTATACTGAGTCTGAATCTGGACTGGAGGTGAAAATGTCACCTCAGGGTACATTGGATAAGGAGGAGGAGATATAGACTTGAAGGCTGTAGAATGTTCATCCTGTGTAGTGGGTACCTGAGTTATGGTTGACTCTAACTTCGAAGGTTCAGCTGTGCCACTGGGTGACATTGGATGCGGAGTTTGATCTTGACTTGGTTTTGGAACTACCATCTCATAATAAACTGGAGGCTGATAGACCACTTCATTATGTGGCCCTGGAGGCTGCCCTGAAGTCTCCTGCATGGTTGCAAGTGGTTCACCCTCCACAATGGATTCTGGAGTTAGGGTAAGTTCTACATCAAAAGGTTGAACTGTGACTTCTGTCAGGGTTGGATGCTGAGCCTGAACCTGGTCTGGTTGTGAAAGTACCTCCTCATGGAGCATGGGAGGTACTTTAGTCTTCTTCAGGGCTGTAGAATGTTCAGCCTTCCTGGTACACTTTGCATTTATGGTAAGCACTGTGTCCAAAGGCTGAACTGTGATGTGAGGCAATGTTGGATATTGAGCTTGATTATGACCCAGTGTTGGAACTGTCACCTCTTGATGTATTGGAGATTGGGTTACACCCTCCGTGGGAGGTTGACTGGAGGTCTCCTGCATGTCTGTAGAGGGTTCAGTCACCACACTGCTGGTTTCTGGAGTTATGGTGAGTCCCAGGTCCAGATGTTGAGTTGTGACTGGAGTCAGGTTTGGAGATGGAGCTGTAGTCTTGCTCTGGTCTGTAGGATGCTCAGCCTCTGTAGTAGGTTCTGTAGTAATGGTAAGTGCCAGGTCTAAAGGTTGATTTGTGACACTGGGTGATAGTGGAGGTTGATTTTGACCCTCATGATGCACTGGTGGCTGAGCTACAGATTCTTTAGGTGGAGTCTCCTGCACATTTGTGGCAAGTTCAGCCTCTGTAATGGGCTGTGGAGTTATTGTAAGTGCCAGATCAAAAGGTTGAAATGTGATGCGGGGTGATTTTGGAAACTGAGCTTGATCCTGAGCTGGTGTTGGAACTGTCATCCCCTGATATCCTGGGGGTTGAGCTATACCCCCCTTAGATGGCCCTGGAAGCTGAACTGGGGCCTCCTGCATGATTGGAGAAAGTCCACCTTCCATTCCAGGTTGTGTAGTTATGGTGAGTTCCACATCCAAAGGTTGACCTGTGACTTTGGTCAGGTTTGGTTGCTGAGTTTGAAGCTCCTGCTGGGTTGCAGACGATTGAGTGTTAGGGAAGTCTTGTGCCTCGGCTGGGGCTATATTTTGCACTGGATCTTGTTTTGCCTCCTTGAGGGGCTCTAGAGGCTCAGCTCGAGAAAGTTCCATCTTTTCAGGCAGTGCCAGAGGCTTGGCAAGAGGAGGCCCAAGCTGGGTTGGAGAAAATTCAACTTGCTTGGTGGGAACTGTAGGCTGGGCAGGTCCTTCCTGCTGACTGGGGTAAGGATAAACCTCTGGAGTGGGCTTTAGGGTTCTGGTAAGGTCAATATCCACATGTTTTGGTTTGGTTTTAGACAACCTTAAATGCTGAGTTCTGAGTATTTCTTCTGGAATATGAGGTGAAAATGTCATATTCATTGGGATAGCATCACTCATCTCTGGGAAGATATCTGAAGGCTGGTTTGTGTTTCCCTGTTGGAGTGGTAATTGGTAAGCACTCACGGGGCGCTCTAGAGGTGGAACGGAAATCCCCTGCTGGCTTGGTGAAGGTTCCTTCAGTTCTTCAGGCTGAGCTGGGACCCCTGGAAGTGGGGAGTGCTCATCCTCTTCCAGGGGCTTTGGCTGCTGAGCTGTGTCTGCCTCCTGGTCTTTCAAAGGCTCAGGCTCCGTAGGGAACACTTAGGTGTGGGCTTGGGCTTCCTGATGGATTGGAGAAGGTCCAGCCTCCACGGGGGTCTGTAAAATTTCAGCTGTTTCCTCCTGCTGGGTCGTAGAGGGTTTCTCATCCTGCATAACTTCTGGAGATTGAATTGGCAGTGGTTCGACCTCTTCAAGAGGCGTTGGAGGCAGAGCTGGGACTGAGGCCTGCATTGTTGTGACCTCGTGGCTGACTGGAAATGTTTCCACTTCTGCTTCAGGTTTTGGTGTTAGGGTCAGCTGCAGGTCTGGAGGTTTAGTAGTCACATTGGGCAAGTCGTACTGCTGAACTTGATGGTGACCGGGAGGTAAAATGGTCACTGTGTGATGACTTGGAGGCTGGGCTGGGACTTCTGTCTTCTTTCCAGAAGATTCAACCTCCTCAGAAGACTCAGAGGGCCGCCTTGGTTGCTCCTGCTCACTGATATAAGGTTCGGTCTCCATAGGAGGGACGGGAGTCAGAGCTAGGGCCTCCAGCTGGCCTGGGGGAGCTTGAGTCTCCACCAGGGCCTCCGCGTACTGAGCAATCTGCTGCTGTTCTCTGAGAGAAGGCTCTGTCTCCACGGGAGGGCCTGGAGGAGGCTGAGTCTCCACCAGAGCCTCCGCATACTGAGCTATCTGCTCCTGTTCACGGGGAGAAGGTTCTGCCTCCACGGAAGGGCGTGCAGTGTGAGCTCTGGGTGCCTGCTGGAATGGGGAAGGTTCTGTCTCTGCAGAAGGGACCGGAGTCTGCTCTGGGGGTTCCTGCTGGGCTGGAGAAGCTTCTGTCTCCAGGGAAGGGCCCAGAGTTTGATATGGGGTCTCCTGCTGGGCTGGAGAGGGTTTGTTCTCTACAGAAGACTCAACATACTGAGTGGGCTGCTCCTGATCACTAATATAGGGTTCTGTCTCCACAGAAGGGCCCGGAGTCTGAGCAGAGCCCTCCTGCTGCACTGGAGAAGAGTCCCGCTCCATGGTAGGCTCCGGAGTTATGGTCAGCACCACATCTGCAGGCTTGATGGTAACATTGGGCAGGTTATAACGGTGAACTTGATTCTGATCTGGAGACCAGTCCGTCCCCTTCTGAATCTGTGGAGTCTGAGCTATGATAGTCTCTTCAGGAGATTCTAGCGCTTGAGCTCGGGGATCTTGCTGTACTGGAGATTTGACTTCCACAGGGAGTGCCGAAGGCTTCTCCGGGGCTTCCAGTTGGCTTCTAGAAGGTTCGATCTCTGGAGACTCAGAAGGCTGAGCAGGCTGCTCCTGATTGCTGGAGGAATATTCAGTGTTCACAGGCAGGCCGGAAGGCTGAGCTGGGGCCCCCTGCTGGGCTACAGATGGGCTGACTTCCTCAGCATACTCTGAGGGCTGAGCTGTGGCATCGTTTTGGGTAGAGAAAGGTCCAGTCTCCTCAGGGAGATCTGAGGTCTGAGCTAGACCCTCTTGAGTCCAAGATTCCACCTTCCCAGGGAATTCTGGTATCTGCTCTGGGGCCTCTTGTTGGGCTGAGGGGAGTCCCACTCCCTCAGGATGCCCCAGAGGCTGAGCTGGAGCCTGCTCCGTGCTTGGAGTAGACTGAACTTCCTCACCTGCCCCTGAGGCTTCTGTCAGCTCCGTGTCTGCAGGTTTCAGTGTGACGCTGGGGAAGTTTGCTTGGAGAGCTACAATCTGAGGTGAGGATGGAGTGTTAAGATTGTGATTCACTGATGCCTGACCTACTACTTCTGCAGTAGCAAATGGATTCTGAGCGGGGGCCTCCTGCTGCAACAGAGATGCTTCTTCCTCGGGCTGCTGCAGGTCTGCACCTGGGCCCTCTTGCTGGGGTGAAGAAGGTTCATCTGGTTCAACGGGCTGTGGAGGCGGAGCTTGTCCTTCTTGCTGTGCGGAGGAGGATTGGATGGGCTCCTGAGTCTCTGGATTTTGAGTCTGGCCCTCCAGCAGGAATTGAGATGGTTCAGCCTGCTCAGAGGGCTGTGCAGGTTCCCCTGGGTTCTCCTGGGATTCCGTAGGAAAACCACCAGGATAGACCCCATAGTCAGCCGGCAACACTTGATTTTGACCCTGAAGCTTGGCCGCTTTGTCTGGAGTTCCAACACCAACCTTAGGAAGCTGTCGACGCCGAGCTAGATCTTTCTTGGGGGTCAGGGGTGAAACAATCAACTTGTTTCCTTGTGAATCCTGACTGTCTAGAGGCAGAACGAATGCTTCCAATGACTGGTGAATCTTTCCTTCCAGTCGAGGAGGCAGAGCCAGGGGCTGAACCTGATCCCCGTCTAGCACGGGAATGGCCTCTGGTAGCCTTTGTTGTCGAGTCAGCCTATTGAAATACTGCTTTGGAACAGCAAGCTGTTCTGGCTCTGGGGGCACCCCTTGAGCTGAATCCATGTCCAGAAAAGGAAGCAAACTCACAGTGGACTCTCGAGGCGAGGCCAGCATCTGGGAGAGAGCAGAAGACCCCAGGTAATCAAAGCCGCCGGGGTCTGCCGGGGGTGTGAGTGCGTCAGGCGATTCAGGTGGGAAGTTCGGGGAGTGGGAAGACCAGGGCTCAGAGAGCCAAGGGAGGCTGGAGGTCAGCTGGACCAGGTCCTGGGCCCACTCCAGAGGCTGAGTCGCCTGGACTGGCAGCCACAAAGGCTGCCAGTTGAAGAGGAGCCATGGGACCCACAAGCACAAAGGGGTCATTGACGGGGTTTTCAAGATACAGTGACTCAGGCTGCTGGGGGCACACGCAGTATGCCCTGAGCATGAGCTAATGAATTTTCAGGATACAGTAACTCAGGCTGCTAGGGCACACACAGCATGCCCTGAGCATGAGCTAATGAATTATGGCAGCCCCTTAGAGGGCATGCCTTAGCAACTGTGCACCCCGCCCCACCCTTTATGACACCTGACCTTTATTTACACATTCTTTATTAGGCTCCGCCTCCAGGGCTCTTCTGCTTTGAGCCAGGGCAGCCTTTTTCTACAGCCACTGGGTCACAGACCCAGGTGGCTCCAGAACCCCAGCAGCCCACTAGTGTGGGGTGGGGCTGGGGAGGTGGACTTTCCCAAGGAAGTAACAGGGCTGGTTTTTTTTTGGGGGGGGTCTTCAGAGTTATCTGGTTCTGGTTGCTAGCTTGAAGTTTCCTCCTCCAAGTTCAAATCCAAGAGCTGTCTTTCCTCCCATCAGGGCCCTAACTGGCCCTATTATGCTTATTTATTATGGAACGAGGCCATTTCCTCTAAAGTCTCAGTATCCTTGTTTTCATATTTGACAGTTCTGTTAGGTAGGGGCTACAATGAAATCAGTTCTTAGAAGATTTCTGTAGAGACATGGGCAATTCAGTGTGGGTGTGATGATTAGAACAGAAATCAATAGCAGTTTACATTGGCATAGGAAAACTTCCTCCATTCTACCCTGGCTCAGTACAGCTGCTAGCCTAGAAGTAACAATGGCACTTTTTCGTGGTTTTACCCTGTGTGGCCCATAGAGAAGATACGTAAGATGTTAATGTCCGCAAAGCATACTGCTGTGACCAGAACCCAGCTGACTTCCTTCAGAGCCCTTTTCATAATCTATTTTATTATGCACTGTCTGACACAGCTTCTACTATGGAAACTCCAAGAGAGGTCTCTATCTTATTCCCAGTACCTAGCACATGACTTGGCATATGGTAATGATTTTCATATTTTTAAAATTTGAAATGATTATTTGAGAGAGAGCTCTTATGTACTGGATTATTTCCCAAATACCTGCAATGGCTGAGATGGGGCCAGTCAAACCAGAAGTCAAGAACTCAATCCAGCTTTGCCATATGGGTGGCAAGAACCCAACTACCCAAGCCGTTGCTGCTCTCAAAGTCTGCATTAGAAGGAAGCTGGAGTTAGGAGCCAGATCTGTATGTTGAACCCCAGGTACTCTGAATGTGGGATACAAATGTCTTTATTGCCAAATACTCCAGTAATGGTGTTAAAAATGGAAGTGAGGCTGGCACCGTGGCTCAATAGGCTAATCCTCCACCTGTGGTGCCGGCACAGTGGGTTCTAGTCCCGGTCAGGGCACCAGATTCTGTCCCGGTTGCTCCTCTTCCAGTCCAGCTCTCTGCTGTTGCCCAGGAGTGCAGAGGAGGATGGCCCAAGTCCTTGGGCCCTTCACCTGCATGGGAGACCAGGAGAAGCACCTGGCTCCTGGCTTCGATTCGGCGTGGTGTGCCAGCCGCAGCGCGCTGGCCACAGCGGCCATTGGAGGGTGAACCAATGGAAAAAGGTGCTCTGAGGCCAGTGTACCATGCTGATCTGATGGCAGGAGCCAGGTGCTTATCCTGGTCTCCCATGTAGGTGCAGGGCCCAAGCACTTGGGCCATCCTCCACTGCACTCCCGGGCCACAGCAGAGAGCTGGCCTGGAAGAGGGGCAACCGGGACAGAATCCAGAGCCCTGACCAGGACTAGAACCCGGTGTGCCGGCGCAGCAAGGCGGAAGATTAGCCTATTGAGCCGTGGCGCCAGCCTGGAACATCTTTCTTTCTCTGTTTCTCTCTCACACTGTCCACTCTGCCTGTCAAAAAAAAAAAAAAATGGAAGTGAAGGGGCTGGCGCTGTGGCTTAGCATGTAAATTCGGTAATTCTGTGCCTGAAGTGCTGGGATCCTGTTCCAGTCCTACATGTGACTACAAGGTGTACAGATTTTATTCTGGTGGGTATGAGTCCAGACAGGTGGAATGCAGGCAGTTTCTTCAGTAATTGCACTGGGTAGACTTCAGTGGGATTGAGAAATTTAGAACTAATTGTTGCAGTCCTGGTGTTGCAGGGTACAGATCTCCCAGGGTGGGGGGTATTTTTTTTTAAATGAGCTGATGTTGGTGCTAACCCCCAGAAATGAAAGGGCATCGCTCTGGCTCATACAGTGTGTGAGTGTAACTCTGGAGTAATGCCACAAACTATCACCATTGCAGGATGTAGAGAATCTTTGCTTTGCCCTACAAGTTGTGCTGACTGATTCTGGTAGGAGTGTTACAGAGGCCCACTGTGAACTCTTTTTTGCAGACTCTGGAGCTCTGTAGCAGTGGGGGATGGTAGGGGAATAGTGTGGCTTCCCTTCTCCATGCCTGGAAGTTGCTGAGACCCCAGTTAGCTCCCCAGGCTGAATATGGCAGTCCTGTCTTGTATAGATGACATAATAATGACACGTGGTAGTGTATGAATCCTGGAGAATGAAAAAAACAGTCATTTAGAACATCTATTTTAGACCATAAATGATAACAAAGCACTTTCTATTTGTTCTCTTTCAAATAAAAACAAGAATAAATATATAAATAGTTTTAAAATGTAGCTGGAAAAACCTTTCAAATTTTGAGATTTGAGTAGATGTAATGCTATTTTTTTTTTCTTCCCGAGAGGACACACATAAAATATCCGAAACAGAATTTTTGCTCCTGAGCTGAGAGTGGACTGAAGAGAAGTGGAGTTGGGGACACTGAAGAGATGAGGGTGCAGGCTGCAGGTAATAGGACCTGAGGGCCATGCTTGGTCCAGATTTCCTTTTTCTAAGGTTTGTATGGGTGCTTTGTATGATTTAGATCTGAATAATGATGGTATCGCTTGTCTGCAAATGAGTCACTTGCTGCAGAACAGGTCAAAATGGTTTATAAAGTGTACTGGGGAATTTTTAAGAAGTAGAGGGTGATTTCCTGGCACAGAGGGTGTTGACAGTGATTTGCAAGGATCTTGGAGAGTATCAGAGACATGTCTAAGTGTATCTTTCACATCATTCAATTGCTATTTTTCTTGGGTATTTTTAGGAATCAGCATTGTGCTAGTTATTTTTCTAGATGCTGCCTATGAGGTTCTCCAAGTGTTTTCTTGTGTTTTCAACATTTAAAATGTCAAATTGGGAGGGGGGTTGCACAGTGGGCATGGTGAGTTAAGCATCCCATATTAGAGTGCAGGTTGAGCTCTGGTTGTGTCACTTCTCTAGTTTCCTGCTGATACACCTATGTAGGTGGCTGATGGCAGCTCAAGCACTTGGGTCCTTGAAACCCATGAGAGACACCTGAATGGAATTCTAGGCTTCTGCTTTTGGTCTGGCCAACACTGGCTGTGGTGGGCATTTGGGGAATGAACCAGTGGACGGAAGATCTATGTTTGTTGCTCTCTCTCTCTGTCATGCTGTCTTTTTTTTTTTAGATTTATCTATTTATTTGAAAGTCAGAGTTACACGGAGAGAGGAAGAGACTCTCCAAATGGTTGCAATGGCTGGGGCTGGGCCAGGCCAAAGTCAGGAGCCAGGAGCTTCTTCTTGATCTTCCATGTAGCA
Source organism: Oryctolagus cuniculus (assembly GCF_964237555.1). Lineage (NCBI taxonomy): Eukaryota > Metazoa > Chordata > Mammalia > Lagomorpha > Leporidae > Oryctolagus > Oryctolagus cuniculus. The sequence goes on along the minus strand of NW_027208203.1, from coordinate 1,374,430 downwards.
GGGGTCTAAGCACTTGGGCCATCCTCTGCTGCTTTCTCAGGAGCTGGATCAGAAGTGGAGCAGCCAGGTCTTGAACCAGCACGCACATGGGATGCCAGTGTTGCAGGCATCAGCTTCACCTGCTATGCCAGAACACCAGCCCCAAGTCACTGTGCATTTTAAATAAATAAAAATACATAGTTAAAAATTTAAAAATTCAGTATAAAGATAGGTTTTATTGTCACAAAATGCAAAATGTAATGTTTACATATTGTCTTATTGCCTGTTAATTGTTCTGAAGCTACCTGCTAAATGAATGGTTTTTATTCCTATTTTAGTTTTCAGTATGAAGTATTTTAAAAATGTAGGAAAATAAAGCCATTATAAAATAAATCAAGTATAAAGATACCCATATACTCACCACCTACGTTTAACAGAATTAGCCTTTTGCCAAACTGTTTCAGACAGTATTTTGTAAAGGAAGGAGACATTACAGGTACAGCTAAAGACATAATTCCCTTCCCTCCTTTTTGTATTTGAGTGTACTGCTTTCCTGAAGTTCTTGTGGTTAACGGCCCTGCATGTCTTTATTTTACACACATGTGAAACCGCACCATAGGCTACGTTGATATTTTAAAAGTTTAGTGACTATCACCATAGTTTCTAACTCATTTTGTAGGTTACTTTTGTTATGGAGCATTTCATGCACACATAGACATGTATATTCACATATATACAGTTTTATTGTCAGTTTTTAACTTTGGAGGGCAGTTATGGATGATTTTCATTTCTTCCTTCATTGAATACCACACTTTTCAGATTTTTAAAAAATTATTTCTTAAATATTTGTTATTTTTTTCTTAAATTATTTATTTTAAAAAAATTTTGCAATGCTAGTGTGTGTTTATGGGGTCCAGTCTAATATGTCAATACATGTGCACAGCATAAACTGATCAAACCAGGTAGCTACCATTTCCATTTCATATTATTTCTTTGCACTTGGACCCTGCTAGCTCCTTTACTCTGGCTCTTTCTACAGTAAATAATTGATTGTCTTGAACTTCAGAGGTACTAGTGCACTGCAGAGCACTACAACTTACTTCTTTTGTCTGACTGGGTTTTGGTATCTGTTATTCAACCTATGCCCATGGCTCCCAAATTGTGCTAATCCCTGTTCAGAGTTCACATGGGCAATTTTTTAAACTTTATCAAACTTTATCAAAGAAATGTCATAGGGATCTTTCTATGTCTGGTTTATTTAACATTATATTAGTTTTCATTTAACATGATGATCTTGAGTTCCAATCATTTTGCTGCAAATGGGAGTGTTTCATTCTTTATCATGGGTAAACGATACTGTATTTTGTGTATACCTGTGGTGTGTGTGTGTGTGTGTGTGTGTGTGTGTGTGTGTGTGTATCACATTTTTTCCCCTCCATTCTTCCACTGATGGACACCTGGGTTAATTCCATAGCTTAGCTATTATGAATGGTGCTGCAATGAAAGTGATTATTTGATTCCCTTTAGAAATACACTGAGAAGTGGGATAGCTGGATCATAAGGTAGTTATAATTTTTAAGCAGCCTTCATGCTGTTCTCAGTAGTGGCTGTTCTAATGTATATTGTACCAACAGTGTATAAGGGTTTCCTTTTCTCCATATTCTTTTCAGAATGTGGTATTTTTGACAAGAAACATCCTAATCGGAATGGGATGAGTCCTCATTGTGACTTTCCTTTTCATTCCCTTGATGGTTAGTGAAACTAAACTGTTTTTCATATTGTCGGTTGGTTATTTGAATTTCTTCTTCTGAGAAATGTCTGTTGTGACTGCTGACTATTTCTTAAATGGGTTGTTGTTTTTGAGTTTTAAAAATTACTTGCATATCCTCAATTTTCTTCCTCTTTCAGGGACATACTTTATGAATATATTAATCCCATTCTAACAGTTGTCTCTTCGTTTGGCTGCCTTTTTATTTTGGTGCTCAGAAATTTCTTTGGTTTATATAATCACATCTGTCATGTTTGCTTTTGTTGCCTGTGCTTCTAGGATATTATCTAAAAAATCATTTCCTATGCCAGTGTCATGAAAGGTGTCTCCTGTGCTGCTTCCTGGTAGTTTTAGGTCTTACATTTAGATCTGTGATGCATGTTGAGTTATTTTATGTACAGTATAAGTGGAGGCATCCATGGAAAGTCTTGTGCAGCATTTATTGAAGAGACTGTCTTTCCTCCAGGGCATGTTTATGGAATCTCTGTCAACTATCAGTTGGCTGTAGATGTGTGGATTACTCTGTGGCAAACCCAGTCTGCTCCATTCTTTTTTATGACTGTTTTCATGCCAGTACCTTACTGTAGTGGTTAAAATAGCTCTATAACATGTTTTGAACCCTGGTAGTGGGAAGACCCCAGCTTTTGCATTTTTTGAAAATGCTTTTATGTTGAGCTCATTTGTGCTTCCTTTTGAACGTTGGGATAGTTTTCCTAAATTCTAAGGAAAGATGTGATTGGTAGCTTGATGGGAATTTTATACCCTAGGTTAAATTTATTCCAAGTGTCTTCCTTTTTTTGTACCTACTGTGAATGGTGTTGCTCTTACTGTTTCTTTTTCATTAACTTTGTGATTAGTGCATAAATTGTTACTAATTGTTGTCCCTTTTGTTTTTAAAACGTTATCGGATTTGCTTATCAAATCTAAGTCTCTTGATGGAGTCTTTAGTTTTTTCTGTAATGTTATATGCAGGCAAGGATCAGTTTTTCCTCCTTGCTTAATTGTATGCCTTTAATTTTTTTCTTGCCCAGTACTGTGGGATTTTTTTAAGATTTATTTATTTATTTAAAAAACAGAGCTGCAGAGAGGCAGAGGTAGAGGTAGAGGAATAGGGAGGGAAGGAGAGAGGGAGATCGAGAGAGAGAGAATCTTCCACATGCTGGTTCACTCTGCAGATGGCTGCAGCAGCCAGAGGTGAGCCTACCCGAAGCCAGGAGCCAGGGGCTCTTTCTGGGTCTGCACATGGGTGCAGGGGCCCAAGGACTTGTGCCATCTTCTACTGCTTTCCCAGGCCATAGCAGAGAGCTGCATTGGAAGTGGAGCAGCCAGGATTTGAACCAGTGCCCACATAGGATGCTGGCTCTGCAGGTGGCGGCTCTACACACTGTGCCACAGTGCCAGCCACTGCCCAGTCCTATTGTGAACAAAAGCAGTAAGAGTAAACATTCTTTTTTTTTTTGACTGCAGAGGGGACAGTGAGAGAGAGAGAGAGACAGAGAGAAATATCTTCCTTTTCCTTTGGTTCACTCACCAATGGCTGCTGTGGCCAGCGTGCTGCAGCCAGCGCACCGCGCTGTTCCGAAGCCAGGAGCCAGGTGCTTCTCCTGGTCTCCCATGCAGGCGCAGGGCCCAAGCACTTGGGCCATCCTCCACTGCACTCCCAGGCCACAGCAGAGAGCTGGACTGGAAGAGGAGCAACCGGGACAGAATCTGGCGCCCCAACCAGGAGTAGAACCCACTGTGCCGGTGCCGCAGGCAGAGGATTAGCTTATTGAGCCATGGCACCAGCCAAGCAAACATTCTTGTTTGCTTTCAGATCATTGAAGAAATGCTGTCAAGAAGAACAAGAAGCATAAGAGGATCTTGGTACAAATACCACACCTGGCCCCTGTAACACCAGTTCTCACTTAGCCCATGTGCATGATGAAGACATGAAGAGGTAAGTTAGGCCTATGTGTGCTGAGGCCATTGGTGAATGGTGATTGTGTTCAGGAGTAGAGTATTAGGAAAATATTTTGCATGGTTGGTGTGTGTGCAGTTATGGCATAGGGAAAGACTGCTTGTGTAGATTCGTGAGATTACATTATGTATATATGTATTCTGTTCACCTTTGTGTTTGGGGAGTTCATTAGGAATTGGATCGGGTTCATCATTGGGTCTGGAGAAACAGCTATGTGTTTTTGGAGACTACATTGTGGACAGGACACCGGGCATCAAAACTCTGACGATGTGGTGTAGTTGAGTGGGTTGAGCATGAAGACTGGATTTTGAGGGTGTTTGGGTGATATGCAAGATGGTGTTTTTTTATTTCATGTGCTTTCTAGTGGCTTCACATGTTGTACACATTTTGCTCAGATGTCCAAGTTCTTTGAAGTGGGTGCAGGATTGTGGTGGGATGGAGAATCGTCAGGGCTCTGGAATTTGTGTGGAGATTGTAGTGGTGTATATGTGTGACTGAGCATAGAGGAAGCTAGTGCATATCGGCGTGCATTTTGTGGTGTTTGAATTCAGCTACTTTGGGAGCTGTAGAACAGTAGGAAATGGTTTTAGCAGGAGATAGTGGGATTTGCTGTCATGAATGGAGTTGCTCCATGGAGACTTGTAAGTCCTTCCAGACAAAATCAACTTCTGTGCTTTTGCCTGTAAAATATCCATAACTTGCAAAGTTGTTCTGAAAGTCAGCTACTATTAGTGAAAAACATCTGTCATTTTTCTTTATACAAAGAGAGACATTTGTATACAGTGGTATAAAATGGATATAAAGTTGAATGGGATAAAATGGAGTAGAGGGTAAAATGGTTGTAGCTTTGTTCATTTTTTTACCAATTGTTGTTGCAATGGTGTGATCATTATTTGTTGAAAAGACGTTCTTTCTCCATCCCATTGCCTTTGCCCCTTTGGAAAAGGTCAGTTGACCCCATTTCTAGGGGCCTCTATCTGGAGCCTTTATCCTCTTTGCTGATGGATGTGTGTGTTATTTAAAAAAAAATTTAGTTAAGGAATATAAACTTCTTGCATTTCATATATACAAATTTGGGAACACAGTGATTCTTCCCAGCCTACTCCCCTCCTGCCATACTCCCACCCTTCCTCCTCCTCTCTCTCCCATTTCCATTCTTATGTTTTACAAAGATCTATTTGCAGTTAATTTTATACTCATAAGATGAACCCTACACTAAGTACAGAGTTCACGGAATAGTATGAAGAAAGCAGAAGAGCAAACAAATAAAAAGAAATACTGTTCCTCAGTAGTCAAGACAAGGGCTGTTCAAAATCATTACATCTCAAGGTGTCAGTTGTGCTACTATAAATTAACTTTTAGATACTCTATTAGTTATCAAAGATCAAAGAATGTATTCTATTTGTCTTTTTGTGATTGGCTTATTTCGCTAAGTATAATGATTTCCAGTTGCATCCATTATTTTCAAATGACATGATTTCAATTTTTGTATAACTGTTAAGTATTCCATAGTGTACATAAGCCATAATTTCTTTCTCCAGTCTTCAGTTGATGGACATCTGGGTTGAGTCCATATGTTTGCTCTTGTAAATTCAGCTGCAATGAATATGGGGGTACAGATCACTATTACATATGCTGATTTCATTTCTTTTGGGTAAGTTCCCAGGAGTGGGATGACTGAGTCATATGGCTAGTCTATATAAGCTTTCCAAGATATTTGTGTATTGTCTTCCACAGTGGCTTCACCAGTTTACATTTCCACCAACAGTGGATTAGGGTTCTCTTTTTTCCACGTCCTTGCCAGCATTTGTTGTTTGTTGATTTTTGTATAAGAGCCATTCTAATAGTGGTGAGGTGAAACTTCATTGTGGTTTTGATTTGCATTCTCCTGATGGTTAGTGATATTGAGCATTTTTTCATGTGTCTGTTGGCCATTTGAATTTGCTGTCTTGAAAAATGTCTGTTCAGGTCCTTTGCCCATTTGTAACTGAATTGTTTGTTTCACTGTTGTTGAGGTTCTTGAGATCTTTATAGATTCTGGAAATTAATCCTTTATCTGTTGAATAGTTTGCAAATATTTTCTCCCATTCTGAGTTGCCTCTTAAGTTTGCTCGGTGTCTCTTTTGTAGTGCAGAAGCTTCTCAGTGTGATAAATCCCATTTGCTTTGATTGCCTGTGCTCCGGAGTCTTTTCCAAGAGGTTTTGCCTATGCCAATGTCTTGTAGGGTTATTCTTTTATTTTCTAGTAACTTGATGATATCCTGTCTTAGATTTAGGTCTCTGATCCATTTTGAGTGTTTTTTTTTTTTTTTTTTTTTGTATAAGATGTAAGACAGGGATCTGGTTTAATAGTTCGGCATGTGAAGATCCAGTTTTCCCAGCACCATTTGTTGAAGAGACTGTCTGCTCAAGGGATTGATTTTTATTCCTTTGCCAAAGATAAGTAGGTTGTAGATGCGTGGATCGATTTGTAGAATTTCTATTCTGTGCCATTGGCCTACATTTCTGTTTTTGTGCCAGTACCAGGATGTCTGAATTATAATTGCCCTGTCGTATTTCTTGAGATCTGGTCTTGTACTGTCTCCAGCTTTGTTATTGCTGCTTATGATTGCTTTAGCTATTCGGGGTCTCTAGTGTTTGCATATGAATTTTAGCCTCATTTTTACTAGATCTGAGAAGGATGTTGTTGGTATTTTTATTGGGATAGCATTGAATTTATAAACTGTTTTTGGTAGTATGGACATTTTGATGATACTGATTCTTCCAATCCATGAACATGGAAGATTTTTCCACTTTTTAATGTCTTCTTCTGTTTTCTTCTTTAATGCTTTGTTCTCATCACAGAGATCTTTGATGTCATTGGTTAAATTTAGTACAAGGTATTTAATTTTTTGGTAGCTAAGGTGGAAGGGATTGATCTTAGACATTCTTTCTGAGCTGACATTGCCTGTGTATTCAAAGGTTATTGATTTTTGTTTGTTAATTTTATATCTTGCTACTTTACCAAACTCTTTTATGAGTTCCAACAGTCTCTTGGTGGAGTCTTTTGGATCCCCTATATATAGAATCAGGTCAACTGCAAATAGGGATAGTTTGATTTCCTCCTTCCCAGTTTGTATCTCTTTGATTTCTTTTTCTTGCTTAATGTCTTCGGCAAAAACTTCCAGGACTGTATTGAATAGTAATGGTGAGAGTGTCTGGTTCTAGATCTTAGTGAGAATGTCTCCAATTTTTCCCCATTCAGTAAGATGCCAGCTGTGGTTTTGTCATAAATTGCATTAATTATGTTGGGGAATGATCCTCCTATACCCACATTGTTTAAGATTTTCATCATTAAAGGATGTTGGATTTTATCAAATGCTTTCTCTACATCTATTGAGAGAATCACATGGCTTTTGTTCTTCAGTTTGTTAATATGATGTATCACATTTATTGATTTTCGGATGTTGAACCATCCCTGCATACAAGGGATTAATCCCACTTGGTATGGGTGAATGATATTTCTGATGTATTGTTGCATCTGATTGGTTAGTATTTTGTTGAGCATTTTTGCATCTATGTTCATCAGGGAAATGAGTCTGTTGTTTCTTTTTGTGGTTTAGGAATTAAGTTGATGCTGGTTTCATAGTAGGAGTTTGGGAGGATACCCTCCCTTTCAGTTGTTTTGAATAGCTTGAGAAGAATTAGCATTAGTTCTTTAAAAGTCTTGTAGAATTCAGCAGTGAAGACATCAGGGCCTGGGCTTTTCTTTATTGGGAGGGTCTTTATTACTGATTAAATCTCTGGGTTGTTATCTGTTTTCATGACTCAATTTTGTTCATGACTCAATTTTGGATTATATGTGTCCAGAAATCTCTCCATTTCTTCAACATTTCCTGATTTGTTGGCATACATTCTTGGTAGTAATTCCTGATGATTCTTTTTATTTCTGTGGTATCGGTTGTGGCCATCTGGAGAGTGAACCAGTGAATGGAAGACCCCTCTCTCTGATTCTGCCTCTCTGTAACTCTGCCTTTCAAATAAATAAATAAATATCTTTTTAAAAAGAAGGGGACAATGGTCACCTCTGTTGGTGTGATCACCCCCTCACCTCCTCTCCTCCAAGCTGAGCAATGCCCCCAGTGGGTTCAACACTCATCTGTACTGCCGTGTGAATTGAACAAATGATCTTAGCAGACCTCACTGTGGGCACAGTTCCCGCTGCAGTGAGCTGCCTCTGGCAACCAAGGGCTCCATGCGTGTGGAGCTGCACCCAATGATTGCCCAGAAACTCAGCTACACCCTGCGTCTTCTCATGAAGTCATAGTTTTTTCAGTCTCAGCACCCAGGGCTCCCATGGTCAAAGATTGCAAGAAGTCCATTCTACCCTGCTATCCTGTCCCGTCCACAAAGAGACTGAGGTGTTCCCAGTGCTGCTGCCTGTGTGTGTTATTCCCTGACGAATTGAATCTGATCCTCCCAGCCAGACTCAAAGTCAGTGGGGAATTCGAGCTTTTCCCTCTTGAAAAGTCCTTCAATCACACGGGTGCACAGTACCTGTCGGCTATAGCCCTAGTCATTTCACAATTGCGCTGGGCACATAGGAGAGTCCCTGCAGGCGGTATGTCCCTTCTGTTGGGGTGGCTCCCCCTGCCTACCATTGCTGGGTCATGCAGCTGGTGAAGTGGCTACCATACTTGCCATTTGCACTGTAGCTGCCCTGGTGAAAAGTGTCCCCACTAGAACTTGAGCGGCTTCTAACTGTTTACATCCAAAACTGGTGCCGGCCCTCCCACAGCTGGCTGCAGGTCGCTGTTGCTGGAAGGGGAAGGCGAGGGAGAGATGCACAATTTTTTTCCCACTCTGGGTGAGCAGTCAGTGTGTTCTCAGGCTTCTGGGCTAGACTCAAAGACAGTGCAGTCCACTGGGCTCTCCCTGCAGCTGTATCAACAGTGGCTCTGGCCTGTGCAGTCTGACCCCACCTTGCTCACCAGAGTGGGCACTTTTTCTGGATCCAAGCTGCTGGGCCCTTTGTTGTGTTCTTGCTGGGTGCTGCGTGTCTGCACCTTCCACACAAGTCTGAGCTGTGTCCCCTGCTCTTGCAGGACCTCCCACTGCAGTGTCCCCCTGTAGCTGTACCCTGGGTGTGCACTTCCTCCACTGTTTCCTGCTAATTTCACTTAGCCTACACCAGACTGCCCTGTCGGCGTTCTTTTTCTAAGATCACTTTATGCATTTCTATGACTTTATAGTAAGTTTCAAACAGGAAACTATGAGCACATCAACTTTATTATTCACCATTGTGTAAGGTACTCTAGCTATATAAATAATTTGTCGGGATCTATAAAACAGTTCAATGGAAATTTGAATGGGATTGCTATATGATATGGAGCAGAAAATAATTGATAGCTTTATATTCAGTTTACAGATCATGAAAATCAACTTTATTGATTCAGATTTCAATTTATTTCCTTTCAGTTTTTCATCATTTTTTTGGATATAATGTCCATGTTTTGCTTGATTTATAACTTCATTATTTTATGTAGTATTTTAAATGGTAATTTTAAGGATTTTAAAGTCCAACTGTTCATTGCTGGTGTAAAGAAAATGCATAAACCTTTTTGGACTGGTATTGGCTTTTGCTGATTTTTTTCTCCATCTACTGTTATGTATACAGGATACTTACTGCTCTCCATCCCCTTGTTGCCAGTAACATCATGGCCTCGTATCTGTGAACAGGGATTTCCATTGCTTCAGTCGGGGATCTAGCAAGGAGCAGCTGCAGACAATTCAGCAGTTACCTCTGAGCATCCTGGGATAGGGGCACAGCCAGCATGTGGAGCTCAGACATGCTTTAGCTGCCCTGTGCCTGTGCATGTGTTGTGCATATGCATGTCCCATCCCCCAACTGGGATGCTGCCATAATTCTCTCAGTTGAAGTGGGGAAGAGGAACCTCCCCTTATCCAATATAGGGGGAAACCAAACTTCCTCATGAGATTGCCCATATTCACCTCCAGAGAACCTCACACTCACACAGCATTCTCAGTTGGGGACAGGGCACTGATACTGGGGACTAGACAGGTTGGGCCTGAGGTAGGGGAGAATGTGAGCTCCTGCTACCTATTTTCCTGCCTCATAAATTGCTTATTTTTTTCTGCAATGTTGAAAGGGATGCAGATATCTTTAAAAATCAGTGTCTTGGGGCCAGTTCTATAGTGTAGTAGGTTGAGCCTCTACCTACAGCATAAGCATCCCAAGTGGATGCCAGTTTGAGTCCCAGCTGCTCTGCTTCCGATCCAGCTCCCTGCTAATGGCCTAGGAAAGCAGTAGAAGATGGCCCAAGTGCTTGGGCCCTGCACCCATGTGGGAGACCTGGAAGAAGCTCCAGACCCCTGGCTTCGAACTGGCCCAGCTCTGGCCATTGCGGCCATCTGGGGAGCAAGCCAGCGAATAGAAGACTTCTCTCTCTCTCTCCCTCCCTCCCTCCCTCCCTCCCTCTCTGTAACTCTGCCTCTCAAATAAATAAATAGATCTTTAGAAAATACACACCTTAAAACTCACAATATTTTTTCAAATTTAAATATGTTAATTGTACCAAGCCAATTTTATTAACTTTTGACTTTACTGGGTTTAGTAAAATCAAGTTATTTTTAAAAAATTTATTTATTTGAAAATCAGAGTTACACAGAGAGAGGAAGAGAGGCAGAGAAAGAGAGAAGAAGAGAATGAGAGAGGGAGAGAGAGAAAGAGAGAGACAGGTCTTCCATCTGCTGGTTCACTCCCCAATTGGCCGCAGTGGCCGGAGCTGCACCGATTGGCAGTCAGGAGCCAGGAGCTTCTTCGGGTCTCCCACATGGATGCAGGGGCCCAAACACTTGGGCCATCTTCTGCTGCTTTCCCAGGCCATAGCAGAGAGTTGGATTGGAAGAGGAGCAGCCAGGACAAGAACCAGCGCCCATGTGGGATGCTAGCATTGCAGGCAGTGGCTTTACCCACTACAACACAGCGCCAACCCCAGTAAAATCAAATTTTTAAAATAGCATTAGTGGTCATTGTGGATTGAGGTCCTGGGAGTAGGTGTGGTGCTGCAGCCACCTCGCTGCAGAGCTGCAGGTCCGGTGGGCAGGGATGTGAGCACGGGCCCAGTCCACCTACCTGGGGCATTGCTACAGCTGTGGTGTCAGTGCCCTTAGCCCACACTGATGGCAGGGTCTGGCTGTGCATGGGGCGCTGAGCCACCACAGTGTCTGGAGGTCTGCGGGAGTGGCTGTGGCGGGTACAGAGCAGCTCCTCAGCCTCGGTGTATCGAGTGCACTGCTGCGGCACCCCAGGCTCACCACCGGGCACCCTCAAGCAGTTCTTCCCGCCAGGAACCACCGAGGCTGTGGCTTTGGGTTCCACAAAGAGAGAGCAGTGCCTGAACAGTTGTAGGGTCACAGGAACATCATGACTTCACATGGAGTCTTTACGATCCACTTCTCTCTGAATGTGCTATCATGCTGTTGCTTGCACTCCTGGATGTCAGTGTTTTGGAACTGCTTTCATAGTCCAGTCACCAGGGTTGTTCCACGTGGATGATACAGCATTGTATCATCCAGAGATGTTCTGGAAGGCCTTGCTCTCCTTCATCATGAGGGTCGTGTCCACGCAGACCTCAAACCGCGGAACATACTGTGGAGTGCAGAGAACGAATGTTTTAAACTCACTGACTTTGGATTTAGCTTCAAAGAAGGCACTCCGGGTGTAAAGTACATTCAAACAGACGGGTGTCATGCTCCAGAAGCAGAGCTGAAAAATCACGTGGCCCAGGCTGGCCTGCAGAGTGATACATAATGTAGCTCGGCTGCTGGTCTGCGGAGCCTAGGAATCATTTTACTGGAAATGTTCTCAGGAACGAAGCTGAAGCATACAGTCCGATCTCAGGAATGGAAGGCAAGCAGTTCTGCTGTTGTTGATGAGATATTTGCCGGTAAAGCAGTGGTGAATGCCACAATTCCAACCCATCACCTAAGAGACCTTATCAAAAGCATGCTTCATGATGATCCAAGCAGAAGAGTTCCTGCTGAAATGGCATCGCGCAGCCCATTCGTTAGTATTCCTTTTGCCCCTCATGTTGAAGATCTGATGGTAGTTCCTACCCCACTGCTAAGACTGCTGAGCGTGCTAGATGATGATCATCTTGAGAATGAAGAGGAACATGAAGATATTGTAGAAGATGTAAAAGAGGAATGCCAGAAATATGGACCCGTGATATCTCCGCTTGTCCAAAAGAAAATCCTGGCAGAGGGCAAGTCTTTGTCGAGTATGCCAATGCTGGTGGTTCCAAAGACACTCAGGAATTACTGACCGGAAGGATGTTTGATGGGAAGTTTGTCATGGCTACATTCTACCCGCAGAGTGCCTACAAGAGGGGATATCTGTATCAAACCTTGCTTTATTCCTAACCTAAGGACCATATCCTGTTTCTCCTCTTCTATTTCCTGGGCTATTCTACTCCACAGATGAATGCAATACTAGCTCTCTGCCATTTTAAGGAGGTACTTTTTACATTTGTTTAATCCTGTGAATGTGCAATCATTGTCCAAGCAGTGGCTGCATGGCAAACATTCGGCACTGAGTAGGGCAAGATCTCTCAGCTATACATTGAGGGGTTTAGAGCATCCATGTAGGCAACTTTTCTTTTTCTTTTTTCTGCATTTTTTGTGTGCAGTAGGGCAAGGTGCTGCTCTTCAGTATGTAATATAAAAAGTTAATTATTTTTTGTGATCATGAAACAAGGATGAATAATATGTTGTGTGAATGTTAACAAGTTTGTTAGTGTTGGTGACATCATTTACAGATTGTTCCTTTTGTAGTCAGGTGATTCTTTTTTTTTTTTTTTTGACAGGCAGAGTGGACAGTGAGAGACAGAAAGGTCTTCGTTTTTTTTTTTTTGACAAGCAGAGTGGACAGTGAGAGAGAGAGAGAGACAGAGAGAAAGGTCTTCCTTTGCCATTGGTTCATCCTCCAGTGGCTGCCGCGGCCAGCGCACCATGCTGATCCAATAGCAGGAGCCATGTACTTATCCTGGTCTCCCATGGGGTGCAGGGCCCAAGGACTTGGGCCATCCTCCACTGCACTCCCAGGGCACAGCAGAAAGCTGGCTTGGAAGAGGGGCAACTGGGAAAGAATCCAGCGCCCCGACCGGGACTAGAATCCGGTGTGCTGGCGCCGCAAGGCGGAGGATTAGCCTAGTGAGCCTTGGCGCCGGCCCCCTACTCTGTTCTTAACACTGAGTTGTGAAAACGTAAAGCAGGACCGAAGCACTGAATATTCCCTTAAAGAAACTGCAGTGAGCCTATCTACATTTTTATTAAGGCTTTTAAAATAGAAAGCTGATGCTTGATCTTGGCACAATTTTTATGTCCAATATGTGTGCTTGAATGAGTGTGCGGTGTGAAAGTTGGAGAAAATTTAGTATAGTCTATACCCATCTCTTCCCTATACCCATCTCTTCCCTGTTTCACATCTGTAAAATTTAGGGTGTGTGTTTTTTGAGAATTGGTCTGATAGAATATGTAAATGACAAAACAGTTCATTCCTGAGAGGCTCAGAATAAATTGGAGTCTAGACTGGGGTTACATTGAAACTCTTAAAGGTGATTGGAACAAAATTTTTGCTGCATGTGAATCACCGCATTAATTGATCTATTTAGACTTTAGACTCTGGATCAGCTCATCTTTGTTGTTCTGAATCTCCTGTGACAATTATAAGATTTCCCAAAAATGTGTTTCAATTTACTATGATGGATATTTAAAGTGGATCCAAAAGAAAAAGAAATTAGATGTACAGTGAAGGGAAAAAGAAAAGAATAGGGGATAATCAGGATTCTTTTTTCTGTCTCTGGCTCTCATCCATCCCCACCCCTTTCTTTCCCCTTTCTCATTCTCTGCCTCTGTCCTACACTGAAGAGAAGCTAGGGGAACTATATCCCAGGTGGTCTGGCTCTTGACTACAAGGAAGTTAAGACAAATATTGATAGAATAAAGTAGAAGTAGAAAGGAACAAAAATTCAAAGAATTCTTAAAAGGATTCATAGCAATCTAATGTGTCAAGAGTTCATGGAAACATATTGATTACAAATTTTAAGAATTATAATTATGGCCAGTGCTGCGGCTCACTTGGCTAATCCCCTGCTTGCGGCTCTGGCACCCTGGGTTCTAGTCCTGGTTGCTCCTCTTCCAGTCCAGCTCTCTGCTGTTGGCCCAGGAAGGAAATGGAGGATGGACCAAGTGCTTGGGCCCCTGCACCCACATGGGAGACCAGGAGGAAGCACCTGGCTCCTGGCTTCGGATCGGTGCAGTGCACCAGCTGTAGCAGCCATTTTGGGGGTGAACCAAAGGAAGGAAGACCTTTCTCTCTGTCTCTCTCACTGTCTAAATCTGCCTGTCAAAAAAAAAAGAATTATAATTTTGGATTCTTGTTACTTTATGACAGATTGTCTTTAAAGATATAAAAATTAGGAAAACTTTATAAAGCACTGATTATACAAGAAAACAAGTTGTATACAGGTTATGAATTTTTTCCTGTTTCACTGCCTGAATGATATTTCTATTTGTTATTTTTTGTAAGGAAAAAGTCCTTTATATCTTTCTGTGCTGAAAGCCTCCTCATATAATCTATTCTATATTTATACGACAGTAAGAGAGAGAGATACAGAGAGAAAGGTCTTCCTTTTCCTTTGGTTCACCCCCGAAATGGCCGCTATGGCCGGCGTTGCACCAATCCGAAGCCAGGAGCCAGGTGCTTCCTCCTGGTCTCCCATGTGGGTGCAGGGGCCCAAGCACTTGGGCCATCCTCCACTGCCCTCCCAGGCCACAGCAGAGAGCTGGACTGGAAGAGGAGCAACTGGGACTAGAACCCGGAACCCACATGCGATGCCGGCACCGCAGGTGGAGGATTAACCTAATGAGCCATGGTATGGGCCCCATCCTCATATAATCTTTCCTTGTATGTGTCATGCAAGTTACCAATAGCCCAATCAGAATTTACATCTAGCGAAGGAAGATTTTACTCTATTCAAAAAATTAATATTTAACCTTTTAGTTATGTACAGTTATCAAATTGTCCAGGACTCTCCATTAATATTTATTATAAAGCCAAATTTGGAATAATGAGGTTGATTTATGAATTACCGAAGGGTCTTGTTGCGTGGTTCTCAATATGTGCCCTTAGAAGGAAGAACTATTATTCTTTATTTTGGAGCTTTCTGAGTTTGATTTCAAGTTATCTGGTTTGTTTTCAAATCAAAATTCAAAATTCAAGAGTGTAGAACCAGTAATGTGAAGACCTAGGCTTTCCTAAAACATAAATTTTCATATGGGTAACAGCTTCTTTGGGGATTGAAAACTCCAGGTCCTTACTTGCATACTGATGAACAACAGAATACAAATTAATTCATTTTAAGGGCAAGTATTCTAAGTTAGCATATTTACCTTTCCCCCCATTTCTTCTTCCCTCTCCTCCCAAAAGAGAAATCCTTGCAAAAACAAAACAAAACAAAACTGCAGTCAGGTGTCTGAGTTTAGTTGTGCAGTATGCTGCTAACATTGATGCTGAACTTAACATTCTTTGATCATCTTATTGCTGATGTAGTCATATATATATGTAGTTTTTTTACAGGTAGAGTTAGACAGTGAGAGAGAGAGACAGAGAGAAAGGTCTTCCTTCCTTTGGTTCACTCCCCAAATGGCTGCTACGGCCAGCACTACGCCAATCTGCAGCCAGGAGCCAGGTGCTTCCTCCTGATCTCCCATGTGGGTTTAGGGGCCAAGCACTTGGGCCATCCTCTGCTGTCCTCCCGGGCTACAGCAGAGAGCTGGACTGGAAGAGGGGCAACCGGGACTAGAACCCGACGCCCATAAGGGATACCAGTGCCTCAGGCAGAGGATTAACCTAGTGAGCCAAGGCACCAGCCCCTGTAGTGTTTAACACTATTGAATTTTATTACAAAAGATGCTAACTAGATTTTAAGGGAACTGAGGGAATAACTGATGAACCCTAGTGATCATGCATTGAATTCAGTGTTTTATATTAAACCCTCAGTGTTGAAAAAAGATGCCTCCTATCACTTAAATTAAAGGACACTTAAATTGTCCTTTTATAGCTCTTAGCCCATTTTACCAAAGATGACACTTGTAGATTTTCTTTCCTTCTCTGTTATTTTCAGAATTTTAATCTTAATTTCTGTCTTAAACTTGAACCAAATGTTACAAAATGATGCAATGATTCTTTGAGGATGAAATGTATTTGTGGGGATTTGGATTCCCTGAAGTTACTGAAAATTTAGAAATTTTATAATTGAGAAACAGGATAAAGAGGTGAGAATTCACATCATTTAACCCCTTGTCTTTTGGGAAAATTTTATCTCAGGTAGCCTTTCTTTCCTTAAATTGACACATGTGTTTCCTTCTCTCACCTTCCCAATTTCTTCCTCTTTGTTCCATGGTGTTCCTGCAGCACTTTGCCCCCAGAAGTCAGGTAAAGTGATTATTCTATAGAAAATCTGGTTTTTTAAAAATACATTTGGGGGGCAACAGATTCTGTCCCGGTTACCCCTCTTCCAGGCCAGCTCTCTGCTGTGGCCAGGGAAGGCAGTGGAGGAGGCCCAAGTCCCTGGGCCCTGCACCCCATGGGAGACCAGGAGAAGCACCTGGCTCCTGCCTTCGGATCAGCGTGGTGCACCGGCCACGGCATGCCGGCCGCGGCAGCCATTGGAGGGTGAACCAACGGCAAAAGGAAGACCTTTCTCTCTGTCTCTCTCTCACTGTCCACTGTCGCTCCCCCTCTTCACGGAGGAACGACACTAGATACTGCGCTGTTCTTTTGTCTGCTCACCCCTTCCCGGGTTTGCTGCTGGTCCTTCCCGGGTTGGCTGCCGACCCCTCCACCTCCGTGGAGGGGCGGCTCCCCCTGCCACTTTCCCCACTTCCACGGAGGAGCGGCACACCACCAGCCGGCTCGCTCGGGGGCTGCTCAGATGTTATCCGGATGTTCCTTCAGATGTTTCCTTTAGATGTTCCTGGTGCATGTTGTCTCTCTCCTCCTTTATAGTCCTCTTCCACCAATCCCAACTCTGCTACCCACACGCCGAGTACGCTGCTCTCCTCCAATCAGGAGCAAGATCAGCTCCTGCAGCTCATCAGTCAAGTTGGCGAGAGGCAGCTGTGTAGAGGTTGTTTGGTCTCTCTCAGCGCCATATTGTGGGAGAGCAGATGCATAGAATAAGTCTTAATTCCAGTAACTTAGTCTAGTCTGAGTTGCTCCCCACAGTCCACTCTGCCTCTCAAAAAAAAAAAAAAAACACACACACATTTGGAAAAGGTGGCTAGCTAGCTACTATCAAAACTAGAGGGGAGGGGCCAGCACTGTGGCACAGCGGGTTATCTACATAACATTATCTACAAAGCAGTTCAGTGGAAATTTGATTGAGATTACCCTACATATCAAGATGAGAGGAAAATTGACATGCTCATGTTCTGTTTATCATAAAAAAATTTCTATTGACTTGTATTTCATTTATTTAATCATGTTTTACAGTTCTGTGAGATATTTTTGTTCATATTGTGCTGGATTTATAAGTCTTTTATTTTTGCATGGTATTGTAAATGGTAACTTTTAGCATTTTCATTCCAAGTTTTCATTGCAGGTATAAAGAAAATTCATCAAATGATTTGTAGTGACTTTGTATTTTATTTCTTTTTTGTCTTCATCTGGTGTCATGCAGACAGAATACTCGGGGCTTGCCGTCTTCCTTGGTGCATGTGAAATCACAGCCTGGCATATGTTAAGTAGGAATGTTCATTGATTCGCCCAGTGGAGCAGCAGGGGCCACTGGGAACCCAGCGCTCTACAGAACTGGCATGTCCTGCGTTACTACTAGGGCCTGCAGGTGGCGCCCAAACATGCTGTGGCCGTCCCACCTGGTGCGCATGTGCAGGTTCCCCCTTATGTCTTGCCTGCTGCTTTCTCTGTGAGGACAGGAGTGCCGTTTTCATTGGGTGAGTGTTGAGGGGCCACTGCTGTACCTTGGGGCACTTTGAAGCTTCATCCACAGAGAGGAAAAGGAGCCAGGCTGTGTATCCCTGAGAGCTGAGAAGAGGCTTCAGGAGGCTTCTCCAGGACGCATCTAGAAAACAGCGGTGGGTACACTCTCGTGTTCTGGACTGCTCTCGGGTGGGTTCTTCACTTCCCCACCTGATGCTTTAGGAAAATGCATGAAAGCATCTCTCATGGATGCATCTAATGTATAGAGATCAGACTACACTGTCCAGTTTCCCCAGATTCAGGATTGCGTGTGGGAGATACGCCAGAGCACACAGATAGACATACACACACTCAGCAGGAAGAATGTGGAGAGTGTGTCAGGATTCCACGGTGCTGAGTTAGGCACGGGCCAGAGGAGGGACGAGACCCAGTGATGCTTGAGGTGGAGCAGAGTGTGAGCATCTGTGGACCTGCTTTCCCTCATGGCAAACTGTCCTCTCCCTTTTGTTGAGATAACATTTAGGTAGTCACAGGCACCCCTAAGGAAGTACCTTAGATGCACATTATTTCAAGGGTTAGGATGTTACCAGTTCATTAGCCTTTTACTTTGCTGTATTTAATGGGAGTGAACTTTTTACTAGTGTGAGTTATTTATGATAACACTGCTATGTCTCGTTTTCATTTGAGAGAATGGCTGTGGGTAGCTGATCCCATACTAAGGTGAGGTGGAGTTTCATGAGGATGAACAGAATTCAGTGGATAAAGCACTGTCCAGATGCCCCTAGAATTCACAATAGCAAAACCTGCATACACTTGAATCCTCCAGTGTCTGGTTCCTTGATATTCCACAACATTATATGCAATGGGAAGTATTATATGTCTTTGATAGTAAGTACTATCATACTTTTCTTACATTCAGCTGTACTGAGACTTACAGCATCAGAGTCATTTAAAGATAAACAGTGATACCCAGTGTTGTGTGTCAGGCTGAAATCCACAGGCGAGGCGGCCCTCTGGCAGGTGATGGTGATTTCTGGGAGAGGTTTCAGATGCTTGAACGGATGGTTACAATACTGCAAGGGAAGATTTAAAGGATATCAAGACTAGATTAGATGCATCTTGGTTGGCCTGAAGCTCAACAGGAGCAGCTTTTGGATTATACACTGATATGGTTACAAACTTTATTGTGATGGTTTGCACAAACTTGTGCATAGTGCCTTGCCTCTAGAGAAACAGTGAAGCCAGAGTTCACAACTGTGATGACCACGAAATCAATAATGAATCAGGCACAGGACAAGTTTAGAAAGTCAGTCTCTGGGTAAAGGCTGATTAATAGGTACTAATTTACAGCTAGATAGGAATAAGAAGTTCTGCAGGCGGTTCTGACTGTGGAGTAGCCTTCTATTTGCCACTTTCTTTATATAAAACACTGTTGTCTTCACGTTGTTGGCTCGTGACTGATTTCTTTGTCTTGGCACACAGGAGTCCCAAGTGGTTCTGTATCAGCTTCCCAGCAACCACGAAGAGACTCCTGAGGACAACCTGGGCCCCAGAATTAAGACTACAGGATACAGTTTGATGCTAAAGGATGGGTGAGTCAGGAACCTTCCTTGATGGTTCCCTTATTCCTTTCTTCTCCTTTGTGGTCTTTCCATTTGGGCATTAGCTTCTTCCACCTGATCTCCCCCTGGAAGCTGCCCCGTATGCTTTGGGATAGTTGGCTTTGGATTGGTTTGGAAAGACCCGTGGTTTAAGGAAATCTACTTTCTCTGTGGATGATTCATGTCCCTACTTGGTGGGGAACAACTTGCCTTTTAGTTTGGTATTTCATGTTGGGATTCCTCCAAGCACCCTTGCTTTCTTTGGCTCCTTGCCTCTCAAACAGGTCAGGTCCCCTTGGACATTGGGTAAGGATCTGGATCCTCTCTGAGGTTTTTGACCCTTTCTTCTTGTCCTGTCACTTTAATTATCTCTCACTACTCTCCCCTGGATCTAACATCTCCTGATGTCACATCTTGGTTGCCTGCTACTCACATATTCCCCATCTTTGAAGCATGCTAACTCTGTCTCTTGAAGACATAGCAGTAGTTACTGCCTTGAGGTGACTTTTCTCCACTCACTGAAAGCACCGTCTCTCATACACTGTACCCTGGCCTGAGATACCATAGAGATCTCTTGTACTTCTTCCTTTTGCTTTCAGTCCACTACTCTGACGTACACTGCCTCTGGGCTGAGGGCCGTTATCTTTGTGCCGTGAACAGACCCAAATTCGATTGTTGCATGGCTTTTTCCAACCCTGGTCTGGATACTTGCAGCTGCTGAAAGCATCTACTTTTTTCTCTTCCTGTCGATTTTCCCGCCCAATTAATTGGCAAAATGGTGACTCCCCCAAGTGGAGGCATTCTTATGAGCTCCTAGCTCAGGCAGCAAGAATAAGAAGCCAGGGGATTGCATTTTCTGCCTCTCAAGACAACCATCAAATCCCTGCTCCCCATCCACTCTCATGAGTTTGGCAGTTTTAAGCTTTGCCCTTTAAGACAGACTGGGGATGGAGCTGGTCAGACTGTTTGAGTCTGTGTTTCATTCTCTATGTCTGATCTGACAATAAGCAAAAAAAAAAAATTGGGACAATCTTCTGAGGACTCCAGCTAATTTCATTAGGAATTTGTGGAAGTAACTCTTTGTTTTGACTACACCAAACATGCAACTATTGCCATTTCACTGGTGCAGTATTGAAAAGAAACAACACATAATCAATAAGGCTAAATAGTGGCCCTACTCTTGCTGCTTTAAGTCCAGCCCATACCATCTACAGGACAGGTAGAGATATCAGTGAGCCTGCTGGAATTGCCCAATGTGCTTCAACGATAGGGAGCATCAGGACCACATGATAACTTGCCCAGTAGAATGAAATGTTCAGCTAAGCCAGCCAGTTACTAAGAGGTGAGAGAGGCTACCCAAGATACATATAAAAACCCTACCATGTTTCAGAGCTGCCTAACAAAGGTCTTTAGAAAATACACCAACACAGATCCTACTTACCCCAAGGGCAAGCCCTTACAGCCATGCACTTCAGTAATCAAGCAGCCCTCAGATGTCAGGTAAAAAGCAGGTGCAGGACCCCAGACATGCTTAGCAGGACTCACAGGGATGATTTCCCAAGTATCTGACAGTAGGTGTAGAGCAGAGGGAATGGACAGAGATAAAAGTAGTGCATGAAAGGCCCAGGTGACGGATGTTGCCTTGGGCACTGGACCACCTCAGGGTTACCCCTCCTGGAGACTGAGGACAAAGCCAGAGCCTAAAGCAGAGCCCAGGCTTAGGGCCCTCAGCCTGTTGGCCACTGAGTCTAAACCAGTGTGCCATTTGCAAAAGCAAAGGAAATTGGAAGAAGGATTGTTCTTGACCCCAATGAGAAATGGAGACCACTGGACTACTGATGGCTAAAAGATCTGAGGGCTGATTGAGTCACGGTCTCCCAGTGGCTCCAGCTGGACTGCTAACCATCATTTTGGAGACTTGCTCGGGTAACCGTTGACATGGCAGGTAACAAAATTAAATTTTTGTCAGATACTGGAGGCCCTCATGTGTTCTAACCCAATTCTTGTTTATGATTTCCTGCATCATTGCAGGGATAGATGGCTGACCAAAGAGAAAGTGTTTATTATACTTTAGATTGTTTTATTGACTCCCAACAGTGCCCCGAGGGTTTTGTATAAGCCTGAATGCTCAGTTCCCCTACTAGGTAGAGCTCCCTTGTCTAATGACTGTCATAGTAGGACACACCTCTAGTCCTGTGTCAGGACCATTTTTTCTTGATTGCCCTAGCTACCTGTATACACTCTGCTGTAGCTCTTTCTCTGAACTCCGGCTATATTGCCTCCCAAGTGGATCTATCTGTATGGAAAGTGAAGATCACAGAAAGAAGGGCTAGTAGGGAAATCCCTGTAAAAAATCTCACTAGGGGCCAGTGCCATGATGTGATGGGTTAAGCTGCTGCCTGCAGCACCGGCATCCCATATGGGTGTCAGTTTGTGTCCCAGCTGATCCACTTCTGATCCGCCCCCCTATTAATTCACCTGGGAAAGCAGTAGAAGGTGGCCCAAGTGCTTGGGCCCCTGTATCCACGTGGGAGACCTGAAAGAAGCTCTTGGCTCCTGGCTTCATCCTGGCCCAGTCCTAGCTGTTGTAACCATTTGGGGAGTGGACCAGCAAATGGAAGTCTCTCTCTCTCTCTCTCTCTCTCTGCCTTTAATATAAATAATCTTTTTAAAAAATCTCACTGTAATTAGATGCTAAATATAGCTACAAAGGCAAGACCCCATAAAACCTGAGATCTCTACAGGCATTAAACTATTCATAGAAAAATATCTAAAACATGGGCTACTTAAGCCTTGCCACAATGGGCGCCAGATGTTGCTATGGATTCATTCTGAGAGGAGGAGCACAGTGGGGGCAAGAGACATGGAGTCACGACACAAACACTGGGAGTTGGGTGAAAGCAGACCAGAGGCAAGCAGCCCGTAGACTCGTTTATTTCAGTTGGTACAACAGCTTATATAGCTGAGGCAGCCAGTCCTGTCAAGGGGCAGATTGGCTTCTTTGCCAGGTGGGTTCCGAAGCCATTCGTGAATAACTGATGTGTGCTTGCCAGCAGCCATCTTGGTGCAGCCTTCTCATTTCACCACAAACCCCAATACAATACTCCAAATCTCCCAGTACAAAACCCCATGGGTAATACAGACTTGTGCTTTTATTCATTTATTGATTTGTAACTCAACAGAATTGTTTTATAACTTGGTTCTTTTACAATTCCAGACCATAAATAAGAATGGTTCATCAGAATTCTGTTCACTATTCACTAGGTTGTATTTTTGGAAAATAATTTTAACACTGAACTTTTGCATTTGATATCCTCATATCTTTGTTTTGTATTTCATTAATTTTTGCTCTGAAAAATACTTACTCTGTTTCCTCTACTTTTATCTATGTTTATTTTCTGGTTCATTTGTAAGCATTATGTTTGATAATCAATGCTTCTAAATGTTCTTATTTTTCTAATATATACATTTGCTGGTATAATTTTCTTTTACTTCTCTTTATGTATTTATTTATTAGCAGAGTCACTAGACCTTTCTTATGTATAGCAGTTCCATTATCCATTAATTCTAGGTAGATTTTTAAATACTGCTCTTATATTCATTATTTATTGTGTATTTTTTTCAACTTCCAAATATATGGGTTGTAACTTTTTAAGTATTGATCTTTTATTTAATTGAACTAAGATCAATTAAATAGTTTGTATAAATTACATTGTTTGAATATTTTGGAGTATAATCTATTAGTAATTATAGCAAATATTTTTATAGCTTTTATGTGTCTGGCACTGGACCAAGAAGCTTGAATATGTTGTCATTTAATCATATTAACAATTAGGAAGATATATATCCCACATCTATGTCATGTTTTACAGTGCAGGTGGCTGAAAGTAAGATGAAATTGGTGGAGATGATTGGTTTTAAAATAGTATTTAATAGCTCCATGGTAGTCTATAAAAGCCTAAAGCAAAGATGGAGCAAAATGTATGCAAAACAGGTATCTCATGCTGAGAAAATGTCTGCACTGACTATGCTAATTTTTCCCATTACTAAGAATGGGACAATGTACCATAAATCAAAGTCAGTATCAGCTCAAGTGGAAGGGAATGCGTTGCAGTGAGACCGAAGTAAAAGAGAAAACTTCACTTTAGGTGACACAGTGAATGATACAATAAACAAAATGTGGACAAGCAATAATAAAACTTGAGAAAGCTATAAACAAATAAGACAACAGAAACTATGTGAATGTCAGTATTTATGTTTGTTTTAACTGTCAGACACTATTCTCCTCCTGACTGGATCCCTGGCTGTAGTCTCCTGTCACCTAAACTGACTGCAACGGAAGGGAAACAGTTTTTCCTGCAAGCATCACAAAGGACAATGCAGGACCCAGGACACAGTATACCTCTCTGAGGAGACCAGGGAGATGCCAGCAGCAGTCTGCAGACAAATTTTCTTACTCCATTATCCAGAGGTGATCCCTAGACTCCTAATGTTCCATGCTTATGGTAAGCGAGACATGTACCAAATGAACACCAGAGAAAATAGTAAACTTCAAAATCTAGAAAAAATAGAATTACTTCAAAAGATATAAAACTGAATTCAACTATGGTATTTTTATTAGAAATGTGACTTTAAAAAATTGAGTGACCTGTCTTAATTTATTAATTATTTTAAATTTAAAAAGGTTTCTAATATATCTGATATAACATATCTCAACTAAATAGATTAAAATAAACTGTTATACTAAATATAACAATTTAGTTTGGAATATGATCTGGTTTGGTGGCAGGAAAATTTATAAAACCATGTTTTAATGATGAATTAATTAAAATTAAATCCACTCTATCATGAAGCCAACTATCAAAATAAAGAACTACACATTATACATATTCTCATGTTAATAAATAGTTTCCTAAGAAAGTATTATCAATCTGAGGTGCAGTCCTAACAAAAAATAATTGTTGGATAGCAAGCCCAAAAATAAATTAATGAATTTACAGCCAACCGATTTTTGATAAAGGTGCTTAGTACACACAATGTGAAGAGAACTTTTTTTTGATAGGTAGAGTTATAGACAGTGAGAGAGAGAGACAGAGAGAAAGGTCTTCCTTCCGTTGGTTCACTCCCCAAATGGCCACTAAGGCCGAGACTGCGCCAACCCAAAGCCAGGAGCCAGGCGCCTCCTCCTGGTCTCCCATGAGGGTGCAGAGCCCAAGCACTTGGGCCATCCCCCACTGCCCTCCCGGGCCACAACAGAGAGCTGGACTGGAAGAGGAGCAGCCAGGACTAGAACCCGGTGCCCATATGGGATGCCAGCACTGCAGGTGGAGGATTAACCAAGTGAGCCATGGTGCCGGCCCCAAAAAGAACAGTTTTTTTTTTTCAATAAATGACAGGGTAAAACTGCACATCTACAAGCAGAAACATATAGATCTCTACCTCTCATTGTAATCAAAAATCAACTCAAACTAGATTAAGATTTGTGAAAGATTTAAAACTGTGAAACTACTAGAAGAAAACACAAGGTATATGCTTCATGATATTGATCTGGGCAATTGTACTTTGGATATGACACCCAGAGCACAAACTACAAAACCAAAATAGGCAAATGGGATTACATCGAATTGCACATTTTCTGTTCAGCATAGGGGATGGTGAGCAAAGTGAAAAGACACACTACAGAACGGGGAAAAATACTTGGCAACTATGCATCTGATAGGGAGCTAACATAAACAATTGTGTGAGAAATGCAAAGAGCTCAATTGCAAGCAAAAAAAAAATCTGACCAAAAAATGGAAAAGGCTTAAAAAGACATTTTTCCAAAGAATACATACAAGTGAAAAAAAATATGTGAAGAAGTTCTCAATGTCACTCTTCATCAAACACATGCATATTAAAATCACAAGAAAGCATCTTCTCACCCCAATTTAAATGAATATTTTTACAAAGACAAACAATATGAAATAAGACGCACTGACACATAAGACAAATATCACCTGTTCCCCCTCAAGTGTGGACACTAAACAAAAGAAACTTACCACAATATCAAATGGCAATTCCTAGAGGCATGTGGAGAGGGCAGAGGAGGAAAAGATACAGGGAAGCGGGATAATGAGTACCAGATCAGAGTCAGATTGAAAGAACAGATTTTTGGTGTTACACAGCCTGGTAAGGTGACACTACTTCACAATAACTCAGTATAGAGAGGAGCCTGAAGGATCGACAGGGTGAAAATTATTGACTACTGTGGAGCGATATGCATTGAATACCTGTGTCAAAGTGTCTCACTGTACTCCATACATAATTGAAATTAGACTTCGTATATTTTTAGAAAGTTCATGACAAGATTGCAGATAGATTTTTTTTTTTGCTTTTAAAGAATTCATTAAGGGCAGAGCCAAGATGGCGGAATAGTAAGGGCGCGCACTGATAGTCCGGGAAAATTTAGTTTAATAAAAGTGGAGTTACGGTAGCCTCAGAAAAAGGATCAGGAAAAATTGCAGAGGAAACTCTTCCGGATCTAGTGGCTGTGACTTGGAGGACCTATGGGGAGAACAAGGTCGCCCACCGCGTGGAAGCCAAGCCGCGGGAACCGCAGGGTCTGCGCGCCAGTGCTGGAAGGGGAGTGGATGTTACACAGACGACCAGCGGGGAGAGCAGGGACGCCCAGGGCTCCGAGTCCACACCGGCGCTGTAAGGGGAGGTGAGCTCAGTAACCCAAGACATTGGCGGGGAAACAGCAGACAGAATCTAGAGGGAAGCGGGCTTGAGGCGGGAAAGTTCACCAGACTGACTACAGGAGAGAAGGAAAAAAAAAAAGGTGGGGGTTACTGGTACAGGCGAGTTTGTCTCCGCCAACCTTGCAAAGGCGAGCAAGAGACAGAGCAGGCCCCACTCGGGATATACATAACAAAAGGGTAGAGCAGAGGAACTGAGGCACTACAATTCAGTAGCCTAGGCAACCCAGTGGGAGTCCGCAGGAGAAACAGAGCCTACACAGACTCTTTGGGTAGAAGCCAGAGATCGGAAGCTAAATACCATCAATTCTGATCAGCCATGCAGTATTACTTACCTCCTGAATAAAAAAAAATAAAATAAATAAAAAGAGAGAGATTTACCACGCATAACCTGAGGGTGTCACCTTTGCACACCCGTAACGCAGAAGAACCAAGCAGAGCTCTCAGGCCACACCCATCTCAAGCCTCCAAGGCTCCGCCAACAGCAGACAGTCCACTTAACACAGACATAGTATATATAAAAAAAAAAAAAAGCTCACACTGAGGGAAGAAGAATCAACAATGCCAAGCAACAAACACAAAAATCGAGGGAACAAGATCAACGATGACACTATGACGCCTCCAAATAAACAAAACACCCCAAGCCAAGATTATGAAGACGATGAGGTAGAAGAAATGCAAGATACGGATTTCAAAAAGTATATGATAAGAACATTTAGAAGTTTTCAAAAGCAAATCCTTGAACTACAGAAATCCTTCCTGGACAGGATTGAAAATCTCACTCATGAAAATGAAATTTTAAGGAAGAATCAAAATGAAACGCAGAAACTAGTAGAACAGGAAAGTGTGATAGTGAAGAGAAATCAAAATGAAATGAAGAGCTCAATAGATCAAATGACAAACACATTAGAAAGTCTAAAACACAGAGTCAGTGAAACAGAAGAGAGAATATCGGACTTAGAAGATAGAGCACAGGAAAACATACAGTCAAACCAAAGAAAAGAAGAGGAAATTAGAAATCTAAAAAATATTGTTGGGAATCTACAGGATACTATTAAAAAAACCAACATTCAAGTTCAAGGAATTCCTGAAGGCATGGAGAGAGAGAAAGGATTAGAAGGCCTTTTTAGTGAGATACTAGCAGAGAACTTTCCAGGTTGGAGAAAGACACAGACATCCTAGTACAGGAAGCTCATAGAACCCCTAGTAAACATGACCAAAAGAGATCCTCACCACGACACGTGGTAATTAAACTCACCACAGTGAAACATAAAGAAAAGATCCTAAAATGTGCAAGAGAGAAACGTCAGATTACTCTCAGAGGATGTCCAATTAGACTCACAGCAGACTTCTCATCAGAAACACTACAGGCTAGGAGGGAATGGCGAGACATAGCACAGGTGCTAAGAGAGAAAAATTGCCAGCCCAGAATATTATATCCTGCTAAGCTCTCATTTGTGAATGAAGGTGAAATAAAGACCTTTCATAGCAAACAGAAATTGAAAGACTTTGTGGCCACTCGTCCGGCCCTGCAAAAGATACTTAAAGATGTGCTACACTCAGAAACAGAAACACGGCCATCAATATAAAAGAAGGTAAAGGAAGAAAACCTACCAGTAAAAGAGCATGGGAAGCTCAAAGCATATACTAGAAAATATCTCCGGGA
Source organism: Oryctolagus cuniculus (assembly GCF_964237555.1). Classification (NCBI taxonomy): domain Eukaryota; kingdom Metazoa; phylum Chordata; class Mammalia; order Lagomorpha; family Leporidae; genus Oryctolagus; species Oryctolagus cuniculus. Next base: position 1,346,714 of record NW_027208203.1, on the reverse strand, counting down.
AAATGGCAGGGCAAAGTCACTATGTATCAATAGTCACATTAAACATGAATGGCCTGGGCCGGCGCCGCGGCTCACTAGGCTAATCCTCCGCCTAGCAGCGCCGGCACACCGGGTTCTAGTCCCAGTCGGGGCGCCGGATTCTGTCCCGGTTGCCCCTCTTCCAGGCCAGCTCTCTGCTGTGGCCCGGGAGTGCAGTGGAGGATGGCCCAGGTGCTTGGGCCCTGCACCCCATGGGAGACCAGGAAAAGCACCTGGCTCCTGGCTCCTGCCATTGGATCAGCGCGGTGCGCCGGCCGCAGCGCGCTGGCCACGGCGGCCATTGGAGGGTGAACCAACGGCAAAGGAAGACCTTTCTCTCTGTCTCTCTCTCTCACTGTCCACTCTGCCTGTCAAAAAAAAAAAAAAAAAAAAAAACATGAATGGCCTGAACTGTCCAGTTAAAAGATTGGCTCAAAGAACACAACCCAACTATTTGTTGCCTACAAGAAACACATCTCTCTAACAAAGATGCATGCAGACTGAAAATGAAAGGTTGGAAAAAGATATTCCATGCCAACAGAAACAAAAAAAAGCAAGTGTAGCCACCTTAATATCAGACAAAATAGACTTTAATACAAAAACTGTTAAGAGAGACAAAGAGGGGCACTATATAACGATTAAGGGATCAATTCAACAGGAAGATGTAACTATTATAAATGTATATGCACCTAATTACAGGGCACCGGTCTATTTAAAAGATATGTTAAGGGACTTAAAGGGAGACTTAGATTCCAATACAATAGTACTGGGGTACTTCAGTACTCCCCTCTCAGAAATAGACAGATCATCCGGACAGAAGATCAACAAGGAAACAGCAGATTTAATTGACACTATTGCCCAAATGGATCTAACAAATATCTACAGAACTTTCAATCCTACATCTAAAGACTTCACATTCTTCTCAGCAGTGCATGGAACCTTCTCTAGGATTGATCACATACTAGGTCATAAAGCAAGTCTCAGCAAATTTAAAAGAATTAGAATCATACCATGCAGCTTCTCAGACCACAGCGGAATGAAGCTGGAAATTAGCAACTCAGGAAACACTAGAAAGTATGCAAACACATGGAGACTGAACAACATGCTCCTGAATGAACACTGGGTCATTCAAGAAATCAAAAGAGAAATCAAAAACTTTCTAGAAGTAAATGAGGATCACAACACAACATATCAAAACTTATGGGATACGGCAAAAGCAGTATTGAGAGGCAAATTTATAGCAATAGGTGCCTATATCAAGAAATTGGAAAGGTACCAAATAAATGAGCTTTCAGCGCATCTCAAGAATCTAGAAAATCTGCAGCAAAACAGACCCAAATCTAGTAAGGTAAGAGAAATAATCAAAATCAGAGAAGAAATCAGCAGGATTGAATCCAAAAAAACATGACAAAAAATCAGCCAAGCGAAGAGCTGGTTTTTTGAAAAAATAAACAAAATTGACACCGCATTGGTCCAACAAACTAAAAAAAAGAAAAGACCCAAATCAATAAAATCAGAGATGAAAAAGGAAACATAACAACAGACACCACAGAAATAAAAAGAATCATCAGAAATTACTACAAGGACTTATATGCCAGCAAACAGGAAAATCTATCAAAAATGGATAGATTCCTGGACACATGCAATCTACCAAAATTGAACCATGAAGACATAGAAAAACTAAATAGACCCATAACTGAAACAGAAATTGAAACAGTAATAAAGGCCCTCCCAACAAAGAAAAGCCCAGGACCAGATGGATTCAATGCTGAATTCTACCAGACATTTAAAGAAGAACTAATCCCATTTCTTCTCCAACTATTCAGAATAATCGAAAAAGAGGGAATCCTCCCAAATTCTTTCTATGAAGCCAGCATCACCTTAATTCCTAAGCCGGAAAAAGATGCAGCACTGAAAGAGAATTACAGACCAATATCCCTGATGAACATAGACGCAAAAATCCTCAATAAAATTCTGGCCAATAGAATGCAACAACACATCAGAAAGATCATCCACCCAGACCAAGTGGGATTTATCCCTGGTATGCAGGGATGGTTTAATGTGTGCAAGACAATCAATGTGATACACCACATTAACAGACTGCAGAAGAAAAACCATATGATTATCTCAATAGATGCAGAGAAAGCATTCGATAAAATTCAACACCCTTTCATGATGAAAACTCTAAGCAAATTGGGTATAGAAGGAACATTCCTCAATATAATCAAAGCAGTTTATGAAAAACCCACGGCCAGCATCCTATTAAATGGGAAAAAGTTGGAAGCATTTCCACTGAGAATTGGCACCAGACAGGGATGCCCACTCTCACCACTGCGATTTAACGTACCTCTGGAAGTTTTGGCCAGTGCTATTAGGCAAGAAAAAGAAATTAAATGAATACAAATTGAGAAGGAAGAAGTCAAACTATCCCTCTTTGCAGACGATATGATTCTTTACTTAGAGGATCCAAAGAACTCTACTAAGAGACTATTACAACTCATAGAGGAGTTTGGCAAAGTGGCAGGATATAAAATCAATGCACAAAAATCAACAGCCTTTGTATACACAACCAATGCCATGGCTGAGAAAGAACTGCTAAGATCAATCCCATTCACAATAGCTACAAAAACAATCAGATACCTTGGAATAAACTTAACCAAGGACGTCAAAGATCTCTACAATGAGAATTACAAAATCTTAAAGAAATAGAAGAGGATACCAAAAAATGGAAAAATCTTCCATGCTCATGGATTGGAAGAATCAACGTCATCAAAATGTCCATTCTCCCAAAAGCAATTTATAGATTCAATGCAATCCCAATCAAGATACCAAAGACATTCTTCTCAGACCTGGAAAAAATGATGCTGAAATTCATATGGAGGCACAAGAGATCTCAGACAGCTAAAGCAATCTTGTACAACAAAAACAAAGCCAGAGGCAGCACAATACCAAATTTCAGGTCATATTATAGGGCAGTTGTAATCAAAACAGCATGGTACTGGTACAGAAACAGATGGATAGACCAATGGAACAGAATTGAAACACCAGAAATCAACCCAAACATCTACAGCCAACTTATATTTGATCAAGGATCTAAAACCAATTCCTGGAGCAAGGACAGTCTATTCAATAAATGGTGCTGGGAAAACTGGATTTCCATGTGCAGAAGCATGAAGCAAGACCCCTACCTTACACCTTACACAAAAATTCAATCAACATGGATTAAAGACCTAAATCTATGACCCGACACCATCAAGTTACTAGAGAACATTGGAGAAACCCTTCAAGATATTGGCACAGGCAAAGAGTTTCTGGAAAAGACCCGGGAGGCACAGGCAGTCAAAGCCAAAATCAACTATTGGGATTGCATCAAATTGAGAAGTTTCTGTACTGTAAAAGAAACAGGAGAGTGAAGAGACAACCGACAGAATCGGAAAAAATATTTGCAAACTATGCAACAGATAAAGGGTTGATAACCAGAATCTACAAAGAGATCAAGAAACTCTACAAAAACAAAACACACCACCCACTTAAGAGATGGGCCAAGGAACTCAATAGACATTTTTCAAAAGAGGAAATCCAAATGGCCAACAGGCACATGAAAAAATGTTGAAGATCACTAGTAATCAGGGAAATGCAAATCAAAACCACAATGAGGTTTCACCTCACCCCAGTTAGAATGGCTCACATACAGAAATCTACCAACAACAGATGCTGGTGAGGATGTGGGGGAAAAGGGACACTAACCCATTGTTGGTGGGAATGCAAACTGGTCAAGCCACTATGGAAGTCAGTCTGGAGATTCCTCAGAAACCTGACGATAACCCTACCATTCAACCCAGCCATCCCACTCCTTGGGATTTACCCAAAGGAATTTAAATTGGCAAACAAAAAAGCGGTCTGCACCCTAATGTTTATTGCAGCACAATTCACAATAGCCAAGACCTGGAACCAACCTAAATGCCCATCAACGGTAGACTGGATAAAGAAATTATGGGATATGTACTCTTTAGAATACTATACCGCAGGAAAAAAAAAAAAACACACACACACACACAATGAAATCCGGTCCTTTGCAACAAAATGGAGGAATCTGGAACACATCATGCTGAGTGAACTAAGCCAATCCCAAAGGGACAAATATCATATGTTCTCCCTGATCGGTGACAACTGACTAAACACCAAAAAGGAAACCTGTTGAAGTGAAATGGACACTATGAGAAATGGTGACTTGATCAGCATAGCCCTGTTAATGAACAACTTAATATGTTATCCCTCTTAGTAGTTTTTTTTCTGTTCTACTTAATATGACTGGTTTAATTCTGTAATTATCACAGTTATTCTTAAGTGTTGAAATTTAACTGAAATGTGATCCCTTTTAAATATAAGAGTAGGAATAAGAGAGGGAAGAGATGTACAATTTGGGACATGCTCAAGCTGACTTGCCCCAAATGGTAGAGTTAGAAACATACCAGAGGATTCTAATTCAATCCCATCAAGGTGGCATGTACCAATGACATCTCACTAGTCCAAGTGATCAATTTCAGTTCACAATTGATCATAATGAAAGGACTAAGAGTCAAAGGGATCACATAAACAAGTCAAGTGCCTGCTAATATTAACTGATGGAATAAATAAAGGGGAGAGTGATCCAACATGGGAAGCGAGATACACAGCAGACTCATAGAATGGCGGATGTCCTAAACAGCACTCTGGCCTCAGAATCAGCCCTAAAGGCATTCCGATCTGGCTGAAAAGCCCATGAGGGTATTTCAGGCATGGAAAGCCAAGACACTCTGGCAAAAAAAAAAAAAAAAAGAAAAGAAAAGAAAAGAAAAATAAAAACCTAAATGAAAGATCTCTGTGAGTGAGATCCCAGTGGAAAGAACAGGTCTTCAAAGAAGGAGGTACCTTTCTCTGAAGGGAGGAGAGAACTTCTACTTTGACTATGACCTTTTCTAAATAAGATAAGAGTCAGTGAACTCAAAAGGCTTCCATAGCCTTGGAAACTCATGACTGAAGCATAGGGAGATTACTGATGCCATAAACAGGAGTGTCAATTTGTAAAGTCAACAACAGGAGTCACTGTGCACTTACTGCTCATGTAGGATCTCTGTCCGTAATGTGCTGTACATTGAGATTTAATGCTATAACTAGTACTCAAACAGTATTTTTCGCTTTGTGTTTCTTGTAGGTGCAAACTGTTGAAATCTTTACTTTATTCATACTGAACTGATCTTCTGTATATAAAGAAAATTGGAAATGAATCTTGGTATGAATGGAAAGGGAAAGAGAGTGGGAAAGGGGAGGGTTGCGGGTGGGAGGGAAGTCATTGGGTGGGGGAGCCAATGTAATCTATAAGCTTTACTTTGGAAATCTATATTCATTAAATAAAAGTTTTTTTAAAAATGAAGCAATGGAAAAAAAGAATTCATTAAAACATTAGATCCTCAGGGTCACAGTAAATGCATGATAATTACTGCAACACAGTTCTCAATTCTCATGCTAATTTCATAGAAATAAAAAGATATCAGATTCCATGTTATTCATAGATACAATCCTCAGAATATAATGTAATAGTTTATTTTGAAGTTGTTTTGAAATCCAATTTTTCCATAATTTTTGTTTTCCACAAGATTGTTGAATATTGCATATACATATATAGATAGATAGATAGATTTAAAAATTTTGTAACAGAAGACATTTATCTTTTCATTCAGTTTTCTCAAGAATTTTTGAAGGATCCTCATGGATAAAGATCAAAAATTGGGGCTGGTGTTGTGGCATAGCCAGCTGTATTCTACCTGATGCACTTCTGAACCAGATCCCCAAGAAAAACAGCAGAAGTGTTTGAATCTCTGCCACTCATGTGGCGCAATCATATTAATTAGTTATACGTACATAGAGTATATAATGTAATTATATTAAGAATATGTACAAAAATAAATGGAGACCTGAATGAAGTTCTGGCTCCTGGCTTTGGCCAACCATGGCAACCATCTGAGGATGGAACCAGTGGATGGAGGATCTCTCTCTCTCTCTCTCTCTCTCTCTCTCTCTTTCTTTCTCTGTATGAATATATATATATATATATATATATCCTCCTTCTGCTGTCTCTCCATTTATCTGTGTAGCTGTCTTTCAAATAAACAAATACATCTTTTAAAAAATATATACTTACCTTAATGAAAGGAATTTTATAAAGTGAATAATTATGCATTAAATCAAAAATCAGAAAAAGTATGAAAGATAACAATAATTACCAATTTTAACCCTATGAGAAATAAGAATTATCTTTTCTGCAAATAAGTGAAGAAAAAAGTGTTGGCTATTTTAAATTGATTTTTGCAATATCAAAGATATGAGAAGATGGGAAGGTAAGCTATAATTTGGATTTCTATGATTTATGAATAAATACCTGTATTCCACAAAGCCCTCCATTGTATTCATTTAATCACAATTATATTAAGAATTAGTATAAGGGCTGGTGCTGTGGCATGGCGGGTAGGGCCAGTGCCTGCAGTGCCAGCACCCCATATGGGTGCTGGTTCGAGACCTGGCTGCTCCACTTCTGACCCAGCTCTCTGCTGTGGCCTGGGAAAGCAGTGGAGAATTGTCCAAGTGCTTAGGTCTCTGCACCCACATGGAAGACTAGGAGGCTGCTCCTGGCTTCTGGTTTCAGATAAGCATAGCTCTGGCCATCGCAGCCATCTGGGGAGTGAACCAGTGGACGGAAGACCTCTCTCTCATCTCTCTCTCTTTCTCTTTCTCTCTCAATTAAATAATTAAAAGTAAAATCCATTGAACTCCCAGTATGATGAACTCACAGACACATACAAAGACTCATTATAAAAAAATTTTAAAAATAAGTATAAAAGTGAGTGGAAATATAAGTATTTAACTATTGAAATGTCTAATGTTTAGTAGATGGTACCCTCAGAGACCAAGCTACATTATGTAACTTGTTCTATTTTTTATACATGTACTGCCTCCAGTGCAGTGTAATAATAATACAGCAGCAAAATGTTGCTCCAGGCTCTCCCTATAATGGTTACATGTAAAGCATCAATACTATTCAGGGTCAACTAAATAAGGAAGCTGTCCTTATTATTCTCTATGATAATAATTCAAGTGTTTCAATTTCAATGAGTATCATTGAAAATCCATGTTTTATATTATACCTACTATGTAGCCTTTTTCTCCGCAGAGGTTACACATCAAAACTGATTCATCTTTCCTGAAATGATCTGATATAAATTCCTGTATTCCTCTGTATCTCATATCCATTTACAGAGTTAATATAAATTCCTGTATTCCCCTGTATCTCATATCCATTTACAGAGTTAACATCTTAATAGGTTGCCTTCAATATATGAACTGACTTTAGAGGGTTTCCGTGTGTTTGATTACTGTGTTGTAAATCACAGTGACAATTTAGTGCACTTGCACTACTGTGTTTCCCTGAGGAGCTTGTTGGACAATTTTATGTAAGTAAATCTACCTGAATGAGAAAATGATCTAAAGTTAAAAATTATACATGTGTGGAGGGTTTGAGTGTTCTTGGGCTTTTTTTCTTACCTTGATCTAAATACTTCTTTAGAGGATGCTTTCCTTTTAATAAGGTATATAACTGTAAGCAATAATTCATCTAAACCAGTTAAAATATAGAAACGCGCTGCCCATCCCATGCTCTTCTACTTAGCAGTTACTAATCTCTGTGAAAGCTTTGTAGCATACGAAGATCACTGGATCCCCCAGAGATGCATTTCTGTCTCCATTTCACTAGGTTGTGGTTTGCATTCATCCCACCACCTCGTGTCCAGATACAGGAACTGAGGTTTCACTGCATCTACTGTTTTCCTGCCATCCATCTTGAACACAATCTCTTTGTTTCCTCTTCTAGAACATCTTTTCTTTATGGTTCTACCTCTCCACATCTTCAGTGGTCCTTAGTGACAAGGAAGATGCTAAATACCATAACCTTCAATTGAAGGCACTAAAAAGAGCATCTTCCCAGCCTGCCTTACCTTCCAGTATTTTTTCCTATTCATAAAACGCACTTCTATGAATCTATGCTACTTTATACATAAAAATTTCATTGCCGTTTCCACTACTATTCTTTACCACACCATTACCCCTTAATGTAAAACTACCTTGTTTCCACATTTCCCCCTCTCTATATTCTACCTTACTCTTCCAGCTGCACTTAGCTTAAACCTTGCTTATTCCAAAGTCCATTTTGAACACTAGAGGCAAAAAGTGTAATATTGTTTCTTCCCCAAATGCCTGTGTAATTCAATATCTGTCTACACTTATGAATGTATTATTCACTAGTCCAAAGAACTGTGAAAGGCACTGCCTATGTTTAATTTCTAGATTGACTTTAGAGTCCCATTTTATCACTCTGGTTCTCAGAAAGATGATTTCCTGATTTGAATGTATACTTGATAAATGAAGCTGGCATTTCTCTAACAAGAACAGTCAGAAGCAAAGGGGAACACACTCAAAAGAAAGAGTTGGTTGATGGTAGTAAGGATGCTTAGCGTTCCTTCTCAGTGGAGTCTTCTTGTTTCTTTACTTAGTGGTATTATGGGTCATCGTTTATTGAGCAGAGAAAATGTTTGACCTTGCACACAACTCAGCAGATAAGCATGGCTTCTGCTCAGTAATCTTTAAATAGACATAATATAAATAACTCCAAAAATAATGTGAACTACATGTACCTAAGTGATGCCCTTACTGTTAACTCTTTCATTTCCATTCTTTCCTTTATTTTTAAAGCTTTTATTTTATTTTCCTGTGACTGGGTAGGAAAGGCCTGATGTTCTTTGTATGCCCACCTGAAGAAAATCCACAGTGAATTGTGATCCCCAGGGTGACATATTAGGACGCAGGGCTAGGAGAGACTATCAAGGGGTCATTAAATCGTGGTGTGTGGATTACATCATTTGTGGACTAGTGGATTAAGGAGCTAATGTGTTATTGTAAGAGAGGTTCTGTTACATAGTTAGTTTGGCTCTGTCTCCTGTGCATCCCCCCCTTGTCAGAGGCGATGCCCAAGTCAGGCTCTGTAGACAGGCGACACCAGCAGGAAGGCTGTCACCAGATGGAGAGCTTTGACCTTGGTCTTCCTAGCCACCCGCCAAAGGTCAAAGTAAACTTTTCCTTCTGTAGGGATTATTCAGTTTGCAGTAGGCAGTTGAAGTGACAAAAAGCAAAGTAAGACCATGGAATAGTACTGAGTCATAAAAAGGATGAAATCTTGTAAAATACATGCAGTTGGAAGTAATAATTCTAAGTGAAATAAGATGAGCACAGAAAGACAAATTCCCCATGGTCTGGCTCATATGTGGAGTCTAAAAAATAGGTATTTTCACAGAGGTTAAAAGTGCAGTGATGAATTGAGGAGCAAGGGATGAGGAAAGGTTGATGGATGGGTACCAGGCTATATCTAGGTAGGAGTAAGCAGTGCTGTGACGCTACTGTACCGTGAGGGGAGGGTAAATAATGTTAATGTACAATATATTTCTGTACAAAAGTAACTACAAGATAGGATTTTTGAATATGTTCAGTATAAAGAATATGTTCAGTATAAAGAAATGCTAAATGCTTGAGAGAATAAAGATATTTACACCGATTGTTTGTTAAACAACATATACATGTAATGAAACATCACATAGTTCCCAAAAATACATATAATTTTTATGTCGGTGAATTTTTTAAAAAGTTTATATGCAAACACAAACGAAGATGAAGTCATTGATAGATATTTCGTCATCTTTTACATCACTGTCTGTCCAAATAATTTCTTCCGCTTTTCATGCAGCCCTGATCTTTTCCAGTTACTTTGGAAAATGTTGTTTCTGCTCCCACTTAAAGACCAGCCCACTCTTCTCGCCTCTGTCCTGTCACTCCTTGGAGCATTCAAGCATTGCATAAATCCTTACATACTTCAAATTCTTTTTCCATGGTTAATTCTTTGACTTTATTTGCAGACACATTTTGGAAGCTGCCATACTTGAGATTTAAGATCTACTCCACCAATCACTTATTTATTAAACCAATAATCTTTTTTTTATTTTTTATTTTTTGACAGGCAGAGTGGACAGTGAGAGAGAGAGAGACAGAGAGAAAGGTCTTCCTTTTGCCGTTGGTTCACCCTCCAATGGCCGCTGCGGCCGGCGCGCTGCAGCCGGTGCACCACGCTGGTCCAATGGCAGGAGCCAGGTGCTTCTCCTGGTCTCCCATGGGGTGCAGGGCCCAAGCACTTGGGCCATCCTCCACTGCACTCCCAGGCCACAGCAGAGAGCTGGCCTGGAAGAGGGGCAACCGGGACAGAATCTGGCGCCCCAACTGGGACTAGAATCCAGTGTGCCGGCGCCAAAAGGTGGAGGATTAGCCTAGTGAGCCGCAGCGCTGGCGTAAACCAATAATCTTAAACATCCCATTATGCTGGTCTTTCTACCCAGTGTTAATGCAGTAGAAAGAAGGTCTATTATGTAGCTCTGCACATGGTTCCTTCACGCGTTCATCTCTAAATGCCCATTCCCCCACTACATTACCAACTATCACCTAAAGAATGGCTGCTCAGGATTTACTGTGAAAAGTAAAGAGTGAGGGAGAGCTTCTGTAATCCAACTTCAAGAAACAGAGGTGAAATAGCATAAGGCTTGATCTTCATAATCTTTATATGGAAAATTAGGAATACAGAGTTACGGTATGACTAGCAAGGAAATAGAGCACAAGTTTTCTGGAACTCTTACCCCCAAAAGTTACATGTTTGCATATTGTGCAAGGCTTGTACAAAAGCAATGACAGACATCCAGGGATGTGGGAATGATTATCCTTTCTGTTTTAGAGTTTTATGTAGTGAAGTGAGCAGAATTCAGCAACGTTATTTCAGAAAAGGGAACGCAGTCTACGGAGACTGGAGAAGGTCATGGAACAGGCATGAGCACCCTCATTTAAAGCTTAAGTTTCATGAAATCAGACTCTCCCATGTGAAGCACTAAAGCACCTGAAAGTAACCTCTGGGTGCTCATTTCAGTGTCTATTCAGATAACTTACCCTGTTAAACTCTTATAACTGAGCATTTTCCAAATGTGGTTGCTTAATTTACACCCCATGGTCAATTCTATAATCTATAAACATGTAATAAAATGAATAGAGCCTAAAGTGTTTGTTTCATGTAGCATGTTAAGTAAACAATATCCTCACTAACATAAACTTTTGCTTAGGTGTACAAATCATTTACTTTCTTCTGATTAAACAATAAGTTTTCCTGAATTTTTTTTTTCTTATTCACCTTCAAATTCTTGTAGGATTTTGTTGTTGTTGTTGTTAATCACTGTTGTTCATGTAGGTTTCTAAATTATTTTTCTATTCAGTTTCAGAGTGATTTCACCTCACTTTTTAATATATTTTTCTTTAATCATCTCATTTGCTTTTTTTCTAATTCTAAGTTAACAAAGATGTAGCAAGCATTAAATAGAAAAGATAAGTGAATGCCTAATTTATGAATATATATAATTATATGTAATAAAATTTTATTTGTAATGCATTTCAAGTGTTTCATATATACAGATTTAGGGGCATAGTTACACTTCCTACCCTACCCTCCCTCCTGGCCAAACTCAAACCCTTCTTCCTCTTCGCTCTCCCATTCACACTCTCAATTTTTACAAAGATCTATTCTCAGTTTATTTATTACTTGTAAGGTTAAACCTAAACTAAGTAATGAGAACAACAAATAGTATGAAGAAAAAAACACTATTCCTCAACAGAAAAGATAAGGGGTCTGTCGTTTATATAATTGAAAATGTCATTAAATATATTAAATAATATTCTAAATAGCTCTTTAGTATTGAGGTCTCAAAATTTCTGTACTGCTCACAACAGAATAAAGTGGTGTGACTATTTAGAATATTCCTCTTTAGAAACTAATCATGATCTGTATGTTTCTTAATTCATAAAGCAGAGAGAAAAGAACAATACAGAAAGACAAAGCACCCATCTGTTAGCTCACTCCTTGAATGCCTGCAACAACTGAGACAGAAAGGAGGAGTTAGCAATCTGGGTCTCCCACAGGGATGACAAGGGCCCAAATAATTGAGCCACCACCTGTTGTCATCCAGGGTTGCACTGGCAGGTTGCAAGAATTGGGAGTCAGTTCCAAGTATCGAACCCAGGTACTCTGATGTGGGACATAGATGGCCTAATATGCATTTTAACCACTTGGCCAAATATCTTCCCTTCTGTATTTTGAAAGCACTCTGGGGGCCAGTGCCATGGCTCGCTTGGTTAATCCTCCACCTGTGGCACTGGCATCCACTATGGGTGCCAGGTTCTAGTCCCTGTTGCTCCTCTTCCAGTCCAGCTTTCTGCTGTGGCCTGGGAAGGCAGTGGAGGATGGCCAAGTGCTTGGGCCCTGCACCTGCATGGGAGACCAGGAGGAAGCACCTGGCTCCTGGCTTTGGATCAGTGCAGTGCCGGCTGTGGTGGCCATTTGGGGGGTGAACCAATGGAAAGAATATCTTTCTGTCTCTCTCTCTCACTGTCTAATTTCCACCTGTCAAATAAAAAAAAAAACTTTGAAAGGGATTCCAAAATTGATTTAAACTTTAGGACCATTTCCTTAAGAGAGAGAAGGCTTACAATGTTTTCTAAAACTACCTTTATGGAATCTTGATGTCTTTATTGCATTTACTACTTTATGAATGATATAAATGTATATGAATATTTCTGTTTAATATTGTACCAGTTTTAGCTAAGATCACCATGACAACCAGAGAAGAGACAAAGAGTAAATGGCAAGTGTATTCCTTACATTGTGTGGTCAAGTCTAGTTCTCATTAATTCACTGGGAAAAGTTTCTCTATTTCTGTTTTCTTTCAGTTCCAAGAGAGACAGGTGAAAATGCATATTTTAGTAGAGGTTGGTTGATTGTGAAATAGTTTCCATAGATCGGAATTTGATTTCTGATGTGGGCAATTCAATGAATCATTTATTATAGCATGCGCAGGTGTTCATTGGGAAAGCATCATAGTCTACTGGAAAGAACAGTTATTCTCTCCAGATCATTCAAGTGCAAAATTGTATTAGGGACAGTGATAAAGGATTAAATGACCATCAGAGCTATCTTTATGCCTTATGTTATAAGCAATAGATATGACCCTTGTAATCCCCATAATGTCCTACAATAATGTAGAGTCCTTTTAAAGATAACCAATGATGCTCAGCATATCCAGAGTGTGCCACACACCTGGGGAATTTCACACTAGGCTCTCAATACTATACGGTTGTATGTTCATTTTAATTATACTTGTAATTCTTATTTTCCTTGTCTGGAGAGGCAAAGAAGAGATACAAAGGCAGATGCTCCCCAGCTTCCCACAACATCTGAGGCTGGGCCATGCTGAAGCAAGAACACAACTAAGAATGAGTTTCCTGCCTGGGAAACTGGTACCCAACTGCTTCAGTCATCACCTTCTGCCTACCAGGGTGTGCACCAGCATCTGAAGCACAAGCATCATCATAAGTGTTGCACCAGGGGTGCCCTCAAATTCCCCCTTCTCCCAATCATCATGCTCGTCGCAGCTCTGAAACTGCTGTTCTAAAAACTCCTCTGCATGGGTGGGCATTTAGCAGAGGGGTTAACACACCATGTGGGGTGCCTCAGTTGCATATAAGACTGTGGGTTCATCACCTGGATCCCCTTCCAAGCCTAGCTTCCTACAATGCTCAGCCTGGGAAGCAACACATACTAGATTAAGTACTTGGGTCTCTTCCACTCATGTAGGACACTCAGATTTGGTTCCAGGCTCCTGACTTCAGCCTTGCCCAGCTTCCATAACTGTAGATACATGAGGAATGAACCAGTGGATGGTAGATTCTTTATCTCTCCTCTCTTTCCACATTTTAAAAGTAAACAAATAAATAATAGACACCACTTTACAATTCAAGTCTGCTTCCCATGTCTCTAATCCTATAGATCTATCTTTCCTCTGAATATAAATTAATTTCACTTACTTTAGTCTTATACACCATATAAATAACTAAAATAAGTGATATAAAGTGATATATTTTATACACAAATGTATAAATCTGTATAGTCTTACTTAGATGTTAGTTTCATGTTTATTGAAAAAGCAATAAAATCCCCATTTATATACTAATCATTCTATCTCTTCTTCATAAAAGAATTTCAAATAAAATTTTATGTTTAAATATTTCCTCTTCTTTCCTTATGTTGAATAACACTTTGCAGATAATAGTCCAATTCCACCAGTCCATTGGAAGGATTCTCTTTCAATTCAAACATTATGATGTTAAATGAAATAGGAATGTCCACAACTTAATCTGTTTGACTCTCTTCAACATGTCAAAAATCCAACAAATCTTTTCTACAGAGTGTATGACCCTTCTTTCTTTTGTGATTTTCTTTTCTTACTTACTACTCATCTTTGTTCCTCTTATATTTCCTTTTTAAATATTATTACAATTCATACTTCTGTCCTTGGTTTCCTGCTTTCTTGATACACAAGAACACTTTAAGAACTCCATGTGTTTGATTGAGTTTATTATCACCTGGCTAAGTTGTGTATAAAAAGTAGTAATTTCCTATATTCTTGCCTCTAACCTGGTAACAGTATTGCATAACATCCAGATATATTTTGAAATTGTTAATAAGTGCTTGCAATTAGATACCTGAGTCTCCATATAGGTGTGTATTAGTAGAATTAGATAGTAAGGAGAAGTAGCCAGCAAAAAAATCTGTTTGACTGGACAACATTATGAGAGAATTACTGGGGCCAGCAATGTGGTGTCTTGGGTAAAGCCAGCACCTGTGATACCAGCATCCCATAAGGGCACTGGTTTGAGTCCTGGTTCCTCCACTTCTAATCCAGCTCACTACTAGTATACCTGGAAAAGCAGAAGAAGATGGCCCCACGTACTGAGGTCCCTGCACCCACAAGGGAGACTCAAATGAAGCTTGTCATTGTGGCTATTTGGGCAGTGAAGATTTCTCTCTCTCTCTCTCTCTCTCTCTCTCTCTCTCGCTGTAACTCCACCTTTCAAATAAATCAATAAATAAATCTTAAAGAGACAGTGATTATTTAGGATATGAGATGTGAAGTGGCATGGTAACTCTGTTGTATGTGTGTGCATATGCACAAGGATTCTTTACAAAACTCATGGAATGTGCAATGGAAAGGTTTATTATGTGCAAAAACTTTAGAAATCCACATATTTTAGAATATTAGGTATTTTCCATGAACTTCTAGGAGACCCTTCATATATGTATGTGTCTATACCCTTTCCCTTATAGAAAGAATGTTTTATGGAAAGACACCAACATACCTACTAAATTACAGACCACACTATGTGAAATATATGATGAGGACTACATAATAGAAGAAAAAAAAAAGAAGTATTTCTTACTCTAGGGGACTGGGATAGGATTACATTTTCAGTATTTAACTTATTTACATGGAACTTAGCCCTCTCAAGAAGTGACTTTCTACAGAAGGTATTGATTATATTTAAATCTACACTATGCTAAAATTGAATAGATGACACAGACTAACATTTAAGAAATATATTTATAAATATTAATTTTGCTAGCTTAATAGATTATACAATAAAAAAGAAGGTGATTTTAGATATATCTGTTAATGAACTGTACTGGTCCTTCTATTATAACTTTAGCACTACCAACATTCTTGTCTATGTCCATTACCTCTGTTATAATCATGGCTGTGTCGTGGACATTACAGTCATAGAGTTATATTCAACTTCTTCTTTCTAGTCGCCCATCACTTTAACACATTACTTTGGGCATATTATGTACCATTTTTTAAATTTAAAGTGCCTTCAATTAAGATTGTTCAATTCAGACTTATGATGCCAATGGTTATAGTGGGGCATTCAGAAGTTAAAAATTAATTGCCTATACTTATCCAGCTAATTTTCTTGAGCTATCTGATTATCAAATTTTGATAAAATCACCTTCTATACACCAAGATTTCAAACTGTGATTTACGTCTACTTTGTTCAGTATTTCAACACCTTCCAATCTACAGTATACTCCATTCTCAGAATTGTTACCATGCTCAGTTACTTCACTGATAACCCTAAATTCATTTATTGTTTTTATTACCTAATTATTTGGCTTTTCCTCCCAGATTTGCAAACTATTGCTGTAGCTAATCAAGAATATGTGTATGTCTACATGGCCTCCTTCATCGAGGTGCTTTGAGACTTCAGTGTGGTCGCTGTTAGGGTTTGGAAATATTTTCACTGTTTTTCTTAATTCCTTAGTGAATGTCCAGCAATTACACTCTAAATGTATCTAGTCTCATTCCTTGGTTTCCTTGTTCCACTACTTTTAATTTGCATGGGCAATAATTTCTCAAAATTTATAAAAATTTAACAAGACTCCCCCCAAATCAGCTATGTTTATATTTTTCTCATTCCCTCTACTTTCTTTTTTTAGTTTTTTTTAAAGATTACTTTAACTCTTTTTTAAAAGATTTATTTATTTATTTGAAAGTCAGAGTTACACAGAGAGAGAAGAGGCAGAGAGAGAGAGAGGTCTTCCATCCGCTAATTCACTCTCCAATTGGCCGCAACAACTAGAGCTGTGCCAATTCGAAGCCAAGAGCCAGGAGCTTCTTCTGGGTCTCCTATGAAGACTTGGGCCACCTTCTACTGTTTTCCCAGGCCATAGAATAAAGCTGGATCGGATGTGGAGCAGCAGGGTCTCAAACCATCGCCCTTATGGGATGCTGGCACTGCAGGCCAGGGCGTTAACCCACTGTGCCGCAGTGCCGGCCCCATCATTCCCTCTACTTTCAAGGAAGAGTTTTGATTTTCATTTTTTCCCCTCTATCACATGTCATTTGGTTGTGGGCTCTCAGAGGAAGGAGCCTTTGTCTTCCTCCGTGCAACAATGCACATTCTACACAATTTAATGAAAGAGTGCAGTAAGTCAGACTCCTTGTCAAAAGGGCATTTCAAGAGTCAGCACATCACCAGGAGCATTAGCAGGAAACAGTCTCCCCAGAACGGGTCTAAAGTTCACTGATGCACCAGTAAATGGGAGTACTGACATGGTAACTGCATTTTGGTTTGGAGAGGTTTGTTTGATCACCTGGTCTGCATGTAAGCAGGGAGGCCACATGGCTGTAGGCACACCCTTTACCTATATCTGACTGCAGCTGTGTTTCCTAAATCGTGGGCGAGAGAACAGGGCAGAGCCTCAGCACTGAGAGTCCTGCCACTCAGTCCTTCCCCAGTAATAACAGCGTGGGGGAGTGCTGATTCACTGTCACTGTCACCCAATTCATCCTTTCAGTTTTCTGCCGAAATTTTCTAGTTCTCGTGACTTTGAAACAGAACAAATAGCGATATTCAGTAAATCTTGATGAGATACTTGTGTGTTTATGATCACTTCTTGTCTTCTCAAAGCACTTCAGAAACAGACGAAAACCACATATATCTTTTCACCAACCAATTTCATGAAACAGATATATGTTCTAGTCCCTCTTGACAGGATAATAAATGTAATTCTCTTAAGGGAGTTTAAATGATTTCAGAAATTTAGTTCAACTCAGCAGAATACTGGAGCTCCAAGTCCTCTGCTATGTACCTCTAGAACCCCAGAGCTCTAGATTGATGAGATAACATTATGTAAGGAAGGTTGTAACTTCGGTAAAGTATCTGCACAATGTTTTGAATTTCTCTAACAATTTTCTGTGCTTCTTTCCACTTTCATATATTTTTTATTTGCATTGCATTTAAGGATATTGTGCCCGATTCAAATCTACCGGCTGGAATTTTTCTTTGGTTGTAAATACCTTGCCAGAAGGACACACATTCCTACATACTTGATTTTGAAACACTTTTTACTGCAGGAATGATTGCGAAAAGACTTGTTAGAATACCGTGTTCTGAATTATGTACTAAGCATTAAATTAGTAGGAAAACTTGTATGGAAGAAAATCTCACTAAAATCAGGAAGCAGATGGTGACTTTGGGCGACAAACACACTATTGCAATGAAGACATTGTAACAGCTGATGTAAATGGGGCAGAGCCATTTACAGTCAGCTGTAATTGTAACTTGAAAGCTCTCTTGATTCTGTGCTCTGTGAATTCCTGTCATAACTTCCTGGAAAAAATTTTCCATACTAAACACACAAAGGAAGGGGATGTATGACTTTCTATGATGCTGATACTGAACATTTTAGGACTTTCTACAAGGTATACAGTTGTGTTCAGGCAGTACATGAAGATTGCCAAAATGGACACTTTTTAGTGGCGTACGCCTCTGAACCAGTGATGCGCTGAAACATAAGAGGAGACTCTTCTGCTTCCTTATAAATAGGGAATAAACAGTCAGGGCACCTCTAGACTGGCACTGCTCTCCTCAGGTCTGAAGATGAGTCCACGACCCCCATCCAGGATTTGGAGCTACAAAAGGAGAAAGGATGTGGCCAATCATGCCTTTAAAACAATTGCACATCACCAATTCTCAGAACTCACCATAGCAGAATTTAAACAATCTGCCAGTATAGCCTGTGTATTCACTTCATAATAAAGAATAAAGAAACTGCTACATATACACAGAAAAATATTATTCAGTCACAAACATATTGCAAATCTGAGAATGAGAATTGTGGCACACAAGTTAAGCCACAGGTTGGGACATCTGTGCAGATTAGCACTTCCATTCTACCTTGCTAATAGTGAACCTGAGAAGCAGGGGATAATGGCCCAAATATTTGGGTTCCTGCCACCCATATAAGAGACCCAGATGGAGTTCCAGTGTCTTGACTTTGGCCAGCCCCAGCCCATGATGTTATGGGCATTTGAGGAGAGAAATAGAAAATAAAAGCTCACTCTCTTGCTCTCTCTCTATCTCCCTTTCTCTCTCTCCCTTTCTCTCTCCTTTCTCTGATACTCTGATTTTCAAGTAAACCAACTTTCTTTTAAAAATGGTCCAATCTTGCCATTTGTCACAACATATAAAGAGCTGTAGGTTATTATGTTAAGTGAAATAAGTCAGGTACAGAAAGGTAAGTACTAAACCTTGTTTCTCATATGTTGATTCTGAAAAACTCAACCTCATAGAACTTGAGAGTTAAGTGACCATTTCCAAAAGCCAGGATGGGTGGAGGGAGGGAGTGGTGGGGAAAGGCTGCTTCATAAATATGAAATTAGAGTTTGCTTCTGGGTTTCAGCACCAAAAAATAAAAGAAATAAAGAAATTAGAGTTAGGTAGGAGGAGTAAGTTCATAAGTTCTTGTGTTTTACTGCATAGTAAAATACCTATAGATAGCAATGATCTACTGTAAATGTGTTTTTTAAAGCTTGAAGTAAGAATTTTGAATATTCCCACCAAAAGAAATTATAAATATTTGAGGAGATAAATATGTTTACTCTGATTTTAATATTACACAATGTAAACAGGTATTGATACATTGGTTGATATCCTACAACTTGTAGGATTTTTATGTATCAATGATAAATAAATTAAATCTGAATATGAACAATTTATTTTTATATAGGTCATCAAAAAGCATGGAATCAAACATGACATAAACACTGAAGAAGCCCAAGTTTGTAATACGCATAATATGAATATAGTAGATGGAGAAAGAGCAGAATCCTAATCATATTGCAACTAACCATTCTCAAAACTGAAGGATATGATTTTGTTAAAGTGAAGATAGCTTTTCTGCACCATCAAAGGTCAAACCTAAACATGCAGATAATGGAACATTAGTAACGTTTCCTGGGAGTGATTAATAAGATAATTGGTTGCTTTCAAGACTAGTTTTTGGAATGAAATTAAAGATAAATGAGACTTTAATGTTTTGACATTTCATCCTATTGAACAATGGGTGGAATCACATGAGTTTAGATGATGCTTCCTACTAATAAAATCATCTCCATGGATCGTACTCAGGATTATACTTCATGGATTACGTAGCCTGTAACTGAAGCAAATATCACCACAGGATTAAACTTGCTTATTCAACTGGAGCAATTTCCACATTTTATCCATGATCTTTTTGAAAACCACACGGAGAAAACTAGTGCAGAAGCAACACGATGTAAAAATTCATGGCATTATTTTAAACATAAAAGATTATAAATAAAGAACAAACTGCATTAAAGAATAAAAATGTGGATCAACCCTGTATTATTTTTGTTGTCTGAATCATTGACTAGAAAGAGTTTAATCATGCATGATTTAACTTTCAACAAACAATCATAACAATGAAGATTGACGGATAATCTATTAGTATTTGGCAACAATGTTTACTATGATAAAAAAAACTTTTCTTGGATCCTAAATTACCTTCTGCTAAGTCTATCTGGTCTCCTAAGTGAGTTTTTCTATCAGCAAAGATTGTTCTATGAAAACTAATTGCCCCTATTATGTCATTAATGATTGGGCAAACATTTATTGAAGCATATCACACATGAAACAATATTCACAACTTAAATGAGGGCTTCAACAATTAAAAGAACACCAGGTATCCTGGAAGGGCTCATTTTTTATTTATGGACATAAATAGGCAAGCAACAGCAGGTTCAATGTGATGTGATGAGTGGTTTGATCAAAACAAATACAGAGCTAAGGAGTGGTAAGTAAGCTTGAATAGTCAAGAACTATTGCAAGATAAGTAACTCAATATGTGTCTTGACAGAGAAGTCTTTGCTGATTAAACAAATTGAAAATAGCATTCTGGGTAGGAATACTACTAAGAAAAACAAATGTTCATATATTTCCTGAATGGAGTTGAGCTCCTTTCTGTAAAGTATACAATCTGGAGAGACAAATGAGAGTAGGTCAATCAAACCAACACAGGCATTGAATGTCCTATATTTTTATTTTTTTCTAATTCTAAAAAAATCAGAGTTTAGCACCTACAATGAGGTTTGATTTTTTTTCACTAGTCTATTCAGTGAGAAAGACAGAGAGAGAGAGAGAAAGAAAAGAGAGAGAGAGAGACTCCTGTCTGCTCACTGCTGGGTCAAGTTGAAACTGGAAACCAGGAAATCAGCTTTGCTCTCCCACATGGAAGAGCACTTGCCATCACCACTGACTCCCAGCATGCACATTAGTAGGAAGCAGGAGTCTTTAGGCAGTGCCAGGGTCTTAACGCTGACATTACGAAATGGGATGAGGGTGTTCCAAGTAGTGTGCTAATAATCACTGTGCCAAATGCCTGCTCTGCTTTTATGATTACTTTTACTGTAATGCTTGTTATGCTTTTAGTTCAGAAACAGGTAGTTTCTTGTGTGCTGTAACCATGAACTTGGATAACCTTTCACATTAGAGTCACCCAGGGGAGATATTTTCATTGCATATTTCCTAATTCTCTTTTAGAAACTTCGATTACCTAGGTCTGGGTTGGTGCCAGTTTCTCTATGTTTATCACAGCTAATTTTTATGCAACTTGACAGCAAATCCCTACTTGACAATTGTTGGTTTTTGATGTTTATCTGGAATGTACTGCATTATATCACATAATCGTTAAACAAATTGAGGGGTGGAGTGGTAGAGTGTTAATTAAACATGTTTGAATATATCTCTATTCTTTCTCAATATGTAACTTGATTTTGATTGGAACTGTCAGAGAGAAAAAAGGTCAAGTAGGCAATAAATATAAGAAAAAAAGCAAACTATTTTCTATTAAACAGAGAAGAGACAAGCAGTGCATATTTTTGTATATAATTTGCTTGTTGATAATTTTTAAATAAGTGTATAAATTATAAACAAAGTGTAAGTGTTTTTTTTTTTTTGACAGACAGAGTGGACAGTGAGAGAGAGACAGAGAGAAAGGTCTTCCTTTGCCGTTGGTTCCCCCTTCAATGGCCGCCGCGGCCGGCGCGCTGTGGCCAGCGCACCCCACTGATCCGAAGGCAGGATCCAGGTGCTTCTCCTGGTCTCCCATGCAGGTGCAGGGCCCAAGCACTTGGGCCATCCTCCACTGCACTCCTGGGCCATAGCAGAGAACTGGCCTGGAAGAGAGGCAACCGGGACAGAATCTGGCGCCCCGACCGGGACTAGAACCCAGTGTGCCAGCGCTGCTAGGTGGAGGATTAGCCTGTTGAGCCACAGTGCCGGCAGTGTAAGTGTTATTTTTAAAGAGCCAGTAATAACAGGTTTTCACATAAAGTAGTGTCAACATGAATTCAATAGGAAACAAGAATTTTCTATGTTGTTGCATAATATTACATAGGCAAGAAAAAAGCCATGCTTCTAGAAGAACAACTTGAATGCTTTTGAATTATCTTATCTCTTACCTAAACGAAAAGAAAATGTCTAAAAATCACATAGGTTGAACATAAAGTATTTTCTTTTGGGTAACTTCTTTGGAACTTCATATATGCATCCACACATACAATTGCAAGAATTTACACCAGTTTGTGTTTTTTCTGTTACACTATTATGTATATAAT
Source organism: Oryctolagus cuniculus (assembly GCF_964237555.1). Taxonomy (NCBI): domain Eukaryota; kingdom Metazoa; phylum Chordata; class Mammalia; order Lagomorpha; family Leporidae; genus Oryctolagus; species Oryctolagus cuniculus. The sequence continues at coordinate 1,324,218 of NW_027208203.1, read as the reverse complement.
TACCAGAAATTGTGAAGGAAGATTTGAAGTTCCCCATTCACTGTCTTTTTTATTAGGATCTTTTATTAGGACTTTCTTAGTCTTTTGGCTGTTTCTCTGTTGTTTCCTTAGATCGTATTTTTAAAACTCATCCCAATTTTAAAGCCATAGAACCCTCTGTGTACTTGAATGCCAACAAATTGGCAGATATGTATGTGTGAGAGGCTTTGTGTGAGAGAGAGCTGAGAAAATTACTCTTTGGTATTGCACTGGTTTGTGCATCCTAGGATATTTCTAGAATTGTAATTTATTTAAACTCTTTATTTATATTCCTCTATGTTTACTAAAATACTTTCAACTAGCCATCAAATTTAAATCATCTTGGATTTCATCTATTTTTGCATCTGAATTTTGCAAACATACTGCTAACATATTATGCTTTTCACTTATCATTCCTAGATATCCATCCCATTGAAAATAGCGTTACTTTGTTAGTATAAAGATAAAAGTAAAAGATAATAAAAAATTAGACAGTTTTCTATTCAGTGATGTATATTTGATTTTCTACTATTACTCATAAATGAAATTTTGCCTGTATATAAGATTTATTTATTGATTATTTTGATTTTTTTAACTTTTATTTAATGAATATAAATTTCCAAAGTACAGCTTATGGATTACAATGGCTTCCCCACCCATAACTTCCCTCCCACCCGCAACCCTCCCCTTTCCCTTTCCCTCTCCCCTTCCATTCACATCAAGATTCACTTTCAATTCTCTTTATATACAGAAGATCAGTTTAGCATATATTAAGTAAAGATTTCAACAGTTTGCACCCACATAGAAACACAAAGTGAAAAATACTGTTTGAGTACTAGTTGTAGCATTAAATCACACTGTACCACACATTAAGGACAGAGATCCTACATGAGGAGTAAGTGCACAGTGACTCCTGTTGTTGACTTAACAAATTGACACTCCTGTTTATGGCATCAGTAATCACCCTAGGCTCTTGTCATGAGTTGCCAAGGCATGAGAAGATAAGAATAGCAAAGAGGGTAAAAGAAGAAGGAACGGATATAGAACATGAACCACTGTCCTGAACATTAATCTGTGACTTTCTCAGGTGTGACAGTAGCTATGTCACAGAAGCCACAAATACTCTGTTATTCCCAGTAAAATAAGATGATAATAATCACTGTTGTACTCAATTATTGAAAAGAAGCATCTAATCTATAAAACTAATATATAAAAAAGTGACACAGAGGAAGAACATTATTAAAGATGTTATGCCTCAGTTTTCTTTTATTCCTTAGAAAGACTAACCTTTCTTTTAAATTTTTTATTTTTAAATATCACAAATAATATAGAAAAGTACAAAGAAAGATTCCATGAGCATTCATAGATATAACAATTTTTAGCATGTTGCTATATTTGCTTCATATGTAACCATATGCATACATGCATATTATTTTTCAAAGAGATAGGTATATTAATATTACATAATGTGGAATTCATGAAAAAAATCATAAAACTTGGGAGAGAAAGTTTTATTGTTTAAGGGGTACAATTCAGTGTAGACATTTTTATATATCTATACCAAATAGTATTTCATTCACACAATTTTTACTATATATATATATATATATATATATATATATATCACTGACACTTTATAATACACTGATCAGTTTATAGCACTTACCAACAGTTACCACAAACAGGTATTTCAGGTCAATCCTAGTTCTCCTTTTTTAGCTTATCTTTTCTCTGCATACATCATTTAGGCTTTTCTGACCCATTGTCTTGTACTTGGAACCCCATCATCTGCATCTGTGATATTCCCACACTTGATCTTAGCCAAAAAGCTGAGAAGGAATCTCTGACATTCCTTAAACCCTCATGTTGACTCCAAAATGGACACCTGACATCAAGATACATTAATATGTGTATACAGTGAGACATTGACACTGAACTTGTATATACTTGGTTTTGTAAAACCATTGTTGACCTAAGTAAATATATCCTATTCATTTGGCTGGCAGCTGAATTAAAGTCAAATTTGATGTTCAACTATCGCACATATGCTGCCCTCTATTACCGTAGTACCAATATGGAAGACATCCTCAGAAATCTGAAAATAGACCTACCATGTTACCCAGCCATGAATTCCTGGGAATTTACCCAAATGAAATTAAATCAGCATATGAAAGAGTTATTTGTACCTTCATGTTTATTGCAGCTCAATTCACAAGAGCTAAGATATGCAATCTACCCAGTTGACCATCAACCAATGACTGGATAAAGAAAATGGGATATATATATACACCATGGAATACTACTCAGCCATTAAAAGGAGTTAAATCCTGTATTTTGCAACAAAATGTATGCAACTTGGAACGATTATGCTTACTGAAATAAGCCAGTCCCAAAAATACAGATATCATATGTTTTCCTTTACTTGTGGTAATTAATATACAGAACACAAAAATATAATTTATATGAGTAAAATTGACATTTTGAGATTTGACTGTTGTTTACAATCCTTGTCTATACTCTTGAACAACAATGATTTTTATACTTACTATTTGTTTGTTTATTCAGTGGAAGATCAAGCTTGTGATTATGAAATAAAGTATGTCATTGTAAAAACTGAAAGAAAAAATAAGAAAGGAAGGAGGGAGGGTGAGATCATAAGCAGTAGCAAGGGTAGTGAAAGAACTATCACTATGCTCTTAAATCTGTATATATGAAATACATGAAGTTTGTTCACCTTATATAAGGAACAAATTTTTAAAAATATAATTGTAAACCCTCATTTGTATTTCTCATGTTCTAATTGTATTTTTTTGTTCTAAAGCTGATAGATAATCTAAGGCTTCTGAAGTCATTCATGGGATGAATTAGCATTAGTCTACTACAATAATTGTGGTACACAGTTTTTAATACTATGTTTAATGTATATTTGGGTTGAGGTCTAAAATAAAGATACATATCACCTTAAATAATAGATATAATATATATAGATATATAATACATATAATATATAATAGATATAATTATATGTTTATATATAATTATATATTATATAATGTAATATATATTTATATATAATTATATATATAAAGATATAATAGATATAGTGATTTTCTTTTCAAAATATCAACATAGGCATATTTCACAGGCTCATTTTAGGCATGGTTAGGTGAAAATAATCCAAGAAAATATATAAAAACCAATTACTGGGGTTAGTAAGTGTGTTCATCAAGATTATGAGATACAAAACTTACACACAAATAACTGCTCTTCTATTGATGAACAATTAATTTTTAGAAATTAAAAGTGCAAAAAAATCCCAGTTTTAACAACCTGAAAAATGAAATACCTAAGGAAAAATCTAATAATAATTAAGACATTTATTCTGGAAATTAAAAAATTATTGCTGAGAGAAATTAAAGAAAGAATAAATTAATACAATAATTTACATTGCTTATATAGCAGAACATTTAATATCTTTAAAACATATATTCTCCTAACATTTATCTGTAGATTCAACACCATCCTACTCAACGTCTTGAAATAGTTCCTATGAAGAATTTCACAATATTTAAATACAAAGCATGTAAGATGCACCCCCTACCCTGGATAAGGAATAACAAAAGGGTAAAGTGAGCTATCACTATAAGATTTTGAGAATTATTTTTAAAGCCACAGTAATCAAGATAGCATCAGACAATAAAGAACTTAATGCAAAGAATAGAGTGGCTAAAATATATTCATCCATACACAAACACATGACTTAGAAAGATCTGAAATAATTCAAGATAAAAGAATGGGCTTTGAAATAATTGATGCAGGAAATATTGCTTATCCATACATAAACACACTAAATTATCATTGGATTTAGAAGATTGCAGAAAATGGATCATGGTCTCAAATGGGAAACCAAAATTTTGAAAATTTTTGAGAAGAACATGAGTAGCTTTATGCCTTCCTCATTTAAGCAAAGATTGCTTAGATATGATAAACAAAGTATGCATAAAAGAAAGAAATAGACCACTTGTACCCTCATCAAATTAAAAATTTCTGGTTTTCAAAAGACATTGTTAAGAGAATATAAAACAAACCGCAGATCAAGAGAAAAAGTTGGAAAATAATATATATTACAAATGACTCATTATAATATGCAAATCACCTTAAAAAACCAAAAATAAGAACAAGCATAACTTAATTAAATAATGGGCAAAAGGCTTGAACAGACACTACACATAATGAATGGATGGAAAGCAATACAAAATGGTACTCAGTATCATTCATCATCTGAGAAATGCAAAGTAAAACCATAAAAAAAACCACTACACCTGCATCCAAACGTTTAAAATTGCAACAAGATGGGGGAATCTGGAAAACATTATGCTGAGTGAATTAAGCCAGTCCCAAAGGGACAAATATCATATGTTCTCCCTGATCGGTGACAACTAACTGAGCAGCAAAGGGGAAACCTGTTGAAGTGAAATGGACACTATGAGAAACAGTGACTTGATCAGCTCTTGTCCTGACTGTTGATGTACAATGTAATACTTTATCCATTTTAGTATTTTTTCTTTGTTCTAGTACTGTTGGTTGAACTCTGTAATTAACACACAATTATTCTTAGGTGTTTAAATTTTAACTGAAAAGTGATCCCTGTTAAATATAACAGTGGGAATAAGAGAGGGAGGAGATGTACAATTTGGGACATGCTCAATCGGACTTGCCCCAAATGGTGGAGTTAGAATCGTGCCAGGGGATTCCAATACAATCCCATCAAGGTGGCATGTACCAATGCCATCTCACTAGTCCAAGTGATAAATTTCAGTTCACAATTGATCACACTGATAGGTCTAAGAGTCAAAGGGATCACACAAACAAGACTAGTGTCTGCTAATACTAACTGATAGAATCAAAAAGGGAGAGAATGATCCAACATGGGAAGCGAGATACACAGCAGACTCATAGAATGGCAGATGTCCTAAAAAGCACTCTGGCCTCAGAATCAGCCCTTAAGGCATTTGGATATGGCTGAAGAGCCCATGAGAGTATTTTAGGCATGGAAAGCTAAGACACTTTGGAAAAAAAAAAAAAAAAGAAGAAGAAGAAAACCTAAATAAAAGATCTCCGCGAGTGAGATCCCAGTGGAAAGAATGGGTCATCAAAGAAGGAGGTACCTTTCTCTGAAGGGAGGAGAGAACTTCCACTTTGACTATGACCCTGTCAGAATAAGATCGAAGTCGGCGAACTCAAAAGGCTTTCATAGCCTTGGCAACTCATGACTAGAGCCTAGGGAGATTACTGACACCATAAACAAGAGTGTCAAATTGTTAAGTCAACAACAGGAGTCACTGTGTACTTACTCCTCATGTGGGACCTGTCCTTAATGTGTTGTCCAATGTGAAGTAATGCTATAACTAGTACTGAAACAGTATTTTACACTTTGTGTTTCTGTGTGGGTGCAAACTGATGAAATCTTTACTTAATATATACTAAATCGATCTTCTGTATATAAAGAGAATTGAAAGTGAATCTTGATGTGAATGGAATGGGAGAGGGAGTGGGGATGGGAGGGGTGCGAGTGGGAGGGAAATTATGGGGGGAAAGCCATTGTAATCCATAAACTGTACTTTGGAAATTTATATTTACTAAATTAAAAAAGAGAGAAAAAAAATTTCACCATTACCTATTCAATATTTCATCAGATTGTAAACACTGTTGGTTTATAACAAAATTTTTGAGGTTAAATTTTTTTTCACATCACATATTTGTGTCTTTATTTTACTTCCCTCTTGCATTAGTGTTTGTGTGGTGCCTAAATTGTAACTTAGGATCATCATTGAGCTATTTCCTGATAAACATTATGTAATTTTTAAAGATAATGACTCTTTATTTTTATTTATTTATTTATTTTTACTTATTTTACAGGCAAAGTTAGACAGTGAGAGAGAGAGAGACAGAGAGAAAGGTGTTCCTTCCGTTGGTTCACCCCCCAAATGGCCGCTACAGCCGACATGCTGTACCAATCCGAAGCCAGGAGCCAGGTGCTTCTCCTGGTCTCCCATGCAGGTGCAGGGCCCAAGCACTTGGGCCATCTTCCACTGCCTTCCTGGGCCTCAGCAGAGAGCTGGACTGGAAGAGGAGCAGCCGGGAGGAGAACCCAGCACCCATATGGGATGCCGTGCTGCAGGCAGAGGATTAACCAAGTGAGCCATGACGCCGACCTCTATGTAATTTAAATTATTAGAAATACAGATGTCCTACTCTTTAACTGTAGTTTTATTAGAATAATATATCTGACTTGACCTTGGAGGGCTTTTCATCCCATATATTAATTGAATTTTATTTCTTAATTTTTGAATTAGTTTTTAGTACTTCAGTTTCTGGTTACATTGGTCTAATGAACCCTCTTTTTGTTTTGATTATATTGCTATTTGTTATGATTATTTCTGCTTCTATAAATTTTCATATCAGAATCCTGAAGCAGTTTCTAAATTTTAAAACAAAAGCATGGTTTTTAAATAAACATTCCTGGAGCCAAGTGCCATGACTCACTTGGTTAATCCTCCACTTGCGGCGCCAGCATCCCATATGGGCTCCGGGTTCTAGTCCTGGCTGCTCCTCTTCCAGTCCAGCTCTCTGCTGTGGCCCGGGAGGGCAGTGGAGGATGGCCCAAGTGCTTGGGCCCTGCACCCCATGGGAGACCAGGAGGAGGTGCCTAGCTCCTGGCTGCGGATCGGCGCAGCGCCAGCCATAGCTGCCATTTGGGGAGTGAACCAACGGAAGGAAGACCTTTCTGTCTCTCTCTCTCACTGTCTATAACTCTACCTGTCAACTAAAAAAATAAATAAAAATTAAATAAATATTCCTGGAAATTTGCAGGACATTTAATACCATGTGGATCCAGATCTTCATTTAAAAAATAGTAACAAGAGAATGTTTTTGTTTTTTTTTTTTTTTGCTTCTATAATTTTTAAATAAGCATTGCTTTTCTTGATAGAAGGCGAATATTTGATTTTCAACTTAAATGTGGTTATGCTAAAAGGAAATTCATTTACTATAAGTTAGGTAAACCTCAGATAATGAAAAATAATTTAAGAAAAATAAGGCTTGGACCCAGAAAGACAAATATGGTATACTCTCCCTTATATGTGGTAAAAAGTTAAGAAACATACAAAAAAAGAAGAAAAAGAATGAAATGTCAGTGTGTATCAGTATTGCAGCAAAAATGGTTTTGTAAAACTTTGTTTTATGTCTTTGTGAAACCAATGATTAAGAATGTTATATTAGGGTCTGATGTTGTGGCATAGAGGGTAAAGCCGTTGTGCCAGCATTCCATATGGCTGCCAGTTCAAGTCCTGGCTGCTCCACTTCCAACCCAGCTCCCAGCTAGTGAACTGGGAAAAATAGCTGGAGGATGACCCAAGTACTTGTTTCCCTGCACCCATATGGGAGATTGAATGAAACTCTTGGCTCCTGGCTTTGGTATGGCCCATCCCTGGCCATTGTGACCATCATGGATTGAACCAATGGATGGAAGATCTTTCTCTCTTTTTCTGTGTCTCTCCCTTTCTCTATGACTCTGATTTTCAAATAAATGAATAATTCCTTTAAAAATGTTTCCAACTATAGTTTTAATGATCTTGATTACTTTATAATTTATATAGGTGAAATGGTCATTTTCCCATTCAGTTATTGTTTATGGCCATGTCTATATTCCCACTAAACTAGTGTCTTTTGGCTTTTACTTGTTTAACTTCTTATTTAGCAAAGTATTAAGCCTTTTAGTGTAATGTAAGTTTAAAATATGTTATCTCAAAAACTAAAAACCAAAAAAAGGGGGGAGAAGGAAAGAGGATAGGAGGGAGAGAAGGGATGAGAGGGACTATCATATGTTCTTAGAATTGTATCTACTAAACACATTGAATCTGCTAGAAACTAATTAAAAATTAAAATGAAAAAAGAAAAAGAAGGCTTTTACATAATTTGTCAGGGAAGGCAGTGCCGGGGGAAACATATTCTCTTCCATCTGGACTAACACACGTAGATGGACAAAGGCCAGACTAGGAGGAAATGGATAAAGATAGTGTGAAATGGTGTTTTATAAACCTAAATAACTTTTTGATTCTTATATTAAATGTGTGAGCACAAGTGAACAGCATAAAAATGAATTTCCCACACACACTTTTGGAGGATACTGTGGGACACAAACAGGCAGAGAGAGTATAATGTGAAAGATAAAATGCCTTGGAGTGGGCAGGCCTTGGCGGCGAGAACACGGCTGTGTGTGTGTGACAGCTGGGTCAGAGCCCCTCTGGGCAAGTGTACGTTCGGATGCTGGTGACACAGACATAGACATGTGTACACGGGTTTATATTACACAAGCTAGCATTTTTCTTGTACTGGAAATCAAATTTGCTTTGTAATAGTTTGTACATTTTGCCTCTGACAGCAAACATTACAAATAAACAGGAAATGAACAAGCAATAAAATAAAATACTCACTATAGTAAAGGTGCATTGAAAATGTTCAGATAAAAATGGAAACAACTTTAAAAATATTTCTTTAAGTTTAAAGAATGTAAGCTTACGGTAACTTCCTCATTACTGTAAACACTTCGCTTTCCATTGTATCAAATGAAGGTTATTTGACAGAACTTCTAATTAAAATATAAATTTCCCAATATATGGATTTCATTGTGTTTTAAATAGTGAAAAGCCATTGGTGTCTGTGTTACAGGTGAATATTAAGCAAAGGAACATTGGCAAGGGCGCCTCCCACATCATATCAGCTCATGCAAAGGATGACACAGCCGTCACAGACACCAAGGTTGCTATGACTTGGCCACAGTTCTCATGACAGTGTCATCTATAAACTATTAATAAGCTGGGGCTTAGATAGTATTTTCCACCAGCATTCATATCTTTTCATATGAAAAACAGATAAGGGAGGAAGAGTGAAGCGAAAGCACTATTCTTAGAGAATTTAGCTACTGAAATCTGAAGTACATTAGAAAACTATAGTACTCTGGTCATTTTTTCTTTCTTTTTACAAAATGCTTAGCTATTCATTTGAAAGACAGAGAGAGCTCGGAGAAAAAGAGAAGACACGTGTATTCAGGTGTCGTTCCCCGTCTTCGTGGAGGAACGACACAGGACCCTGCGCTGTTCTTTTGTCTGCTCGGCCCTTCCCGGGTTTGCTGCTGGTTCTTCCCGGGTTGGCTACCGACCCTTCCACCTCCGTGGAAGGGCAGTTCCCCCTAGCCACTTTCCCCACTTCCGCGGGGGAGCCCGCAGCTTTACATGGGGTGCTGGCAGTGGCGCGCTAAGTACACGTGGGACGGGTGCTGCAGGGTGTGAGGAACAGGCGGGTGGGCGGAGGGAAGGCTGCCAAGTGGCCGCCCATCCTGAGTGGCCCTGGGAATGGCGGGGGGGGGGGTACTGGTGTCCAGGGTCAGGGGCTGGGCAAGACCCGGTCCCCAGGACAGGGCCTGCAGCCCCGCCTCAGCTCCATTGCCCAAAGGTCACTCTGTGATCTCCCCATGCTGGGCGGGGTGAGCTGTGCCTGCATCTCCCCCTCACTGATCCGGGAGCAGCCCCGAGCCCCAGGCCTGAGGACACCCAGCAGTCCCTGTGTGCGGAGGCCTCGGGCGCTGCCTCACCCCCACTGCTAGTCATCTTCTGGCCGGCTGCCCCACGCTCCCCAGGACCCCTGCTTGGCAGCCGTGGCCTAGAAGGAAGTGCGTGGCACCTGGGGTGCACCCCGGAGCTTGGGGGCCACCCCAACTCCTCCTGGGCTGTGTCCTGCAGGGCACGGGTGGGGCCTGAAGGGGGCGCCCACTCGGGTTGCTGCCTGCGGCTGTCTGGCCAAGGCCCAAGGGTGTGGAGCACAGGATACAGCAGGTGGAGCCCCTCCTGGGGGATGGGGTGTGGGGGTAGCCCTGCTGGGCAGCCACCCGCAGGTTCCCTTCTCCCAGCCGGATTCTGCAGGAAAGAGGTCGCTGGCTCTCTCTACAGCGCGCTCCTCCGTGGAGATGGGCAGGGCCATGGGGCCCCTCTCCTGCTGTGTTCAGGCTCCTGGGGTGTGATGAGGCTCCGGTCCCCAGGCTGTGATGGCCCTGGGGTCCCGTGGTCCTTGTGCTGTCCACGTGGTCCGTGCAGAGGAAGCTGGGAGGGAGGCACAGAGCCAGCACCCCCCGCCACGCCTGCCTTGCCCACCGTGCCTTGGCCGGGACCGGCCCATCCATGTCGCTGCCCAGGAGGGTGGCCTGGGCGCCGGTTGGCGCGGGGGGCTACTGCCTGCTCTCCAGGCTCAGGGACGCGCTGGCGGTGGTCTTGGGCTGTGCCACCTCTTCTGTCTGCACCGTGGCGACGCTGGTCTTCTGCAGCGGGGGCCCGGCGGGGCCCTCCTCGGGCGAGGCGCCCCGGAGCAGCAGGGCCGAGGAGGGCAGGGTGCTGCGCAGGATGTGTGCGACGTCCTCGTCCCGGATGCGCCGCCATGTCGTGCCTGGCGCGACCACCCTGGGCAGTGGCCGCGCCTCGCCTTCGCTCCCGTGGCTCCGGGTGGTGTGCGCTGGGCGGGGGGCTCCTGGGGCCCCGCCATCGGGCCTGCGGGCCACGCTGACGTGGGGTAGGGAGGAGTAGCGCTTGACCGCCTCCGGCCGCACGGGGGCGCTCACGGGCAGGAGCGAAGGGCTCTCAGAGCTGGTGCGCTGGTGCGCGCGGGCCGGGGCCGGGACCGGATCCTGGCCGGGTTGGCTGCTGCCCCGGGGCCGCCCTCAGCTCGTCGCAGCGCGAAGAGCAGAGGAAGACGGCGGGGAGCGCGGGCCGGCCGCGGCGGGGCGTCGCGCCCTGGGAGGTGGAGGCGGAGTCGGACAGCAGCTCCGTGCGCCAGCGACGCCGCAAGCCGGGCGACTCCTTGATGAAGGTCAGTTGGCGCTGGAAGCCCGAGCGGTCGGAGGACTCGCTGCCGCTGGAGCGGGTGGAGGCCACCACGCACCAGGCCCATTCGGCCCCCACGCGCCCCTGCCGCCCCCTCGCGGCCTCTGGGGCGGGTCTGTCCGGCGGCGGCGGCCCGCGCCTGGCCGGCCTCTGCATGAACGGGATCCGGACGGGCGACTTCCGTGTCTTGTGGTGCTTGGCCAGCAGGGCCCGTGCCACGTCTTGGGCACGCGGGGGGCTGCTGAGCCAGGCAGAGACCCTGAAGCTGGGGTGGAGGGGGGCGACTTCCTGGGCAGAGGCTGAGAGGCGGGCGAGGTCTGGGAGGAGCTTGAAGAAGGGGTCTTGGCCAGAGGAGCAGGGTGGGTGGCACTCCTGGCGGGGGGGCGGGCGTGGCTCAGCGCCGCCAGCTCCGATATCTTGCCCGGCCGGTGCAGGCTCCGAGAGCGCTGCTTCCTGGGCGCTGGCGCTTTGCCTGCGGCTGCTGGCTGTGCCAGGCTGGGGGACTCCGCCGCCTTCCTCAGTGTGGCCCGGGGCCAGGGACAGCTTTGGGCTGGGGCCGGGTGGCCGGGCTGAGCACGTAAATCACTGTCCGCCCCTGGAGAATGGCCGGCACCCCCGCTGCTACCTATTGAACAGCGTGCGGCTTCTCGGGCCACCAGGGGCGCGGGGGCTCGAGCGCTTTTGGCTGAGGCCAGGCTCCCTTTCTCTGGCCGCCGGGCACTGCCCTCCCTGCCCCGCCCCGGGCTGGCGCCTGCTCCTGCGATTGGATAGCTGTGGGGAGGGGTCCATGGACAGAGCAGACCATAGGGACAGGAGCTAGTCAGACTCGGAGGCCGCCTAGCGGGGTGCCGCCGCGGCCGCCTGATGCAGCCATGTGAGGATGGAATTGGCGCCCTCCTGGATGGCCCGCCACTCGACGCTGTCCAGGTCGGAGGCCCGGTCTGAGCCGGCCGCCTCCTCGCCGAAGTCCCAGGGCGCCTCTGCCGGCCGCTTGTCCTGCCCAGCAGCCCGAGCCTTGCAGCGCTGGAGGCCAGAGGCCGAGGGCCTGTGCCTGGGCATGGCTGAGCCGATGCAGCAGCGCGGGAGTGCCTCCTCGGAGCGCGGGCTGGGGGAGCTGTCGTGCCCGCCTCCTTGGTGCAGGGCCTGGGGGACCATGGGCTCCAGGCCTCCCAGGTGGCTGGCCGGTCGCTCACAGCCTTGAGCGAGGTAGCCGAGGAGCTCAGGGAGTAGCAAGGTAGGGTCTTACCTGCGATCAGCCTGGGCTGGGCCCCGGGGGGTTGGGGCGGCTGGGCCCGAGCGGCTGCCTTGGCTGGGACCCGGGCCTCCTTCCTGCCCTGCTTCAGGGCCCGCGGGATGGGGCGGCCCGGCCAAGGAGGGCGCCTCGTCAGAGTGGTAGAAGCAGTACACGGCCTCCTCGTGGGCGTCGTGAGGCACAGGGACTGCCTCCCCCCTTCCCCGCTGACCCCGGTCCAAGTGGGCACTTGGGAGCTGGCCCAGGGGCAGCTCCAGCCCGGCCGGCTCCTCCCTGTGCCCCGGACCTGCTCCGGGCTCCGGCCGGCGACCCCGGCCTTAAGCCGGTGCCTGGAGACCTGGCTGGCGGGGGCCACGAGGCCGGCGGGCTCCTGCCTGTCCAGCCGGCCCCCTGGGGCTGCTCCCTGGGGGGCCCTTGCAGGGTCTCCTCGCTGAGGGACGCTGCGCTGGAGAAGTTGACAGGCGTGCCCTCGGCCGAGTCGTCCTCCAGGGCCAGGGCGGGCCCCAGCATGTAGACCAGGACGGGCAGCGCGCAGCAGCTCCAGCTCCTGGTCCGCGGCCATGAGTGTGCGGGAGCCCGCGGACGCCGGCCCCTCCTGTCGTCCCACATCCTCTTCTCGCGGGCGGTGCCCAGCGCCACCGCGACCCCCGCCGGCGCCGCGGTCAGCAGCAGCAGCAGCTCCACGTAGTGCTCGTGCAGGGTGAGCGCACTGAGGCTGGAGGCGCAGGAGAAGTTCTCGTCCGGCTTCTCCACAGTGAAGCGGACGCTGCCGGCGTCCAGCTCGGAGGCAGGTGGCAGCGCTCGCGGCAGTCGGCGATGTCCAGGAAGCGCTTCACGTAGCTCTCCCACTGCAGGCTGAACTGGCTGCTCTGGGGCTGGCCGGGCGGCGCGGCCGGCGGCGCCTTGCTGAGGCTGGGCGGCATGGCCTGCCCGGGGCTGTCAGGCAGCTTGCTGGGGCTCACCTTGCCGCTGCCCAGCCCGCTGCAGGGGTCGCTGGGGGTGGAGCTGGCGATGGACGGGCTCTCAAAGCTGCCCAGGGAGCTCACGGAGCTCCAGCAGCTCAGCACCAGCGGTGTCTCCTGCACACAGCTGGATGGCGTGACATCCTCCAAGGTCAGGCCCCGGCCCGCGCCACGCCCGGTCCAGCTCCGCCTCTTCGGGGCCTGCCTCCTCCAGGCCCTGGAGGGAGGAGTTGCTGTCCAAGTCTCCGGCCTCGCTGGGGCCTGGGCATCCGGTCGAGGACAGCGAGCTGCAGTGGGACAGCGAGATGGGCCCCTCCTGCGCCACCAGCCTCTGCAGCGCCCTGCTGGCCGCAGCTGTCCGGGTGGCCCCCAGCTTCTCGGGCACCTGGCTCAGGCCCTCCACCAGCAGCCAGGCCTGCTTCCGAGCCGCGGGGGCTGCCTTGGGGCCGCAGGGGGCCCCCGCGCCTGCCCTGCCCGCGGCCTCCAGCAGCGGCACAGCACGTGCTGATAGGTGGGCGACAGCTTGATGGTGGGCACGCGGGCGTCGGCGCTGGCGGCGTCCCGGGTGGGCCCCTCGGCCTGGCCACCCCGCAGGTCGAGGTCGAGCCCAGCGGGCCGCGGCTGCCCGCCCAGGAGCTCCTCGCGGTGCGCGGCCAGCGGGCAGGGCCGCTTGTGCTCCCGCGGTCAGTAGCCGTCACTGGTGCTGCCGCTATTGAGGCTGTCGTTGGAGAGGCTGGCGTGGGCCGCCTTGAGCCAGAGCAGTGGGTGCGCCCGGCCCAGGTGCCGGGCCGAGCTCCATCTCCAGCGCCCACTGCTTGCGCACGTAGAGGCTGGGCATGCAGGTGCGGGGGGGACACGGCAGTGGCGGCCGCCTGGTGCTTGGCGGGCCGGTGGGCCAGCAGGTTGTGCAGCATGCCCACGGCGCCCAGGTCCCACACCAGCTCCTGGTCCCGCGCGCTGCGGGCGGACAGGTTCCAGAGCCTGCCGCACGCGTTGCTCACAATGGTCAGGCTGTGCGAGGTCAGGTGCTGCAGCAGTGTCTGCAGGCAGTTTGTGATCGCGGAGCACCTGCCTGGGTGGGGGAAGTGGGGGCGGGGTCAGGTGTGACCGGAACAGACGGCCCCGCCCACCCTCCCGGGATTGGGTGGCCGGAACTGACGGCCCCGCCCAGCTCTCCGGGGATAGGGCAGCCTTTGTGGGCATTTGGGGGCGTGGACCAGCAAGTGGGAGGGATGGTGGTGGTGTGTCTCTGCGTTTCTCAAATAAATTTTAAATTAAAATTCAAAAATAATAATAATAATACTTTGCTTATGATATTTGTATCTGCTTATGAAAGGTATGCTTTTAAAAATCATTTCAAATCCTGGTACACTTGCATCATCATCATCAATGTAATGCTGATTTTCCAAAAGAAATTAAAACTATTCTCAGCTTATTTCCATTTGCATAGGTTTGGGAACAGGTTTCCTTTTTCTTCCTTAGAAGTTTGAAATATACCTGTAAGCCTGAAATTTTGGTTGTTTAACTTTTTTTCTTGGTTGCAGTTTTCAAAATGTGATTTAACGTACTTGGTTTATGTATGAGGTTTTCTATTTTATGTTATATTTGTGTTTTGCGAATTTGATTTTCAAAATATGATAGATTTTGATCTATGTAGTCAGAATTTTACTCAGGAATTTCACACATTTCTCTAAGTAGGTTGGTAAAGACTATAGTTCCTACAAAAGAATGATTCTGTTTTAATTCCTGAAATAGTTTTTTTTTTTTACTTTGACTTATGTTTCCTTAATCGCTTTTAATAATGACCAAAGAAAAGACCCAGTCATTTGCCCTCCTTTGTTTCTTGGACATGTCTGACATGTGGAAAAAATGAAGTAATCATTGCTCATTAAGTTGCAAAGAAATGCATGGCTGAACAACAATAAATATGCATGAAATCAGATAACTGTGATGCTGATGTAATGTTCTTATATTGGAAAAAAGTAATACTGTGTTTTCATGATGCGATCTGATGAGTCTTAAATGTTGATAGAAAAATGTACTATGATAAAACTATGCATAGATTTAAATATTTTTGTAGAAATACTTATCTTTCAATTCCACGTTTCTAAAATCTTCTCAATGTGCCCTTGTTTATTTATGCTAAGCAATCTCCTATGAATCCCTTGTTGTTTTTGTACAACCCAGTACTGAAAGTGAGTCTAGTCTGACTTGTTTTAAGGTTGTACATTATGATTAAAAAGAAATAAAATAGTACATTTGCAGTTGTTAAATTCTGGACTCTTTCATTTTCAAAGATTTATTATTTACTTGAAAGGTAAAGTTCCAGACGGTGAGAGAGAGAGATCTTCCATCTGCTGGTTCACTCCCCAAGTGGCCACAATAGCTGGAAATGAGCTAATCTGAAGCCAGGATCCAGCAGCTTTTGGGTTTCCCTTGTGGATACAGGGACCAAGTACTTGAGCAATCTTCCACTGCTTTCCCAGGTGCATTAGAGGGAGCTGGATCAGAGGTGGAGCATCTGGGACTCAACCCAGCACTTATATGGCATGCTAGCACTACAAGCAGCAACTTTACCCACCAGGACACTGTGCTGGCCTCAAAATTTTGGATTTTTAAGACAGAAATTTCGCCAGCGCCACAGCTCACTAGGTTAATCCTCCACCTGCAGCACCGGCACCCCAGGTTCTAGTCCTGGTTGGGGCACCAGATTCTGTCCCGGTTGCTCCTCTTCCAGTCCAGCTCTCTGCTGTGGCCTGGGAGTGCAGTGGAGAATGGCCCAAGTGCTTGGGCCCTGCACCCCATGGGAGATCAGGAGAAGCACCTGGCTCCTGGCTTTGGATCGGCACAGTGCGCCAGTTGCTGTGCACGGCTGTAGCGGCCATTTGTGGGGTGAACCAATGGAAAAGGAAGACCTTTCTCTCTGCCTCTCTCTCACTATCCACTCTGCCTGTCAAAAAAAAAAATACAGAAATTTCACTGATTGGAAGCTAAAGATGTTTGTCATCCATTCTCTCAAAGAGACTTGGCACTGTATAGCAATAAGCCCAGAGTACCCAACCTTACTATTTAGATTGCCTGTCTATGCTGAGGTACATGCATTGCCAGCTGTCACTTCTTAGTGAAATTCGATTGTACTTAAAAATAAAGCAAAAGAAATACCAGCACTGTTTACAAACATGAAATTTAAAATAAATACATAAACCTTCAAATGCAACAGTCCATAGTTTCTTATGGTTTCCTGCTGTAAATTTTCAAAACATCAAAAGCCAAGAATAAAATGAGGAACAATAAGACAAAAATAAAATACTTAGCAATACTGCTAATGACAATAATGTTAACAGTTTAGTTACATGCCCTATATCAATTGAGTTCTTTCAAATTGGGACCCAAGCACACAGACCCCCATAACTACCTTAATAAACACTTAAAAATCTGGATTATTTTGTAGAAAAGTGCTAATCTAACCCAGCCCTCATTTGAAAAGACATTTATCCTAGTAAAAAGGAAAGAAAGCCAAGGCAAAACAGTCAAAATGAAGACTACTCTGATCATTGAGGTTTCAGATGGTGAAGTTTAGAGCTGTTCTCATGGATAATCCACACATACATAAATATCTTTCACTTTCATTAATTTTCCAAATGAAGGCAAAATGCTGTCAATAAGCTTTTGGAAGGGCATTACAGAGTCTATCAACCAACTTTGCGTGGGAGTATATTCTACACATTTCATTTCTCCAAGGTGGGACAGAACATATTTCACTAGCAAAAGGTCGGAATCAGGATTTCTAATACTCCCTAAAAACACTTTAGAAGAAATATTTGCCTAAACTTTATTTTTAATAGTCAAGTAGCATAAAAAAAGAGTACTTTCAATTCATTGCCATTCTCACAGTGTTCTAAACTCTTCACTCTGGCTCTAAAACAAAATTGCATCACAATTATTGTCAATCTTCATAATTACTCAGAATATAAGCCAATGATGCACAGAGATTTGATTAGCCATATTGATAATTTAAAAGAATTGGAAGTAAAATACTAGGCGGGGAGTGGGGGCAGCAGATAGCATGGTAAAAATAGTCTTAGATTGAGGCCGGTGGTGTGGTGGGTAAAGCTAACATCTGTACCACCGGCTTCCCATATGGACACTGGTTTGAGTCCCAGCTGCTCCACTTCTGATCCAGCTCTCTGCTATGGCCTGGGAAAGCAGTAGGGGATGGCCCAAGTCCCTGTGCCCCTGTACCTGCGTGGGGACCAGGAAGAAGCTGCTAGCTCCTGGCTCCTGGCTTTGAATCGATGCAGCTCTACCTATTGTGGCCAATTGTGGAGTGAACCAGCTGGTGCAGGACCTCTGCTTCTCTCTGCCTGTCCTCTCTCTGTGTAACTCTGGCTTTCAAATGACTAAATAAATCTTTAAAAAATAGTCTTAGATTCGTCCTGTATATAATTCACATTCACCAATAGGCATACAGGCAAACCTCTAAAATAAACCTTAAAACTACACTTGTTTATTTTCTTATATTCAATTTTTTTCTATGCTTTGAATCTTATTTTAAGAACAAATCTTTTGAAGGCATATACTCATTCTGTTACTTGTGTGTTTATTATTTATGGTTCTCACCACATTCAGAGTTTTCGGATCTCCCTTTGAGCAGTTCTTTATTGCTTTCTCATCCAAGTTAGCTGGAAACATCACTATAAGCTCCAAACTCAGTTTTTGCCCATTTTTGGAGATGCTACAATGTGTAGGGTTTTGCTTCTAATTTTTCTTTTTTTAAAAAATTATTTTGACTTTCATTATTTTAGTGGTTTTTTATTTCTTAATTAATTTTATTGCCAAATTCTGTCATTGTAAAAGATACACTGCACACTGTTTTTCTTACACATTAGTGTTTGGGTTGCTTTCATATTTGGCTTTCATGAATACCACTGCAGGGAGCCTTTCTGGGCATGTGGATTTTGTATCTTTTAGTGGCATACCTGGGAGAGAAACTGCTGAGTCACTAAACAGTCCCATGTAGAACATGCTGAGAAACTGCCGAATTACTGTCCATATTGGCTGCACTATTTTACTGGAAGTTTATGAAGGCTCCATGCTCTTCATGTCCCTATCAACATTTATCTATGGCTGAATCAGTCATTTTACTGAATATGAATTGATGCCTTCCTGAAGAGTTGATTGCATTTCCGACAACTAACAGTCACGGGAGTGACACTGGTCTGGGGAGATTTCAGCTAGCACAGGTTTTCTGCACTTTTCTCAGTGTCACCGAGTTGTTTTCTCAACAAAGGACACCTCTGGGGCTCCCAATCCCCAAAGCAGAGCCCTGGAAGCTATTTTGCAAAAAACTCTACTGGCCCCTGGCAACAAGCCAAGGCACAGCAGGAGGGGGACACAGTTCTCCTGTGGCAGGCTGGGGGAGGGGCAGGAGGCAGCAGGAGCCGCCCCACACCATTGCCATGGCCTAGTGTGGTGGAGTGCTTGCCACCCTGAACTGCTCTGCCCATCAGCTGGCGCCCCACACCCCCTGGGAGCTGGGATGCTCAGTCCAGTGGACAGATGAGGAAACCGAGACAGGCGCCTGCCCACCTGGCTGCCACGTGGATGGCCCTGTGGTTTTGGCCATCATGGCTCAAGCTCAGTCTCCCCCACCAGGTTCCTCTCCTGGGACCCCCACCTCCACCACCGTCCAACCACGTCGTGACTTGGTGCCAAGGCAGCTGGCGTTGAGTGAAAGGAGACAAGATAATGCCAGCTTTGAGGATGGCAGAGCTCAGTAAAATGATGTGACTGCAATAAAGCAGGGAGAGAAGGGGAGGGCCCAGAAAAAGTGGGGCCAGCTGGGACTCTGGATGGGCTGGGCAGGCGAGGGAGGGAACCTGTGGCTGCAGGTGCTGGAGCAGCATGTGCAAAGGCCCTGGGGCAGAAGCATCTCTGTAGTGCTCACGGCTCAGCTAGGAGGCCAGCAGGCCGGAGCAAGATGAGCCAAGGTGAGTGGCAGAAGGCGATGTGACAGTGATGGTGGTGATGAGGTCAGGGGGGCCTCGGGGTCTTTGGCAGCCATTGATGGGGGTGGGGGCAGAGAGGGACATGTGCTGATCTCTGTCTTAATGGAGCCCTTCCAGTGGCTGCATGGGGCTTGAGTGGCAGCTGGGAGCCTGGCAGGGGGCTCTTGTCACCCTGGAGCAAGGGGAAGGTGCACCGCAGCTGTGGGGGTCTGGAAGGGGGCCCAGAAGAGGAGTGGTGGGTGGCCCTGGGCGGCCCAGGTAGGAACCGCGTCACCACACACTGCTCGCTCCTGAGCCCTGAGCCACATTGCTCTGCCTCCTGTGACCCTCAGGCTCACCCCTCCCTCTGTCCCCTGCCGCTCTGCCGACCTTCGACCTTCCACTGTCACTGGCCTGCTGCATGACCTCCCCTCCCCACCCACCCACGCTGCCACCTCCCATGCAGCCCCCTCCCCACCAGCCCTGTGACTCCTTGTCTCCCACCGGTTGGTGCTCATAGCTGGGTGGCTACAGCAGAGCACCCCCAGCCTCACCTGATGCCACTGTGGGGGCCTGAGTGCTACCACCCTGGGGGAAATTGGGAGTGCCCCCCACAGAAGGGGGAGTGAGGCTGGCCCACCAGCACCCCCATAGCACCTGGTCCGGGGAATCTCCATGTACCCAGCCTCACTCAGAAGGGCCCTGGCGGGAAGGCATGGGTGCAAGGATGGGCCTTGGAGAACGCTCACAGCTCAGTGACATCAGCACTCTGCAGTGACCTAGGGCAAGTCCCCTCACCACCCTCTGCAGCCTTGCTGGGCCCCCTCTGCCAGTCAGGATCGGTAAGCCCTATTTTTGCAAGGCCTGGGAGGGCCGTGGGGGTGTGGGTTTGCAGTGACCTGGGACAGTGTCTCGACAGACCTCCATCCCTTAAAGCAACAGACACAGCTGGGAGTGACAGACGGGGCTGCCGCCCCAGCTCAGGCACTTCTCAGCCGAGCAACCTACAGGGAGCCCCTCCTCCAGTCACTACAGAATGGAGCCCACCTCTTCCCAAGGCAGCGGCACGTGCACCCAGCGCACAGTAGGTGCTCAGTAGTGGTGCTGGAGTGCATGGACCTCACCCTGCAGGCAGCTGGACCGGGCGCCCACACAGCCCCTGCTCCCAGCTGGGGCAGCTATGGGCCCAAGGGGGTGTTTCTGTCTCCCACCCATGATGGGCTCAGCAGAGCAGCAGTGAGGGCCCCAGCATGCAGACAAAGAGCTGTTGTTGCTGCAGATCTAAAATCGCCATCTCTGATTGCTGCTGAGCAAGCCGGCCGCAGCCGCCCGCTTCCCCATCCAGTTGGGTCTATATCAAGAACGCGCTGATTAGTGCTGATTGCGCCGTGATTATGGGGAGTGCACCACCCAGCCCCCTCCCCAGGCTCTGTGGGGAGCTGCTCCCCCTCCGAGGCTCTGGCTGTCACCCAGGGGCCGCTGACCCAGGGCTGGGATCCGCATTCCTCCGCCAGCCCCCGCAGGTCACTTCCCCCTCCCAGGCCTCTCCCTCCTCTGCTAAAGCCTTCCAGTCTCAGGGAGGCAGAAACAGCGCAGTGCCCAGGCTCCGGGTCACCATGACCGGTCATCGGCTGGAGGAACACTGTACACGTGTGTGTGAACACATGTAAACATGTGTGTATGTACAGTACATGCCTCTGGCTGCACTTGAGGCTGCCCTCAGCAGGTGCACGGGAGCCTCCATAGCCAGGGCTTCCCCTCCCTCGGCCACAGCGCTGGCCTTGAGCGCTGGCTCACATGCAGGTCCCACCACCATGTTGGAGGTGCGGCTTTTGCACCTGTTGGGGCAACCGTGGTGTGACTGGCCCAGCACCCCTGACAGTGGTGGGAGGATCTGAGGAGAGGTCATTGTGTGGCCACCACCCTGCAGCCCACTCGGCGCTCCCTGGGAAGAGAGACAGCCTGTTGGCAGCCATGCTGTGGATCCTCCTATGCTTGCCTTGGTGACCCCTTGGGGTCCTGCATCTGCTCTGTGAAATGGGGGCGGCTCAGGGCGCCCCAGTGCCCTGGTGCAGGGACTCGGGATAACTGGGAGGCACGTGCTTCTGGACTTGATGCACAGAGGTCAGAATCAGCAGTCCTGTGGGGGCACAGTCACTAGGTGACAGGGGTCAGTGGTTCTCCTTGGGGAAAGCCTCCTCCTCCCGCTTGTCCCCCAAGCCATAAACCCAGCCATCAGTCAGTCCTGCCCCAGGCTCCCCACTCACCTAGCTGCTGCCATCTGACCTGTTTGCTGTACAGTGGAGCCCCTTGCTGGCACCCCCCCAGCCTGAGCCCCCCATCAGCCATGCCTGGACCACAGCAGGAGCCTCCTCACTTCTGCACAGCAGACAGAAAAATCTCAAAGTGCAAACAGAACACAGCCTGCCTTGCTCCCAGTGGAAACATCCAGGTGAAGCCTTGCACCTGTGGCCCACGAGACTCCGGCTCTCTCCCCTGCCCCTGTCCAGCCTCACTGTATGCCACCAACTCCATATCATGGCCCCTGCCAGAGGGCAGGTCCCTCCCCCTGCCCCCATTGCTAGGCAACAGCTGCTCACTTCTGAGGTAGGAGCCAGGGCTGAGCAGCAGAGGCTGCAGCAGCTGGCTCCATTCCTCCAAGATATGTTGTGGAAGCTGCTCCGGAGTCACTAGGGAATTGCAGCCTCCAAGAGCGGGTCTGTCCAAGGTCACTGAGATGAAAGTTAACACAGCCCGGTGCCGCAGTACCAGAGCTGACAGGACCCTCAGAAAACCGGCGGGCACCCAGCACACAGGCTGTGTCCTGAATTCCTGAGCCCAGGGCAGACATGGATAAGCGATGACCGTGCACTCCACCAAGCCCAGGGCAGACATGGCTAAGTGATGACCTTGGTTACACTCACTAGGCAAGAAGAGAAACTTTGATTTAAGATAAGGAGTAGGCGCTCATTCTGTGCTAGAGAAATATTTCATTACCTTTTTTAAAAGATTATTTATTTGAAAGAGTCACACACAGAGAGAAGGAGAGGGAGAAAGAGAGAGAGAGAAGGAGAGGGAGAAAGAGAGAGAGAGGAGAGGGAGAAAGAGAAAGAGAGAGAGAGAGAGAGTCAGTCTTCTAACCGCTGGTTCACTCCCTAATTGGCCACAACAGCCGGAGCTGCGCTGATCCGAAGCCAGGAGCCAGGAGTTTCTTCCAGGTCTCCCACGTGGGTGCAGGGGCCCAAGCGCTTGGGCCATCTTCTGCTGCTTTTGCAGGCCATAGCAGAGAGTTGGATTGGAAGTAGAGCAGCCAGGACTAGAACCGGCGCCCAAATGGGATGCCGGCACTGCAGGCGGCAGCTTTACCTACTCCACCACGGCTCCGGCCCCTCATTACTTGTTAATGGATCATTACCTCGGTTTTTGCGTTTGTTATTTGGCATATTGGAGATATTTGGTTTCTTCACTGTGGTGCTTTTTCTTGTTATACTATGACTCTAGATTAAGTGGACTATCTGTTTTTGATGGAGCCTTAGGGCTTGAGATGGGTGTGGCCTGAGAGCTCTGTTTGGCGTGCCAAAGGTGACACTCCCAGGTTAGGCGTGGTAAATCTCTCTCTCTCTTTTTTTTTTTTTTTTGATTCAAAAGGGAAGTAATTCCGCACAGCTGAACAAAGTTGGAGGTAGTTAGCAGGCAAATGATATACCCACAGGAGCCAGAGATTGGAAGCTCCTTCCCAAGGACCACACAGGGAATCTGTTCTGCCCTCAGAGTGGGCTCAAATTCTCCTTCAGTCTCCCACTGGGTTGCCAAAGTTACGGAATTGTAGCATCTCTGGAGAGTGCTCACGTGAATTCCGTGAGTTCTCTCCCCCACCGTCTCTTTTTTCACAGTCTCAGTTCAGTAGCACCACAAATTTACTAGATCCTAATCTCCTGTTAATTCGCCCCGCCCAGAGTCAGGTTTTTCTGCTAGGCTCAGGGCCGGTGCAGACCTGAGGTTGCTCTGCTTATGACGTATGTCCAAGATGGCGCCTGCTCTTTGTCTTGCTCGCCCTTGAGAGGTGAGCGGAGAGAGAGAAACCCGTGTCCGTACCACTCACCTTTCTCTCTCTCTCTCTCTCTCTCTCTCTCTCTCTCTCTCTCTCTCTCTCTCTCTTCCAGTTAGCCTGGTGAACTTTCCCCCCCCGGGGGTCGTTCCCTCTAGTCTCCTCTCTCCACTTGCCTGCCGGTGTCTCAGGCTATTGAGGTTCGGCTCACCTCGCGTTCCAGCGCTGGTGTGTTGAGTCTGCCGCTGGTGTCCCGAACTGTGGGCTCCCACGCTCTCCACACAGGTCCGCTGTGAATCACACATTCCGGAAGAGTTTCTTCTGCCGTTTCCTCCCCTACTCTTCCTTGAACCTGCAGTATCTCCACTTTTATTAAACTATCTCTCTCCGGACTATCAGTGTGCTCCCTTCCTATTCCACCATCTTGCCTCCTCCCCCGTTAATGGATCATTAAAAACACTTGCAAGTTGTCTCACTGTGTAATTTGAGAAAATGATAAAGTGTCTAGCTTATATGACACTGTATAGGATGTGCAAGATCAAAATCACAGAGCTAGAGAAATTATGCTTTGCTATTTTATGATCATAACATAAGGCAGAGGCTCTGAAAGAGAAAGAGCTAATAAGAGTCTTCATTGCAGCACGCAAATAAGCTGTCCTGAGGGGTGGCGAGGTGAGGAATGTTGGCAATTTGGCCAATTTCATTTCTTTTCTTGATGGCGGGATTGGATCATTGGGAGGCACTGTGTGAAGGAAAACATTGTAACTGCAAATCATGTATTTTTGAGAAACAGTGAAAAAAGAAAACCATTCAAATCATCATAGTTGCTATATCAACTTCTCTGTGCTATGGAACTCCAAAGTGTAATGACTGGGCCAAGTGAGCACAATGAATTAAGAAAAAGAAAAAAAAGCAAAAGAGGCCACACAAACAAGAGAAACACAATTTCCAGTGCTTCCTTGGTTATATGTAATCCATGCTGCATACATGTAATAAATGATCCTCTGGGTTTTTAAAGCCATATTTAATATTACAGTAAATTCAATATGCCCAGAGATAATTATTCTTCCATAATGAATAATAATTGTTGTGTGCTGGTCTTACATAGCCACTTTTCTTAAAGAACTGACAATCTCTGTATTTCTATTATGCTTGTGTGTTTCTATTTGTGATTTTGTGTTTATCCTACTTTTTTAAAAAAAGATTTATTTATTATTTGAAAGGCAGAGTTAGAGAGAGAGAGAGAGGTCTTCTATCCACTGGTTCACTCTCCAAATGGCCACAGTGGCAGGAGCAGGGCCAATCTGAAGCCAGGAGCATCTTCTGAGTCTCCCACACAGGTGCAGGGGCCCAAGGATGTGGGCCATCTTCCACTGCTCTCCCAGGACATTAGCAGAGAGCTGGATTGGAAGTGGAGCAGCCAGGACTCGAACTGGTGCCCACATGGGATGCTGGCACTATAGGTGGCAGCTTTACCTACTATGCCACAGTGCCAGTCCCTATTCTGTGGTTTTAAAAATGAAATGATAGGGCCGGTGCCATGGCACACTAGATTAATCCTCTGCTTGAGGCATTGGCATCCCATATCGGTGCTGGTTCTAGTCCCTGCTGCTCCTCTTCCAGTCCAGCTCTCTGCTATGGCCTGGGAAAACAGTAGAAGATGGCCCAGGTTCTTGGGCCCCTGCACTTGTGAGGGAGACCAGGAAGAAGCACCTGGCTCCTGGCTTCGGATCGGAGCAGCTCTGGCTGTAGCGGCCATTTGTGAATGAACCAACAGAAGGAAGACCTTTCTCTCTCTCTCTCTCTGTCTCTCTCTCTCACTGTTTGTAATTCTATCTGTCAAATAAATAAAAATATTAAAAAATGAAATGATGACATATGCCTGTTGATGGCATTCAAGTGTATCTGTGAGTCTAGAGAAAGCACCAGTGAATGTCAGCTGGGCCGTTCACTCACTACCTGTGTTGCCTTGGTCGGGTTACCTAAGTCCTTGGGCTTCCATGTCCTCATCTGTGAAATATGAAGATGACAATTACAGCCATTGGGAAACATATTCTGTAATTTATATAACACTGTGATTTTTAGAATGTCTCTGGATTCTGTGGAATTTTTTGCATCAAGGCGTACAGTGGAGCAGGCATTTAACCAACAGGGAAGATGCCCATGTCTCATTTTGGCCTGCTTGATTTTGAAGCCCAGCTTTGGCTTCTGGTTCTGGGTTCTTGCTAATGTGCACCCTGGGAGGCGGCAATCCTGCTCTGGTCCCTGCCACCCACAGGGAGACCTGGATTGGGTTCCTGTCTCCTGACTTTGGCCAGACCCAGTGCTCAGCCATTGTGGACATTTGGAAGAGTAAATTAGCAAATGGGAGCTCTCTTTGTCTCTCAAATTAAAAAAAAAGTACAGTAGTAAAAACCTGCGCCCTCCCCATCCCTAGCCTTAGCTTCCTTTGTAAGCATCCTTCTTCTCTCTCAGTGCTCTATGCACCAATAAAGGGTCTGAAGGAGGAGAAACTTTGACCCTGCCACTCGCCCAGGAGCAATCTGTGATGCACCTGTCCATGTGCACGGATCCTTGAAAAAATGTCTTTCTTTTTTTTTAAGATTTATTTTATTTATTTGAAAGAGTTACAGAGAGAGGTAGAGACAGAGAGGTCGGTCTTCCACCTGCTGGTTCACTCCCCAGATGGCCACAATGGCCAGAGCTGCACCAATCTGAAGCCAGGAGCCAGGAGCTTCTTCTGGGTCTCCCAAGTGGGTGCAGAGGCCCAACGACTGGGGCAATCTTCTACTGCTATCCCAGGCCATAGCAGAGAGCTGGATTGGAAGAGGAGCATCCAGGACTGGAATCGGTGCCCATGTGGGATGCCGGTGCTTCAGGCCAGGGTGTTAACCCGCTGTGCCACAGCGCCGGCCCCGAAAAAATGTCTTTCTTCATAAGTGATCTTCATGCTAACAGCTTGAAATGGATCTGATGTAAACAGCTTGTTGGATCACCAGAGCTGCAGCTTGGTCTGCAGATGCAGTATTTACTGATGGTTTTGCAAACTGTTTTCACTGCTGAGGGTCCACATTCATGGCCTGTGTGGC
The DNA here is from genome assembly GCF_964237555.1 of Oryctolagus cuniculus. Classification (NCBI taxonomy): domain Eukaryota; kingdom Metazoa; phylum Chordata; class Mammalia; order Lagomorpha; family Leporidae; genus Oryctolagus; species Oryctolagus cuniculus. The sequence goes on along the minus strand of NW_027208203.1, from coordinate 1,297,931 downwards.
CCAAGTGGGTCTTCATGCAGTGAGTTTACCCTCAGCTGTGACCATCTTGTAAGAGGGTGCAGCTCAGTCAAAGGCCTAGATGTTTGCTTGGAAGGTTAAATCTGACTTGCTCCTTGGATTTATTTGCAGGAAAATTGGACTTTAAATACATCTATGCTGGGACTGGCGCTGTGGCATAGTGGGTTAAGCCACTGCCTGCAGAGGCAGCATCCCATATGAGCACCAGTTCGAGTCCCGGCTGCTCCACTTCTGATCCAGCCCTCTGTTATGGCCTGGGAAAGCAGGAGAAGATGGCCCAAGTACTTGGGCTCCTGCACCCATGTGGGAGACCAAGCTTCAGACAAGCACAGCTCCGGCCATTGCAGCCATCTGGAGACTGAACTAGCAGATGGAGGACCCCCCGCCAGCCTCTGCCTTTCTGTGACTCTGCCTTTCAAATAAATAAATAAATCTTTAAAACAAAATGAGCATCATACTTGGGCAAGTGTTGTGCTACAGCATGTTAAGCTGCTGCCTGTGATGCTGGCATCCCACATGGGTGTTAGCTTGAGTCCTGGCTGCTCTACCTCCAAGCCAGACCCCCTGTATTCTGCCTGGAAAAGCAGTGGAAGAGTTTCCAAGTGCTTGGGCCCCGGCTACTCATGTGGAAAACCTGGATGAAGCTTCTGGCTTTGGCCTGGCCCAGCCCCAGCCACTACAGCCATTTGGGAAATGAACTAGTGCCTGGAAGATTCTCTCTCTCTCTCTCTCTCTCCTTTTCAAATAAATAAATCTTTAAAGAAAATCTCTGCATGGCACCATCATACTTTTTCTTAGTTATTTTTAATCTTCAATATTATGATTTCATAGACATTTTTTTCCCTCCATCTACTTGTAAGAAACATTTACAGGGAAATTTCATGTGTTCCTTTTTGAATTCAAAGAGAAATTTTGCTATAGCCATCAAGTGGATGAAATATGAACTCCTGAGATTTATGACGAGAAACAAAGTGTCTCAGAAAAATTTCTGATAAAGACATTTCAAATGGAAATTCATAATTCATTGTCCTAGGAAGACAGTGTTATTTCAATTTTAGATCATTGTGTCTGGGTATTGAAATATTCTTTTACTTTTTTTTTTTTGACAGGCAGAGTGGACAGTGAGAGAGAGAGAGACAGAGAGAAAGGTCTTCCTTTGCCGTTGGTTCACCCTCCAATGGCCGCCGCAGCCAGCGTGCTGCGGCCAGCGCATGGCGCTGATCCGATGGCAGGAGCCAGGTACTTCTCCTGGTCTCCCATGGGGTGCAGGGCCCAAGCACTTGGGCCATCCTCCACTGCACTCCTGGGCCACAGCAGAGAGCTGGCCTGGAAGAGGGGCAACCGGGACAGAATCCGGCGCTCCGACCGGGACTAGAACCCGGTGTGCCGGCGCAGCAAGGCGGAGGATTAGCCTAGTGAGCCGCGGCGCCGGCCCTGGGTATTGAAATATTCTAGATGGGCTTTCAGGCACTCACTGTAGGTTTTTATCTCTATCCATTCTTTTGAAAAATTCATTTTATCTGAGAGAGAGAGAGAGAGAGAGAGAGAGAATCTCCCCCTTTGTGGCTCCCTCTCCAAATGCCTGCAATGATTGCAATGGCCAGGGTTGGGCCAGGCTAAAACCAGGAGCTGGGAATTCAATTCAGGTCTCCATGTCAGTAGCAGGGACTCAAGTACTGAAGCCATGAACTGCTGTTCCCAGGGTGCATGTTAGCAGAAAATTGGCATTTGGAGTAAATTGGAGAGTCAAATGAGATCCTCTGATAAGAGTCTCCAGCAGTCTTAACTGCTGAACCAAGTGCTTACCTCCCTCTATTCTCTCCAATATTGTTTTCAAATGCCAGCAGTGGCCCACTTCTTCAAACTAGTACCTCTATAATGTGAGCCTCCGTTCTTCTTAGATGAAGGGGCATCTGGTTTACCGAGTAGCCATTAGATGCTAGATCTTCTTTAATCCACGTAGTAATATCACCAGCAGGGTAATGATTGTCCTCATTATATGTGTGCTACTTTCAAAGAACAAATTGATGATTTCACCTGTCTTCTTTATTGCTTTTATACTCTCTATTTCATTTATTTCAGCTCTAGTCTTCATATTTGCTTCTTCCTGTTGGCATTGGTTTAGCTTTTTCTTCTTATTTGTTTTTTCTCTCTCTTTTTAAAGTGTTTTTACCTTTAACTTTCTCCTTTAGTATTGCTTGTGCTATTCCTGCATGTTTCGGTATGTTTTGTTTTTATTCTATTCATTTCCCAGTATTTTCTCATTTCCTTTGTGATTTTTTCCTTGGCACACTGGTTTGTTTCAGAAGTGCATATGATCTTCACAATTTTTTGGATTTCTCTGTTTCCCTACCGTTATTGATTTTTTTTTTTTTTTGGACAGGCAGAGTGGATAGTGAGAGAGAGAGAGACAGAGAGAAAGGTCTTCCTTTGCCATTGGTTCACCCTCCAATGGCCGCCGCGGCTAGTGCGCTGCGGCCAGCGCACTGCGCTGATCCGATGGCAGGAGCCAGGCACCTATCCTGGTCTCCCATGGGGTGCAGGGCCCAGGGACTTGGGCCATCCTCCACTGCACTCCCTGGCCACAGCAGAGAGCTGGCCTGGAAGAGGGGCAACCGAGACAGAATCCGGTGCCCCGACCGGGACTAGAACCCGGTGTGCTGGCGCCGCAAGGTGGAGGATTAGCCTAGTGAGCCGCAGCGCCGGCCCCGTTATTGATTTCTAACTTCATCTTATTGTGGGGGAAAAATTGCTTTGTATGATATCTATCTATTTAAATTGATTGAGACTTAATTTGTGACCTGACATTTGATATATCCTGGAAAATGTCCCTTGTGTACTTTAAAAAAAAAAAGATTAATTTTATTTATTTGAAAGAGATACAGAGAGGGAGAGAGAGACAGAGAGACACAGAGAGACAAAGAGACTTAGTCTTCTATCTGCTGGTTCACTCCCCAAATGGCTACAACATCCAGAGCTGGACCAATCTGAAGCTAGGAGCCAGGAGCTTCCACTGGGTCTCCCACATTAGGTGCAGGGGCCCAAGCACTTGGGCCATGCTCTGCTGCTTTCCCAGGTACACTAGCAGGAAACTGGATTGGATAGAAGCCTGGGCTTGAACTGGCTCCCATATGGGATGCTGGCACTGCAGGCTGGGGTTTTAAGCTGCTGCGCCACAGTGCTGGCTCCCCCTGGTGTACTCAAGAAGAATGTTGTGTTGTTCTTGGGTCAAGGGTTCCACATGTGTCTGCCATTTCAAGTTGATTTAAGTCTTCTATTTCCTTACTTACCTTCTGTATGGTTATTTTATTCACTATTTACAATATAATATTGAAATGTCCAACTATATTCATATACTTTGATGGTATTGTTAAAAATGTGTTAATAACTGTTATATCTTTTTGCTATAGTGAATATTTTATTAATTTTTAATGTCCTTTGTTGCTTGTAAATTTTTTAGATTTAAATTCTATCTTGTCTAATATGAATACAGCCATCCACACTCTCTTTTGGTAGCTATTTATATCGAAGTTCTTTTTCCTGCTTTGTTCTTGAAATCTCTTGTGTCTTTCTATCTAAATTTAGTCTCCAGTGGGTAGTGTGTAGGGGATCATATTTTTTATTTATTTTTTCAATCTCTGTCATTTAATTAGATCAAGCAAACATGGAGGAATGTGAGAGAACATGTGGTACTTGTCTTTCTGGGTCAGGCTTATTTCACTCTACATAGTGTCTTCCAGTTGCATCCATTTTGATGCCAATGGCAGAATTTCATTCTGTTTTCTGGCTGAATAATATTCCATCGTCATATGTACACTTTCTTTATCCATTCATTTGGTGATGTGTTCCTTGGTTGATTCCATATTTTGCCTATTGTGAATAGTGCTGCTATAAGCACAATGGTGCAGATATCTCTTTGATACAACATGTTCACATTTTCGGGTATATACCTTGTAGCCAAGTGCTGGATCATATGGCAAGGCTATTTCTAGCTTTTAGAGAAATCTCCGTGTTGTTTTCCACAGTGGCTGCACTAATTTATATTCCCACCAGTAGTGTATGAGTTCCCCCTTCTCCACATCCTCACAATCCTTTGTCTCTATGTCTCTTGGATAATAGCCATACTGACAGAGATTAGGTATATCTTGCAGTTTGCTTTTGCATTTCCCTAAAAGCTAGTGATGTTGAATTTTTTTCAAATATTTGTTGGCCAATTGTATTTCTTTTGAGAACTCTGTACTGAAGTCTCTTGCCCATTTCTTAACTGAATTATTACTTTTTTGTTGTTGCTGCTGTTTCTGAATTTTTTGAGCTGCTGATATATTCTAGATATTAATCTTTTGTCTGATAGGTAACTTGCAAATATTTTTCCCATTCTATTGGGTGTCTTTTCACGCTACTCACTGTTTACTTTTCTATGCAGAAGCTTCTGAGTTTGATATAATCCCTTTTTTCTAGGTTTTCTTCTGTTTTTTCATTTTTTGTTTTTGCCTATGCTTTGGGAATCTTATACATGAAGTCATAATCTACATAAATGTCTTGTAGCACTTTCAACTGAATTTTCTTCCAGCAATTTCATACGCTCAGGTCTTAAATGTAGGTCTTTGATTCATCTTGAGTTGATTTTTGTATACAATGAGAAATACGGATCTAATTTAATTCTTCCACATATATACATTCAGTTTTGCCAGCACAATTTTTTGAAGAGATCATCTTTTTTCCAGTGTATAGTCTGGCCACTTTTATCAAAAATCATTTGGTCATATATACTTAGATTAATTGTTGGGCTCTTTATTCTGTTCCATTGATTTATATGTCACTTTTTATGCCAGTACCAAGATGCTTTAATTACTATATCATACTGATTGAGGAAAAGCTGAAAGCATTTCCCCTCAGATTTGGAACAAGACAAGAATGTTCATTTTCACAACTCTTTTTCAGTATAGTACTGGAAGTATTAGCAAGAGCAGTTATGGAGGAGAAAGAAATAAAGGACATCAAAATTGGAAAGGAAGAAATAAAAACATTCAAGTTTACAGATTTCATGACGTTATACATGGCAAAAACCTAAACATTCCACCAAAAAGCTGCTAGAACTGATAAACCAGTCCAGGTGGAGGATTAGCCTAGTGAGCCGTGGCGCCGGCCTAGAATTTCTTAAAGAGAAGCTCTAGTGGTAAAATTCTCCTTAGCTTTTGCTTTCCTGAGAATGTCTAAATTTCTCCCCTGCTTTTGGAGGACAGTTTTGATGGATATGGGATTCTTGGTTGACAGTTGTTTATTATTATTATTATTATTATTATTAGTTTTAGTTTTATGTCCCTTTGAATATATCAGCCCACTGCCTGATGGCCATCATGGTTTCTGATGAGAAATCTGCCAGTTGTTGGGGGATATGTTGTATGTGATTATTTGCTTCTATCTCAAGTTGTCAGGGTTCTCTGTTTCAAAATGAGATTACACTGTCCTGATGTGGGTGTCTGCCGCTCCCTTGCCCACAAAGGAACGGCACTGTTCACAGCTTATCGGTCTTCAGTAGACTTTTAATGAGAAAATAACAGTGACAGAGAAAGAATGAAGGGAGGAGAGTGGACAGGAAAGCCCCCTCCTTCCTCAGCACACAGCTTATATGCAAAATCTGGCCAATTGCAAGTGGGCTCAAGTCCATGCATGGAACACTCCAATCCGCTGTCTGTTCACGCAGTGTGCACACGTCCTCGGGCCAATCAGATGAGGTGTCACGCAGCAGGCAGGCTCACCGCGCGGTCCTCGGTGCCATCTTGTTGTTTACAACATTCTCAACTCCTCTGGAAAGTCCCGACTGTGGGAAAGTATTGCCCTAACCGAAACTAGCAACATCCACCTTGTGATAAAGACACAGCAACAGCTATCAGACTGACCTTGACGTGGGGGCTCCATGGCTGCGCATCCCATGGAGCCCCACAGGTGTCTTTGAGCTTGTCAGGTGTCTTGATGTTTCTCTAGTTATTCCTTCAGACTCCCAGGATGCTTTTGTTGGTCCACTTGATGTTGTCCCAGCAAGTCTCTTAGGTTCTATTCACTTTGCTTCAACCTGTTTCCTTTACATTTGAAGTTGGTGGTTATCTTCTCTCCAAGTTCACTGATCGTTTATTCTGCCAGCTCTGATCCATCTTTGAATCCCTCTAATGAATTGTTCATTTTAGTTATTGTACTTTTCAGCTTCAAAGGTAGCTCTCAGCCTTTTGTACTATTTTCTGAATTGTTTATTGATATATTTTTTTTGACAGGCAGAGTGGACTATGAGAGAGAGAGACAGAGAGAAAGGTCTTCCTTTGCCGTTGGTTCACCCTCCAATGGCCGCTGCGGCCGGCACGCTGATCCGAAGGCAGGAGCCAGGTGCTTATCCTGGTCTCCCATGGGGTGCAGGGCCCAAGCACTTGGGCCATCCTCCACTGCACTCCCAGGCCACAGCAGAGAGCTGGCCTGGAAGAGGGGCAACCGGGAAAGAATCTGGCGTCCCGACCGGGACTAGAACCTGGTGTGCCGGCGCCACAGGCAGAGGATTAGCCTAGTGAGCCACGGCGCCAGCCTGTTTATTGATATTGGTATTTTTGTTCACATATCATTTTCTTGATTTTCTCTGCATATTCCTTTAGTTCTCAGAATATCTTTAAGACAGTTATTTAAAAGTCTTTGTCTAGTATGTTTGGCACTAGATCTTTTTTAGGGTCTGTTTCTGTTTGCTTTATGTATGTGTGTGTACATTGGTGTTATATATAAATTATTATATATATTTTGTTTTTATATTAATACTATATATCTATGTATCTATCTATCTATGTATATTAAGGGACCATATTTTCCTGCTTCTTTGATGCATCATGATTTGTGCTGGGTTAAATGATGTAGTAACTCTGGAACTCAGATGATCTCCCTTCTCCAGGGCTTGCTTCATCTTCCCCCATCTACCTGCTCCTGTCAAATGTGTGCAAGCTACTTCAGGAACGCAGTGCAGTTGCTTGCCATGGGACTGACTGTGAAGCATGGGCAGCTGCTACCATGCTAAGAGCTGAAACTATCCACAGCTCACCATCCAAACCTGCTGCAGGAGACTCCTGAGTGCCAAAACAGATCCATCAGATTCCTCCAGTATAAATGATGTGTAAGTAGGCAGAGATTTCTCTTGTTCTTCCTACTCTGCTGTCTTCCCAAAATCCTCTGTCCCATTGATTTTTCTAACATTTCAATTTGATATATTTTCAGCCTTACAGCAAAGCTACAATAGTATGAGAAACTCCCCCCATACTGTCTTAATTCATTTTTGCTCATATAACAGAATATCTGAGCCTGGATAATTTATTTGAAATATTTGCTTCTCAGGGCTGCACTGTGGCATAGCAGGTAAAGCTGCCGCCTGCAGTGCTGGCATCCCATATGGGGTGCCAGTTCAAGTCCCGGCTGCTCCACTTCAGATCCAGCTCTCTGCTATGGCCTGGGAAAACAGTGGAAGATGGCCCAAGTCCTTGGGCCCTGTACCCACATGGGAGACCCTGAAGAAGCTCCTGGCTCCTGGTTTCAGATCAGCCCAGCTCTGGCCATTGTGGCCAACTGGGGAATGAACCAGTGCATGGAAGAACTTTCTCTTTCTCTATCTCTGTCTCTGCCTCTCTGTAACTCTGCCTTTCAAATAAATACTGGGGTACCCCAGAGATTGGCATTGGCATCTGGTGGGGGCCTTCTTATGGCATGGTGACATGGCAGAGAGCATTCCATGGTGACAGGGCTACTAATGCCATCATGGAGCCTCACGCTCCTGATCTCATTAATCTCAAACACCTTCCTAAAGTGCCAATTCTAACTGCCATTAACATATAAAATTGGAGATTAAATATCGAACATGTGAATTTTAGGGGATACGCATAAATCATAGCATGCATTTTGTTTGGATTCATCAATTGTTTATATTTGCATTTTATGTATTACCTCCCCACATATGTTATATTTTATGAATATTTTGAAAGTGAATCAGGGATACAATGGCTTCAACATTTTAGGATATACTCATATTTCCTGTGAAAAAGAACACTCTTTTATAAAACCTCAGGACATGGATCAAAATCAGAAATTTAACGTTGGGGCCAACATTGTGGTGCAGCAAGTAAAGTCACCAACTATGACAATGGCATCCCATATGGGTGCCAGTTTGAGTCTCGGCTGCTCCACTTCCAGTCCAGCTCCCTGCTAATGGCCTGGGGAAAGCAGCAGAAGATGGTCCAAGGGCTTGGGCCTCTGTACCAACATGGGAGCCTGCAAGAATCTCCCAGCTTTGGTCTAGCCTGGCCCTGGCTGTGTGGCTCTCTGGTGAGTTAACCGGTGCATGGAAGATCTCTCTTTGTCTCTGTCTCTCTCCATCTCTCTGTCTCTGTGTGGAACTCTGGCATTCAAATAAGTAAATAAATATTTTTAAAAAGAAATTTAACATTGATAAATTGGTATTCTTGTTTTAATTTTATTTACTTATTTGGAAGGCAAAGTGGTAGAAAGATCTTTCATCTGTTGTGCCTGCAACAGCCTGGACTGAGCCAGGTTGAAGCCAAGAGCCAGGAACTCCATCCAATTCTGTGTGAGTAGCAGGAACCCAAGCACTTGGGCCGTCCTCTGCTGCCTCCCAGAACATACATTTGCAAGAAATGGCTGGAAACAGAAGTGGGACTTGAAGCCAGGACTCCAATATGAAATGTGGGCATTCCAAGTGGTGGCTTAACCCATTGTGCCACAAACACCGACTCTGATAAAATGGCTTCCTAATCCAAAATTTACACTGACATTTCATCAATTGAATAATATTTGTCTTTGCAGCAATTTCTTCCACATTTAAGCATCCAGTACAGAATCATGCAGAGCACTTTATTTATTTATTTATTTATTTATTTATTGACAGGCAGAGCGGACAGTGAGAGAGAGAGACAGAGAGAAAGGTCTTCCTTTGCCGTAGGTTCACCCTCCAATGGCCGCCACGGCCGGCGCGCTGTGGCTGGTGCACTGCGCTGATCCAAAGGCAGGAGCCAGGTACTTATCCTGGTCTCCCATGGGGTGCAGGGCCCAAGCACTTGGGCCATCCTCCACTGCACTTCCCTGGCCACAGCAGAGAGCTGGCCTGGAAGAGGGGCAATTGGGACAGAATCCGGCACCCCGACCGGGACTAGAACCTGGAGTGCCGGCGCCTCAAGGCGGAGGATTAGCCTAGTGAGCCGTGGCACCGGCCACATGCAGAGCATTTTAACATGCAAGATTGCTATGATTTCTTTATGAATTAACCTGTTTAAATTAGGTAACATCCCTTGTGAATGTGTGTGTGTGTGTATAAATTGATTGGTTTTCAAAGATTTTTATGTATTTTGGATACAAATTCTTTGGCAGAAATGTGTAGTAAAATTTTTTTCTGGTGTGCGGCATGATATATTTTTTTCAAGATTTATTTTATTTATTTGAAAGACAGAGTTATAAAGAGGTAGAGACATAGAGAGAGGGGGCGGGGAGAGAAAGGGAGAGAGAGAGAGACCTTCCATCCTTTGGTTCACTCTCCAAATAGCCACAATAGCTGGAGCTGAGCTGATCCAAAGCCAGGAGCCAGGAGCTTTTTCCAGGTCTCCCACTCCACTACCTTCCCAGGTACATTAGCAGGGAACAGGATTGGAAATAGAGCAGCTGGGACTTGAACCAGTGCTCATGTGGGATGCCTGTGCTGCAGGCCGGGGCTTTAACCAACTGTTCCACAGCACTGGCCTGATATTTATTTTTAATTTTGACGAAGTCCAATTTAACATTATTTTTATTCTATCATTTTTACTTGCTATATCTTGATAAACTTCTGCCTATCTCCATGTGTTGAACATATTCTCTTATTTTTCTTTTAGCAACTTTATGAGTAAAAATTCTATAGGTATAGATTTTTAGCTTATATTGAAATCTACAATTCATCTCAAACTATTTTTGAAGGTGTTAAAGCTTAATTTTTCATAGGAATACACATATATTTAATAAAGCAATGTTCATGAAAACTTTATGGAAAATGGAATGAAAAGGTAAGTGGATTTAGGTGCTAAAGAATTTGAAATCCATGCATAGTTTTTCCATAATATACATTTTACATAAACTTTCTGAAGATTCTTTATAAATATCAACAGTATTTGTTAAAAAGCATTTTCTTAGCCTATTGGATTCCTTTGGCTCTTTGGTGAAAATGAGATGACCATAAAAATTTGGGTCTATTTCTGTGTTCTCTCTTCTTTTATAATTATCTATTGATTTCTAGTCTCTCTTTATGCCAGTATTGCAGTCTTTTTTAAGATTTATTTATTTGAAAGGTAGCATGACAGAGAGAGATGGGGACACAGAGAGATCTTTCGTATGCTGGTTCATTCCCCAGATGGTTACAGCAGCCTGGATAGGCCAGCCCACAGCCAGGAGCCTGAAACTCCACTCAGATCTTTCACATGGGTGGTAGAGGCCCAAGTACTCGGGTCATCTTCTCCTGCCTTCCCAGGCACGTTGGTGGGAGATGGAATTGGAAGCAGAGCAGCTGAAACTCAAGCTGGCAAAATGATAGGGGAATCCTAGGTTGCCAGCGCTGTGCCAAAAGGCTGGCCCCACAGTATTGAGTCTTTTTTTTTTTTTTTTGACAGGCAGAGTGGACAGTGAGAGAGACAGAGAGAAAGGCCTTCCTTTTTGCTCTTGGTTCACTCTCCAGTGGTCGCCACGGCCAGCGCGCTGCAGCCGGCGCATTGCGCTGATCCAAAGCCAGGAGCCAGGTACTTATCCTGGTCTCCCATGTGGGCCATCCTCCACTGCACTCCCGGGCCATAGCAGAGAGCTGGCCTGGAAGAGGGGCAACTGGGACAGAATCCGGCGCCCTGACCGGGACTAGAACCCGGTGTACTGGCGCCGCAAGGCAGAGGATTAGCCTATTGAGCCACGGCGCCGGCCAGTATTGAGTCTTGATTACAATTCTTCCAGTAAGATTTATTCAGAAACATTAAGTCCTCCAACCCTATCCTGCCCTTTCAATCTGGTGTTGGGTATTCTAAATCCTTTGCTTTTTTCATGTAAATTTTACAGAGTGCTTATCAGTCCACCAAGCCCAGGGCAGACATGGCTGAACGTTTTCTTGTCTGCTCCAACCCTCGCTTCACTGAAGCAGAGACAAAAGCCCTGGGAGAGATGTTGGGATTGAGATGTGAGTCAGTCAACCCTGAGGCTTAGCTCTGGGTTGTCCTGCGTAGCTGTACACAGGCAGGCTGGCTTTGGTGACACGAGCCCTGCCCCTGAAAGTGAAGTGGGGGCATAGGGGCAGGCACCACAGATTCTCCCTGCATCCCCTGTGCATGGAAGCCCCAGCCCCAGAACACCTGCCTCGGTTGCTACTCAGCCATTCCCAGGGTCTCTGCATTCCTGGGGCAGGTGTTTGCCCTGAACAGCTTCATCCTGTGGCAAGAGGGAAAGGTGGTGGCTGGTGGGAGGACAGGTCCCAGCAAGAGCGGGAAGGAGTCGGCACCACCTGGCCACAGCGGGGTGCGCTGGCTGTGAGGTCCCAGTCTGCATCCTGCTCACCCTCTCCATCTCCCTTCCACCACCCTCCTCCACCTCTGCCTCCCCCCTTGTGTGAGGGGGAATGCAGCCAGGGCCCATGCGCTGAGCCTCCCTCTCTCACCTCCTCCTCCCGGCACCCTCCTGGCCCTGCCGCCAGGCTCCTGTAGTCTGCCTAGTGGGTGGGAGCCCCTGCAGACAGGGTTGTGGCTTAGGTGGCTCCGTTCACCCAGAATGCACACTTGGTGCTTTGGTGAAGGACCTGGAGCTGGTGCTCAGTGTTACTGCATGAACGGATGAACAAGTGAATGAAAGTGAAGGAGTGAACAGACATAACCCCATGCCTGCTGGATCCCCTGAAAGATGGCAGGGTGGTGGTGGTGGTGCAGGCATGGAACCCCACAGCCCTGTGCTTGCTGGATCCCCTGAAAGATGGCAGGGTGGTGGTGGGGCAGGCATGGAACCCCACAGCCCCGTGCCTGTTGGATCCCCTGAAAGACGGCAGAGTGGTGGTGGTGCAGACATGGAACCCCACAGCCCCGTGCCTGCTGGATCCCCTGAAAGATGGCAGGGTGGTGGTGGTGCAGACATAGAACCCCACAGCCCCGTGCTTGCTGGATTCCCTGAAAGATGGCAGGGTGGTGGTGGTGCAGGCATGGAACCCAGAACGGGAGGTGGAGTCAGTTGCTGGCTAACTGCAGGCTGGGGCTGCCCTCCCATGCCAGGCCTTAGGCTGCTCACCTGCCCAGGGAGGATGTGCTACAGCTTAGAGCCCTTGTGCGTGCTTCACTGTACCTGGGAACCAGCCCCCTGCAGCTGATGGGGGGAGAGGAGGGGCTGGGGGACTGGGTCCAGAAGGGTGCACAGTGCTGTGTGCCTGGAGGGCCCACCACACCCCAGATCCCAAGTCCTCGGCATGCTGCGCCCCTTCCCCGGATGGAATCGGCCAGCCAAGCTGGGCCTCAGCCCTGTGGTCACAGCAGCAGCTGTGAAAGCATCCGCGCAGTGCCCGCACCTGGCTGGCTGGCTGACACCTGAGGCCACCTGCTGGGCTGGACCTAGGACCTCTCACTAGGCTGGGGCCCAGGACACAGATTACCCTGGGCCCCCAAGATGCCTGCCCTTTTGTTCCCTGGATTCCCAGAGGGGGCTGGATGGACAGACATGTGGTCCTGGTTATAAGGAACCCCCCATAACCCTGAATCCATCGTCCACACCCATAGGGGACTGCATCTCCACTAAAGTATCTCCAGACTCCCGGCTCCCCACCCACCCAGCCTTCCATGCTGGGGCACCTCCACCGAGACCAGAGGGGAAACCTGGCCCCAGCTGGAGCCCTCGTGGAAGTGCTGTGTGACCTGGGAAAGCCAGAGCTGCCCACTCCCCATCTTCCTTGGGGAATTGGCTCTCATGGCCATCCTTCTGTCCACCAAAAACACTTTAGAAGGTGCGCCAAGCTCCTGGTACACAGCAAGCATTTAATCAGTGTCAGGTGATGTCACAGTGGGCTTCTAGTGCCTCTCATGGGCAGTGGGCGGAGGGCGGAGAACTCCAGCAACTTCCAGGCCACTCAGCAGAGCTGCTCCCTGTTCCTGCTCAGACAGATATGCGGGAATCCCTCCGGCAGCTCTCCTTGGCTGTGGCCCAGGGTGCCAGGCCTGTGCCTCCACCCCCACCCCACCGAGGCAAAAGGGCAGAGGAGGAAGGATGGCCCCAGTGTCCTGGCCCCTTGGGGGCATGGGCACAAGCTCACTCCCCCAGTCTGATGTGGGGGGCGGAGGGAGGCAGAGCCTGAGGGTGGCTTAGAGCCCCAGAGTAGGTTGGTCAGTGCTGCCCCTCTTTCCTGCCCTCTCCCCTCTGCAGCCTAACTCTCCAGCAGGGAGACAGAGGCCTGGGCAGCCAGGTGAGGTTCTGCCCCCGCATCTAGGCTGTGGGCCAAGTGCAATCGGCTTCCTTGTCTTCCCCAGCTTCTGTCTCTCGTCCACCCACAAGGTGGTTCTTCAGGGAGAAGCTGCCAGCCCTGCCCTTACCAGGTGCGTGCAATCTTACTCTCGGGGAGCAGAGGTCTTGGGGCCAGGCCCAGGCTGGAAGCCTGGCTCTGCCCTTCCCAGCCGTGGGACTCCGCTGTGCCTCTGTGTCCCCGCCTGTGACATGGGTGCCTCCCAGGCCAGCTGTGAGGACCAGGGACGTTGATGTCAGCAGAGCTGGGCACAGAGGGCGCACCTGGCCCTCTGAAAACAGCAACCTGGGGAACGGGAGCCAGGTGTTTTTGATTAAGAACTTGGACTGCATGCAAGGTGCAGGGATCTGGCTGGGAGGAAGACGCAGCAGCGCCAGGTCCCAGGGCTCACTCTGCTTAGCACCCTGAGGGGGACGCCTGCTTAGTCCAATCCCTCTGATTGCAAGCAGCTCTCCTGCCACAGCTGCTTGTAATCAAGCTGTCGAGGCCATGGGAAGGTGAGCACCTTTTCCCTCCAGCCCGAGAGTTAGGGCTCTGCTGACACCCAGCCTGGGGGCAGAAAGGCCAGGAGGGGTCCACAGGGCCGGCCCCCAGGGCCTCCAGGCTCCCCAGCCCCCCAGTGCTGCAAACACATCCAGTACCCAACCCAGGCAGTGACCTGAGCCAGCCGCTGGCCTCAAGCGGCCGAGCTGGAAACTTGCGGAAACTCCCCCGGCGGCGGGGGTGGGGGGAGCCAGGTAACTTGGGGTCGGAGGTGTTCTGGAGGTAATTAGACCCGGCCTCTGGAGCCAGCTGTGTAGCTGACCATCATCCCTGGCTGCTTGTGTGTCAGCTTTCTCACCTGCAGAGTGGAAGCCATCCCCGCAGCAGCAAGGACCCCACAGGGCAGTCGTGAGGGCAAAGGAGAGGGGCATGCCCAGGAACTGCTGTCCAGAGGGAGAGGCCTGCCAGCGGCCGGCAGCACAGAGGAGCTGGGTGCCCAGGCAGTGACCTCATGGAGGCCAAAATCAACAGCAGGGTTTTTGTTGTCATTTAAGATTCATTTATTTCAAAGGCACAGGGAGGGAGAGAGATCTTCCATCCATTGGTTCACTCCCCAAATGGCCGCAATGGCCAGCGCTGGACCAGGCCGGAGCCAGGAGCTAGCTGGGTCACCTTTCACTGTTTTCCCAGGCCATTGGTAGGGAACTGGATCAGAAGTGGATCGACAGGGACTCAAACCAGTGTCCGTATGGGATGCTGGTGTCGCAGGTGGGGGCTACAGCTGCTATGCTGCAGCACCTCGGCTGACAGCTCTGCCCCTGACTCATGCCCATGACCCCTCTGTCTGATCTGCCAGCACTCTGTGCTCTCTTACTCTGTGCCCACAGCTTGCACTGAAGCCTGCACCAAGTGTGCCTAGGACAGTGCCAGGGGTGCCATAGGAGCTCTCAGGGCTCTTGGGCAAGTGCACCCCAGAAGTCGGGAAGTAAGGACCCCAGTTGCAGGTTGCAGAGCTGATGGGCAATCCTGGGAGGCCTCTGTGCCACCCTCAGAGGTCCCAGCAGATTTGAGTCCCTGGTGCCACAGTGGCAACCTTGGCCACGACCCTTGTATCAGCTGCCCTCCTTCCTCATCTCACACTTCCTGCCCTCTCTGGCCACCACCTTTCACACAAAGCAAGTCCTGGCCTCCCATTCTGATGTCAGGGGCCTGAGCTGGGCTCAGGGCTCTGAGTTCCAGGCCTGGCCCTGCCTCCTCCACACAGAGTGACCTTGCACGGGTCCATGTTCCTGCCCCTCCACACAGTGACCTTGCATGGGTCCATGTGTCTGCCCCTCCACACAGAGTGACCTTGCACGGGTTTGTGTGCCTGCCCCTCCACACAGAGTGACCTTGCACGGGTCCATGTGCCTGCCCCTCCACACAGTGACCTTGCACAGGTTTGTGTGCCTGCCCCTCCACACAGAGTGACCTTGCACGGGTCCGTGTGCCTGCCCCTCCACACAGAGTGACCTTGCATGGGTCCATGTGCCTGCCCCTCCACACATAGTGACCTTGCACAGGTCCATGTGCCTGCCCCTCCACACAGAGCGACCTTGCACAGGTCCATGTGTCTGCCCCTCCACACATAGTGACCTTGCACGGGTCCACGTGCCTGCCCCTCTGGGCCCTGGGTCCTTCATGTGCTCTGGCATAGCTGGGGCTCTGTGACTGGGGCACAGGTGATGAGGGATGGTGTGTGGACATTGCTTGGGTGAGCCTCACCTCCCCTGACCTCAGCCACACCCCTCCCTCCTGCTCCGTGACCCCCCCTCTCCTGCCTTCTTCCCCAGAGGGGCCCAGGAGTGTGTGTCCACATGCATGTGCATTGGATGCCAAGTGCACACGTGCACATGCTTTGCTCACCTTCCAGGCTGCAGCCAGATGTGGCCAGGGGCCTCTCGTGTAATGCAGACACAGTGACACAGGGGCACAGGGACACCAGGGGCCTGGGGCCTGCAGGGAGCAACCCAGGCCACGTTTCCCTCCCAGAGAGGCTCACAGACAATCTCAGGCACGTGATGCATGGAGGAAGACAGGAAGTCAGATCCTGGAAGTGATTGGCAGACACCTCCTCTGGTGTCAGCCCACCTTAGAGACCAGGGGTGGGGTGCAGGGGAGGGGCTCAGAGAGACCCCAGAGTTCAAATCCAGCCTTGTGAAAGGGCCTTGATGTCTCTGATCTCGGTGCCCTCAGATGTAGAACAGGACCTGTGCTTCCTCCCTCCTGGGGCTCTGTGGGGCATCAGGCTGCCAGGTGCACGGTGCTTTCAGTCCAGGGCTGGGCACACAGGGAGGGCTTCTAGATATGACTCAGGATGACAGCTGGGGTGACAAGGTTCTGTCCCCTTGGTGGCACTGATCACTCTCTGCCCTGGTTCTGAGGTGGAAGACAGCCTTCCTGGGGGCTTCTTCCTCACTTGGGGGCTGCCATCACTCATGGTGCATGCCCCATGCATGTGTGTCGGGTGCCCAGGTGTATGAGCTGGGATGTGTGAGCTCACAGGTGCACAGCTGTGGGGGCTGGCGGGCTCTCGCACCCTCCGAGCCTCTCCTAGATCAGAGAAGCGTGCAGCTCTGAGTGTGGAGCAACTGCTGAAGGCACCTGCACTCCTCCCTGTGGGTCCTTCATAAACCAGGAGTCTCACTGTTTGGGGACAGGATTTTGTAAAGGCAAAATTGGTCATCCAGAGTTTCTTAAAATACTTCTTAAAGGTTTGTTTTATTTATTTGAAAGGCAGAATGAGAGAGAGATTGATTCAATCCACTGGTTTACTCCCCAAATGGCTGCAACAGCCAAAGCTGGGCCAGGCTGAAGCCAGGAGCCAGGAGCTTCTTCCAGGTCTTCCACCTGGGTGCAGGGGTCCAAGGTCTTGGACCATATTCTACTGCTTTTCCAGGCACATAAGCAGGGAGCTGGATTGGAAGTGGAACAGCTGGGACTTGATCTGGTGCCCAAATGGGATACTGGCATCACAGGCAGCGGGTTAACCTGTTGTGTCACAGCAAGAGATTCTAAAAATTAAAAACAAATCAGTGCCGTGAAAAAAAAAAAATGTTTTACTGAAATCACTGCTGTGTTTTAAAAATTGTGTGTTCTTATATTTTGTATTTTCCTAGTATAAAATCCAAGTTATGTTTTAATTTTTTAGTGGTATTTTCACTTTGACGCTACATTGAATGTTAATGCTAATTGTATTTTTTTTCTTTTAGGAATGACACGAATTTATTGCTCAAAATTGAAAATAGTCATCTATCTTTTAAACAAATTTAAATTGAGGACTTCTATGTGAACAAAAGCATTTTAAATACCTAGAAATAGGTTCTGTTAATAATGCACTAGATATTATTGCTCAATTTTACTGCACATTACATTTTTGGTTGAGGCTTATTTGATCAGCTATCATGCAGAAAAATAAATTATCAATATGAATTTAAGAAAAGTAGTAAGATGTTTGTTTTCCAAACATTAGATGAGAATTGATACAGTTCACAGCTTAAGGTTCAGGAAATTTTATTCAGCTACTGTATAAAAATCATGATTAAAATCACACATGCACACTAACAGCTATTAAATGTAGTCAAATATCTCTGTTGGTACATTTAAAATAAGAACAGGTATCAACTACTTTTTCTACTTATTTGACAGGTAGAGTTAGACAGTGAGAGAGAGAGAAAGGTCTTCCTTCCATTGGTTCACCCACAAAATGGCCACTACGGCCAGCACTGCACCAATCCGAAGTCAGGAGCCAGGTGCTTCCTCTTGGTCTCCCATGCGGGTGCAGGTGCCCAATCACTTGGGCCATCCTCCACTGCCCTCCTGGGCCACAGCAGAGAGCTGGACTGGAAGAGGAGCAACCAGGACTAGAATCCGGTGGCCATATGGGATGCCAGCACCGCAGGCAGAGGATTAACCAAGTGAGCCACAGCGCCGGCCCAATCAACTACTTTTTTTTAATTGATATCAACTGTCACTCTCTTTGGCCGCCTGAAAAGGCAGTCTTCACATAATTCCTAAAAACATTAAATAATAGAAATCTTAAGTATAGATGTATATTTGGTTATGTCAATAATATTCACATAATTAGCACATAATCAACATTTTATCATTTTAAATATGGAAAAACTAGGGAGAAAACCAGTTTCTAAATAAAGCTAGAAAACATCTTTGCTATGCTTCTTTTTTTTTTTTTTTTGACAGGCAGAGTGGACAGTGAGAGAGAGAGACAGAGAGAAAGGTCTTCCTTTGCTGTTGGTTCACCCTCCAATGGCCGCCACGGCCGGCGTGCTGCAGCTGCCGCGCTGTAGCCGGCGCACCACGCTGATCCAAAGGCAGGAGCCAGGTGCTTCTCCTGGTCTCCCATGGGGTGCAGGGCCTAAGCACTTGGGCCATCCTCCACTGCACTCCCAGGCCACAGCAGAGAGCTAGCCTGGAAGAGGGGCAACCGGGACAGAATCCAGCACCCCGACCGGGACTAGAACCCAGGGTGCTGGTGCCACAAGGCGGAGGATTAGCCTATTGAACCACGGCGCTGGCCTTGCTATGCTTCTTAAATTCCTTCAGTCAAGCATCATGGTAATTGTTTGATGGTCTGTAAACATTCTCACTCATCTACACTGTTTCCTGAGGTGACCCAGGAGCTCACTGTTATGCTATTGTTATGCTAGTGGCCTCACAATTTAATATCCTTACAAATATGCATTGGGAATAATCAAAATTTAAAAAAACTAATGTAGGCCAATGTGTAATTCAGCATACTTTCTCTATTACAAAACAATGTTTAGGATATTTTTTGGGTATCAAAGCCAAATTTATCCATTTTCAGAAGAAAAAACTTGTAGTCCTAGGCCATAAAAAATTTCAGCATTAATTCACTTAAGACTAAGGAAATGAAAATAAATGTGTCTTACTTGCATGTACCTTCTGGAATAATGCCTAAAATCTATGTAGGTCATTCCATTTTACAGAATGTTAAAAGGCAGTACAGTAACTGGCCCATGGTAGGTCTGACAAGAAACAGATGACTAGTCAATGAGAAGTGCATGTTTCTTAGTACCTTTTCCATGAGAAAAATGAGGTGATTTAATATTTACATTTGTTGGAGAGGACTGTGGTTGCTATTACAAAAATAGCTGAATTGAATGAAGAAATTTATTAATACTTCTAAAAAAATTCACTGCTCCAACTGTGGTACTTCAATGTTAATTGGTTATACTTAAAAAGAAAATACTGCAAGGTACTTATATAAGATACAACCTGACTTAGCAGATTAATTTATAAAAATATATTCTTCCATTATCTCATGGCTTAAAAAATCAAGAAAAGCATTATATCTTAAAAAGAGAATTCATGCAATGATTTTTAAGCACTATATTTGGTATACCATTACCACCTTAATCACAATTCCATCCATCCCTATATCAAAAGGCAGCACTGGTAACCTTGATTGTGTCATATACACTAACATTTTAAAAAGGGCCAATCTTGGTTAAATATTTCCACACATTATCTACACCCACTATTCTTATCCTTTCTTCTCCAGAGGAGAGCATCCTGGACCCAGGCCCTCATCTGGTGTTTGCCTGTAGTTCATTCTTGGGAAAGAATGATCAAAATGACTGAATTACAGTTAATGTTTTGATTCAAGAATATGGCAGTGAAGAAGCCATTGTTTTTGAAAATTAGACTTAATAGTATTTTTCATGCTAAATTCCAAAAGCTTAATAATTTGTTATCTAGAGGAAAAAACCATCATCTTTTTCATATTATTTAAAAAGAAAACAAGAAAGGTCAACTTTATGCCCCATGAAAATAAAAATAAACTCACATGAACTTATTAATGATGCTTACTGAAGACAATAAAAGTGACTTCAAAATTCCAAAAACCATTTTTAACATATACTGAAATACAGAGGTAGAAAGTGTATTTATTATATTTCCCTGTTAAGTCTAATAATATAATTCTCTATCACTTACAAATATAATTTGCTTTATATGTCAAACTATCCTACAGTTCCATATGGATTATCTACTTTTATTTACCAATTCTGCATTTTACAGTACCTACAATTATATTTTGATTCTGGACAACCACTTGCAAATTATTCCTAACTCCACCATGAATAGGTTGCAAATGGTATGTTGATGAAATGTTTTCAGCAGCTTTCTAGGTCTCAAAGCAAGAGGCCAATCAATAGATTATTGGTAAATCCACACTACTTAAATTACAGTGATGCCTTTTTATGTGGCTGAATCATACAAGATGACAAGAGAGCTATGCTGTATTAGGCATTACTCCGTTATCACAGCAGTGTTTCTTATGTAGCAATACACCTATACCACTGGATAGCCCTGAGATGATTTTAGAGGGGGTGTGAGCTGGATGAACAATGTTTCATAGTTACATGTTTTAATGTGAAATGTGATTGCTCAATAAAAAAAAAAGCTAGGGCTAAAAAGGTGAAAAGATTTTAAAAATAATAAGTAAACAATGGCATAGGATATACACATATATATGAGATCAGGAAGGTGTAGCACATTGAGGAAGCATTGTCTTCAGGAATGATTTGACTCTGACTGCCTGTATTAACGAGCCACATGGTGAAGGGTTTTCCTCTTCTGTAAATTCTGAGTTGCTTATTTGAGACTGCAAATCTGAAAGCACTGAGTACATTGAACTTACTTTAAAAGGGCTTCCCACAATGGTGAGGAAGTTCGGAAGCATATGAGGGTCATGCCATTCCTACAGGAGAAAGAGGACTACAAAGGCACATTACATATGTTGGTGGTGTTGCAGCATTCAAATAAAAGTAATCTAAATATTACCATTGGCAAGTAATTAATCTCATAATAGTCTTTCATAAAAAAGAAGGTAATCTTGTGCATTAGGTGCTCTTGATTCTGGAACCGCCTGCACATAAGTGTCACTAACATGGACCCACTGGCCCACTGATTCATTGTCAGGTTCTTTCTCACCAGGCCCAGTCTTCTTTCCAGTGAGATATTCTGATAACTTCCTGGAGGGTGTTCTTGCTTTCACATAAGCCGAGTAGTGCCCTCCTCTCGTGGAGCCACTGAGACTACAGAGAACTTCATCACCCACACTTACATCCTTACAAGTAGCAGAACAGAATGGTGCTAAATCAAGCATAAGTGGAAAACCTACATGTCTGTTGACTTTAGGAAGACTCAAGCCAGCCTGGTGGAATCTTCAGATGGAGAATTGGGATAGGAGGAACGGCAGAAAGAGCAATTGCTTCCTGGCATTAGCATGAACCCCTCTGCTTTCTTCTCCGCAGAACTGATTTCCTTTGGATACTCCTGCTTCTTCTCAGTACAGTTCTCACACAGAAGCTTGTTGTTCCCCATAAGTAATTCCACAGACGTAAACTGGTAGCGACAGGACTGAACTGAACAGTCTTTGGAAGTAGTGATGTAGCTCTGAGAGAGGGTCTGAAAAGCATGCTGGGGACTGCGAGGCCTCATATGCTCCTCCCCTGCAAAACCTAACTTATTTGGAATTCTAAGTGGCTGCTTTTCTCTGTCAAAATCTCCATCTCCAATTTCAGGGCTGCTCAAAGTTCAGAAATGGCGTTAGCCACTCCCTCTTCACTATGGTCGGTCTCCTTAGCGGATGGCAGTGTCCCCTCTGTGTGTGCGCAGGGTCTGCCGCGGGACCTGCACTGCCCCGCCTGCTTAGAAGTGCTTTCGACTCGGAGGCCTCACTGTGGGCCTCAACACTGCTCTCAGAACCGCTGGCTTCTTTTCCGCTGCCGTCGCTGGGGCTTTCGCTGGGACCCATTGCGCCGGCAGACACTGAAGGAGAGCCATCCATGCCCAAGTCCGCATTTTCCTGGTACGTGAAAATGGTTTTTCTCCTGCGGGTGAGAGTTTTCTTTCACGTTTTCTGTCATGAATTTGCTGATTCTTATCTTTAGAAGGACAGTGTTTCTTGGCAGGTCTGGGTTGGTGAGTATTTCCGTGGTAACCGTGCCACTGTACTGATCATGATCTCTTCCTGTGAACTTCTGTGTTGACTCAGTCTTCCCACAGCACAGGCTTTGAGACCCTTTCTTCTATTATAGGAAGGGAAATACCAATGAAAGGATCTTCCGTGGTGGAGATAGTTGCACATTCTTCCACATTACTGTGCTAGTCAGTTCACCAATAAAGATCCGATCTAGGAAGTTCATTTTCACACCTTTTCCATCTGCTTTGACCTTTTCCTAGTTGCATCAGCAGCAGCTTTAGTAGTTGGGTTGTTAAATGCCTTTAGAACACTAGCTTGTATTCTCTTCGTTTCTTCTGTCCTCACTACATCCCGCAGGTAATGGAGAAGCTCCTGACTGTCCTGTGGTTGGAAATCTTTAAATCGAGGTGCCTTCTGGCAAAGCTGATTGAAAAGAACTTCTGGAGAAAGTGGTCCTTTTTCAGTCTCCCTCATGCTGTGCAGAAACAGGAACAAGGCTGAGGTCAGTGGGCCAGGGCTTGGAAGTTCCACCACCAGTGGGTCCAGCTGAGAGTCTGAGGAAGGAAAAATCTTGAATTTTGTACCGTTTTCTTTCATCTCATTCATAAGTTCAGTCAGGATATAAGTCTGTGACAAGTTCTGAATGACCGCATTAAAAAAGCAAGTATTTCCTAAATTCTTAATTCCTTTTACAGATGGTCCACTGCTACCTTTTCTTCCTTTCTTTATTTCACTCGCTTCACATTTTTCTTCACAAAGTTTCATGAGCCTAGAAACTGCACTTGTTTGTGTTTTAGAAACATGTTTCTGAAGAGAATCAATGGATGATGATTGCGAATCAAAGGATGATGTCCAGTTATATCCATTTTGTTCCAACTGATTTCATTTTTTTACTACTGTGTAGTATTCCATGGTATATATACCCCATAATTTATCTGGTCTTCAGTTGATGGGCATTTGGATTGATTAGATATCTTAGCTGTTGTGATTTGAGCTGCAATAAACATGGAGTACAGATAACTCTTGCATGTGCAAATTTCATTTCCACTGGGCAAAATCCCAGGAGTGGAGTGGCTGGGTTATATGGTAGTTCTATATTCAGATTTCTGAAGTATCTCCAACTGTCTTCCACAGTGGCTGTACCAGTTTACATTCCCACCAACAGTGAGTTGGGGTACCTTTTTATGCACATTCTTGCCAGGATTTATTGTTTGTTGATTTCTATATGAAAGACATTCAAATGGGGTGAGGTGAAACTTCAATGTGGTTTTAATTTGTATTTCCATGATAGGTAGTGGTCCTGAGGATTTTTTCAGGTGTCTGTTGGCCATTTGGATTTCCTGTTTTGAAAAATAAAATAACTGTTTAAGTCCTTTGCCTATCTCTTAACTGGGTTGTTTCTTTTATTGTTGCTTAGGTTCTTCAGTTCTTTGTATATTCTGGTTATTAATCCTTTATCAGTGGCATAGTTTGCAAATAATTTCTCCCATTCTTTGGTGGCCTCTTCACTTTGCTGAGTGCTTCCTTTGCAGTGCAGAAGCTAATAATCCCACTAGCCAATTTTGGCTTTGATTCTCTGGGCATCTGGGGTCTTTTCCAAGAACTCTTTGTCTATGCCAGTTGAAGAGACTATCCTTGCTCCAGGGATTGATTTTAGCTCCTTTGTCAAAGATAAATTGGTTGTAGATACATGGATATATTTCTGGAATTTCTATTCTGTTTCATTGGTCTGTCCATCTGTTTTCCCGCCAGTACCTGGATGTTTTGATGATACATGTCCTGCAGTAAATCTTGAAATCTGGCATTGTGATGCATCTGACTTTGTTTTTGTTGTGTAAGATTGTTTTAGCTATTCACATCTCTTGTGTTTCCATATGGATTTCAGTGTCATTTTCTCTATGTCTGAGAAGAATGTCCTTGGTAGTTTTATTGGTATAACATTAAATCTGTAAATTGCTTTTGGCAGTATGGTCATTTTGATGATATTGATTCTTCCATTCCATGAACAGGGACAAATCTTGCATGTATTGTGTCGTCTTCTATTCTTTTTTA
Organism: Oryctolagus cuniculus; assembly: GCF_964237555.1. Lineage (NCBI taxonomy): Eukaryota > Metazoa > Chordata > Mammalia > Lagomorpha > Leporidae > Oryctolagus > Oryctolagus cuniculus. The sequence continues at coordinate 1,273,842 of NW_027208203.1, read as the reverse complement.
ATCATTTGTAATCCCCATGATAGAGAGCTTTGAAATCCCTCTTTTAAATTATCTATTGTGATAATCATATGGTTTTTGCTTTTCAGTTTGTGAATATGATGTATCACATTGATTTGCAAATAGTGAACCTTTTCTGCATTCCTGTGATAAATCCCACTTTATCTGGGAGAATGATCTTTCTGATGTGTTGTTGGATTCAATTGACCAGTATTTTGTTGGGGATTTTTATATCAATGTTTCTCTGTTGTATTTTTTTCAGGTTTAATAATTAAGGTGATGCTGGATTCATAGAAGGAGTTTAGAAGGATTCCCTCTCTCTGAATTGTTTTGAATAGATTGAGAAGAACTAGAGTTAGTTCTTCCTTAAATGTCTGGTAGAATTCAGCAATGAAGCCATCCAGTCCTGTGCTTTTCTTTGCTGGGAGGGTCGTTATTCTTGATTAAATTTCTATCTTGGTTATTGGTCAGTTTGGGTTTTCTGTGTCTTCATGGCTCAATTTAGGTAAATTGCATGAGTCCAAAAATCTAACCATTTCTTCTAGGTTTCCCAATTTGTTGGCATACTGCTCTTTGTGGTAATTTCTGATGATTCTTTTTTATTTCTGGGGTATCTGTCATTATATTTCCTTTTTCATCTCTACTTTTATTTCTTGGTCTTCTTCCTCTTTTTGCTTACTTAAGCCAATGTTGTGTCAATTTTTTTTTTCAAAAAACCTGCTGTTCATTTTGCTGATCATTTGTATTCTTTTTTTGTTCAATTTCGTTTATTTCTTTTCTAGTTTTACGTATTTCTTTTCTCCTACTAGTTTTGGGTTTGGTTAGTTGTTTTTCATCTAGGTCCTTGAGATGCATGGATAGCTCAACTATTTGGTGCCTTTCCAATTTCTTCATGTAGCCACCAGTTGCTATAAACTTTCCTCTTAACACTTCTTTTGCTGTATCCCATAAGTTTTGATGTATTGTATTGTCATCTTCACTCATTCCAGAAATTTTTTTATTTCTTCAATGACCCACTGTTCATTTAGGAGCATATTGTTCAGTCTCCATGTGTTTCCATATGTTCTAGAGATTCTTGAGTTGTTGATTTCCAGGTTAATTTCATTGTGGTTATAGAAGAAGCATAGTATGATTTCAGTCTTTTGAATTGCTGAGACTCGCTTTGCAGCCTAGTATGTGGTCTATCCTAGATCAGTACACATTGTATGCATGAATTAAAATTTCACTCTGTAGGCCATACATGTGTATAATTAATGTTATGAAATAAACTCCAAACAGTATCTTACTTGGTGTATAAGTTTAAGGAGTGTTAAAACATTTACATTAGTTTCACGTCTAATATTATTGTCTTTGGAAGTAGTTTATTAAGACTAACATAATCTGGAAATAACAGAATTGGTGTTTTATTATGCTAAGTGGAGTGATTAGGAGGTAGTACTTTGGCCAGCGCCATGGCTCAATAGGCTAATTCTCCACCTGCAGCACCAGTACTCTGGGTTCTAATCCTGGTTGGGCACCAGTTCTGTTCTGGTTGCTCCTCTTCCAGTCCAGTTCTCTGCTGTGGCCCGGGAGGCAGTGGAGGATGGCCCAGATCCTTGGGCCCTGCATCCACATGGGAGACCAGGAGGAAACACCTGGCTCCTGGCTTTAGATTGCCGCAGCACGCTGGCCGTAGCGGCCATTTGGGGGGTGAACAAATGGAAGGAAGACCTTAAAAAAAAAAGGAGGTAGTACTTTACCTTAAGTTGATGCTAAATACATCTTTTAAATTGTTTCACATAATAAAAATGAAGTATTTCTTTAAGTGTATTTGGAATTAATTTGAATTAGGCAATATCAAATAAGAAATATGGAATTAAATGTTAATTTAGGTGCAAAAATTTCTTAAATATGTGTAATTCTTTCATACTGAATATTGCCCATTGAATTGTAAGACCCCTTGTCTTTAGGGTCTCAAGTATTTTTGAACCAAATTGAGCAAAATATGTGCAACCTTGTCTTGTTTGTCTTCACTTTCTTCTGTGAAGCCCAAAGTCAGGAGCCTCTCTGCCCAGCCATAATATTTCAAGTGAGTATTCCATGCCTGTCATATTTTTGGAGCTCTATAACCATAAGCACAGTCTAATATAAACACATTTTTATTAATCCCTAAATTATTATTTACAGTAACTCCTCATCCACCATTAACCCCAGACTGCCTTTAACCTAAACTCTGTCTCCAGAGTTGGCCATTTCTTTTTTTTGGATATGTTACAATGTGTGGGGGTTGGCTTCTGATTCTTCTCTTCTGTAAAAAAATATTTTGTAACTACTTCCCAGGAATTATATCCTACAGAAAACAAGAAATAACAAGAAATACTATACATTAATATGCACATCTATGTAAGGACACATGTAATGTATTATATATAACAATGAGATAATATATGTAATATAAATAGCCTACATTGGTTGAAATATTTCATACATATATTAAAGGTATACCTCAGAACTTTAAGGACATTGTTAATGATGCTATATCATAAAGTTGGAAAATAGTTTAATAGCCAATAAATAAATTAATAAATTATAATACATATAGAATAATGTGGTATGCATCCATTTTCAAAATGAGGATAGATCTATATTATACTGATTATTAGACCATTTCAGTATATTTAAAAGCCTTTGGTTTGATGACACAACTTAGTAAATTTAGTTAATAATATTTGAGATATCTTTTGATGTGCAAAGAAAAGCCCCATGCTACTCTGGCTTTCTGATCTGTTTCTAAAAAATGACTAATCATGAGATTTTTGGATTTTCCTCCCAATGCATTAATGCTCAAATGATAAACACTCAAATTAGTTGACTATTGTTGAGGGATTGCATACAATGTTACATACTCTCTAAACATTTCTGAATGATGGATAAAACCTATTAAAACATATCAAAGGATCTTTGATCTAAGCATAGCACTGGCAAACCTTTTCATAAATAGTCATAAAGTAAATACTTTATGGTTTATGAACCATAATATCTCTGTTGTTGCCTAAAATATGTATAGACTGTAAGTAAACAGGTGTGATTGTATTCCAACAAAATACAAAGATAGAAAGGAGCTGGATTTGGACCAAAAGGACTGCTAATGCAGTGACTCTTCCTGCTCAGAACACCGTGCATGCGTGTCACTACCCATTTTAGAGACAGCAATGTGTGCCACACCACGTTTCTCAAGAGGGAGCTCAAATAAAGCTTCAAAGCTTTACATATATAATAAGATTACTTTCTACATTTCCTTTTTTAAAACAATTAAAAATTTAATATGATTAAGATCTTTTATCTTTGACTAGGAAAGAATTAGATGATGTGTACCAAGCCTTTGAGATTTTTCAATCTTTGTGTGGTATTAGAAGTCTAAACAAAATGACAACTAGTACACTTAATACATATTTGGGAATTGTCAAGAGGTCCTTTTATTCTCTAACTTTAGGAATGTATCCTTCAGTGCCTTGGTCTGCCTTTTAGTGCTACATATTCATTTCACAGTTTATTTTATTTTATTTATTAATTTTTGACAGGCAGAGTTAGACAGTGAGAGAGAGAGAGACAGAGATAAAGGTCTTCCCTCCATTAGGTCACCACCCAAGTGGCCGCTACGGCCAGCGCACTGGGCCGATCTGAAGCCAGGAGCCAGGTGCTTCTCCTGGTCTCCCATGTGGGTGCAGGGCCCAAGCACTTGGGGCATCCTCCACTGCCTTCCTGGCCCACACCAGAGAGCTGGACTGGAAGAGGAGCAACCAGGACAGAATCCAGCACCCCAAGCAGGTTTAGAACCCGAGGTGCTGGTGCCACAGGTGGAGGATTAGCCTAGTGAGCCACAGTGCCGGCCCATTTCACAGTTTAAAAACTGTGAAGTGTTGCAAATATAATTCATAATTATTATTTAAGGATTAGAAAACACAGATAAAGGATGATTAGATCATGTATGATTGTCACTCAGTACTTTTTTTCCAAATCAGTAACAACAACTTTAATTTGCTCGGGTGTGGGTGGTCAGTCCTCCCTCAGGGTGGGCCGGCAGCTGGCCCTGGATGCAGCACGCCGGTGCCACCCTCACATGGCAGCTGCCAGAATCCGTGCAGCTCCCAGGTAGGAGCTCTCGGGGTGCTGGGTAGGTTTGGTTTCTGACCAAGGGCAGCGAGTTGCGGTGTGTGCAGCCCCTCGGCGCTCTCTGTACCGGTGCTGCCTCCTCCTTGGCCCTGCTGGGCCTCTGCCCCCTGAGTCGGGCAGGAGCTTCCCAGAGCCCTGGGCCTGGGTGAGCCGCGGCCATCCTAGAACAGGTTGTTGGGCTCACAGCCTTCCATCTCCAGCAGCTCTGGCCAGCCCTCATATTTGTGTCTGGGTTGTTCTTCAGGTATTCCTCAAAGGGGCTTTTGCTCTTGAGTTCTCGGCCCCCAGGAACACCCAGCTATCGCAGCAGCCCAGCTGTGTGGCATAGGAGCTGCCGAGGTCAGAGAGGAGCTTCCTGATGTCGTCATTCATCTTGGTCCCTGGGTCATCGTAGGAGGCCACCAGCACCAACGTGCCCATTGGAACTTCTTTAAGGAATCGCACTGGAGTCTTGGTGTCTCCAGTACATGTCGAAGGAGTTGTGTCTCGGCACCAGTCCCATGGTCCCGTTCACCAGGGTAATGTTCAGGCCTCTGCCCACGTTGTTTTTCACTGGACTCAGGATAATGTGGTTTTCAAAGCACATGGAGGGGCCCACGGCATTGGCAGCCCGCTGGAGATCAAAACGCAAAGCTGGCCGGGCAGGGCTTGCTGAGGCCACACTTGGTCTTCGCCACCTGGTTCTCCTTGGTGGCCAAGCCCATCCAGCACGGCAGATGGGATGCCTGCATGTTTGAAGCTGATGTAGCTGCGCACAAAGAACAGCGTGGTGACCAGGACAAAAGTGAACGCCTGGAGGCGTGCAGACCTGAGACTCATCCTGTGCAGGCAAGGAGCAGCTTCGGGTCAGGATGGGTCTTCCTGAGACTGGATCGCGTGGGCTGCCCGCGGCGGGCCCACAGGCGGCCGCGGTGGCATCAAGGGCGCTCTGGGGAGCCCCGTGGCTGCCGCTGCCGCGAAGCAGGAGAATTTCGGCTGCGTCGTGGCCAACCGCTTCCATCTGCCGCTGGACGACGAGTCGGACCCCTTCGACATCCTGCTCAAGGCCGAGCGCCAGTGCCAGCAGCAGCTGCAGCACAAGAGGCGCGACGAGGGGGCTGCGGCGGCTGTGGCTGGAGCCGGTGGCCGTGGGGGCCAGAGCCCAGCCGCGGCCTTGGCCACAGACCTGGCGCGAGGAGGGAGTCCCAGAAGGAGCGCAAGAGCCTCCTGGCCCCGCGCTCAGCAGCCCGACAGCCCCGGCGGCGGCCCGCCAGCCACTTGCCCAGAAACGAACTCCCAGAAGAGGGGAGCAGCAAGGACGGACTGACAGCCAGCGCAGGGGTGACGCTTGATGGAGCAGAGCGGAGACCCTACAGGGAATCCCGCCCCTGTGAGACCGAGAGGCAGGTGGACTGCACAGCTGAGACGTTTACAGATGAAAACCAGTGGACAGCTTTGATCGTGAGAGGCCTCTTCCAGGGCGTGGAGGCCCGAGAGGGGGCATGCGAGGCAGAGGCAGGGGCAGTCCCCGAAACAGAGCCTTTGATGCTGTCGACCAGAGGGAAGACAAGATTTTGAAAGATATGGCGGGAATGATAAAACAGCAGTCAGAACTGAAGACAACATGGGCTATGGAGTGCGCACTTGGGCGTCAGGGAAAGACACCCGTGACATGGAGCCGACCGCAGTGATGGAGGAGTCCCAGGACTCTGGAGCAGGAAACCCCAAGCAAAGTCCCTGAGTCAGAGGTAGAAGAAGAAACTCAAGTTCAAGAGGTGACCTTAGATGAGTGGAAGAATCTTCAAGAACAGACCAGACCAAAGTCCGAGTTGAACACCCGGAAGCCAGAATCAACTGTCCCTTCCAAAGCAGTGGCAATTCACAAGTCAAAATACAGAGATGCTGTGGTAAAGGATGACAAAGAGGACGACTCCCATGTTTTCCAGAAAGCTGCAAATGACATCACGTCCCAGCTGCAGATTAATTTTGGTAACCTCGCTTGTCCCGGGAGTGGAGCCAGAGGCGGCCCAGGGGAGGCAGGAGAAGGATCCGAAGGGCAGAGAACTGTGGGCCCAGAGCTGAAGTGGTGACAGGAGACGTGGCTCTCAACCCCCACGACCCCAGGACTTCCATTCCTGGCCTGAGGAGACTCAGCTTGCAGTCTCTGAGGACAATAGATGTCGTTTTTCTGGAGCCTGGATTCCTTGCACTTTGTTTGGTCTGGGTGTGGGAGGCGGCACTGTCCTGGGGAGGGGAGGGCTGGCCATGTTTGCCAAAGGCTCTCTGGGTGGAGTTGAGGTGTGCAGACTGGAGGGACTCGCATGGGAAGCAGCCTGTCAGGCCGGGGGCGAGCTGTGGGGACCCCCAGCTGTGCCCCGCAGTGCAGAGGGCCACGGAGAACTTGACCAACTCATTTCAAGCGGTCACAGCCTAGTTTTCAAAGACCAACAAACTGGAACCCAAGTGTACTCACTGCTGACTTGTGACTGTTACACTCTGCCGGGGCTCCTGAGTTCTGGTTGCCATCTAGACAGCGGTTTGAAAATGCTGTTGTGCAGCCACTGGTCACCACTCTGTGACAGAGAAGTGGAAAAAATGGTGATTTTAATGGTGAGTTAAACTACCTCATGGTGCGTGCGTGTGTGTGTATGTGTGACACACTTAGTGCTTATGCGCACTGTGAGAGTACTGCCTTTCCTCGCTGTCATAAATATTGTTTCCCTTTACTCCTTAACTCATTCCAGTAATTTCCAATCCCAGGATCCCGTCAAAGCTTGTTCTCTCCAAGTTAATACTTATTTTTACAAAATTAGAGGTCATTTATTCAGTGTCATTTTATGTAACCTGTCAGTAGTATTGTTCTGAACAGAAAACCCTCCTCCAAAATAGCTTCCTCATTTGTTTTTCAAAATATCTTTCTGTCGGCCTGTGCTGTGGCTCAATAGGGTAATCCTCCGCCTGTGGTGCCAGCACCCCAGGTTCTAGTCCCAGTCGGGGTGCCGGATTCTGTCCCGGTTGCTCCTCTTCCAGTCCAGCTCTCTGCTGTGGGCCAGGAATGCAGTGAAGGATGGCCCAAGTGCTTGGGCCCTGCACCCGCATGGGAGACCAGGAGAAGCACCTGGCTCCTGGCTTTGGATCGGCCCAGTGAACCTGCCGCAGTGGCCACTGGGGGGTGAACCAATGACCTTTCTCTCTGTCTCTCTCTCTCACTGTCCACTCTGCCTGTCAAAAACAAACAAACAAAAAAATCTTTCTGTCTAGGGAGTGATTTTATTTCACTTGTCAAATATTAGTTGGTTGCCAATATGTGAGTTCATGTCTGGGGTTTCTATTCTGTCTCATTGGTCAACATGTGTATTTTTGTTCCAGTACCAGGTTGTTTTAATTATAACAGCCCTCTAGTATGTCTTGAAATCTGGTATTGTGATGCCTCAAGCTTCATTTTTATTTAAGATTGCTGTAAGTATTTGGGGTCTTCTATTTTTCCATATGAATTTTAGGATCTTTTTTTTTCTATAATTGTGAAGAATATCTTTGGTGTCTTGATTGGGATTGCTTTGGATTTATCGATTACTTGGGGTTGTATGGACATTTTGATGATATTAATTTTTCCAATCTATGAACATGGGATAACTTTCTATTTTGTGTCTTTTATTTCTTTCTCTTTTTTAAAAATGATTGTAATAATTTATTTGGGAGGTAGATTTACAGTGAGAGGGAGAGACAGAGAAATGTCTTCCATCCACTGGTTCACTCCTCAATTGGCCACAAAGGCTGGAGCTATGCCAATCCAAAGCCAGAAGCCAGAGGCCTCTTCCAGGTCTCCCACATGGGTGCAGGGACCTAAGGACTTCGGCCGTCTTCCATTTCTTTCTTTCCCTGCCCATAGCAGACAGCTGAATTGGAAGAGGAGCAGCTGGGACTTGAACCATCATCCATTTGGGATGCCAGTGCCTCAGGCCAGGGCATTAAACTGCTGTGCCACAATGCTGGCTCCTCTAATAGTCTTTTTTTTTTTTTTTTGACAGGCAGAGTGGACAGTGAGAGAGAGAGACAGAGAGAGAAAGGTCTTCCTTTGCCGTTGGTTCACCCACCAATGGCCGCCGCTGCAGCCGGCGCACCGCGCTGATCCTGGCAGGAGCCAGGAGCCAGGTGCTTTTTCCTGGTCTCCCATGGGGTGCAGGGCCCAAGCACCTGGGCCATCCTCCACTGCACTCCCTGGCCATAGCAGAGAGCTGGCCTGGAAGAGGGGCAACCGGGACAGAATCCGGCGCCCCAACCGGGACTAGAACCCGGTGTGCCGGCGCCGCAAGGTGGAGGATTAGCCTATTGAGCCACGGCGCCGGCTCTACTCTAATAGTCTTTTATTAGAGTCTTTCAGTTTGTTTATATAAAGGATCATATCAAATGCAAACAGGGATAATTGTGCTTCTTTTTTTTCCAATTTGTATCATTTTGATTTGTTTTTCTTACCTAATTTATCTGGCTAAAGCTTCCAGAAGTATACTGAAAATAATGGTGAAAATGGTTGTCATTGGCTCCAGATTTAGTGGAAATCTTCCCAGCTTATCCCCATTCAATATGATGCTGCCTGTGGTTTAGTCATATATTGCTTTGATTGTGTCATGGTATGTTTCTTCTCTATGCAATTTTTAAAGTGTCTTTTCATGAAAAGATGTGGTATTTCATCAAATGTTTCTCTGCATCTATTGAGATAATCATATGGCTTTATCTTTCATTTTGTTGATTTTAAATAACACATTTATTGATTTGTGTATGTTGAACCACCCCTGCATCCCTCAAATCAATTCCACTTTGGATAGATGATCTTGTTGATGTATTGCTGGACTCTATTTGATACTATTTTATTGAGAATTTTTGCATCTTGTCCACTAGGGATATTAGTGTGTAGTTCTTTTTTATTGCATCTTTGTGCTTTTGTAATTAAGGAAATGCTGGTCTCAAAGAACAGGTTTGGATTGATTCTATCCTTTTCAATTGTTTTGAATAATATAAGAATGGGGATCAGTTCTTCCTTTAAAGTTTGGTAGAATTCAGTCTCTTCAGGGCTGGCACTGTGGCATAGAAGGTTAAGCTTCTACTTGCAGTTTCTGCATCCCATATAGGTGCTGGTTCAAGCCCCAGCTGTGCCACTTCCAATCCACCTTTGTGCTAATTCCCCTTGGGCCCTTACACCCATGTGAAAGACTCAGGAGAACCTCAGCAATGCTGGCTTTGGTTTGTCCCAGCCCCGGCCATTGCAGAGAAACCATCTGGGGAGAGAACCAGTAGATTGATTCTCTCTCTCTTTTCTCTCTCTCTCTCTGTCTCTCTCTTCCCCCTAATTTCCCTGTCTTTTTCTCTCTGTATCTCTGCCTTTTAAATAAATAAATAATATTTTAAAACTGAATCCAGTCTTTTCTACAATAGTATTTGGAAAGTTGGATTTCACATGCTGAAGTTTGAAACCAGTTTGCTCCAACTCACAATGGATCAAGCATCTAAACCTAATACCCAAAACCATCACAATTACTAGAGAAGAACATAGAGGAAAGTCTACAATCTATTGGCCTAGGCAAACAATTCTTGGGTAAGATCCCAGAAACATGGGTAATAAAACAAACACAAATAGACAAATGTGATTACATCAAGCAAAAAGTTGCTGTGCAAAAAATGAAATAATTAACAAAGTGAAGAGGTAATCAACAAAATGGGAAAAATATTTTCAAAATATACATCCAATAAAGGATTAACATCCAGAATATATAATAAGCTCAAGAAATTTAATAACAAAACACACTCCAGTCAAAAAATGGACAAATGGCATGAACAAGAATTTTTCTAAGGATGAAATAAAAATGGCCAACAGATGACAAAAAATTCAGAATCACTAGTCATCAGGAAAATGCAAATAAAAATGACAATGAGGTGTCACCTCTTCCCAGTAGAATGGCTATCATCCAAAAATCGAAAATGACAAATATTGGCCTTAATCATAAATATTCTGAAATAAACATAAAACTGTCACTCATTTATCTAGTTTTCTATTGCCTTTCTAGTGTATTCATCATAGTCCGTTTTTTCTCATTCCCCTCTTTTTAAACATAGAATTGTTCTAGAGGGCAATCTTTGATATTCTTTCTAATGATTTTTACTACCTTGTATGTACTAATGATTTCCAAATTTGTATCTCTAGCCCAGGAACCCTCCTTCATTTCAGATTAGTATATCATACTGCCTACTTGAGATCTCTCTTTGGATACCAGTTGTGTAATTAAATCTTAACAAGTCCAAAATGTTACTAATGTTATTCTTTCTCATACCTGTCCCTTATATAGTCTTCCTACTTAAAACCCTTAAAAGTAAAAATCTACTTTTAAAAAAAAGTACTTTTTAAAATTAGTTTTAAAAGTAAAATCTACTGTACATGTTACAACCTGTCTTCTGGCCAGAATCCCTGGATTCGAATTGAGAATCTGCTAAGGGTGGGCTGTCTGAGTTTAGGCAAATCACTTGGCCTTCTTGTACTTAGTTACTTCCTTTACAAGATGCCTAATTTTACCTAACTCACAGAACTGTGAGGATTGACAATGGTTTAACACAGGAGCAATGCTTAATACAACAGTTTGTAATTGTGTATTATGTACTGAAAAATCTATTATCATCAATACTAAGGGTTTCTCTCCCAGTGACACCTTCCTATATAGATTTTAGTGACACAGAATCTTGAAAATAGCAATGACAATCAAACCTGGCTTATTTATTCCTACATATAATAAAAGTAATACTGTCTTTTCTCTTTTGCTTTGTTAGAAAGTTTGACATAAAGTTATCTATTATTAGTAGTGTTATTTTCCTTGTTCCTACATGTTGCTCTTATAGTTAACCCCACTTGGAGAGTGTTACTGTACATTAAATCACTTAGTGGAGTACTTAAGAGGTAGAGGTAGTGCTTTATCTTAAATTGATGCTAAGTACATCTTTTAAATTGTTTCACCCACAAAAAATGAAGTATTTCTTAAGTGCATATGAATTACAATATATGGAATTCCTGGACCTGCTGTTCCAGCTGGAGCTGAGCCACACCAGCAAGGCCAACACCCTCTTTTGTAGCAACTCTCTGGCCTCCAACTCCATGGAGTCAGGTGGGGGCTGCGACAGGACGCGGGCGCAGGGGACCCTGCGGGAGTGGAGTGACCCTCTGGACCATGACCTGGAGGCTCAGCTCCTCTCCCGGCACCTGCGGGGCATGGAGCCTGCGCCACGGGAGAAGTGTCGGGAGCTGTCTGCAATATCAAATAAGAAACATGGAATTAAATGTTAATTTTGGTGTAAAAATTTCCTAAATGATAGTTCTTTCATACTAAACATTGTCCATTGAACAGTAAGGGCCCCTTTGTTTATGGTCTTAAATATTTTTGAACCAAAATGAGCAGAGTATGTGAAACCTTGTCATATTTGTTTGTCTTTAGTTTCTTCTGTGAATCCCAAAGTCAGGAGTCTCTCTGCCCAGCCATAATGTTTCAAGTGAGTATTCCATGCTTTGTCATATTTTTGGAGTTCAGTGATCATAAGTACAGTCTAATATGAATGTATGTTCATTAATCACCAAATTCTTCATATTATTTACAATAACTCCTCATCCACCAGTATCCCCAGACAGGCATTAATCTAAACTCTATCTCCAGAGATCCACCATTCTTTTGGATATGCTACAATGTGTGGAGTTTGCTTCTGATTTCCTCTTTAAAATATTTTGACATTCATTATTTTTGTGGTCTTTCATTTCTTAATTGATTTGTATTGCCAAATAGTATGCCATTATAAAAGATATACTGCACACTGGCTTTCTTACACATTAGTGTTTGGGTTGCTTTCATATTTGGCTTTCATGAATATTGCTGCAGTGAGCCTTTATTGGTGTGTGGATTTTGTATCTTTTAGTGGCATACCTGGGAGATAAACTACTGAGGCAATAAACAGTCCCATGTAGAACAAGCTGAGAAACTGCCGAATTGCTGTCCATAGTGGCTGCACTGGAAGTTTATGAGGGTTCCATGCTCTTCATGTTCCTGGCAACATTTGTCTTTGGCTGAATCAGTCATTTTACTGTATAGGAATTGATATATTTCCCAAGATTTGATTGCATTTCCAATGACTAATTATAATCACATTTTTTGCTGTATTAAAATTAAAATGTCTTACTGAAATCACTGCTTTGTTTTAAAAATTGTGTGTTCTTATATTTTTCTTTTCTAGTATAAAATGCAATTTTTTAAATTTCTTAGTAATATTTTCACTTTGACGCTACATTGAATGCTAATGCTAATTATATTTTCATGATGTTCATTGCTACTCTACAGAAATATGATTGATGCTTATGTATTTATTTTATATTCTGAACATCACTGAGTTTTACTTAGGGATTTTAGTGAATACCTCAGAATGTCTTTTGCTTGCAAATATGTCTTAGATGTTACAAGTCACGTTTGCTCTTTTGTATGCAATCTGGAGTTTTTTTCTTTTGTGTGTGTGATTTCTTTAGCACAATGTTCCATTACACTGTTGAATAGAAATGTTAAAATATCTATACCTTGGCCAGTGCGGCGGCTCAATAGGCTAATCCTCTGCCTTGCGGCACCAGCACACCAGGTTCTAGTCCCGGTCGGGGCACTGGATTCTGTCCTGGTTGCCCCTCTTCCAGGCCAGCTCTCTGCTATGGCCAGGGAGTGCAGTGGAGGATGGCCCAAGTGCTTGGGCCCTGAACCCCATGGGAGACCAGGATAAGCACCTGACTCCTGCCTTTGGATCAGCGTGGTGCACCAGCCACAGCACGCTGGCCGTGGCGGCCATTGGAGGGTGAACCAACAGCAAAGGAAGAGCTTTCTCTCTGTCTCTCTCTCTCACTGTCCACTCTGCCTGTCAAAAAAAAATCTATGCCTTATTCATATTGTATAGGAATTTAGTATAGATTTTCCATAGGTTCTTGAATGTTTTCCATTTTACATTCCCACAAACAATTTTATATATATTTCCTTTCCTCCACATCTGCTTCAGTACTTGTTAATTTTTTTATTCTTCTGTAATAGCCACTTTTACATATGTGAAGTCATAACTGTTATGGTCTTGATTAGCAATGCTGAGACCCCATGAAGTAAAACAGCAGATGGGAGTGTTAGTATATGATCTTGCTAAAGTAAATAGAATTAAAGTTATTTTAAAATATTTTTAAATATTTCTTTCATTATTTGAAAGGCAGTTACACAGAGAGGACAGAGAGACAGATCTTCCATCCACTGGTTCACTCCCCAAGTAGCTCAATGGCTGAGGCATGGCCAGGCCAATGCCAGGAGCCAGAAGTCAATCTGGGTCTCTCATGTTGGTTTCAGTGGCTCAAGTACTTGGGCCATCTTCCACTGCTTTCCCATGCCATGAACAGGGAGATTGACTGGAAGTGGAGCAGCCAGAACTGAAACCAGTGCCCATATGGGATTCTGGCTCTTCAGGAAGCTATTGAATTCCCTGTGCCACAATACTTGCCCCTGAAGTTTTCTTAGCTAGTGTATACATATCAGAACCCTTCTGCGATTAATTTAATTTAAACTATGTTTTGAAATTTTGAGATTGAAATATTAATTTCATATATAGATTATTATGCATAAATAGCCCTCTAAAATTTAAAGATTTTATACAATTTAAATATACTTAATATTTAAATTATACTTTAAAACATATTGTACATTAATAACACTGAACAATTATATGTGGTGGCTAGAAAAGTAATGATATCTTTATCTTTTGATAATAAAATAAAATATAACAAGAATGTTTTCTGAGGCTTAAAAATACTGTAAAAATGGACATTTTAGAAATTGAATACACTCATCAATCTTAACCTACTGCTTATTGTAGGCTTAAATGTCTGCATTGATAATTCTAACAGAACTAGATTTAGGAATAAGGTTTTTAATCATTGCTAATGGATAGAAACAAATGAACAGATTACATGAAAGATTTGAGTATAAAAAGTTATATTTAAGTTATATTCAGAATGTATTGGCAATTGTATTAACATATAGTTTATACATCAGAATATTTACTTCATGCAAAATGGTCTCACTATGAAATCCAAGCTCTTAAGGAATCAATCTCAATGCATAAGTCTTTTTATTGATATTGGAAGAAGAAATGGTAAATTTCTGACAGAAGCCTGTATGTATTTTCATTCGCTTTGGTAGAATAATACATCGATATATAATTAATATTTCAGATATAACAAATATGAAATATAAATATAATAAGAATGTAACTTTCAGTTAAATGTGTTAAATAAGTGCATTTCTTTAAACTTATAGGGATTAGTGTTAGGACATTTAAAAAAGCATATTGTGATGGAGCAGAGTGATCAGGAAAGGGATAAAGAGCTGTCAAGATATGTCAACAGTTTTGGAAAATGGGAAAGTGGTTTCCCAGTGATACTAAGAAAAGCAAGGCTAGTCTATGGCCATACCACACTGAACATGCCCGATCTCATCTGATCTCGGAAGAAAAGCAAGGCTAAACCAGATTTCTCAAAATAGTTTAGAATTTGTGATCCCCAAGTTGTGAAGGGTACTATGTACTATGAGTATTTGGATTTGAGGATTATAAGTTCTTGATCCTTTCCATATCCCTATTCAACCAAAAGATTGCTGCACCTTCATCCCAACAGAAGGCCAATGATTTGCTCTTTGGAGAGGTAGACAGAAAAACTTCAGTGAGGACCACAATACTCAGAAACGAAGCACCGTTTTCAAGATTTCTCTCTAGAGAATCTGTTCAGTAGACAATATGACCTGCCCTGACTGAAACTTGGGCATCCTCAAACAAAAGATCTCAGGTTCTGCATAATCCCTTACAGTGGACTGCTCTTTTGACAACTTTGCTTAGTATTTATAATCAGGTTTTTTGATCACTTATATCTGGATACAGAATTTCCATCTTTCTGCCTGTTAAAGTGAAATTTTGAACATTCCTGTTATTTACTGCAAATAATCAACTATGTACCTCACTGAAAACTGCTATTGAGATCCAGAGGTATTCTTTTTTATAACTTGTTTCCTAGTATTTGTCAGCATTTTAGAGTTTATGGTTATCCAGCTATAATGAGCTCAGTTTTAGGTAGTATCACATAGATGTCATAGATGTTTAATTTTTTACTTTCTGATTAATCATACTTAATTCATGGAATTAAGCATTATCTGAAATGCTTTGAAAATAGCACCAAATATTTCTTATTCAAGATTATATTTCCTAATAGTGTGTTTGTAAATATTTGTAATACTTTACTTTTCTTTTTTTCCTGTATATCTTCCTCTTTGTTATATTTACAGAAAAGTTAGGATTAGACAATAGTGTCTAACTGAGCCCTAGTGAATTTAAGGGATTGTCTTAAAGTTATCTGCAGAAATAAGACTAGAGTGTATATACACTTATATGGCTTCAGTTTCACCAAAATACTACATTCTGATTAAAACCCACAGTTCTTGTGTTTCATCTCCAACTTAGTGGATTTTTTTAAATCAGTGTATTATTTTTTTACCTAAGGAACCCATGTTCAATATGGTGAAATCACAGAAAAAAATGAAAATCACAGTTTACATCTGTATTTCTCTTAATTTGTGAGAAAAATACATGGGCTTTATTTGTTTCAACCTGGAAAACTCTAGTATTTCAGCAAGATTCACACTGCATTTTCTTACTATTTCTGTAGGTCCTTAATGGAACCAGTACTCCTGCACATTTGAGACTAAATTAATATACTCATATATTTTAAAAGGTTTATTTAATTACCTGACAGGAAGAATGACAAAGAAAGCAGGGCAAGAGACAGAGAAAGAGATCTTTCATCTGCTGTTTCATTCTTCAAATAACCACTGTGGCAAGGGCTGGGCCATTCCAAATCCAGGAGCCAGGTACTCCATCCAGGTCTCCCATGTGAGTGGCAGTGGCCCAAGCATTTGGACCACCCTCTGCCTCTTTTCCATGTGCATCTTCAAGGAGCTCATTCAGAAGCAGAACAGCCAGGACATGAATATGTGGTACTGCAAGCATTGGCTTAATCTGCTCCATGACATTGCTAGCCCTAGTAATAAATTTCTAGTAAACAAAAAATTACCTAAATGCATATGGATTGCTTACCAGATGGAATAGGCTTTTTGTCCTCTAGATAATCTTTAGCTGCCTTTATATTGTCATCTATGAATAGTAACAACCATATATACATGCATACATACTCATACAGCTGTGGTTTGTAACAGGTGAAAATATTCTATTATCATCTAGAAGAAAAGATTATGGTATTCTAATTTATATCATTTGGTGGTATAAAGGTAGTTCAGCAATAAATCTCAAATGTTTTTGTTATACCTGAAACATCCAATTCCCACCAATTAAGAACACCAGGAGCTGAGGCTGATGCAAGCGCAAGAGTTTTATTTCAAACTTGAGTTTGAGGCTGGCACCGCGGCTCACTAGGCTAATCCTCCGCCTTGCGGCACCGGCACACTGGGTTCTAGTCCCGGTTGGGGCGCTGGATTCTGTCCCAGTTGCCCCTCTTCCAGGCCAGCTCTCTGCTGTGGCCTGAGAGTGCAGTGGAGGATGGCCCAAGTGCTTGGGCCCTGCACCCCATGGGAGACCATGGCTCCTGCCATCGGATCAGCGTGGTGCACTGGCTGTAGCGTGCCGACCGTGGCGGCCATTGGAGGGTGAACCAATGGCAGGGGAGGACCTTTCTCTCTGTCTCTCACTGTCAATTCTGCCTGTCAAAACAAACAAACAAACAAACAAACAAAAAAACACTTGAGTTTGGACCAATGTCCGCACCAGATGTAGCTGGTTTGGATCGGTGGCCTCTACAGTAAGGTTGTTAGGGTTTTTATAGGGTTTTTGGAGATACTCTATACATTATATGGGTGCTGGTTCATGTCCCAGCTGCACCTCTTCTGATCCAACTCTCTGCTATAGCAAAGTAATGGAAGAAGGCCCAAGTGCTTGGGCCCCTGCCCCCATGTGGTAGACCCAGAAGAAGCTCCTGGCTCCTGGCTTCGTATCAGCCCAGCTCCAGCCATTGTGGCCATTTGGGGAGTGAACCAGCAGATTGAAGACCTTTTTCTCTGTCTCTCCCTCTCTCTGACTGTAACTCTGCCTCTCAAATAAATAAAATATTTAAATATATATAGACATAAATTGTTTTAAAGAGAGTGGCAAGTGATTTTGTTCTGTTTTCAGTGATACTAAATTCATGACTGTCAGTGGCACTAGTATCTTTGAAGACTGACTACTGCAAAAGAAAGTGGAACAAAGTAGGAAAATTCAAGTGAAATGAAGAACATGGTAAGTCTTGAGAGACTAAATAACACTTTTAAATTTTTCATGTTCATATTTGTTAAGCACTTTTAACACGCAAGACACTCGTCAGTCTCTGGTGATAAAATAAACAACACAGATTTGGTGATTGCCTTGAGGGGCTGTGGTGTAATTTTGCAACACGGAGTTGTATTCCCCACCCCCCCCCCAAAAAAAATTATAGACTACACGAAAAAGAAAGAAAAAGTTCTTGAAGCATCTGTGTGCATGTTAAATATATTGAAACTTGAGAAGTTAAATAAACACATGAGGACATGAGGTAGTTTTCAGTTTAATACTACAGTGGCACCATGACATTGGTAAGTTTGTGTGCTTAAAAATAAAAAGTGAGTGAACTATAAAAACATTTCACATCTACTTTCCTAGATGTAGTGTGTGTGTGTGTGTGTGTATGGTCTTTCTTCACTTAATAACTGAAATTCTGCAAAGTGCATCATTTGGTGATTCTGTAGTTGTGTGAACATCATAGATTATGCTTGCACAAATTTTCCTGATACAATCTACTACACACCTGGGCTACCTTATATTGTGTAACCTATTGTTCCCAGACTACAGACTAATACAGCATGTAACTGTCCTGATCACTGTTGACAAGTGTGACACAATGATTAGTATGTTTGTATTTTAAGATAGAAAAATTACAGTGTGAAAACCACAGTTTGAAAGATGAAAAATGCTTCATTTTTCTTTGATAGTTAGCATGAATTGAACTTGCATGATTGGACCCAGCACTCCTCAGCACACAGTGGGAGCCACATACCCTGCTGCCCACACCTCAGGGACCCCTCAGGGCTGGGGCTGCGCCACACCTGGCCCCGTGAGCACAGACCCAACCTGGTGCCCTTGCTCAGGGCCCTGAGGGCTGCACCTGCTGCGGGCCCCACCCATCCTGGCCAAGGAAGCCATGGCCCCTGCTGAGATGGAGGAGGGGAGCCTGGACAACTTCTTCGCCAAAAGGGACAAGAAGAAGGAGGAAGAGCAGAGCAGCCTGTGGCGAGCACCGTGGGTGTGGAGGGCAGTCCCGGCAGGAGCAGCAGAGCAGCGGGCGGCGGGGTGGGTGAGGGGGCTGGGCCGGGAGACAGCAGCACCTTGGGCGCCGGGGCTGCCACCAAGGCCGTGACGAAAGATGAAGACGAATGGAAAGAGTTTGAGCAAAAAGAGGTGGATTATAGTGGCCTCCAAGTTCAGGCGATGCAGATAAGTGAAAAGGAAGAAGATGATAATGAGAGAAGATCCAGGTGATAACTGGGAAGAAGATGGAGGTGGCAGTGGTGGTATAGAAAAATCTTCAGGCCCATGGAATAAAACCGCTCCAGCACAAGCACGCCGTGCTCCAGTAATTGTTATAGAAACTCCAGAACCAGCGATGACAGTGGTGTGTGTACAGGCCGACTGGAGCCAGGCTAACCACAACCAGGAAGATGCCACAAGGGCCACCAGAGATACACAGTGACACACAGTTCCCGTCCCTGCAGTCCACTGCCAAGCATGTAGAAAGCCAGAAGGATAAAGAGCTAACAAGCAGTTGGAATTTCTCTCTCGCTCACTCGCTCTCTCACTGCCTCTGTAAATCTGCCTTTCAAAGAAATAAAGCTTTTAAAAAGAAATTGATGAGATTTTGTTGGGTATTGCTTAGAATCTATAGATCACTTTATTTTTTTTAAAGATTTCTTTATATGAAAGAGTTACACAGAGAGAAGGTGAGGCAGAGAGAGATCTTCCATCTCCTGGTTCACTCCCCAATTGGCAGCCAGAGCCAGGAGTTTCTTCCGGGTCTCCTACGTGGGTGGGTGCAGGGGCCCAAAGGTTTGGGCCATTTTCCATTGCTTTCCCAGGCCATAGCAGAGAGCTAGATTGGAAGTGCAGCAGCCAGGACTTAAACCGGCACCCTCATGGGATGCCAGCACTGCAGGTGGTGGCTTTACAGCTATGCCACACCTTTGGCCCCTCTATAAATCACTTTAAAAAGAATTTGAAATTCCTAAATATCAAGGCTCTAAACTGTGAGCATGATAAAATCTTTTAATTTCCTGAAATATCTTTCAGCAATGTCTTAGTTTTTCAGTATACAGATGTTTCCCATATTAAATTTATCCATAAGTACATATAATTCTGATACATCTATTGGTCTCTCATCATAGGCTTTTATTATACAATTTCCCTTGTTCGTACTGTTAATATGTTGAATTACATTGTGCATTTTCTTAATCCTAAACCAATGTTGGATTCCTGGGATAAGCCCCACTTGGTCATTGCTTCTTACTTTTCTTTATAAAATATTGGAGATTACCACTGTCCCAGAATATTCTCTTTGAATTATTCTCTTTCATCCTTACCTTTGCTCATCTCAATGCCAACAACTGCTATGACTTTTTACTTTTATGAGCAGGGATTAGTTTTATGTATAGTTTCATGTAAATGGAGTCATATATTACATAGCTTTTTCTGTCTGATTTTCTTATTTTTCAGATTTTTCCATGTTCATTTACAAATACTTTATTGTTACTCCTTAGTATATTCCCAGAACTTAGACTCTTTCCAGTTTTTGGCTGTTATCAACAAAACTGCTATGTGCACTTGTGCTAAGACTTTCTGTATTTTTTTAACTTTCTCTGGAATACATACTAGGGAATATAATTGGTAGATGGATTTTACAGAAGGTTTGGGTTTACATTTTTAGAAGCTACAAGATCCTTTTCCAAAAAGAGTGAACTGCTTTTTTAAAAAAATTTTTTACAGGCAGAGTGGACAGTGAGAGAGAGACAGAGAGAAAGGTCTTCCTTTTGCCATTGGTTCACCCTCCAATGGCCGCTGAGGCCAGCACGTTGCGGCCAGCGCACTGCGCTGATCTGAAGGCAGGAGTCAGGTGCTTATCCTGGTCTCCCATGGGGTGCAGGGCCCAAGGACTTGGGCCATCCTCCACTGCACTCCCTGGCCATAGCAGAGAGCTGGCCTGGAAGAGGGACAACCCCGACAGAATCCGGCGCCCGGACCTGGACTAGAACCTGGTGTGCTGGCGCCCCAGGCGGAGGATTAGCCTAGTGAGCCTCGGCGCTGGTAAGAGTGAACTGTTTTAACCTCTCACCAACATTGTGAGATAATTTGGGCTGTCTCATACCTTTGACAACCTTTTACACTGTTAGTTTACCCATTTTGTTTTGCTTAATGTTCTTGTGTGTTTTTTTCATATTTAACAATCTGTAATTCAAATGTAAAATTCAATACAAGCCATTTGTAGGGTTTGGAATCTGTTGTTCCTTAAAAACAAGAATGGGGAAATGCAGCAAAATGACCTTTCCACTTTTTAAAAACATCCAAAGAATAGATCATGGGGCCGTGAAAGAGCCACTTCATCAAATCCAGTTTCTCCCTAGACCAATAGTCTTACACTCATTCCAGTCTTAATTGCATATCCCTGAATTAAAAGACTCACCATTCAGTTTTGCTTTCATAGCCATTTAAAAACACTCAGCACCAAAGCTTGCTCCCTGTAACACCAGACAACGCAGGAAGCTCCTTCAGCGTCCATGTCTTCTTTGTAAACAAGGAGCAGGGATGTGTAGAACGCAGAGCTGAGCCTGCACTGACATTTCCCGGAAACCGCGGGTGCCATTCAAAGGCCCAGATGCTCTCAGGCTTGCAGTGAATCATATGAGCCCTCAGCTTCCGGCCCCGCGAGCTCTGGGGCCGTTCTTTGCAGGGAGGCCCTGGGGGCCCTGGGGGACCCCAAGGTCCTGGAGCTCCTGAAGACGTATTCCACGGACCCATGACCGCGGTGGCCAAGACGGGCCAGCTCGCCGTGGGCGTCTGTAGTGGCCGCAGCGCGGCGCGGAGCCTGCGGCCGGGCCCTACCTCTCGGTGGACCCCGCGCTGCCCGCCGAGGAGCACGACGTGGGGGCTGCGAGAGGCGCTGCTGGACGAGGCATGGCCGCTCTTCGACCACTATTGCGCCCGGTTCGCCCTGCGCAGCGCCGGCGGCGAGGAGGCCGCGCCCTGTCCACCACGAGGTGGACTACGTGCCGGACCAGCTGCAGCACGAGCAGCCGCCCTGGCGCGCCGGGCCGAGAGCCCCACGGTGCGGCACGAGTGCGCCGAGGCCCTGGGCGCCATCGCCCAGCCCGCCTGCCTGGCGGCGCTGCGGGCCCACGCGGCGGACCCGGAGCGCGCGGTGAGGGAGAGCTGCGGGGCGGCCCTGGACGTGTTCCAGAGGAGTGCTGGCGGCCTCCCAGTATGCGGACGGGCTGGAGCGACTGCAGGCGGGCGTGTCCTAGGCTGGCCCCGCCCCCAGGTGTTGCAGCCCCGCCTCCAGGGGTTCCAGTCCCGCCCTGGAAGGCTCAGGACACGCCCCTGATGGTTCCAGCCCCGCCCCCAGAGGTTCCAGGCCCCGCCCCCGGACGGTGCTGGTTCTGCTGCCTGCTCCCGCGCCTCCCTGGGTGCAGACGCTCTGATCGCCCCACCCAATCAGGGACCTGTGCATCCGCCTGGCGCCCCCTAGGGCCTAGCGCAGGGCTCCACCGCGCAAAGTTCCCAGGCACGAGGCCTGTGGGGGGACCCAGGGGCTGTGCCTGAGCTGCTGAGAAGTTGGGGCTACAGTGGCTCAGGCTTCCCTCAGAATGGGGCAGCGGGGATGGGAGGCCTCGAACTCGGTCCTCAGGGTGGGGAAAGGGGAGCGGAGGCGGTCGCTGGCTGGACCTGGTGGGGTCACGAGCACCAGTGAACCTTTTAGCCTAATGTACATAGAAACTTGAAAAAGTTGAAGGTCAATATTATAACTAATTTTTTATTTATTTGAAGCACAGGAAAAAACTTGGGACACTTTGGAAATTCAGTGGCACACATACACTGCTATAACTTCAGGAACATTATACAGTTAAAAAGATTAAAATGGGAATAAAAGGGGAAAAATACTCTCCTGTTTCAGACACTACATTAAATAATTTTACCTGCCCAAACAGACCATTTACAAATATTTGGTCAATAAATTGCTAACATCCATAAAAAGGAAGATTTTTTTACTAAAATCCATGAATTTAAAAGATTGATATCTAAACAAGAAAAGACAAAACCAAATGGAATGAAAGCCTCTCTGTCACGTCTAAAATCGGGCTTTCTGTTGGGGTCTTCATACTCTTCTCTCCCTCTACCATATCCTGCTGGAGCTCCAGGCCCCATTCCTCTAGGACCCTGTCCACCCACAGGCCCCGCACCTCCCTGCCCAAAGCGCTCAGTGCGCATGCCGCTTCCCATCACGGAACCACTCATGGTGCTGCGGAACTCCAGGGTTAGCTTCGTCACCTGTGCCGCCGCCACCACCACCTGGAGGTGGGAATTTCTGGGACTTTCGCTGTCCATTGCTCCTCCACCTCCCATTCTCACGTCTCTTTCTCTTGGGCCCATTTAGCCCATATGACTGTAACTTTCCTCTCTTGGGTCTCATTTGTTCTTCCATCTCACGTTGATGAATCCTCATCTCTTCCTCCTTTCTATGGCATTCTTTCTCTTGCCTCAAGTGCATTCCTCTATGTTTCTGTATTTGGGGTTGTGAAGTTTTTCCATACATTTTAATTCTTCCTAGTGTCGCATTAGATCTTGGCGCTAAAGTTTGCCTGATGCTCATGATAGCATCTTTCATCCCGATTTTTCATTTGCATCCTTCATATTTTTTCTCACTTTGTTCCCTCTTTGTGGCCCCAAGAACCGTCACGGACCCGCCCACAGACGGATGCGCGACGCGGTGCGTTTTAGACCAGGAACCACGGGCGTCAGGGCCGCGGAAGGCAGGGAACCGAGGAGTCAGAGACGGAAACATGGGCTGGAGCCGGGACTCCTCCCAGAGCCTTCGGGTTCTGGATCTGCGCGGGCAAAAGCTGTGTCCAGGGACGGGGAGCATGTGCGCTGACCTCGGATGGAGACAGAAAGGACAAAAGGCCCCCTGGCTTTGACCATTCCCGGCTCAGCATTGCCCAGCATTTAAGGGAGAGCCGCAGGTTCCTGTGCAGGGAAGAAGCAGCAGACACTGCCCTTCCAACGCCCCCCTCTCCACCCACCCAGCGCAAGGTCAGAGCTGAGCCAGGGCAGGGGGGCCCCAGTTCTGCTTGAGAGCGCCAATAAATTTATGGCTAAAGGGACCAACGGTGACACCTGCATTCCATGTGAGCACTGGATCAGGGCTCGGCTGCTCCGCTTCGGATCCAGCTCCTGCTAATGCGCCTGGGAGAGCAGCAGAGGATGGTCCGAGGGCTTGGGCCCCTGCACCCACGTGGGAGACCCGGAAGAAGCTCCTGGCTCCTGCCAGCGTTGTGGTTATAAAGGGAATAAACCAACAGATGGAAGGTCTCAGTCTCTCTCTCTTCTCGTCTGCCTTTCAAATAAATCTTTAAAATAAAAATTCGTGTTGAAAACCCAGGATTCTCTTTTCTGATTGGAATACTTATGAATTTTTATTGCTGGAAACTTTCTTAACGTTTTCCTTTTAATAAAGCTCAAGAGTTTCTACAAATGGAATTTAGTGTGACTGTCCTGCGCTGCCCAGAGCCCCCGCATCACTTCCGGTCATCAGACCCCGCCTCTATTCCCCTCACTGCGCCTATTACAACGCTTGTGAGGCTTGTTTCTATCAGTATTTAAAATTCTGTATTAATATTTATTAGAAAGGCAGAGTCGGAGGGAGCTTCGACGACCCGGGATGAGACAGTCGCGTGGAGTGAAGCAGACGGGCCCGTGTCGGGAGTGCTGCTCCCTTGCCCGCCTGGGGCCTGGGTCTCCCCAACTTGGCGGGGCTGTCGGTCGCCCCCTGGCGGACGCTTCTATTTTTTCGTTCCGGCGCTCGGAATCTGGAGAACACTGGGCTGGGATCACAGTGCCCGGGAGCAGTTCCAGGAGCCCGGCAATACCCACAGGATCGCTCCAGCCATGCCAGAGACTGAGCTCCATACCTGTTCGCCGGAGATTGGACTCGATCTGGGGCTGTGGACCCCATTTCCTGGCTCCTAGGTCGTCTCGGGACTCCGGCATCGGGTCTTCCAGGATGCGTGCAATTCCGGGTCTCTCCCCCGGGGGAGGCAGCGGCCGGGCTCCGTGTGAGGGGGACCAGGGTGGTTAATGGGGGCTCCCGCGCGTGTGCATGGGGAGCCTGCTGGCGGAGTCCACACGTTTCCGAGTCTGCGCCCTCGGTTGCGCATTGCTGGGCCCAACCTGGAAGCACGTGGGGCGGCCCCGGGTTCTGCCGCAGCCGCGCGGTCCCGTGCATGGAGTTGGCCTCCACTGTCTCTGAGTCCCGCTCCGTGCGCCCCAGGGGCAGGGCAGGCGGCCGCGATGTGGACACACAAGTGTTGTCGGCCGCCCGCAAGGGGGAAGTGGGGCCTCACCTGGGGCCCCTCCCAAAGTTCGCACGTGGCCCGGCCCGGTGGTGAGGGTGTCCCGGCGGTGGACGGATGCCCTCTGCCCACCTGAGAGAGGGGCTTCGAGAAGCACAAAGCCTTGATGAGGAGACAGAGGGTTATTCCAATGTCCCGCGGCGCTTCTGCTCTGCTGAGATCTCCGCAGGCACAGCAGGTGCATGCACCTGGAGCCGAATGCACGCAGGGCAGCTGGCGTGGGGTGTGCGTGTGTGTGCATGCGTGCTCACAATGAAAATAATAATTACATGATAATGAAAATCCTGATGCACAGTTACGGTGTAAGCGAGTTATGCCAGTGTCTATGAATACTGTGGGGTGCAGAGGTTCCAGACACAGATCTGCGCTGGGCGCACAGGTAACCCGGTTGGCGTCCTTGTTGGTCTCTGTCACTGCTGCTGAATCTGCTGTGATGGACACGCGGACACCTGTCCTCCCCACGAAGGCGCCCACATACGGCCGATGGCGGCACAGGGATTCTGGCCTCAGGGATTTCCGGATCCCCGGGAGCCTGGGCAGCAGGGGTGCGCGTGGAGCGGCCAGGGAGCGACTGCTGCAGGGAGCCTCACAGTGCCTGGTGCTCCAGGCGGCAGGGGGCGAGGCTGTGCCTGGAGCTTCTGAGACCCCTTCGGCTGCCCGGGGGACCACCGCCCTGCCCACGGCTGCCAGGTAGCACAGGTGGAAAGGAGCCGGCAGGACCCCGACAAGGCCGGGCTTCTGACCCGCGGGAGGTGCGCCCGCACGAACCTGAGATCCACAGTGGCCAGGTGACTTCCACGCTGGGTGCAGGGCGCTCCCTGGCGGCCGCCTCTATAACCCGCAGGAGCGACTCGGAGGCCAGACCCTAAGCTGCCAGAAGGGATAGGACAGGGCTGGGGGCGGCTGGGGCTGGGTACCTGTCGGAGGGTTAGAGCTGACATTCATTTGTTGGGTGCAGGATAGGGTGTCAGGTGGGTGATGGAGTCCTGAGGTTCAAAGTAGTAAAAGGAACCTTGAGTGTCCTGACGGTGACCATTCAGGAATTTTCATCTTTGTTCTCTGTGCTTGTCCCCCTCCCCCTTCCAGGATCACAACTTGAAATGACTCATTTGCCCTCTGCCTGAGCTGGGGCATCTCCTTCTCCAGAATTACAGAGAAGCTCAGAAGTCACTCAGCTTGGGGCTGAGCTCAATGTGGACACCCCGTGTCTGTGCATCAAGCATCACCTCTCCCCCAAAAGAATCCACCCTCCACCCGGGCCAGGACCCCCCTCCCCACCCTTGCCTGCCTGCCCTTCCTCCCCTGCATAACCAGTGCCCCCCTCACACAGGGTCAATCCTGGTCTCCAGTATCCTACACCTTATTTACAACCCCCACCTCACAGAGCAACCCCAAGTTCCTTAGGCTGACACCTGTTCTTGCTTCCCTCTAGTGAGGGGCAGAGGCACAGGTGAGCCGCTTTGTGTCGTTTGAATGGCCCCAGGGCCCCTGGGGTTCCCTGCACAAATATCCAGACGGTTGATGAGGAACAGAAAGGATCTCCTAACCCATCCATCCCCAGCGCACCCTCCTCTTTGCACTCTCCCTCACAGCGCTCCTCCACTCCACCCAGCTCAGCCCCGCCAGGGGAGTCCCCACCACCTCCGTCCTTGCACGGGGTTATCCTGTGTCAGATGCTGGCCCCGAGAACCTGGGTCCTTATGGAACCCCTGACAGTCACTCGGCCAAAGGACAAATTCTGATTTCCCCTCTGCGCCATCTTTCCCGCTGTGGTTTCATCCTACAGAGCCACAGAAGACAGAGCCTGCAGGTAATGCTCGCCGCCCTCCCCCATCCCTCCTCACGTTCCATCAATGTCAAGAGCTTCAACAGTCACGACTTTGTGTCCCACACTGCATTTCACTGTCGCCGGCTTGGCCTGAGCACCGCCAAACACTTCCCGGTTCCTGGTTGTCTTTTTTATAGTATTCGTTTTATGATTGGTTGGTGCCCTTGCTTGTTGTCCAATCAGAGTCGGTCTCCCAGGAGTCCCCGCCCCACTACTAGGGCTATAAAAGGGGCTGCGCGCTCTCCGCCATTTTCTCCGGGAAGCCCGCCTTTCTGTTTCTGTCCGGGGTTGTGCGGTTACCTGACGGGCGTCCACGGCTCCAGCCCTGATCCCCGGACAAGGCGGCGAGCGGCAGCGGGGGACACTGGCAGGAAGGGTGGGCCCGCGGGTCGTGCGCCAGGTGAGGGCGCAGGTTCGGCCCGGGCCCGAGAACTTTCCCGCGTCCGCGCGGCGCCGTCCTGGCTGGCTCCTCAGGCCTGGCGAGTCCTGGTGTCCACTGCTGGAGCGGCCCCGTTGGGGCCCTGAGGCCGTCCTGGAGCGGGCAGCTGGGAAGGGAGAGCGAGGACCCCGGGCGTGCGTGGTCGTGACGGCGTCCGCGTGGCTCCTCTCAGAACAGCCCCGGCCGGCAGGGCTCTTGTGGAGACGCCGCTTGGCGGCCTCGGCCTCTGAGAAGGGAGGTGGAGCAGCCGCGCGGCCCCTCGTGGCCCCGGGGTCCGGGCGGTCCCCCCGGGGCGTGTGCACTGAGGGTCCTAGTGTGGTCAGGTGGACCCCAGAGGAAGCACCTATATGGTGGTGGGGGGTGTCCCCTGCTGGGTCTCGTTCTTCTGTTGGGGTCACAATGCCCGTCCCGTGCTGGGAATCCTCCTGCCATCCAGGGCTCGCCTTGGGGTGTGTCTGGTGTTATTCCCAGGCTTTAGGGTTGTGATTCCTACTAGTTTTCACTTCAGGATAAGAAATCCGAGCTGCCCTCCCCTCTCTCTGGAGGTCAAATTCTAAGACCCCCGAGCGATCCCTGAAAACACAGATCATATTGACTCCTATGTATACTATGTGTTTTTAAACGTACATCCTGCATGGAAAATTCCTATGTTACCCCCAGTACAGGTCCAGTATTTCAGCAGGAGGTTACAATGCTGGTTCAGATGTCCGTGTCCCATGTTGGAATACCCGAGCATGAGACCTGACTCTGGCTTCTGACTCTGCCCACTAATGCATATCTTGGGAAACAGCAGTAGTTGAGTGGCTGCCACCCACGTGGAATTTTTGGCACCACACATGTTGGTAGTGAACTAGCAGATAGGAATGTGGCCCTGTTTCTCAAATAAAATTAAATAGGCACATTAGAGATTTAAAAAGCAATTTCCTCATAAATATTGGTGCCTGTTACTATAATTAGTCAAGTTATAGAGGAAGAAAATAGATTAGTTTTAGTTGGAGTTACACTAATTTCTTGGTTCCTAAAACCAATGGATTATTTCTATCCTTTATAAATTAAGCAAGTCGTATTATATTTCCGAGCATGAGTTAGTGGTTTTTGCATACTTTAGTGAATAAGGAAACTTAAGTTTCTGTTTTTACATTCATAACCTAATGTTGTCTTTAAACTCTGTTTAAAATGTATGTGCCCTGGGGCTGGCGCGCTGGTGCAGTAGGTTAATCCTCCGCCTAAAGAACCGGCATCCCATATGGGCGCTGGTTCTAGTCCTGGCTGCTCCTCTTCCAATCCAGCTCTCTGCTGTGGCATGAGAAAGCAGTAGAGGATGGCCCAAGTCTTTGGGCCCCTGCACCCATATGGCAGACCAGGAAGAAGCACCTGGCTCCTGGCTTTGGATCGGTGAAGCTCTGGCCATTGCAGCCATTTGGGGAATGAACCATGGACGGAAGACCTTTCTCTCTGTTCCTCTCACTGTCTGTAACTCTACCTCTCAAAATAAATAAAATCTTTAAAAAAAAAGTATGTGTCCTAAAATGATTTGAGGATTGGGTGATAGTAGGGAAGAAGGTGATGAAGAATGAGTTATTTCTTGATGTGAATCAAAGAGGGATATTATTGATATGATATATAAATTTTCCTTGTGGTGTTGTGATTAGGAGGTAGACGGAGTTCAGTGTTAATTCACCGGTTAGTCTCTGTTAGGATGGTAGTAAGTTTGGACCATGAGAATGATGACTATGTGAAGAGCCACCTGATTAAATTAATGATTGGCCCTGAGGCTGAGTGAGTTAGGTTTGCTAAGGGTTCATCATGCTGCTGCTAGAGGTGAAATTGTTTTGTAGTCCTTGGCCAGAGTGAAGTTTACCTGTGATAGAGTTTGCAAGACAAAATAATATTGATGTTATTAGGCCATGGGCCAGTGTTAGAGCTGTAGATCTTGTAAATTTTCATGATGTTTGAATAAGAACTCTCACAATTATCAATGTTAATGTGGCTCACTAATGAAAAAGTGATTAGTGATTCCAGATGTGTTTGACAGAGCGAGATGGAGCTTGTTATGATTTTCCTCATAGGGATCCTCAAAAGTGAATAGGCTCTGTAGTCTGTTTAAGGGATCTAAGATTGTAGTGGCTCATATTATGCCATAGCCTCCTAGAATATTGACTTGGCAATAGAGGCCTCTACATGGGCTTCTGGTAATCATAGTTGAAGATCATATAGGGACATTTTTGCTTCTTTTTATCAATGTTAATTGGATGGCTAGGGCTAATGCTTAATAAATAGGCAAATACTTTCAATAACTACTATCAAAGATGCATCTTGAGGGAGGAAATGGCTAATGATGCTTTTATTTTAGGGCAGAGGCCAGTAATTACTGCTTCTGCTTGAGGAGTGAAAGCTAGTGCTAATAAGTAATTGAGTTGTGTGTGAGCATGTACAATGTAACTGTCTTAGTCAATTTTTTGAATCACAGAATATGAGATTGATTCTAGAGACCTGGTTTGTCTTTCAGTGCTATGGATTGTTATTTAAGAATGAGTTGTAACAATCACTGTTTTTTACTGTTTTTTTTTTCTTTTTTTTATTTAATAAATGTGAATTTACAAAGTGCAACTTTTGTATTGTTGTGGCTTCCCCCCAACCTCCCTCACTCCCCCGGCCCTCCTCCGTTCTCCCACTCCCTCTCCCATCCCCCCCTTTATCGAGTTTCATTTTCAATTACCTTAATATACAGAAGATCAACTTCGTATATACTAAGCAAGGATTTCAATAGGCTGCACTCACACAACCGCACAAGGTATAGGGTATTGTTTGACTAGTAGTGTTGTTTTTAAGTTTCATAGTAAAACACATTAAGGACAGAGATCCTACATGGGGATCATGTACCCAGTGACTCCCATTGTTGACTTAACAAATGGCACTCTTATTTATGACATCAGCGATCACCCGAGACTCTTGCTATGAGCTGTCTAGGCTATGGAAGCCCCTTGAGTTCACCAACTCTGAACTTGTTTAGTAAGGCCATATCACAGTGGAGGTTCCTTCCTCCCTTCAGAGAAAGGCGCCTCTCTCCTTGATGGCCTGCTCCTTCTGCTGGGGTCTTGTTCACCAGGATCTTTCATTTAGATTGTTTTTTGCCATCATGTAATGGCTTTCTATGCTTGTGAGACTCTCATGGACTTTTTAGCCAGATCCAAATGTCCCAAGGGTTGATTCTGAGGCAGGAGTGCTGTTTTGGGTGTTTGCCATTCTATGAGTCTGCTGTGTGTCGTGCTTCCCCCGCAGGGTCATTCTCTCCCTTTTAATTCTATCCTTCATTATTTGTTTACACTGGTCTTATTTGTGATATCTCTTCCACACTTACCCTATCTTTTTGATCGGTTGTGTACTTATACTTATCACTTTACCAAGTGTGCTGGCATTGGTACCTGCCTCCTTGATAAGATTGAGTTGAAATCCCCTGGCACATCTCTCGTTTCACCATTGGAGGCAAGTCCGAGTGAGCATGTGCCGACTTATACATCTTCCCACTCCCATGTTTAA
Source organism: Oryctolagus cuniculus (assembly GCF_964237555.1). NCBI lineage: Eukaryota > Metazoa > Chordata > Mammalia > Lagomorpha > Leporidae > Oryctolagus > Oryctolagus cuniculus. Next base: position 1,243,124 of record NW_027208203.1, on the reverse strand, counting down.
CAGAGATCACTTTTCTGTTAATTTTAAACGCCCAAGAATGATTGTGCATTGATTACAGAGCTCAACCAGTGGTCTTATGTAGAACAAACAGAGCAACAACAACAAAAATACTAAAAGGAATAAAATAGTAAGTTGTTCCTCAACAGTCTAGACAAGGGCTGATCATGTCATTGTCTCTCATAGTGTCCATTTCACTTCAATGGGTATCGTTTTAGAGGCTCATTTAGTTGCCATCGATCAGAGAGAACATATGATATTTGTCCATTTTGGACTGGCTTATTTCACTCAGCATGATGTTTTCCAGATTCCTCCTTTTTGTTGTAAATGCCCGGATTTCATTGTTTTTTACTGCTGTATAGTGTTCCATAGAGTACATATCCCATAGTTTCTTTATCCAGTCATCCATTGATGGACATTTAGGTTGATTCCATGTTTTAGCTATTGTGAATTGAGCTGCAGCAAATATTGAGGGGCAAATGGCTCTTTTTTTCTCCCCTTTAATTCCATTTGGGTAAATTCCAAGGAGTGGGATGGCTGGGTCCTGTGGTAGTGCTATATTCAGGTTTCTGAGGAATCTCCAGACTGACTTCCATAGTGGCTTGACCAGTTTGCATTCCCACCAACAGTGGGTTAGTGTCCCTTTTTCCCCACATCCTCGCCAGCATCTGTTGTTGGTAGATTTCTGTATGTGAGCCATTCTAACCGGGGTGAGGTGAAACCTCATTATGGTTTTGATCTGCATTTCCTTGATGGCTAGGGATCCTGAGCATTTTTTCATGTGCCTGTTGGCCATTTGGATTTCCTCTTTTGAAAAATGTCTTTTAAGGTCCTTGGCCCATTTTTTATTGGGTTCTTTGTTTTGATTCTGTGGTGTTTTTTGATCATTTTATAGATTCTAGTTGTTAATCCTTTATCTGTTGTGTAGTTTGTGAATAACATCTCCCATTCTGTTGGTTGCCTCTTCACTTTCCTGACTGTTTCCTTTGCTGTAAAGAAACTCTTTGATTTGAGGTAATCCCATTTGTTTAATTTATCTTTGATTACTCATGCCTCTGGGGTCGTCTCCAGGCATTCTTCGCCTGTTCCAATATCTTGAAGGGTTTCCCCTATGCTCTCAATTAGTTTCATGGTGTCATGGTGCATCTCTAGTTCTTTGATCCATGTTAAGTGGATTTTTGTATAAGGTGTAAGGTAGAGGTCTTGCTTCATACTTCGACATGTGGACATCCAGTTTTCCCAGCACCGTTTGTTGAAGAGGCTGTCCTTGTTCCAGGGGTTGGTTTTAGGTCCTTTGTCGAATATGAGTTGGTTATAGATGTTTGGATTGATCTCCGGTGTTTCTATTCTGTTCCAACCAATCACTGTTGAAGGTAGATGAATTGATTGTTAGCTGGGCAGATGGGAGATGGGAATAAAATGTTAGGGGATAAGATGATAATTACAGTGTGTAATCCTGTTATTGTGGGAATAACAAAAAAGGTGAATACTCTTTTATTCATTTTGTTTATTATGGAATTTAATCTTTGGTGATTCAATATATTTTGATGTGGGTTTGTGGGTTGTGTATTTAGAATTTTAGTTGGATAAATAAATACTGTTAATTTGATTGAGATCATATTAATTCATTATATTGGTGCGTCTGTGGCATTTCATTACAGAAATATTTTGCATTCAATATTAAATTGATGTTACCTAGATTCATAAAGATGTAACACAGATATTTGTCAGTTTTCAAAGTGTTTTAGTGGCCCTGGATTGAAGACATGGAGATATGGACTCACACATGTCAGAGTATTGTCATAGTATAGACCAAGTGGAGTAGATGTGAAGGTTGCTTCATGCAAGCATCTTGGGATGGAATTTGTTTTTAGATCAAATAGTGTGTCAGCTTATGGGTGTAAGCCATCTTCAGATGAAAGTAATATATGGATTGGTATTTCTATTTTTTATGACAACTCTGTTATCTACTGTATGCAATAATAATTCTCCTGGTTTCAAATCTTGTATGCATTTTATAAAGAGCCCATGGTTAAGCCCTCATATCTGTATATTCAGAGCTTCAGTATTGTTGGTGTCTTGTATCTTTTATGGTTAAGAGGGGTTGTTAATTTCATCTATCCTATGTATATAATTTGTAAATATGAATGAGCAATTAATATTTGAATAATAAAATATAAATAATAAAAGACAATTAAATCTGTTTCTTGGGCATCTGTAGCTCTTCTTATGGGCTAATTTGGTTGTTAACACAGGTGGAATAATGTAAGGAATTCAAGAACTAGTTAAGAATAAAATTATTAGTGTGTAGTTATGAGAGTGTAGTTGTTTTTTTCTATAATGGATGATGTAGCATCTTGGAATGGTAGTTGAAATGGATATGCCATAGGATATAAAAGATTTAAATCTATAAATAAGCCATGACAATGTTACGTAATATTTTTATTTATATTTTAACAAGGAAGGGTTATAAGGTGCTCCAGTTGTTCCTTTGTGTTTTTTTTATATTGTTTTTAAAATATTTTATTTATTTGAGGGCAGAGTTATAGATAGAGGGAGAGACAGAGAATAAATGTCTTCCATCTACTGGTTCACTCTCCAAATGGCCAAGTTGGAGTTGCACTAGTGCAAAGCAAGGTGCCAGGAGCCTCTTCCAGGTGTTCAGTGCAGGTGAAAGATTCCAAGACCTGGGCCATCTTTCACTGCCTTCCCAGGCCATAGCTTAGAGCTGGATCAGAAGTGGAACAGCTGGGACTCGAACTGGTGCCCATATGAGATGCTGGAAGTACAGGCAGTGACTTTGCCCACTTGCCACAGTGCCAGTCCTTTCTTTTTTTAAAGATTTATTTTATTTACTTGAAAGGCATAGTTACAGAGAGAAGTAGAGACTGAGAGAATGAGAGGTCTTCCATCCTTTGGTTCACTCATCAAATGGCCACAATGACTGGAGCTGAGCTGATCCAAATTCCAGAGCCAGGAGCTTCTTCTGGGTCTCCCATGTGGGTACAGGGGCCTAAGGACTTGAGTCATCCTCTTCTGCCTTCCCAGATGCATTAAAGGGAGTTGGATTGGAAGTGGAGAAACTGGGACTCAAACCAGTGCCCATATGGTATGCCAGTTCTTCAGGCTGGGGCTTTAAGCTGCTGTGTGACAATGCCAGTCCTAGGAGGATTATAACTATAAATAATAGTGGTGCTTGGTATTTGGATATAGTAAGTGACTTAATGTTAACTGTTATGATGAAATTAGTGGCTCCAAAAATTGATAAAACACTTCCAGGTGAAGTACAAAAATAGTAAATCACCAAAGGTCCTACATATGCTATATTATTGGCTTCAGGTGGCTAAACTGTCTATCCTGTTCCCAAATGAGCTTCTACTATAGAAAAAACATGTAGTAATGAAAATGATGGGAGTAATGAAACAAGGAAGATTATTTACTTGAGGAAATGTTATATCTGGGGCTCCGGGCATTGTAAATTTGGACAGTGTGGGTGTATTTGATTGAGTCAAGTGTGAAGACATGACATAGATGGCATTTAGTGTTTATATTTTCATATGCTTTGTAGTGAAATAAGGTGTATTTTGCCACATGTATATATTCTTTGAAAGTAGTTTTAGATTGTGGTGGTCTTGCACATCCTATGTGACTTTGGAGATATGCCATCCTCAGCACTGGTTTGTGGTTATGTGTGTAGATTATAAGTGGAAATGTATGGTCATACTTGATGAGTGTCTGTTCTGCATTGACCAATGTGTCTATCCTTTTGAGAATACTATGTGGGCTTTATTAGTCAATAGAAAGTGTTGACATGAAAGGCACTTAATTCCTATTTCTTGAAATTGCTTCAGTTACTTCAGTGCCTTTGCTTGTCCACATGTGACTTTTTAAAAATAAATGTGCATACCATTTTTAAATCAGGGGAAATTATGTAACTTGCTTTTTCCATGTTCATCACCCATGATTTCCTCATTAAAGCACAAATGAACTACAGATCCAGAGTATTGTTTATGGACATACTGGAATTTATTTAAGGTGCCTTCTCTCACTGAATGCCTGAAGTCCTCATCTCTCGGATTTTCTTATTATTGTAGGTTTATGCTGAAGCTAGTATTCTTTAAACATTTCTCTAAAGAAACACAGAAATCGCATTTGTTTCTAGGGCACCACATAATGGGCAGACAACATCCTTTGCTTATGCACATTCACAAGATGATTCCTATAGCATTGGCTATTTTTTTAACTTTTATTTAATGAATATAAATTTCCAAAGTACGATTTATGGATTACAATGGCTTCCCCCACATACTGTCCCTCCCACCCACTACCCTCCCCTTTCCCACTCCCTCTCCCCTTCCATTCACATCAAGATTCATTTTTGATTATCTTAATATACAGAAGATCAGCTTAGTATACATTAAGTAAGGATTTCAACAATTTGCTCCCACACAGAAACATAAAGTGAAAAATAATAGATGATTTTTTTTGACAGGCAGAGTGGACAGTGAGAGAGAGAGACACAGACAGAGAGAAAGGTCTTCCTTTTGCCATTGGTTCACCCTCCAATGGCCGTCGCGGCCAGCGCACTGCGGCCGGTGCACCGCGCTGATCCGATGGCAGGAGCCAGGAGCCAGGTGTTTTTCCTGGTCTCCCATGGGGTGCAGGGCCCAAGCACCTGGGCCATCCTCCACTGCACTCCCTGGCCACAGCAGAGAGCTGGCCTGGAAGAGGGGCAACCGGGACAGAATCCGGCGCCCCAACCGGGACTAGAACCCGGTGTGCCAGCGCCGCTAGGCGGAGGATTAGCCTAGTGAGCCGCGGCGCCGGCCAATAGATGATTTTTTTTAAATGATGATGAAATCAGATCAGACCTATTGTCATGTTTAATCCCAGTGAGAGTCAAGTTGGGAGTTGATAATTTCTTTCTTTCTTTCTTTCTTTCTTTCTTTCTTTCTTTCTTTCTTTCTCTCTCTCTCTCTCTCTCTCTCTTTCTTTCTTTCTTTCTTTCTTTCTTTTTAACAGAGGATCAGTTTAGTATACATTAAGTAAAGATTTCAACAGTTTGCACCCCCATAGAAACACAAAGTGAAATATATTGTTTGAGTACTCGTTATAGCATTAAATCTCAATACACAGCACATTAAGGACAGAGATCCTACATGAGGAGTAAGTGCACAGTGACTCCTGTTGTTGACTTTACCAATTGACACTCCTGTCTATGGCATCAGTAGTCTCCCTATGCTCCAGTCATGAGTTTCCAAGGCTATGGAAGCCCTCTGAGTTCTCCGATTCTTATCTTGTTTAGACAAGGTCATAGTCAAAGTGGAGGTTTTCTCCTCCCTTCAGAGAAAGGTACCTCCTTCTTTGAAGACCTGTTCTTTCCACTGGGATCTCACTCGCAGAGATCTTTTGCCAGAGTGTCTTGGCTTTCCATGCCTGAAATACTCTCATGGGCTTTTCAGCCAGATCCGAATGCCTTTAGGGCTGATTCTGAGGCCAGAGTGCTATTTAGGACATCTGCCATTCTATGAGTCTGCTGAGTATCTCGCTTCCCATGTTGGATCACTCTCCCCTTTATTTATTCCATCAGTTAGTGTCAGCAGGTACTAGACTTGACTTAATGCTGCTTGTGTATTATGTTTAAACTTCATGTGGTCATGGTCATCTGCCATTTCCTTTTTGTCCTCTAGGCTTTGTTTTACTCCTGAATACCCTTCTGCAGTCCAGAATGCCAGGATCCTGCTGGTGCTGGGAGTCCTACGGTTTCAATGTGGGAGGCCTAAGATACATGATTTCTAGTTGTTTCTCAGTGAGTCAGTGAGCCAGTCCTCCAGGTAGCTACATTGGCCTCTCTAGGACAAAGGAGTTCTAGGCAGAGCCAGCTCTGTAATCAGGCATTTTGTTCAGAGTCTGAGGCTTTCCTTGGCTTTTGTAATTCCCCATATATCCTCCTTGAAATCCCATACTGGAAGGGTTGTCCATCCTGGTGCCATGTTGTATAATTTCTATATGTACTATCTCCATGAAGTGAGAACACAATGTGAGGGAATGCTCTTAAGGTAGAGGTCCATCCCTGCCAGACCCATTGGCACTTGAGATTCTAAGCTCTTTGATTTAACCAAAAGATGGCTTTTCTTCCTAGTGGACATCTTTGGAAAGAGTAGTCAGCTCCCCAGTGAGCTACATTTGCCATAGGTTGTTTAATGACATGTCCCTGGGCTTGGTGTTGCCAGGCTCCCATGGACATGTCAGTGAAGGGATTTCCTGGGTTTGTATGCCCTCAAGATTTCCTATACTGGAGTGGACAGCCAAATGGCCACTAGACCAAGGAAGTAAATGTGTGTATGTGTGTGTTTGTGTGTGCTTTACTGTGTTGTATATCTAAGTTATTTGTATATATTCACGTTCTTGTTCTACTCATGCATGTGGAATCTGATGTTTGCCTATTTTACTTATTCCTGTGGTATACATGTTTGTATGCATTTGTGTTTATATACATTTAAAGAAATAATGGTGGGCCGGTGCTGTGGCTCACTAGGCTAATCTTCCACCTTGCGGCGCCAGCACACCAGGTTCTAGTCCCGGTCGGGGCGCCAGATTCTGTCCCGGTTGCCCCTCTTCCAGGCCAGCTCTCTGCTATGGCCAGGGAGTGCAGTGGAGGATGGCCCAAGTGCTTGGGCCCTGCACCTCATGGGAGACCAGGATATGTACCTGGCTCCTGCCATCGGATCAGCGTGATGCGCCGGCTGCAGTGCACCGGCCATGGCGGCCATTGGAGGGTGAACCAATGGCAAAAGGAAGACCTTTCTCTCTGTTTCCCTCTTTCACTGTCCACTCTGCCTGTCAAAAAAAAAGAAAGAAATAATGGTGCTAATGTACTCTTTTCTCCTAGGGAGTTGAAGCATCCTAGATGCAAGAATACAACTATACAGGTAAAGGAACCATTTCCTATGTTTATAGAGTGGTACAAATAGAGAGTTAAGTATGTATCTTTAGGAGTTTGTTCAATGTTTATGCATATTTTAAAGTGTATATTTCTCCAAGAACATTATTTTAGCTATGAATAGCATACAGAACAGAAGCTGCCCATCATGGGCCAGAAGTGTGGAACCCTGGCTGGGTTGAGGTCATTGGAGCCCTTGGCTGACCATCTCCCTTCCTGTAATGGAAGCCATGGGGGCCATAAACATCCAAGGAGATCCTTGGAAGTCCTAAGGTTTCGTCAGGGCTCTATGACATGGCAGACCTGTGCCACCAGCCTATGTCACCAGAGCTCAGGCCTACAAGGACTAGCTCCAAGTCAGAACATAGCTCTCTGTGTGGGAAAATTCTCCACAGAGAGGCCTAACTTTAGTTATGTTGGACTCTGAGTCACTCAGGCTCATGGCTGAATCAAAGGATGTGTTCTTTGGTGGAAAGAGTGACCATCTCCCCAATAAGATTCAGATTCTTGTTGTCAAGGCTATTTTGGTGGAAAGGCCCTGGTGATTGGTATGCACTAAGGGCCCCTGGAATTGGCAGTGAAGGGTCTCCAGGTGTCTTATGCTCCAAGCTTGCCAGTGAGGTGTAGAGGACCCAATGCCTCCTGGACAAATAGTCTATATACATTATGCATGTGTCTATGTTTGTCAGGTTGTGTTCCCCAGTGTTTTGTGTATAGTTATTTGTATTTGTACATTGTCTTGTTATGTGGATTTAAGATTCTTGGATTCCTTTTTTTTTGTTTCTCATTTTGGAGACATATATGTTTGCATGTATTTTTGAATGTCTACAGTTCTAGAAATATTGACAGTAGTAAATTTTTCCCATCTGCAATGTCATATCATCCCATACAGCTCCACAGTTAAAGGAACAATTGACTGTGTTTTGTAGACAAATATGAATATATACACAATTATGTACGCTTCCTCAGAGGTTTGTTCAATACGTATACACATTTACAGATGTGTCTATAATGTGGATTTGTCTAGTTTTAACTTTTGTTATGGACATGATGTGAGTTTCCACCTGTCATTGTTGAAGCAAGGAAAGGTTAATGAACAGGGGACTAGGGTTGACCCATGGTCCTGACTCCTGGCTTTGTCCACGGGCAATTTATATGTGCACACACCTCCAACAGTTTTGCCAAGTGTCTTGGCCTAGGATTGGTGGACCCTAAATTAGACACTCTACTTATACTTTCCACCAGGGCTTTCAGGCCAGACATCCAGCCTCTGACCTGGTGAGGAGTATATTTCATGTGAAGTATTGTCAGAAAGGGGTGGTAACCAGCCATGGATCCTGAGTGCCTTTCCAAAGGTGGGGGAGCATATAGCATGTGGACTCCAGGTGTTTCCAAGACAGTCAGTGAGCTGGCCCTGTAGTTCTCCTGGGCAGTCTTTCTAGGACATGCTGCTTGGACCAGAAGTGGCTTTCACTGAGTGTGTAGCCTTCAGGCCTGTGCCATGTGCTGAGCTCTGAGAAGTCCCCAAGGAACCCCATTTTGGTTGCCCTGTGTTAGGACCATCCCTCCAGCCTTGTGCTCTCTGACCTGGTGCCTAGGTATACTACCTACAAGATAATCTCACCAGAATCACTGAATGAGTGAACAAATTGGGTTAGAGGCAAGCCTTCACCTACCCTTGTTGACCCCAAAGTCTTTGAGTACCATGAGTTTTTCAAACTGTGGGTATTCCTTCTAAAAATGAGTGGCCATGGTTTCTTAGGAAAGAGAGGCCAATTCTCCACTGATGTTGATGCACTGACATGCCCATGGTGATTGGTGACATCCCTGGTGAATGGAAATATCAGAAAAGGGTCTTTCCGGGTGTTTCTGACCCCCATGCTTTCCAGAACAGAAGAGGAGAGCTCAATGGCCCCTATGTGAAGAGCATGAGTGTGTCTGTGTCTGATTTTGTATGAACTCCTTGAGGGCTGTGTATATTAGTTATGTATGTCCACCGTATTGTGAAAGTCATGTACCTGGGTATTATGGATTGGTTTCTATTAGGATTTATTTCTAGGATACATATGTTTTTATGTGTTTGTGGTGTACACATTTGTAAATTAAAGGTAGTCCTGACTTCCTCCTTCCTTTGAGAGGGAAACATCCTGGAAGGAAAGATAGTGCTTTACAAGTAAGAAACAACTTTATCTTTTTTCTCTTTTAAAAAAGGTTTATGTATTTGAAAGGCAGTGCTACAGAGAAGGAGAGGTAGAGGTAGAGGGTAGAGGGTAGAGGTAGATCTTTATCTGCTGTTTTATTCCCCAGGTTGCCGGAACAGCCAGGGCTGGGTCAGGTAGAATCCAGGAGCCAGGAGTTTCATCCAGGTCTCCCATGAGGGTGTAGGGGCCCAACCACTTGGGAGCAGGCAAAGTTGCATTAGAAGTGGAGCAGCCAGGACTTGAACTGGCACCCATATGGGATGCCAGCCCTATAGGTGGCAACAGTACCCACTACACCAGAGCGCAGCCCCACAACATTATTTTTCAAAGTATAGAGGTATTTATGAAGTTATATACATGCCTTTAAATATTCATTCAGTATTTTCACACATTTCCTTAAATACATCAAGGGAGGAATGTGTCCAAGAGAATTACTTTTGCTATGTATCCCTTGCAGGACTGAAATTCCCATTGATGAACCAGTAGTCATCCAGAAATCTTGTTGAAATGAGGTCCAGGGGCTCATGGCTGATCTAGAAGCTCAGTCTGTCCCTATCTCCTGATCTTAGATTATGCATAGAAGTTCACATCCCTGTGCCCTCCAACAAGGGAGATAACCCACTCAATAGCAGAAGGTCCTTTATTAGACCCATTCTTGTGCTTCTACCTTTTTTTTCATGCTTTATCCTCAGCCTCTGATGTGGGGATTTGTTGTCTCCCACATGTCCCTTTAGAATAGCCAATAAACCAGCCAAAGGTCCATAATATCCCTCCAAGCATATATGAGGCTTAACATGAATGGTTTTCAGCTGTTTTCCAAGGAAGTTACTTCTCTGGACTGCTGCTCACTGTGTCTAAGACTGTAGCTCCTGTTCCATCCAGTTTTATCATCACTTCTGGACCTGATGCCTCAGAACTATCTGCATCATATGCAAGTGCATCAGGAGGCCAGCCCAGTGCCTCCACTGCATGCCATGCCTGTGTTTCTGAAGTCACAGTTATACACCATGTCATCCATGAATCTTGCCAACTGGTGCCTGGAATGTTTGGGGTCAGTTCACCCCTACATGCTTGCAGGGTAACAGAAGCTTGAAGAGCCTGTATGGTATCAATCTTGTCTTTTGCTATCAAGGGATGCCCATGTGTGTGTATATGTGTGGGGAGGCGGGGTTATGATGCAGCTCTGAGGGTTAATGTTTTGGCATCATAGGATATGTTGCCACCGCCAACACTGGTATCTCATATGGCCACCAGTTTATGACCTGCTGCTCCACCTCTGATCCAGCACCTTGCTCATGCACCTGGGAAAGCAGTGGAAGATGGCCCAAGTGCCTGGCCCCCTACACCCATGTGGGAGGTCCAGATGAAGCTCCTGGCTTCTGTCTTTCCCAGTCCCAGTCCCAGCTATTGTGGCCATTTAGAGAGTGAACCAGCAGTGAATGGGATCTCTCTCTCTCTTTCTCTTTCTCTCTCTTTGTAACTCTGCCTTTCAAATAAATAAATAAATAAATCTTGAAAATAATGATGCAACTGTGGGCCTGGCTCAACCATTCTACCATGGGGTATACATAGATAGTGAGCAGTAGAACATCCCCAGGCTACAGGAAGCCAGAAGATCATTCATGAACTCCTGGTATGTGAGTATATGATCAACATTGTATTGCCCAAGCCACCGAGTCTGTAGTCTCTCTCTCTCTCTCTCTCTCTCTCTCTCTCTCTGTATGTGTGTGTGTGTGTGCATGTGTGTATGTGTGTACATCTTTAATTGATCAAGAATTGGATTCATGATATTTTATGCATGACAGGTTTTTATTCTGGCACATGAAATTTTTTACATCAGCACAGAAATTTCAAAGAATTCTTTTGTTTTGAGAGTTTATTTCCAAGATAATGCATTTAAAGACAACAAAGGAGAAATCAATAAGGGTGATCCTGGGCAATTCTGTTTCAAACACAAGAGTTCATGGTAAGCCTGATGTATATGCTTGAATTTGTCAAAACTTATTTCTGCTGGAGTTGTGGGCCTAGGTGAATCTGAACTTTTGTGTACCTGTTTAATAGTCTAAGGGATTCAAATGCATATCAATCACTAATTAACTAAAAAAAATTTGGTGTCTGAAATCAAATTTTTCTGAAATAAGGTTGATGTTAAAGTAAAGTGGAAGTTTTTAATTCTAAACTCAAATGACACAAATTTAAATAAGGAAAAAAACTCCTAAACTTGCTGATTCAAAGAAATCAAAAGAATCTAAAACTTAATGATCCCATGAATGAAATGGTGACCCATAAGAAAAGGCTAACTAGTCACACTGAGAAAATAATTCTGTAGACATGATTGAAAATAACTCCATAATCTCAGAGATACTAATACTGACCCTCCATATAAAGGGAATAAATCAAGATTCACAAAGTTTGGGGACATTTTCCCTTATATATCAGGCCTTTCTATAAAGTACAAATAATCAGGTTAAGTTGAAAGAGGGGTTTTCAGAGATCTGAGATGGACCCTATGATCACTTCCAGAGGAAGGAACTGATGTGAGACAAAATGCCTAGAAAGTCATTACTGTAAGGACAGAGTGAAACAGCTAACCTGGCAGTGACTTTCTTCAGTGAAGACCAAACTAGATTCCTCTTGAGGCATTAATGGTGATGGGATTCACTAGGGTGACTGCTCTCTGGTCATTTTAAGTTCTACATTTGCTAAAGGTGTTTTCTTATAATGGATTTTCTTTGACATAAAAGCATGTGAAAATCACTAGTACTGGGTGACAAGAATTTAATGTCAAATCTAGCAGAGGACTGGTGAGGAGGGATGTTTCTGAAGTTGTCTCCTCCTGTATGCTTCAAGTTTCCGATGGCTTGGGAAACTCCAGCTCCTCTGCGTCCCAGTACTCCACACCAAAATCATCCAAGGAGCTAAAAATGTCTGCAAAAATGACATGGGTGCAGGGATCAGTGGGAGAGACAAGGATGATGTAGGGGTAGGGACAATGGGATGGGTGTGCAGTACTCAAAAGCCCTTAGAGGTAACCCTAGGTCCTGATATGCACAGCAGTCAGGGCCATGTTGCACTGAGGCCCATTTGTTTGGGGTATGGATGTCCTATAATTATGAATTCCCATTGAGCATTCACCTGGGCATCCTTCAGGGGACTGGCCACTTTGGCAGTGAACCTGTTGTACAGGAAAGGCTAGATCTCTGGGCCACTGGGATTAAAAATCCAAGGCCCACTCCCCTGGGTCTTGTGAGGAGCAGGAGGTCTTATGACACAGAATGGGAGTCCTGACCCTGCCTTTTCAGTCCTTACCCCACAGGTCCAAGGCCTGTGACCTGCATGTTAATTATGGACAACTGCACAGAGCTCTTTGGTTTCCTTCCCTAATCTTGCGGAAGTTCTTTCTATCCTCCATGTAGAAGTCATCTTGGAGATTTTATTGGCAAAGAATTATTTTGTGGCATTAAAACCCAACCATTATTGCTTTGGTATATTTCAGCATGGAAAAAGTGATGGATGACATTTCTTTTGAAAGAGTTGTATATCCAGTGTGTATTTGTAATTGAAGTATAAAATCAGTGCAAATGAGCACACTGGGGACTTGTTGCCCTGCTCCTGCCACTCTTCAAAGTGAGCTTTGCCTTATTTGCTGACAATTAAGTTTGCCAGGAAGATAGAAGACTTTATAACCACAAAAATAAAACAATCAGCATGTTAAAAAGCCTCTATCCTCAGCCTCTGAGAAAGGAGGCTGAGGGCCCCAAAAGGTCTGGACAAATCCCCACAGCTCTTGCATTCTGTGTGAGCTCTTTTGTGATATCAGGATGGGATGGGTAGCCACAAAGATACAAAGGTGGGTGTACTGGGCTCTCTTCCTGGTGTGAGAAGGCACTCAAAGTTTCCTCTTTCTGTCTTGCCTCTTCCTAATCATCCTGAGTTGGATGTGGTCAGGGGCAACCCCCTGTGTTTCCCCACACCAGTGAGGCTCCTTGTTGACTTCAGGATGGGCAGGTAGGGATGCATCTTGTAGAGGAAGATGTTCAACAGCTATGGCGGCTCTTCCCATTAACAACACAACTAACAGACCCCTCCAAAGTCATTTGCCTGCCAATCCTGCTAACACCTCCAGCCTTCCCTTCAGATGAAAGCAAGTCCTCCTAGCAGCTCTAGGAGCTTCCATGGAATGGGGATGTGCTCCATGGAACCACCTCAGGGTACATTCTTCACTAACCTGTGTGGATCCTGAAAATCCATTCATCTCCACTCTCCAGGTCAAGCTCGATGGCAGCCTCTCCACTTCTGGGCTCCATTTTGTTGTCATCCCTGAGGTGTCACAAAGAATGTGAAGCAATGGAGTCTATGCCCTGATTTCCCTGACCCCTGTCTACCTGCTTCAGACTCACAGTTCCTGTGCTTCTTTGTCTAGCTCCTCCATGTCCTGAAGGCTTTGACTGTAGTTAACATCAAGGGAACATGTGGACAGCTGGAAGGAGACCAGAGTGAGTTTCCTGAAGCAGGCATTGCAGGAAAAGACCTGTCTGACTTGTCTTGGTAGACACTAAGGACAGATTCAGACTTCCCTGGAGTCATCCCTCCCACCAAGTTTGGGACCCAGCTTGCCTGTCCCCAGGCCAGTTCCCTGTGTGGGCCAGCCAGGTTGCTCAGCACCATTTCATAGGGCAGTCTGGGGGCAGGAGTGATGACAAGGCTGATCAAATGGGGGGGGCTATAGAGAGATTGGATCAGCATCCACACTGCTATTATATCAATTGCCTGGATGACACCAGGTCCTTCAGGATGAGAATCATCAACTCTGTTGAAGAGGGAATGAGGGAGACAAAGGAATAGGAGCTTTTGAGCAAGAAAGCCAAAGAATCAGAAAGCGATGAATGTGGAAATCACTTACACCCAGATCGCTGCTCCCAAGAGAAAGTTCGGATGCTCCCTTGTAGCCTTCTGATTGCACAGGAGCAGGGAGTGATGAGGTTGCCAGAGAGAAGGAAAGGGAGGAGTTAGACTTGAGGTGAGGACTTGGACCCCTGCTGCTAGTTGGATGATGTAGGCCAACCTTCAGACCCTCTTGGAGCTCCGTCTCTACACCCCTGTTGCAGGGCTTGGGTGGTTTCACCTTTGTAAGGAGAGGATCTCTGAACTTTGACCTCTTCTTTCAGCCCTCAGATTCCCATAAAAGTGGCTAGGAAGTGTCACCTTGTTCCTCCCTTAGGTAGCCATGGTCCCTGTGTCAACCTGTGTAACACATTGTTTTCCATCTTTCATGTTTCCCCAATTTTGTCTCATAATTATTGTCCATTCCTTTTGTTCTGGTCAACCTCCACCAATCATATTATTGTCTGTGATGGGAGCTTTGGAGCCCAAGATAATGATATACTGCCACCTGAGGCTGGCATTGTGGTACAGCAGTTTAAAGTGCCACCTGTGGTGACTGCCCCATAGGATCACTGGTTGGTGTCCCTGGTTCTCCACTTCTGATCCAGTTCCCTGCTAATATGCCTTGGAAAGCAGTATAAGATGGCTCATGCTTGGGACCCTGCCTGCTGTTTGGGAGACTCTGATGGAGTTTCAGAATCCTGGCTCAGCCTGGCCCAGCCTGGTCATTGAGGTCATGTAGGGACTGAAACATTGGATGGAAGATGTATTTTTGCCCCCCCCCAGTCTGTAATTCTGCATTTCAAATAAACAAATCTTTTAAAAATCTATTACCATGCACGGCAATATACCAAGACCACTGTTTATATGGGGAGTGAGTGCATTGGTCTCCTGTTGGGCCCTGGAAAGGTAACAAGCACCCACACCATGTATCTGGGTTAACCTTGTGGAGTTTGGAAATATTTAATCATCAGTGCAATACCATGTTACCTGACCCATTTGAAAAGATGCCCCAATAAGGAGTGGAAATTTAATTTGTTCAAATTCTGGTAGTCTGCCAAGGAAGCAACAGAGACTCCATAGCAGGTGTATTCTTGGCCATATCAATAAATGGGACTTTCTAGAGTTTTCACTGAGCAGTGGATGGCCTGGGAAGTTGGACGCCTGGCATGCCTGAGGACATGGAATCTGCTGGGTATGACTAGAAGGTGAACAAGGCAGCTTGGTGTGTTTGGAGCAGTGCATCTGAGGGGAAAAGTGACACACAGCCCTGGTGCTGAGAGACCATCCACTGAAACCAGTACATTCCAAGGGATGAGGTCAGCAGAACCATGAGGGCCAGTGTGTACTTCCAGTCCAGAATCCCCTAAGACACATCCACTGGGAAGCCTGTACAGCTATGCAGTATCTCCAGTAGCAACTGGATAACAGCCTGTCACAAAGCCTACTCCAGACTTGGGTGAGATGGAGAATCCAAGATGAACTCAGACTAATGCTTTGCCCTCACAATTCTAAGTTGCAGGGGCCTCCCCAGTCAACTCAGAGGAAGTATTCTTTAACTTGGCCAACCCTGGGAGTGAGAGAGACTGGGATTGTAAACTGGAAGTAGGCAGTGAGGATAGAGCACACAAGAATTGTTCTATCTACTGGCTGTACAGAGGGGGAGGGTCCACTACTCACTATCACCTGGCACTTGCTACAAGGACTGTGTGAGTACAGGCCAGTGTGTGTGAGAGATGGTGTCCCACTGTATTCCATGGCCTTCTGCCTTCTGCCAAGTGAGTTGAGGATGCAACAAAGAGCCCTTCCTCAGACACATCTTGGTCTTTCACCTGCCAACCTTGATAAGAAAGAAATTTCTGTTTCTAATTCATTAGAGAATCTTAGGTATTGTGTTGCAACCTAAAATGGACTAACATAATGGTCAACACACAACTCAAACATCTCTTGTACTCTATATGCAGGCAGTGCTATCCTATCACAATGCAGGGGATTTGATCTTTGCAATGGTAAAGCCAGGGATGGTCAGTATTAAGCAAGTGTGAACATTTAAATAGTCAAGCAAGAAATGATTGTTAAAAATTCAGCTTGCTCCAATCTCATGGGCATAAAATGTCTTCCTGCTCCACAATTAATATAAAAATAACAAATCAGATGTCTACATACAATGCCTTTTTTTTTCCTCTTGAGTTAATATGTCCTCTTAGGAGTCCAAAGCAGCAGATAATCCAATCGTTCCCCTAATTTGACTCTCTGGGATTTGTGGGTATTGCTCCTACCTGAAGAGGCTTCATCCTCACTGTTGGAATCAGAAATGCTCTGCAAGACCCAATCTTAAGAGACACAAACACAGACAATAAATGTTGACAGAGTCTTTCCTATTCCTCCCCTCAACCTGAGCACATCCTGGATTGCTCAACATGAACCTGCCCCTTCCTCTGTGCTCTCAGACCCTTCCTTGGCTCTGTGGACCTGACCTTCAGGCAGACATTGACCACAGCTTCCAGCCTTCCAGTGAGGGAGAGGAGCTGAAGGCACCACCTCTCAACATCTCACTTTCCCTAATACACTGAATGATGATACCTCCAGCCTGCATCTGAAAACCCCAAATCCCAGCCATGATGTGCATGCTCTGAGTTGTATGAGCTGGAGAATGGACCTGTCCCAGGCTAAGAGAGAACATTCTGTGAGCAGCTGGAACAAATTGTGCAGGAAGAACACTTTTTTCAGTAGCTCATTCTGGTTGCACCTGACTTGGGTCAGAGCCTGGACAGGTAATCAGCCTGGTGTATAGTCCAACAGTGTCTGCAAAGTGAGGAATAAAACTTTCCATCCCTGTGCTTGATCCCAGACCAGGGATATATTCCTCAGTCTGCCTATGGGTCCCTAGAAGGACAGCCAAGAGCCAGGCTGTGGGATGGCAATGTCTGAGGAAGACAGACCAGCTCTGGCCAGGCTTCCTGTACACAAGATTAGAAGAACACAGATGGACTTTGGCCCTGGGAACTCTAGGACTTTCCAGTGCTTCTAAATTACAGAGGAGCAGCAAGGGCACATAAACCCCATCACTGTGCTGAGCTTGCCCTGTGCTGGTGCCCATGCCCCTCCCCACCTGTCCTCTTACTGCAGTGTGCTGCAGCTCTGATGGCCCTGAGGTGGGATGGGCCCTCCAGATTCTATGCTTCTGCATAGATAATAATTGTGAGGTGATTTCCAAAATCCTGTTCCCTGTTCAGGCCCCAAAGGATCAGACCTGGGATCCTCTCTTTATCTGGCATGAACCTCATCTCTGGTGAGTCATGCCCTGCCCTTCTGGGGAGAGAAGTAGAGACATGGCTCCTATTATCTTACCCTCAGCAAGTTCTCTGTGTCTTTTCCATCATGAAATGAAGATGGAAGACACTGACATTGGAAGGACCTCCTCTTACCAAGCCATTACGAAGACATCTGGACAGTGCTCAAGCTAGCATCAAGGATGTGTCCTGCTCATTTTCACTCAGAATAGGGAAATCCTCTTCCTTCTATTTTTCCCAAGTGATGCTGCTGAACTGATTCTCCTGGTCATTAAATCATGGGATCCCTGCTGCCTGCCATGGCGTGAATGTCCTAGTATCTTCCTTCTGCCTCTAAACTTGCCCTCTGCCAGGGACCAGCCCAAGCTGTGCTCAGCTCTTTCACATAGAGCGCATGGGGAAGCTTCCTTCAATGAATCATAGACTCGCTGTTGGCCACAGTTTTTTTTTTCTTTTTAGCCCTCCCAGCAGTGTGACCATTCAGAACCATGGGGGCACAGTGATCTAGAGATGAAAGATTATAAGTAAATATTGTTGGGGTAGATAATCTGTGGGTTATACTAGTAAATGTTTGTCAGAGAAGCAGTCTCAGTACTTTGTGGGAAACATCCTGACAGTTAGAGACCATCTAATTCTATGAAAATGCAATGCTGTTCCCCAGAAAGCATTCTCCCAAAGGAATCCCACAGTATCCTTTGTTTCCTTTTGTGTTCATATGGACCTCACACCACAACCTTGAATTCTTTCCTTGGAAATGCCTTCTGAAGAAATCTGGAACCGATTTCCACTGGGAGGCTCAGAAGGAATATTGTGGGGTCCTTCAGACCCAGGACTGAGTTGACATTTTCCCACCTTGCAGTGCACAGGCACCCAAGGGCCCTCCGAAAAGGAAGCCAAGAGTCCCCTTTGGCAGTCAAATCTTAACCCCAACTAATTTGTCCCTGAATTTTGCCACATTTCTTACATAGCACACAGATACCATGGTTAGGCTAATGGATGACATCTTAGCAGCATGAATTGAAGGACAACGTTAGGTCTCAGAATTCCTGCACATCTATCTGATGGCTCCTCTTTCCCATATTTCTACCAGAATTGTGGGTTGTACAGATAAATTCAGAGGCTATCTTTCCCAGAGAAGACTCATGAATGGGGAAGTGTGAAAAGGGAAATATGTTGAGCAAGCTAGCAACACAAGGCAAGAGGCCTCCTGAGGAGTGAGATTTATTATTGCCTCGTGGTGCTGCTGGTATATTCCCTGTGCTTCTGAAACATTGTTTTGTCCTTATACAGCTAGGTGAACATTGCTCTGGGTTTGCTGGGATGTTTTCCTAGATAAACTGATGTGAATGACCAAGATCTATTAGGTATATAAGGAACAGCACCCAGTGAAGTATACAATTCCACTCTTGTTTATATACATGTTCCTGTAACCATGCAGCAATACCTATATGATTGCTTTTTTATTGAGATATTGATAGTGACTTCAGAGGAACATAACTAGGGTAATACGCACAAACTGCCAAAGTCATACACTCAGAATTATGTCACATGGATACTTACATAGAAAATTACCACTCCCATGCACAAGCCAGTATCTTCCTGGGACACCAGTAAATGATCATTACCATTCATCAGGAAATTACCAGACTCCAGTCCTCTTTTATAGCAGGAATTGGGCATCAGGTGCCCTTCCACACTAAAGCCCCCAAGATAGTCCCATCTGTGCTATCATCAGGACTATTCATACTACAGTGAGTAAGTGATTCCAGAATACATACCACTTGCTGTTCTTATTGAGATCACCTGTAATTAGAAAACGGCACCATGAGGATCAGGTCAATCTGTTTGCCCTTTGCACATTTCTTTAATTCCCTTAGTAACATTGGGAAACCATGTATGAGAGAGTGGTCATATAGAGGGAATGCAAAGACATGAGCAGAGCAGTGATACTCATGCCAACAGACATGAGCTCTTCATGGGGGACGTGTCTCTCCAGTCTACTTTGTTTGGAAATTATAAATTTTTTTGAAGGATGAGTAAATCCTGCTGAGAGATGCTTGCTATGGTCAAGCCCTGGCAGTAATTTTTTTTCACTGTGTCCAGAGTCAGCTTTCTCTTTGTGTAAACTCTCCCTTTCAGTTACCCTTACTGGGCACAGGGTATATCATGGACCCTCTCCAAATTCAGATTTTGCTCCTCTCTATATGATTGAGAAAGAAAGAAGCCAAGGAAGGAGGATTTCTATTTTAGTGGAAGGCAGGTAACCTTACCTCAGTATACTCTGGAGTTTCTTTATCCTTCGTGTCACCAGGAAGCTCCTCCCATGCATCCTCAAGGGGCACTAAAAAGACATATGGTGACTGTCAGTATATTGGTGCATCAGGGAGCATTGGTGGACATGGGCATGGGGTGATGGTTAAGGCGAAGGAAAAGAATGTGAAAGACATGAGAAACAGAGCCTTAAGCTTTTGAGCTCAAGGCAGCTTTATTTATTGAAACTATTTGGGGTAAATATCACCATGGTTGCTGTATTTCAGTAAGAGTTCTAGGATGACTCCTGCCCACTGAAAAGCCAAGCTAAACTGCTACTGTTGATCTCCCAAGGTCACTTCTACTCAGGGATCAACATCTGTTTATTTTATTTGAGTATGTCATTCCTTTATGAGCTTCTGAACTTAATTAAAAGCAACCTTTAGTGGGAGAAGAACTCAGTTGTAGGCAAAGCATCATGTTCATTTATTGCCAATCCCTAGGTATCAGCACAAGTCAATAAAGAAGATTTTCAAATCCTGAAATTCTACCATTTAAAAATGAGCACCAGTCATTATGTTGAAACTTTTCTCCTGACCTCATTGTTTTTATTACTATAATGGTATATAGTTACGGATTGTAGCATAAGAATTCATTGTATGCAGACAGTGTGTGATGATCAAATCATGTTGACATTTTCCAGCTCTCTCTCTCTCTATGTATATGCATGCCATGGAATTGTAACCTACCCTTCAGACACTCATGGGGCAAGGGTTGAATGAGCTCACTTACATAATGTGCAGAGGGTGATCAGGTTCTTTGTATTTTTTTTTTATTTTGTTTTTGTTTTTTAGAATTGAACCTTCAGTTGTGCATTTGGGAACACATTTTTCATGGAAATATGTACACATATACACATGCAAGCACTTTAAATGACATACACACTCACTCATTAAAAACTTCACCATACTGATGGACGGATACCCACTCCATCTGAATGACATAGACACTTCCAGGGCCTATCTTAGATTCCTGTAGCTATGGGCTAGTCTATCCGTTTCTTTCACCACACCCCCAATCTTATTAATCTACCAGGAAACTGGAATCAGGTTGCATGTCCAGAAGAATACAGGAAGGAAGATCCCACTTTCTCATCACTTCAGTTTTTGTTCAGCAACTGAGGCATTCTAGAATACTTACAATTTTCACTGGATCTTGAGTCCACCTGCAGTCAGAGAAAGGAAGTCACTATAAGAGCAGATACTGTTTGCACAGGTCTCTTCTGTTGCTGACTTTGGGAAACTTGATGGTATACCGTACATAAGGCAATTGCCCCCAAATAAAGCATAGATGACACTTGTGTGCAAGATGTGAGCTTTTCACAGAAAATAAGCCCTGATGCTGCCAGTTCCCTGCTCATGTACCTGGAAAGGCAGTGGAGGATGGCCCAAGTATTTGAATACACACCAACCCATGGGAGACCCAGATGGAGTTCCTGGCTCCTGGCTTCCACATGGTCCAGCCCTGGCTATTATAGCCATTTAGGAAGTTAACCAGAGGATTTAAGATCTTTCACTGTCTCTCTGTCTTTCTGCGTTTCAAATAAAGAATAATTCTTTAAAATAAATAAGTGAAAAATTTAACATATGCAAAACAGCTATTGTGGAAAATGCCCAATACCACATAACTTGTAACTGTTGCTGTCGTTTAATGAAGACTCTCTTGAGTCATGTCTCACTTTATAATAGACATGCACTGGATGTTCCCCCAACAAATAAATTGTGGAAGGCATCTGCAATGTATGTGTTCAGATTTTTATATTTGAAAAAAAAAAAAAACATTGACTGGGCCCATTGCTTTGTCACAGTGAACTGAACTGCTGCCTGCACTGCCAACAGTCCATATTGAAGTGCCAGTTTGAGTCCTGGTGGCTGGGTTTCCAATATGATGTCATGCTATTGTGCCTGAGAAGGCAGTGGAGAATGGCCCAAATACTTGGGCCCATATAACCCCTGTGGGAGGTCTGGATAAAGCACTGGACTCCTGACTTTGGGCTGGACCATCCTGCCTTTTGCAAGCATCTGGGGAGTGAACTAATAGATGGAAGATCTTTCACTCCCTTCCCTCTCTCAGTGTAACTCTGCCTTTCAAATAAATAAGAATAGTGATTGTATACAAATGACATTTCTGACCAAAAACCATAGTCATACCTTGCCAAGAGGTGTGGCCTCCTCATCTGCTCCGTCTCTCCTTATCTCTTCCACCAGGTGCTCAGGGGCAGCTAAGAGAACCATAGGATACCTGTCAGGTGTTGTGGATGAGTTAGGCAGGGAGACTTGATTGCTGTGGACATGGGACTAGGTTATGTGGGGGTGTTGGTGAGCAGTGAACAATGTCAAGAGTTCTGTACTGCACTAAGTAACAGAGCAAGAAAAAGACAAGCCAGCCCTGTACCCACAAGTAGCAGGAAGGGCACGTTATGTGGGCTTGGAACTGCACATGTGCCAATGCTGGGCCATCAACCTTAGTGAATGAAAAAGCCCAAGAAGAAGAGCAGAAAATAAATGAGAAGGGGAATTTTGGCTTTCTTACTACTAGCAACCAAATGATTATGAAGCAGTCAGTTTAGCAATAGGCGAATGTTATAGTGCACTGATTCCTTGATGATGTCTCATCATTGCTCCTGACCATTTTGTAGGCCATTTAAATCCCCACTTCTATATGTGTTTCAAGATCATTTACCTCTATGAATCTACATAAGCAGTATTACATTTGCCATTACCCATTCAGGTATTTTTAAATTGCTGTGGGCAAGTAGACATTTATTATTGTATATTATTTCAGTGGCATGAATTACTTGGCTGTGGTGTGTAAGCACAACACCTGTGTACCCCAACAGTTGTCACAATATCCAATCTAATCTCTGCATCTATAAAAGAAGAAATGTAACTCCCCCTCTTTCCATCCCCAACTAATCTGTACTTCCAGACCCTTTGAATTTGCCTATTGTATACATGTCATTGTAATGGAAACATGCAGTGTTTGTCTTTCTGTATCCACCTTATTTCAGTAAGTGTCATGTGTTACCATGTCCATCCATGGTGTGATATAAAGCTTTAATTCATTTTTACATATTATAACGATTCCACTGTGTTCATATACCACATTGTCATTACTCCTCCATTTGTTTGTAAATACTGGGAAATAATCCAGTTTTTTTTTTTGTTTCTACTCTCTGCTTGCTGTGAACACTGAGGTACAGAGATACCTGCTTCATCTTCTGCTATCTACTTCTTGGTGATACACAATGGTGTTATAGAAAGGGAGAGACAAACCTCAAAAAGGCACAACTTAGATGTATCAAGCTGCCACCCTGAAATTTCTGCCTGCAGTTGACAGATGCAGAGAAGTACAGCTGAAATCAGCATAGTTGAAGCAGGGGTCACTGGAACCTGTTGCTCACAGAAACACATAAATGGGAATGTGGATGGCTGAGTGCACCTACTTGAGAACAATTCCAGTGGGGTTCCAATCTCACAGGGGTCACCACACTTCCATATGTTTGTGCTCCACAAGTCCACCAGATTCTCAAGGTGAAACTCAATTGAAAATCCCCTGTTGGCACAGGATAGCGTGAAAATGCCCTTTTGGAAATACTCAGGTGGAAAAGTGACCATTGTGAAATATACCTAGGGTGTCCTTCATAACAAAGTCACATTCTCCAAAGGAAACCATCAGGACCTTACAAGACCTGTAAAGGGGGCATCCAGACAACTCTAGTCCCTTCTAGTTTTACTAAAATAAATAGGGAGAATAGGAGGCTAGGGAATAGTTTGAGAGATAAAAGTTCAAGGATTCAGGTTGACTTAAAAATGAGTTGAAGAGGACAGAGGTAAGATGGCGGAATAGGAAGGGAGCACACTGATAGTCCGGGGAGAGATAGTTTAATAAAAGTGGAGATACTGCAGGTTCAAGGAAGAGTAGGGGAGGAAACAGCAGAAGAAACTCTTCCAGAATGCGTGATTCACAGCGGACCTGCATGGAGAGCGTGGGAGCCCACAGTTCGGGACACCAGCGGCAGACTCAACACACCAGCGCTGGAACGCGAGGTGAGCCGAACCTCAATAGCCCGAGACACCGGCAGGCAAGCGGAGAGAGGAGACTAGAGGGAACGACCCCTGGGGGGGGGGGGGGAAGTTCACCAGGCTAACTGGAAGAGAGAGAAAAAAAAAAGGTGACTGGTACGGACACGGGTTTCTCTCTCTCCACTCACCTCTCAAGGGCGAGCAAGACAAAGAGCAGGCACCATCTTGGACATACGTCATAAGAAGAGCAGCCTCAGGTCTGCACCAGCCCTGAGCCTAGCAGAAAAACCTGACTCTGGGCGGGGCGAATTAACAGAGATTAGGACCTAGTAAATTTGTGGTGCTACTGAACTGAGACTGTGAAAAAAGAGACAGTGGGGGAGAGAACTCACGGAATTCACCTGAGTACTCTCCAGAGACGCTACAATTCCGTAACTTTGGCAACCCAGTGGGAGACTGAAGGAGAATTTGAGCCCACTCTGAGGGCAGAACAGATTCCCTGTGTGGTGCTTGGGAAAGAGCTTCTGATCTCTGGCTCCTGTGGGTATATCATTTGCCTGCTAACTACCTCCAACTTCGTTCAGCTGTGCAGAATTACTTCCCTTTTGAATCAAAAAAAGAAAGAGAGAGAGATTTACCACGCCTAACCTGGGAGTGTCACCTTTGGCACACCAAACAGAGCTCTCAGGCCACACCCATCTCAAGCCCTAAGGCTCCATCAAAAACAGATAGTCCACTTAATCTAGAGTCATAGTATAACAAGAAAAAGCACCACAGTGAAGAAACCAAATATCTCCAATATGCCAAATAACAAACGCAAAAACCGAGGTAATAAAAACAAGGAAGTCACCATGACGCCCTGAAATGAAAAAGACACCCCAATTCAAGATTATGAAGATGATGACATAGAAGAAATGCAAGAAGCAGATCTCAAAAAATTGATAAGAACATTAAGAAGTTCTCAAAAACAAATTCTTGAACTACAGAAATCCTTAATGGACAAGATAGAAAATCTCTCTCGTGAAAATGAAATATTAAGGAGGAATCAAAATGAAACGAAACAACTAGTACAACAGGAAACTGTGATAGTGACTGAAGTGAAGAATTCAATAGATCAAATGAAAAACACAATAGAGAGCCTTACAAACAGAATGGGTGAAGCAGAAGAGAGAATATCAGACTTAGAAGACAGAGAACAGGAAAGGATACAGTCAGACCAAAGAAAAGAAGAGGAAATTAGAAATCTAAAACATATTGTCAGGAATCTTCAGGATACTATTAAAAAACCCAACATTCGGGTTCTAGGAGTTCCTGAAGGCATGGAGAGGGAGAAAGGATTAGAAGGCCTTTTTAGTGAGATATTAGCAGAAAATTTCCCAGGTTTGGAGAAGGACAGAGAAATCCTAGTACAGGAAGCTCACAGAACCCCTAATAAACACGACCAAAAGAGATCCTCACCACGACACGTTGTAATTAAACTCTCCACAGTGAAACATAAAGAAAAGATCCTAAAATGTGCAAGAGAGAAACGTCAGATTACTCTCAGAGGATCTCCAATCAGACTCACAGTTGACTTCTCATCAGAAACTCTACAAGCTAGGAGGGAATGGCGAGATATAGCCCAGGTACTAAGAGAGAACAACTGCCAGCCCAGAATATTATATCCTGCAAAGCTATCATTTGTGAATGAAGGTGAAATAAAGACTTTTCATAGCAAACAGAAATTGAAAGAATTTGTCGCCACTCATCCAGCCCTGCAACAGATGCTTAAAGATGTGTTACACACAGAAACACAGAAACACGGTCATCAGTATGAAAGAAGATAAAGGAAGGAAACCTCACAGCAAAAGATCACAGGGAATTCAAAGCATATATTAGAACTTATCTTTGGCAAATGGCAGGGCAAAGTTACCACTTTTCATTAGTCACATTGAACGTTAATGGCCTGAACTGTCCAGTTAAAAGACACCGATTGGGATTTGCTTCTTAACCTGATGCAATTTTAAATGATGCTTAATTTTGTTTTTAAATTTCAAATCCTAGCTCTTACCCATACATGGAACAACAATGAAATGTACATGTAATTTGCCACTTTGCTACACTAACATTGTTCCAGAGGTACTTATGATGTACTTTTGAATTTTCTATACATGCAATAATGACATTTGCTAGCAGTTTTATGTCTTCCTTCCCAATATGTATGCATTTTGTATCCTTTCTTTGTGTTACTGCACTGTCTAGTAATTCCACCATAATATTGAAAAGTAGTGGTGAGAAAAAGACACTTCCCCCTTTCTCCACCTTAAGGGAAAACTGTCCAATTTCACTATTAAAGCTGGTTTTGGTAGATATTCTTTATCTAAAAAAAATGAGTTAAAGCATATGTTGATACAAACTTTTCCTTCTCCCATTCTTCACCTCCAGTTCAACAGGGTCTCCACAAATAACAGTGAATTAAAATGCAGATAGTGGTGAGTCAGGTTATAATCAGGAGTATGAATGAAAATATAGAGGCCATTGGAAAAGTAACAGAACAAGAGAAATGGAGGACACAGACACCTCAGACTGCTAGAACCATGAGAACCAACCTTAGTGTAAACTTGGGAGTTGAGTCAATAATAACACACCATTGGCCCAACTAACCAAAAAAGGAGAGAGAAGATGCAACTCAATAAAATTAGAGATGAAAGGGGGAATGTAACAACAGTCACCACAGAAATAAAAAGACTCATCAGAAATTACTATAAAGTGTTGTATGCCAACAAACTGGGAAATTATCAGAAATGGATAGATTCCTGGACACATACAACCTACCTAAATTGAACCACGAAGACATAAAAGCTAAACAGACACATAACCAAGTCAGAGATGGAATCAGTAATAAAGGACCTCCCAACAAAGAGAAAGCCTGTGACCGGATGGATTCACTGTTGAATTCTACCAGACATTTAAAGAAGAACTAACTCCAATTCTTCTCAAGCTATTCAAAACAATTGAAAGAGAGGGAATCCTACCAAATTCTTTCTATGAAGCCAACATCACCTTAATTCCTAAACCTGAAAAAGATGCAGCTGAGAAAGAGAATTACAGACCAATTTCACTGAGGAACATAGATGTAAATTTCCTCAATAAAATTCTGGCCAATAGAATTCAACAACACATTAGAAAGATCATCCACATAGACCAACTGGGATTTATCGCTGGCATGCAGGGATGGTTCAACATTAGCAAATCAATCAATGTGATACACCACATTAACAGACTGCAGAAGAAAAACCATTTCTGCATCTCAATAGATGCAGAAAAAGTATTTGATAAAATATAACATCCTCTCATGATGAAAACTCTAAGAAAATTGGGTATAGAAGAACATTCCTCAACACATTCAAAGCAATTTATGAAAAACCCATGGCCAGCATTATATTGAATGGGGAAAAGTTGGAAGCATTTCTACTGAGATCTGGTACCAGACAGGGATGCCCACTCTCACCACTGCTATTCAATATAGTACTGTAAGTTTTAGCGAGAGCCATTAGCCAAGAAAAAAAAAATTAAAGGGATACAAATTGGGAAGGAAGAACTCAAACTGTACCTCTTTGCAGATGGTATGATTCTTTATTTAGGGGATCCAAAGAACTCCACTAAGAGACTATTGGAACTCATAAAAGAGTTTGGCAAAGCAGCTGGATATAAAATCAATGCACAAAAATCAATAGCCTTTGTATACACAGGCAATGCCATGGCTGAAGAAGAACTTCTAAGATCAATCCCATTCACAATAGCTACAAAAAATCAAATTCCTTGGAATAAACTTAGCCAAGGATATCAAGATCTCTATGATAAGAATTACAAAACTTTAAAGAAAGATATAGAAGAGGATACCAAAAAATGGAAAAATCATCCATGTTCATGTATTGGAAGAATCAATATATAAATGTCCATTCTCCCCAAAGCAATTCATAAATTCAATGTGATACCAATCAAAATACCAAAGACATTCTTCTCAGATCTGGAAAAATGAGGTTAAAATTCATATGGAGGCACAGGAGACCTGGGATAGCTAAAGCAATCTTGGACAACAAAAGCAGAGCAGGAGGCATCACAATACCAGATTTCAAGACATACTACAGGGCAGTTATAATCAAAACAGCATGGTACTGGCACAAAAACAGATGGAGAAACCAATGGAACAGGACAGAAACACCAGAAATCAATCCAAACATCTACAACCAACTTATATTTGATCAAGGATCTAAAACCAATTCCTGGAGCAAGGACAGTCTGTTCAACAAATGGTGCTGGGAAACCTGGTTTTCCACATGCAGAAGTATGAAGCAAGACCCCTACCTTACACCTTACACAAAAATCCTCTCAACATGGATTAAAGATCTAAATCTATGACCCAACACCATCAATTTTTTAGAGAACATTGGAGAAACCCTGCAAGATATAGGTGTAGGTGAAGACTTCTTGGAAAGCCCCCAGAGGCACAGGCAGTCAAAGCCAAAATTAACATTTGGGATTGCATCAAATTGAGACGTTTCTGTACTGCAAAAGAAACAGGAAAGTGAAGAGGCAACCAATAGAATGGGAAAAAATATTTGCAAATTATGGAACTGATAAAGGGTTAATAATCAGAATCAACAAAGAGATCAAGAAACTCCACAAAAACGAAACAAACAACCCACTTAAGAGATGGGCTAAGGACCTAAATAGACATTTTTACAAAGAGGAAATCCAAACAGCCAACAGACACATGAAAAAATGTTCAGGATCACTAGCCATCAGGGAAATGCAAATCAACACCACAATGAAGTTTCACCTCATTCTGGTTAGAATGGCTTACATACAGAAATCAGTTAACAACAGATGCTGGTGAGGATGTGGGAGAAAAGGCACACTTATCCACTGTTGGTGGGAATGCAAACTGGTAAAGCTACTATGGAAGAGAGTTTGCAGGTTCCTCAGAAACCTGAATATAGCCCTACCACATGGTCCAGCCATACCACTCTTTGGAATTTACCCAAAGGAAATTAAATTGGCAAATAAAAGAGCTATCTGCCCCTAAGTGTTTATTGCAGCTCAATTCACAATAGCTAAGACATGGAATCAACCTAAATGTCCATCAACAGAAGACTGGATAAAGAATTATGGGATATGTACTCTATAGAATACTACACAGCAGTAAAAAAATGAAATATGGTCATTAGCAACAAAATGGAGGAATCTGGAAAACATCATGCTGAGTGAAATTAGCCAGTACCAAAGGGACAAATTTCATTTATTCTCCCTGATCTGTGACAGCTAACTGGGCACCTGAAATGAAACCTGTAGAAGTGAAGTGGACACTATGAGAAACAGTGACTTGATCAGCCCTTTTTTTGTCCTGACTCTTGAAGAACAGCTTAGTATTTTATTTTCAGTATTTTCTTGTTCTACTTAATACCATTTTTGAACCTTTTAATTAACACGTAATTATTCTTAGGTGTTTAAATTTAACTGAAAATTAATCCCTGTCAAAATAAGAGTGGGAATAAGAGAGCGAGGAAATGTACAGTTCAGCACACACTCACTCAGTCTTACCCCTAATGGTAGAGCTAGCAAGTTGCCATGGGACTCCAAATACCATTATTTTGGCATGTACCAATTCCATCTTATTAGTAAAGTGATCAATTAAGTTCATAACTGATCATAAAGATAGTATTAAGTGTCAAATGGACCACATAAAGAAGATCAAGTGCTAATAATAATTGATAGAATTAAAAAGGAGAGAATGACCCAGCATGGGAAGCAAGATGCACAGCAGACTCATAGAATGGCAGTTGTCCTAAACAGCTCTCTGGACTCAGAATCAGCCCTTGTGGCATTCGAATCTGGCTAAAAAGCCCATATGAGTATTTCAGGCAAGGAAAGCCAAGACACTGTGGCAAAAAAAAAATGACCTAAATGAAAGATCTCTGTGAGTGAGATCCCAGCAGAAAGAATGGGCAATCAAAGAAGGAGGTACCTTTCTCTGAAGGGAGGAGAGAATTTCCACTTTGATTATGGCCTTGTCTAAGGTTGGAGAATGTGAATTAAAGAAGCTTCCATAGCCTTGGCTGCTCATGACAAGAGCCTCGGGTGATTACTGACATCATAAATATTAGTGTCAATTGCTAATAACAGGAGTCACTGTGCACTTACTCCCTACATAGGATTTCTGTCCTTAATGTGTTGTATTATGAAAATAAATGGCAAAACTAGTCTTCAAAAGGTACTTCATACTTTGTGTGTCTGTGTGGGTGCAAACTGTTGAAACCTTTACTTAGTATATACTAAGTTGATCTGCTGTATATAAAGATAATTAAAAATGAATCTTAATGAAGAATGGGGGAAAAATATTTTCAAACTATGCAACAGATAAAGGGTTAATAACCAGAATCTACAAAGAGATCAAGAAACTCCACAAAAACAAAACAAACAACCCACTTAAGAGATGGGCCAACGACCTCAATAGACATTTTTCAAAAGAGGAAATCCAAATGGCCAATAGGCACATGAAAAATGTTCAAGATCACTAGCAATCAGGGAAATGCAAATCAAAACCATAATGAGGTTTCACCTCACCCCGGTTAGAATGGCTCACATACAGAAATCTACCAACAACAGATGCTGGCGAGGATGTGGGGAAAAAGGGACACTAACCCACTGTTGGTGGGAATGCAAACTGGTCAAGCCACTATGGAAGTCAGTCTGGAGATTCCTCAGAAATCTGAATATAAGCCTACCATTAGACCCAGCCATCCCACTCCTTGGAATTTACCCAAAGGAATTTAAATTGGCAAACAAAAAAGCGGTCGGCATCCTAATGTTTATCGCAGCACAATTCACAATAGCCAAGACCTGGAACCAACCTAAATGCCCATCAACGGTAGACTGGATAAAGAAATTATGGGATATGTACTCTTTAGAATACTATACCGCAGTAAGAAACAACGAAATCCAGTTATTTGCAACAAAATGGAGGAATCTGGAACACATCATGCTGAGTGAAGTAAGCCAGTCCCAAAGGGACAAATACCATATGTTCGCCCTGATCGGTGACAACTGACTGAACACCAAAAAGGAAACCTGTTGAAGTGAAATGGACACTATGAGAAACGGTGACTTGATCAGCATAGCCCTGACTGTTAATGAACAACTTAATACTTTATCCCTCTTAGTAGTTTTTTTTGTCTGTTCTACTTAATATGACTGGTTTAATTCTGTAATTAATACACAGTTATTCTTAAGTGTTGAAAATTAACTGAAATGTGATCCCTTTTAAATATAAGAGTGGGAATAAGAGAGGGAAGAGATGTATAATTTGGGACATGCTCAAGCTGACTTGCCCCAAATGGTAGAGTTAGAAACATACCAGGGGATTCCAATTCAATCCCATCAAGGTGGCATGTACCAATGCCATCTCACTATTCCAAGTGATCAATTTCAGTTCACAATTGATCATAATGAAAGGTCTAAGAGTCAAAGGGAGCACATAAACAAGTCTAGTACCTGCTAATACTAACTGATAGAATAAATAAAGGGGAGAGTGATCCAACATGGGAAGCGAGATACTCAGCAGACTCATAGAATGGTGGATGTCCTAAAGAGCACTCTGACCTCAGAATCAGCCCTAAAGGCATTCCGATCTGGCTGAAAAGCCCATGAGAGTATTTCAGGCATGGAAAGCCAAGGCACTCTGGCAAAAGAAAAAAAAACCAAACAACAACAACAACAAAAACCTAAATGAAAGATCTCTGTGAGTAAGATCCCAGTGGAAAGAACAGGTCTTCAAAGAAGGAGGTACCTTTCTCTGAAGGGAGGAGAGAACCTCCACTTTGACTATGACCTTGTCTAAACAAGATAAGAGTCGGAGAACTCAGAGGGCTTCCATAGCCTTGGAAACTCATGACTGGAGCATAGGGAGATTACTGATGCCATAGACAGGAGTGTCAATTGGTAAAGTCAACAACAGGAGTCACTGTGCACTTACTCCTCATGTAGGATCTCTGTCCTTAATGTGCTGTACATTGGGATTTGGTGCTATAACGAGTACTCAAACAATATATTTCACTTTGTGTTTCTATGGGGGTGCAAACTGTTGAAATCTTTACTTAATGTATACTAAACTTATCTTCTGTAAAAAAAAAAAAGAAAGAAATTATCAATTCCCAACTTGACTCTCACTGGGATTAAACATGACAATAGGTCTGATCTGATTTCATCATCATTTAAAAAATCATCTATTATTTTTCACTTTATGTTTCTGTGTGGGAGCAAACTGTTGAAATCTTTACTTAATGTATACTAAGCTGATCTTCTGTATATTAAGATAATCGAAAATGAATCTTGATGTGAATGCAAGGGGAGAGAGTTTGGGAAAGGGGAAGGTTGTGGGTGGGAGGGACGGTATTGGGGGGAAGCCATTGTAATCCATAAGTCGTACTTTGGAAATTTATATTCATTAAATAAAAGTTAAAAAATCAAAAAAAATGAATAATGGGATGGGAGAAGTAGTAGGAGATGGGATGGTTTGTGGGTAGGAGGGTTCTTATGGGGGTAAAACCACTATAATCCAAAAGTTGTACTTTCAAACTTATATTTATTAAATAAAACTTTTTATTAAAAAGTAACATTTCTTTATTGGTTCAGTCTCCATTAAAAATGTACCTTACTAATGGAACTGTCCTGAGAAAAAGGAAAGTGGGGGTCAAGTGTGAAAACTTTCTGTTCAGGTTTCATATTTTATCTGCAACTGTTAATATTATGACTTAATATTAGTATGAAATCTGGTAGCATTCTCAGTGAAGTGTCCATTTCAGACCATGTTGCACAATCAGGCAAACATGTGATCAGTTGACTGAGATGTTACTACTAACAGTGACCCCAAGTTTAGTGTTAACATGTCTTTCCACTGTAGTGGTCACCATGCTGATTGTGTTGACCAATTTTAATTTTGCAAACATGAAATGAAAGACAGATAGCATAGCTTTTAAGAGTTTTGTCTTAACTATGAGACCCTGAATAAAGTGGAATCCTGATTGTTGAATGAGCTTACTGATTGAATTTTCACAGTACCTTCAACTGACTCCATTGTTGGGGGTATAGTGTTTTTTGGCAAGACACAGATTTTTCTGACCTTCTGTATGGAATGGGCAGTCGATGTTCTTGACCTTCGACTTCCTTTTCGTCTAAAACACTTTAGACAAGATCCTGGAACAGTTTGACAATAGAGACAGCTGTTGACATCCCAATGGTGGGAGACCACAGAGAGGTGTTTAATCATTGCAGTTCCTAATTTTTATCCCAGTTTTCACATTCAATCATGCAAAACCATCTTCTAAATCACAGTTGGATGTTAGGCAGACCTTGCACTTTGATGAACATTTCCTACCCATCAGTTTGATAGTGTAGCTAAATACCTTTGTTGAGATGAGAGAACAGGGACCTGTGCTTGACAGTTCAAATCTTAGAGAGAAGCTGCTTGTACCTGAAAAGTTACAGAGTCCTCCCACCCCCCACTCCACCCCACAACCAGCACGTGTCTAAGTTCCCTGTTTTGAGATGTGGAAATATTTATATGGCCCTCCGTGTTGTGTTTGAGCTCAAGTGATTAAGAACAAATGAATCTACATCAAGCCTGATTGTCTGAAATTCTTCAATCTTCAAATGCCTGGAAGCACAAGCTGACCACCTGGTAGTGATTGAATGCAGGGAGGATAACTGACCACAGAGGAGGAGAGGATAGAAATTACTCTCCTTCCTTTTGATGTGTAGGAAGCTTTACAGTTCATGGACAATCTCGGTCATTCCTATGTTCCCCACATAGCCCCAAGCCATGGGCAGATCAGAGCCTATTTCATGTGATTTACTATGAAGCAAATTGAAAATTATGCATTGTCTGTGAGTTGTCCACATTCATAACACTGATAAGTTATGGATCTGGGACAATCTCATCATTGGTTCCCTAAAGGATAGAGGACCATGAATATCTCCACTAGAACCCTGGACTAAGAACTCTAAGTGGCTTTATGACATCTTCCAGGGCAGGATTTCCTCAGGAATAGTCTTGCTCGGGGCAAAGTCCTGGAGACAAGAGAAATCCTGACTCAGATGCCTTCCTGACTTAAAATAGGTTTCTATTTTAAGTTTCTAACAGGTTTCTATTCCTGACTTAAAATATGATGCTTTCCTCCAGGACATCCTCTCTGATGGTCTGGAGAAACCCAAACTTATGCCCATCATGGCCCAGCATCTTCACACTATTATTGGCTCAGCTTTCTCCATGGCCAGATGTTCCCACAGGGCCAGTGGTGTGTTTGATTTTAAAGCTGGGTCAAAACTCAGGACATCCCAGAGCAACTGCCATGTGAGGGTGAGCCAAGCATTGACTTCTCTGCCATGGCCAATGCTGCATGAACACTGAACAGAAATTCACCCAAAATGGGGCCATTCCATTGTTGTGGTACTGGGGGATGGGGAATTTGGGATCAGATTGTTGCAGGGAATTCATGTGGCTCTCTCGGTACTGAACTGGTTAATAGTGGGGAGGTTCATTAGAACATAAGGCTGACCCCTCTTCCTGTGTCTCTTCTGTGTGACTCTGCTTGCTCTTCTAATTTTCCATGATGATAGGACACAATATGGACATTTGATAAGGGTATCTGATCTTTGAAATCTGGACTTGAGAATATTGAGCTTATGGGTCTTCTTTCTTTATAGTTTACCCTGTCTCATGTGTATTTTTTAATGTCACAAAAAACCTAGTACTTACACTTCATAGAAAGTGGCTGAGCAGTCTAAAATCTCTGTCTGATAAAAAGACAGTGTCTGTACAAACTCTGTGTGCCCACCTTCATGCCCATGACTTCCTTCACCAAAACCCAGTCCCTAGGAACTCTTCAGCTCTCCCTAGACCCTGCAGGGACAGCATACACAGTTCCCTCTCCCACTGGCAAGGCTCATTCATCGTCATACTTGCCCCCATACAACCTGTGATTCTGCCTGAGGACCCTCAGGAAGACCCTCTTCTCTCTGTCTTCAGATGTCTGTCCCAGTGACCAACAGCACGGTCCCTCCTTCCTGTTTTCCTGACAATCCCCAAACAACAGGTTTCATGTGCTTATTCACCCCATGGAAACCCTCCCTGAAATCCCAATCTCTTTCCAATGTGACAAAAATTATTTGGATTCAAACTGTTCTTACAGTCTTGGTCTCAGATGGTGAACTCTACAGACAGAAGAAATTGGCTTCAAAGTTCCTTTTTGTGTGATGTCTTATGTGTTTGGTCTTAATTTTACCTGACCTGATGACAGTAGTGTGAGTTTCTTTCATTCATTTTCTGAATAAGTTGTGAACAAACTTGGCATTAGGAATAATGTATTTTTCAAAATTTAGGAAATATTTTGAAGCAACAAACTTAATAGCAGCATCAAAAGTAGAAATTGAGTAATACAGATGACAAATGCATTTAGAAATCTGTAGACAGCCTGGAATGGGGGAAATGAAAGTCCATGGGGAAAGTGTATTAAACAGAAGTGGCCCATTGGAAGAAACATCATTGTGAAAGTCAGTGTGAACCTACCTGCTGGACAGCAGTTGAGATTTCCCATCTTGGACCACTCTGGATATGACGATACACACGTTACCACTGCACTCAAGTTTGAACCTTTCAGCTCAAGAGAGTGACAGTTGGAATAGCAGGATGATGACATTCACCATGTTACCATGGTGACAGGACACCATGGAATTTTCAAAGTGAGCCATACCAGTCTTTAGGTGATGCTGTGCTGCTGTCTACATAAATATTTTTGTGTCCAAGCATATCATTTTGGAGTCCAAGTTTGGTTTCCTAAACTGACTCCAAGACACACTTATTATCATTCTCTTCCTTTGAAGGAAGTTGAGTGACTTAAAGGACCTATTTCCATTAGAGTTGAGGTTAACAGTTTTAATGTGAGGCACGTGTACTGAATCATGTCATCTGCAAACATGGCTATTTTGATTTTCTCTTTTATGGGTTGTGAAGCTCATTGTTTCTTTAATTCTGTAATTGCTCATGCTAATACTTTAAACACTATATCAAGTAAGAGTGGTAAAAATTGGACATCCTATTCTTGTTCTAGATCTGACAGAAAATGCTTTCAAGTTTTATGAATTCAGCATGATACTTGTTGGTTTGTCATATACATATATGTATACACACTTGTAGCTGTATCATTTTGAGAAATGCTCCTTGTATAACTAATTTTTGAGAGTTTTTTATAATGAATGAATGCTGAATCATAGCATATGATTTCTCTGCATCTATTGAGATGAACATATGGTGTTTGTTCTTCATTCTGTGTCTGATCTTTTTGATGTAGCATTGGACTCAGTTTGCTAACATTTTGTTGAGAATTTCTACTTCTGTGTATATCAGGAAAATTGGTCTAAGTTTACTTTTCATATTATGTCTTTGTCTGGTTTTGGTATTGGAGTAACACTGGCCTCATAAGAAGAATTCAGCAGAATACTCTGCCTTGAAAACAGTAATTGCATGGCTGGTGCAGTAGGCTGAGCTGGTCCATGTCCAGCTGCACTTCTAACTAAGCTCTCTGCTTATGGGCTGGGAAAGCCACTGATGATGGCCCAAGTGCTCAGACCCCTGCACCCAAGTGGGAGACCCTGAGGAAGCTCAAGTTCCTGCCTTTGGAACCAGCAGATGGAATACCTTTCTCTGTCTTTTCTTCTCTCTGTAATGCTACCTCTCAAATAAATAAATCTTTTTTACAAATCCTTAAAAACTGAGCCTGAACAGTGATCCCTTTGATTTTGATTCAACATCATATATTTTGTGTATCTTAAGGAGAAAAATTTATAAATATATATATATAAAGATTTATTTATTTGAAAGGCACGGCTATGAACAGAGAGGGAGAGGCAGAGAGAGAGAGAGAATGAATGAGAATCTTCTATCCATTGGGTAATGCCACCAGGAAGTGAACCAGTAGATTCAAGACCAATCCTCCCTCCCTCCCTTTCTCTCTCTTTTTCTCTCTCTTTCTCCTGAGATTTAAAACAGTTTTGATATCCATGGAGTACATGGAGAAATGATAGTCATAACAGGAATATTTACTTTTCTGTTATTAGATGTTAATTTAAATTAGGTAGTTCTATTTACAATTATCTTTAAATTAGTCCTTTTTCCATTTAGTTACAGAATCATGAATGAATTTTTCTCATAAATTTTATTGTACTATTCTGGTGTATATGTAATATTATGTACTGTATTATATGTTGTGTTGACTACTAGATGGAATGTAGTTTTAGTTCTTTATCTGTATTTTGTCAATTCCAAGAAACATATAATACATATACATATATATGTGTGTGTGTGTATTAAGCTCACTAATTTGATGAGTTAATGTCTTAAATTTCAATTTTATTAAATTTGCTGTATCATTTTCCATTCTCTTCCTTTGTGTCATTTTTGATGTTTAGTATGGCCACTGACAGGAGTGATGTTACAAGGACACACAAGTTTGGCACATCATCCTTGTGTAATATACAAAATAAAGTTTTGGTCATTAAAGTATCAGAAATAATGCCTTTTATTTACTAGGAATAAAGAAGTGGAAATGTTTAATGATTTTAGGTGTTTAAGGAGTAAATATATTCTGTTCATACAGGACTTAGAGTCTTTATCTTTTATTCTTTCATTGGAACAAATATTATAAATATATTGAGTAAAATGCTCATAAAAATGATAGCTTTATTGAGGACTTACATTGTACTACATACTACACTAAGCACTTTATATACATTTATGTCCTTTATTATTCCTAATTCCATTTTGTCATATAAACTACTAATTGTCTTAATTTTGGGGAAATTGAAGAAAATGTTTTTTTAAATTTTATTAGAGAGGCAGTCAGAGAAAGAGACAGAGAAAGCCCCTTTCCACTGGTTCACTCTCAAAATGCCCACAGAAGCCAGAGACCAGGAACTCCATCCAGGTCTCCCACATGGATGGCAAGTATATAACCACTTCAGCCATCACCTGTTGTGTCCCAGGGTGTGCACCAACACAAAATTGTAAGTGAGAATGGAACTAGAACCCAAACCCCACCACTTTGTTTTGAGATGCAGATATCCCAACCTCTGTCTCAACTGCTAGGCCAAATGTTCTCCTCAAGCATGTGTTTAGATCCATCTTGCCTGTGCCTTAGCTTTTAATCATGATGGTCCTGCTTCCTGGTTTTTGTAAACTGAATGTGACAGTTTAATTTTACCATTTCAGTAATGTTTTTGCTTGGGGGTGTGGAAAAACCTTTAAAGTTGAACCAGGGATCATTCAAAGCATTTTTATGCTCCTTAAAATCTTAAACCACTGTATGTGTATGTGTATGTATCTGTATTTGTGTACATCTGTGCATCTATCCATCCATTGTCCATCTGTTTATCTGTGCTGGACATAT
Source organism: Oryctolagus cuniculus (assembly GCF_964237555.1). Taxonomy (NCBI): domain Eukaryota; kingdom Metazoa; phylum Chordata; class Mammalia; order Lagomorpha; family Leporidae; genus Oryctolagus; species Oryctolagus cuniculus. Next base: position 1,204,991 of record NW_027208203.1, on the reverse strand, counting down.
TTGTATTATATTTCAGAATTTTCCACTTTTCATTTGACATTGATTTCTTATTTTCTTAGGGTCAGAAATGATAGTTTGTAAGATTTCAGTCTTTGAAATATATTGATATTGGGGGCCGGTGCTGTGGCCTGGAGTGCCTGCATCCCATATGGGCACCGATTCGAGTCCTGGCTCCTCTGCTTCTGATTCAGCTCTCTGCTGTGGCCTGGGAAGGCAGTGGAGGATGCCCCAGGTCCTTGGGCCCCTGCACGCATGTGGGAGACCTGGAGGAGTCCCCTGGCTCCTGGCTTCGGATCAGCGCAGCTCTGGCCATTGCAGCCAATTGGGGAGTGAACCAGCAGATGAAAGACTCTCTCTCTCTCTGCCTCTCCTCTCTCTGTGTAACTCTGACTTTTAAATAAATAAATAAATCTTTAAAAAAAAAAAGAAATACATTGATACTGACTGTGCACATACCACCCTGAATGCTGCTTCCAACCTTCTCTGAAATACATAGACGCTTACTTTGTGTTCTAACATATTATCTGTACTGCAGAATATCCCATATTCAATTGATTTATTTACATATTCTTATTTTGTTTGCTGATGTTTTCTTTTTTTTTTTTTTTTTTTTTTTGGACAGGCAGAGTTAGACAGTGAGAGAGAGAGAGACAGAGAGAAAGTTCTTCCTTCTGTTGGTTCACCTCCCAAATGGCCGCCATGGCCAGCACTCTGGGGCTGGTGCGCCACACGGATCTGATGCCAGGAGGCAGGTGCTTCCTCCTGGTTTCCCATGCAGGTGCAGGGCCCATTGCTGGTGTTGTCTATATACAGGGGGACTTGAAAAGTTTCTGGAAAAAGTGAATTAAAAGGTAATTCCATTGTAGTGCAAAAACGTTTAAATCCATCAATAGTTCTTCACATAATATGAAGTTCTTGAAGACCCTGTATTCACACAGATCTGATCATTTATAGTGTTGGGCAGAGTTGTTGAAGAGCATAGTAGTCCATTTGTTAGTGACTTCCCAAACTATTTTTGAAAATACTTACTCATTGTGATATGTAGTGACTGAGGTCATTGTTTCTTGTGTTTAACAGAGATATTCTTGAATGTCAGGAGCTATTAAGAGCAACAGCAATCACAACAACAACAAAACCCTAGTACTGGAAAACCAAGTGGCACCATGTCTTTGTAGGCTGTGCTGCCAGAGTCCTTAAACATTTGCTCAGGCTTGCACTCCTTCCTGCTGGGGAAGCTGTCTTCTCTGTTTTTTTCTGATCATGCATATTCCTCTGAAAGGCACATGGCCTTCTGCATTCTCCCACGTATATGAGTCCTTTTGAATGTCCTAATTTCCCAGAGAAACTCTCACTAGCTTTTGCTCCCAGGCATTGTGTTGGTCTATTTTGTGTTTCACTTGCAATCTTTTGCCCCAGGCATCCTTGGGCTCTTAGTTTGCCTTGCAGTATGTTCCAGTAATGCCTGATGCTTTCTTCTAAGTTGCCTAAACAAAGAGAAATGCCTTTTTGGTTACTCCTTCAGGTTGCCCCTGACCAGGTTCAAGCAGATGTGCACAACAACTTACAAAATGATCTGCTGTGCTCTGTCCGGAACCAGGTACCAGACTCCCAAGCTGGGTGTGTGAGCTTCCCTCTTGAAGACTGCTACAGCCAAGGGACTGAGTGAGCTAAGGGCAAGTAAAAAATGCCACAGAATTTCCAAGTTCTCTTTTTCTTGATTCTATATTCATTAGACTTGTTTAAATCTTTGACTGTTTCTCAGAGTTTTGACACAGTTTGCTTGATTAATTGCTTGTCTTTCAGTGTTTCTATGGGAGGACAAGTACTTGGAGTTTCATACTCTGACACTTTTTGCTGATGTCAGCCTGCTGTCTTTTTTAAAAAACTAATTCTGGCCAGCGCCGCGGCTCACTAGGCTAATCCTCCGCCTAGCGGCGCCGGCACACCAGGTTCTAGTCCCGGTCGGGGCGCCGGATTCTGTCCCGGTTGCCCCTCTTCCAGGCCAGCCCTCTGCTGTGGCCAGGGAGTGCAGTGGAGGATGGCCCAGGTGCTTGGGCCCTGCACCCCATGGGAGACCAGGAAAAGCACCTGGCTCCTGGCTCCTGCCATTGGATCAGCGCGGTGCGCCGGCCGCGGCGGCCATTGGAGGGTGAACCAACGGCAAAGGAAGACCTTTCTCTCTGTCTCTCTCTCACTGTCCACTCTGCCTGTCAAAAAAAAAATAAAAAATAAAAAAACTAATTCTGTTTATTATTTAAAAGGAATTACAAGGTGTCTTCTAAAATTAAAATGGCCTACCCAAAAGTGTTTTTTATTTAAAATAGTTCACTAGATTTCTGTTTTATATCTGACCTTTCTTCATCTAAAAGAGAAAAATTTAAAATGTTAGACAACTAATTATGAACACTAAAACATTAGAATGCAGATAAACTAATACACTCAATGGGAAATTACAAAATTCACAAATTTCACATCTTGACCATCTGACTCTTAAAATCTAATGGGTACTGCTGAAATTTTAGCATAAATAGTTAGCCTATGAAGGTTTACGGTTACTCTGATTCCTAAAATGAGGTGATGTCCCTCTTTTCACTAGTGATGTGTTTAAGTCAGCATAAGAATATACTTTTCTCATAGATTTCTTAAAGTCATTCACTTAATTAGGGATTTTATCATTTTTTCTCATACAAAACAAAAATATTTTAATACCTTTAAATTCCAAATTTTTCTTTAAAATCATTCATGAAAAAGATTCTCAAGTCAGAATTAACACCTCAATTAGTCAAGCATCAGGAAACTACATTACACCTATTTAATGTGCAAAGAGACATTTTTTCACGTCATTTTCTTCTGATGTCTGTTCCAGAATCACAGACCCTTGCTTCTCTACACTTCCATCCATCATTTCTGCAGATCATGAAAACTGAATTTGTTGAACACCAGAAAGCTGTTGATATGATGTTGTATAAACCATAACATTGTGTGCTGACCATCCGCAGTTATTAAGCCAGCTGGTAACTGGTTAGTGAATGCCTCCTCTGTAAGTAAGCTCTTCTCTTAGTCCTTCTGTAGCTGTGACTGCTCCACCAAATCCTTTCTCTCCTTTCATACCCTCTCTGAATTTCTGAAGGTACAATTTCAGAGGTTCCACATAACTGGCAAAGCCCAAGGTGGACATGGCAAAGAGAATGTCTTCTCCATTGATCGTCCTCTGTTTCTCTTTCACTTGTTTCAGATGCTGTAAAGCTAAGAACTCACACATTCTTGAACACATTCTTTGGCATCTGTTGCAATCTTTCCTGTTTGAGGTGTGGCATTCTTCATTATCCTAGCCACATTTGCAACTGGAAGATATATTTCTTCTTGAGAAGCATCTGTGGTAGAACTGTCACCGTCCATTGTCCTGAAATACTGTCAGAACCGTGGTGTCAGTGGTGCTCAGAGCACCTTTTTAAAAAGGTGTCTAATCTTTGCTCAATTCCAACCCATGTTTAAAGCATCTTGTTCTAATACTTCGGGCGAGATAACGATTTGCGAGTGCTCTGGAATTCTTTGTTCTCCCAGACTACTGCTCCATAAGCCCCTGCCTATCCTCCTGCCTCCCACCAGCGATGATCAAAACCTTAGTGCAATCCGAACGGCTTCCTTCCCACCTTCGGGGCAAGTCCAGGGACCACAAGCCACCAGATGACTGCATTCTTTACGTGCAAACCAGACTGCGGGACACCAACGCCATTCCTGCCTCCCGGGCCCAAGGCCGAGCCCGCCGACCTGTCAGCATCGTTCGTGCTGCGCGGACACCCGATGGCCCAGCCAGCCCGGACCTGGCACCCAACGCTCGTCTCCCGCCCGCCGCGCGGCACCGGGGTGCGCAGGCGGACAAGGAGGCCGGACTCGGCCAGGACCCCGCGGACCCAGGAGCCGGCGGGCGGGGGTGCTCCGCGGGGCCCGCGCGGCTGCGGCTGCAGAAGCCGAGGGGGCAGGGTCGGGGCGGCGGCGGGGACCCGGGCCGCCTCCCCCGCTAGCCGGCCTGCTCCCCGCACAAAATGGAGCCGGCCCAGGGCGCCACCGAGAGGGACCCCGACCGTGCCCCGCCGGCAGCCCTCTTCTGCCTCGGACTGGGAGTTCAAGGGTGGTGAGCGGGAGGCGGCCTGGCCTCTGTACCGCCCTCCTCCTTCGGCGCACAAAGAGCCGCGCTGCGGCCTCGCAGGCGCCCGCCTGGCCCAGGTCCAGGTCCGGGCGGGCGGGTGGGAGGGTAGTGCCCAGGCCAAGGCGGCATTGGCTGCGGGGATGGTGCTGGGACGGTTTTAACTAAAACACTGTAGTTAATTTAATTAAAGGACGGAAATCCTTAAGGATCTTTATACCACCCACCTGTGACTGTTTTCCTCTTCGCTTGAACCAAGTCATTTTTTTCTTCGAATTGTTACTTATCATACATAATTGGTGATGATCCTCTAACAGTTCAGAGACTATGTCTTATTTTTCTATTAGATTTCAGAATTCATAGCTAGTGTGAAGTGATGTGTAACACCCAGTGTTTCAGATGTAAACTGAAGGCACGTTTGAGTAGGTGCTCTTATTGTATAGTGTTGTTCTAGCTGTTTTTTAGCTTAACCTAGAAGCAGACAGATGTTTGTGCATAAAACAGACTGCAGAAACCTATTGTGTACCTTCCTTTACCATGATTTCAAACTGCACTGATAAAACCTGTAGATGCCCTGAGCTAAACTTAAGAAGAGGAGTCTGAATGTCATTCACTCTGTTAAAAGCATGTTAGAAATGACTTGTAAAATACTGTGTTTTCTATTCTTATTTAAGCCAAGACAATTTACTAACATGTATTTTTCAAATTAGCTAATACACTTCAATTATGAAAGTTATAAATTCATTTTGTAACATTGTTTAACAGTTAACATTATGTATATTTCAAACTTTTCTTGCCCTAAGTAATTGGTGAACTGTTTCTTTAGATAGAAAATGTATTGTGTTTTTACATATATGGTGACATCTAATACGTATAGTATATATTATTTATGCATGTATTTAAAATGCATAAAGAACCATATCCAGATTATTTTAGAGGCTAGTTTACATTACTTATTGATATACCTCTAAAATTACAGTTGTATCCTAGAAACTTACTGTTAGTTAAATTATTACTCAAACAAATGAAATGTGTTAGCTCAAAACATTTTTAGATATTGGTACTGTTTGATCATTTAAAGCTCCTTAGGTAAAGTATGATTGGAAAACATCCTGAGCATTCTTGTTACAGTTATGGCTGCCTGGCAACTTAGTTCAAAATCAGAATAGCAATGAAAAGCATCATAGTAAACTCCCTCGCACCAATTATTGTTATTTTTGGGCAACACTACACATATGTTCTGGTGAATGTATTATCATTACGTTTATTTAAATCCTTGATAAAATCATTACTTATTTTATTTTGCTTACCTAGAAATTAGATTCAGAGGTAAAGCAGCCTTTGTTTGTAATTATTAGTTGGTATTCTCTTGTGTCACCAAATGTGTTATGGGGAATGGGGAGAGTACCACTCAGAGACTGAATTTGGGTAGAACTTTATTGATGAGTTGCAGACTGACCAGCCAGGGACACAGTACAGACTTGGGAGCCACACTGTGTTGCTGGTTCCCTGTCTAGCAAGACTTATATGGGGCAAAATCACAATGTAGGTGGCAGGGTTCGGTTACAATTTTCTGGTGTAATAAGTAGGGGTTTTCAACTATGTTTGCATGAGCTAATGACATTTCTTGGAATTGGCAAGGTTACAGAGGAACTGGCTGTCTTTCAGCTAGGATGTGGTTAGGCAATAGGACATTTCACAGGGTACATGCAACATAGAATTTTTTTCTTAACTGCATGGGTGGGGGTAGGTCACTTCTTGGTCATAAGTATTCAACATGGCATTTGTCCTGCTTTCTCTAACATACGTTTTTATCATGTAACAGCTTAGATGAAATATGGAGCTTTCTGTCTCTCTTTGATTTCTCCTGGTTACCAGTATTAATCCCCTCCAAATGTTTCACACAAATGAAAACTCTACAGGATGTAGCCCATTGTATGTACAATTTTCCAGAATTACAAGTTCTGTCTGTTCTTTTGTAAACCTTTCAATACTCCAACAGTTTCTTTCCAAAATAAAAGTCTGGAATCATCCATACTAAAATTAAGAATTTATAACTGGGAGGCACGGATGTTTTCATAAACATTTCCTATAATTAATTTCAACCAGAGGATTGAGGAAACAAAGCAGTTTTTCCTACTCCAAAACTTTATTGCCTTTTTCCCATATAGCAGACTCTGAAATCTTTTTTAATATGGTTAGTGAAATTATACTCCTTATTTAGTATGTTTTTGAAAAAAAAAACTGCTTTTTTTTCCTTATTGCCATCTCGTGTACCTTGAAAGTTAAATTTAATCTGATATTTTCATTTTGTAGCAGTTATAAACCAGAAAAGACCTTTGCAATTTTATAATTTCTTAGCAAGATAAAAATTCTTCTTTTAAAGATCAAGTTTCAATTATTTGAAGGATTTTATATTTGATTTGATAAACAGAAGCTTTAAGAAGAAATGGTGAGATGTAAATAATCATAATCCTTAATTTTAAGGATACAGAAGGCTCATATTTAAAATATATACCATAGCACTTATTCTGTGCTGGTTATGGAATATTTCACAGGAAATGGCTGCAGTGTGTGAATATGTTGTTGGAAATTTCTGTTTAGAGAGACAAAGGCAAACTTTAGTTCTTTCTGGTTTATTATAATACTGCTAATTTTTAAAAAATAAAGTGAAGTGTACCTTGCCTAAGTTTTCAAGAAATCAACAACAAATACACAGCTGGATTAAATCATAAATATTTAGCTTTTTTAGTCACCATTTACTCATGCTGTAATCCATCCTAGGAATCTTTTTGACCCTTTTTTTGAGGAGAAAACAAAAGAGGAAGAAGAAAGAAAACCTGAAAGTGTACCTTGCAAAATGAGTTAAAGGTTTATTAAGTGGACACAGTCCATTTTCCATCCTCCTGAGTACTTTGGCACAGCTGTAAAGATCTTGAAGAGAAACATTCTTGACTAATCTGTCAACTGTAAAATGTGTACAGAAAAATAGGTAGCTATCACTAAAATTACACTTCAGCTTTCAGTAACCATTTAATGAGTAGCATAATTATATAAGTATGGAGACGTAAGTACTCTACTCAATAATTAAAAATAATCTCATCTTTACACTGAAAGTTCTGTAATTACTATTTGACTTCACCAGGACCACTGTGGGAATCTCCAGTGGCACGCTGAGTTGTTCAGAGTGGATTAAAATCATAAGATAAAATTGGATAAATCATTAAATTATTAAGCTTTAAATATTACAAGAATGAATGTATCCTGATATTTGGAAGTTACATTGTAGGAATTTTCAGTCTAAAACCAGATTCTGATGTTCATTTTTTTCTCTTTGCCATGAAAGTGATTTTATTTCCTATGATTTTAAAAACAGATTTATTTGAAAGGCAGAGTTACAGAGAGAGAGAGAGAAATCTCTCATCTGCTGGGTTATTTCCCAGATGGCCACAACAGCTGGGGCTGGACCAAGCTGAAGCCAGGAGCCGGGAGCTTCTTCCAGGTCTCCCATGGGGGTGCAGGGGCCCAGGCCATAGAGGGAGCTGGATCAGAAGTGGAGTAACCAGGTCTCAAACCTGTATCCCATATGGCAGGTGGTGGCCTTACCCGCTGTGCCACAGTGCTGGCCCCTGGTATCAGCCCTTTCTTACCTGGCCTGAGTTATGCCTGGTGTAGCACCACTATGGCCAGGAGCTTGAAGCTGAGCTGAACACCTCACCCAGCACACACAGGCTGCACCCACCGCACAACTACAATCCCAGAGCACCCACAGGGGACTGCTGGGAGCCCAGGATTTACAACAATCAGTGATCAATGCACCCCACGCAGGACATTAGGCAGTGCGGGCTGTGGACTCCCAGTATGGCTTCCTGCCCTGGGGACTCCTGCCCTGGAGTTTTCAACCCAGTGCAAATAGCTTAATGTTTGCTTTCAGAGGCATCGCCTGAGGTGCTTGGTTCCCCATGGTTCGTTCATCACCTTCTCATCCCAAGTATAGCCCTCTAGTGGTTCTGTGTGGGAGGTACAGAGGCTGGACCATTCTGGGCTATCTCAGCATCTGGATCCGATGTACTCTAGGCTTGGCAGTAGGCTCAAGGCTCAGCACTTAAATCATTCATAGCAGTTTGGAAAGAGCACAGGGAGATTCCCCTCAAGAAAAGGGAAAAGCTTGCAGGAAAGATTCTGAAAAATAAGATTAAGGAGGGCTTCTGCCTGCTCAGATGACATGCCTTGGGCTTCTTCCCTCTTGCAAAATCAACATCCCATTGGGCAAGCGTAACTGCACATTTAAGACTGCACCCACCCCCGCTATCATTCAGACTTCTGAAAAAAATATTTCTATGGAAAAACATCAGGGGCTGGGGCTGTGGCACAGTGGGTAAAGCCGCCGCCTGCAGTGCTGGCATCCCACATGGGTGCCAGTTCATGTCCCGGCTGCTCCACTTCCGATCCAGCTCTCCGCTGTGGCCTGGGAAAGCAGCAGAAGGTGTCCCAAGTCCCTGGGCCCCTGCACCCGCATGGGAGACCTGGAGGAAGCTCCTGGCTGCTGGCTTCAGATTGGCACTGCCATTGCAGCCCTCTGGGGAATGACCCAGCGGAGGGAAAACCTCTCTCTCAGCCTCCTGTCCTTATAAACACGTGAGAACTCCATGGAAGGGGATCCCTGCAGCCGCAGCTAATGTAGGAACACCTGGGGCACCTTCACGCAGATCACTCATCACACTCGATAGCTCTCATGCCTCAGGGACTGTTAGGAGGGTCCCAGGTACGGCCTTGGCATTGTCAGTGAGCTGTGCTTAAAGCAGGCCTCCATCCCAGTTTCTGGTGCTTTCTCAGAACGTTTAAGAGACAAGCAGTTAATTATTACTTCACAAGGGTGGCTGTAACAAGTTGTCAAGACAGCAGCTGAAAAAATCCTGGGGTGCGTGTCCTGGCCCCGTAGGCTAGGCTGTAGTGTCTGATGGCAGCGGCCCATAGCAGGGTTCTGGTTCAAGCCCCAGTTCCTCTGTTTCCACTCCAGCTCCCTGCTAATGCACCCAGGAAGCTGGCGGTGATGAGCCACCCGTGTCTCCCACGTGCAAGTCCCGGGTAGAGCTCTCGGCCCAACCCTGGCTGCTGTGGGCATTTGGGGAGTGACCTGACAGATGCAAGATTCTCTCTCTCTCTCCCCCACCCCACCCCTGTGTAAATAAATAAATCTTAAAGCAATTTAAAAACTTTTCTTTTTTGAGGTGGACACTGTGCAGTGAGTGAAGCTACCTCTTGTGTGGTGAGGATCTTGTTCCCGTGTGGTGTCTGGAGGCCCCGGGTGCCTGACTTACAGGCATGGCACCAGAAAACATGGAAACTTGTTCCCAGCTGCACTTCGCCTGAACTAGTCATTTCTGAACAATTCCATATGAGAAGCAGGTGCCTTGTAGATATAGGAGGCAGATGGTAGGAGTTTTCTGTTATTCACAGTGGCATGCAACCTTTAAACAATAAACGCTCATGTCTGCAGAAATCTACATTTTTTGGCCAACACAAGGTTCCATTTATTTTTTTTAGAAAAATATCAATATTTTTATAGATCCTGTATAAAAAATCTTTTGTGAGTTAACTCGCACCCACAGGTTATGAAGACAGCAAGTGCAGACAGGATCAAGGCTGGCAACAAGCCCAGTCTTTGGATCTCTCTCGCATACCAGGCCCTGTATGCTCAACATCCAAAATCCGGCTCCTGGTTCCTCAGGGCTGGGAGAGGGGGTGCTGCTGGTGGGAAACCTTACCCATGCCCTTGCAGTTCTGCTTCGTGAGTGTTTGCAAGAAAATGAAGAGATTTTAATGTAAAAAGTGGATTCAGTCTGCAAGACAAGGGACAAGGGTCTTGGAGGAAAAGAACCCCTGCCACAAGGCTGTGGGGAAGGTGAGGGGGCAGGGGGAAAGTGAGAAGGGCAAGGGGGAAGGGGATGGGGCATAGGAAGAGGGAGGGGGCTGTGGGAATGGGGGGCCGTGGGGGAAGCGAGGGGGCCATGGGGAAGGGGAGGGGTGGGGCAAGGAAAGGGGCCATGGGGAAGGGGTGGGGCGTGGGGAAGGGAGGGGGCCATGGGAAGGGGAGAGGGCGCCAAGGCCTCCCCTGTAATGGGTCCCTGTGCCTGCAGATTAATACTCGGTGTTCTCAAACATGGAGAATCCCAGGGCTCCTTACAGGAAGCAGGATTCCCTTGGCACAGACGCTGTTTCTGAGTTCCTGCTTGCCCAGTGCCCGTGAGGACAAGGAGGAAGGCGAAGCCAAGTCCGTGTCTGTTTCGTCCAGTGTCAGCGTCTTCATCAATTCATGACGATTCTCCCCTCCCCTCCTCGACCCTGCAAACCCGGCGAAGCACAGGGGCAAAGCCTCACTGAAGCTCACAGCGACAGTGACAACTACAATGACATTTCGGTTCTGACTGTCGGGTGTTTCACGATCTCGCCGAGCCCTGAAGCCAGGGAGCATTCCAGATGTCACTGAGGGCCACGTACACTTGTCCGTCCTTACACACACGGCGCCCGCTGTTCCAGGTGCGCCCCAGTGGCTCCAGTGTCCGCCTCCACCTGCGTGGCCTTCTGGAAAACGCTGAGGTCTCGGGGTGGAGGGGACTTGGGGGACAGTGCAGCGCGGGGCGCGGGCCAGTCAGGATCACCGTCGGCACCCACGTCCCCGTGTGCGTTTCTGGAAACGTGGAGATTCCCGCCCCCAAGACTGCAGGGTTCTGCGGGCTCACCCGGACACCGGTGGTCAGGGGCCCGGCCCTCAGCTCCCGGGCAGCCCCAGGGAGCGGGTGCGGGCGGCACCGCGGGTCACGCGCTCTCAGACCCGCGTCCAGCAGGCGGGAGAAGCCCTGGGTCTCTGGTCGGGGTGCAGAGTCCCCGCTGAGGGTCCCCGGCAGCGCCCCGTCTCCGCAGGCTCTGCCTCAGGCCACCTCAGCCCCGGCTGCCCGTGCCACGGCTGGTGTGGGATGTTTCTCTTAGCGCTCCTGGGTTCCGGTGTTCGCTGGCACCCCGCTACCTGGCAGGGAGCCCACGGAGACTCCTGCACCCGCAGTCTGCGGACAGACACCCTGCGGCCTCCCCGTCGCAGGCTCTGATCTTTGTCATTTGTTAGGAGGAACACATGATATATTTAGTAGTATACAGTGTTTTCATAACTAAATGTTGAAATGTGTATTTAAAAATTAGACTATTAAATCTCTATCAGTAAGGACATATATTTTACATTGGGGCATTGATAAGTGTTTTTATAGTTTCTTCAGTAAATTTATTTTTATTCTATACAATTTAAACAGATAGGTGTGAATTTGTTCTAACTTTTATTTGATGAATATTCCCGTTTCTTAAGTAAATATTTTTTCTAGATGTTTGATAGTATTGCAGGAGACATGAATACTTCTTGGTATTTCTGTTTTCTCATGTTTTAAATCACTGAACTTTTGACAGATATATTGTAAGTTAGCAATTAAAACATAAATATTTGGGTAAACCTCTAAGGTGTATTTTTTTCTTTTTTGCTTTTCTTCTGATTTATTTGAAATGCAGTCAGAGCTAGAGAGAGGGAGAGAGCAAGCTGGGTCACTTCCCAAAAGGCCGGCGCTGGGCCAGGCTGGAGCCGGCAGAGTGGAGCTCCATCCGGGTCACCCACGCAGGTGCAGGGCCCCTGCACTTGAGCCCTCACCGCTGCTCCCAAGGTGCGCATGCACAGGGACCTGGGCCCCACTGGCGCTCCCGCCCCAGCACTGCAGGCCTGGGGAGTGACCAGGAAGGGAGCTGGGTCTGACTTCCGCCCCAGCACTGTGTCTTCCATGGCACAGCTGTGGACCCCAGTCCCCCCCCCTATCAGAAACGTGGCTCTGCTGAGGGGTGGGGGACAGGGAGCAGCCCACCGTGACCCCCTGGGCCTCTGGCTGTTCGCTTCAGTTAAAGGGGAAGAGACCCAGGAAGTGTTAGGAGTCAAGTGTACGGGAGGTGCAATCACGGACGGCTTTCTGGAGGAGGTGGCACTTGAGCCAGGTCCTGTAAGGGAACAGGCAGCCAGGTAGGGAGAATGAAGGCAGCCGTGAGAGGCTGACACGTCCAGCCCCAGGGGTGCTTCTTCCAGGTGACACCCCGGTAGCCACCGCCAAGAACATGCCTGGGGACAGCGCAGATCTGTTTGGGGATGGCATGGCAGAGGACAGCGGTGCGGCCAACGGGCGCCTGTGGCACACGGTCATCATCAGGGAGCAGGAGCACCGCATCGACCTGCACATGATCTGGCTGTACATGAAGGTGGTCACCCACAGAGGTGAGGCCCCCCCCCGTTACCACGTGGTCAACCATGGAGGTTAGGCCACCCTGTTACCACGTGGTCACCCACGGAGGGGATATTCCCCCTGCCCGTACCACTGCTCACCCACAGAGGTGAGACCCTACCCTGGTACCCGTGGTCACCCATGGAGGTTTGGCCCCCGGTTACCACGTGGTCACCCACGGAGGGGAGATCCCCCCGTACCCACAGAGGTCAGACCCCCCCCCGGGTACCTGTGGTCACCCACGGAGGTGAGACCCCCCCTCCCTGGGTACCCGTGATCACCCACGGAGGTGAGACCCCCCCCCCCCGGGCACCCGTGGTCATCCTGGAGGTCGGACCCCCTGCTGGGCCCGGAAGACCCTCCGTGCGCCTGCGTGGTTCAGAGCCCAGCGACGGCCGCCCTCACAGGCTACCACAGTGAGGGCCTCAACGCAATCATCGTCTATGCCGCCAGCTTCCTCCAGGACAGCAGCTGCCGGGACTACCACTAAGTCCTGGAGAACCTCTTCCTGTGAGCGGGCGGGGAGGGGCCAGGACGGGCAGGGCGGGGCAGGCGGGGCGGGCGGGGGGCGGGGAGGCAGGAGGGCAGGGCGGGCAGGAGGCGGGGCGCGGAGAGGGGCCAGGAGGGGCAGGGCGGGCGGGAGGCGGGGCGGGAGGCGGGTCGGGGAGGGGCCAGGAGGGGCAGGGCGGGGCAGGCGGGCGGGGCGGGCGGTGCAGGCAGGGTGGGCGGGAGGCGGGGCGGGCGGGGACCCTCGCTCGCCCAGGCTCCCCCTGCTGGCCCACTCTGGGCCTTCCCTGGGCGCAGGGGCTCCGCAGCCGCCACCACCACACATGTCCATCACCAACACCATCAACACCATCATCATCATCACCACCAATACCGTGAACACCATCACCGTCACCATAGCCATCGCCAGACCCGTCCTGCGGGGGCCCGAGGGGCTGCAACACGGCCCCCTCCCCAGAGCCCCCGGCCCCTCCCCAGAGCCCGCGGCTCCTCCCCAGCGCCCGCGGCCCCCTCCCCACAGCCCCGGCCCCTCCCCACAGCCCGCGGCCTCCTCCTCGGAGTCCCCCGCCCCTCCCCTGCGCCCGCGGCCCCCTCTCCGGAGCCCCCGCCCCCTCCCCAGAGCCCCCGCCCCTCCTCCGAGCCCCGCGCCTCGCCCGAGCGGGGACCCCCGGATCCCCGAGGCCCGCGGGGGAGGCCCTGGCCGGGCCGGGCGCGGCCGCCCTGACCCCGACCCGCTGCCCCGCGCAGCTCCGTCGTCGGCAGCCTGGAGTCCTGGTGGCCGAGGACTGCGGGATCCTGTACCTGAAGGGCGCCAGCCCAGCGCAGGATGCCGGCCTCGGCGGCTCAGGAAGCTGCCAGAGGACAGACAGGAGGCGCGGGCGCGGGCGGCTCTGCGCTCGGCCCGCCCGGCCCCTCAGCTGCCCTTGGCTTGTGGACGCGGCCCCCACGCCGCCCCTGCCGCCCTAAAATCTGTTTCTGGCCACCGCCTACCAAATCTGCTTTCTGTTCATCTCTGCCTCCTCCATTTCTAGCAGGTGGAGAAATGGGAGCTGGAAAACCTTCCGGGTCTGTTCTCTCCTGAGTTTTTTCTTTGGCTGTTCCAGCTGTTAGCATGGAGCCTTGCTCACCAACAGAAAACTCCCTTTTATGAAAATGCTAGCATGTAACTAAGTGGTTTATGCATTTTAGGATTTTCTGTCAGTTTTATAATTTTTTTGAAGAACGAATGATCTGTTTAATCATGGGAAACTATTGTTTCATAACTAAACTTTGAAATATGTATTTTGAGAACTTATATTTATACTTAATATATATTATATATTATATTGGCATTGATTAGCATTTTAAGTTTCTTTAGTAAAAGTATTTTTATTCTACCAAATCTGCTTTCTGTTCACCTCTGCCTCCTCAATTTTTATAAATGTATAAATTTTTAAGGAAAAAACCTGTATTATACTTCATTTATTCTTCTTAGTAATTACATTGATAGCATTATTATGCAAATTAGGAGTGCTTGTGGCTTCAAGATGAGTATTTTTCCTAAAAGAAGTACAGAAAATAATTTAGGGAAGGGGCAAGGGGACATTTTATTTTGGCTAATATACTGCATAGAACACAGCTGTTTAACTGAAACGTTGCTTTGCAATCTCCATTATTTTAGTGTGTTTTTAAAATTTTTTTCCAGGAGATTGCAATAAAAATGGAAGAAGAACCAAGTTCTGCTTTTGACTCTGAAGAGACTTTTAATTCTTGTAGGTAGGTAGTAAATACAGAGATATATAATATTACAGGATAATGTATAAGATCCAATTTCTTAGAGGATTCTAATCTTAGAATAGCAAAGAATTAGGACTTGTGCTTTTAAAATGTGATAATATTTAAATATTACTGTGATATGTGATTATCTGCAGAAATAATGAGTATCAGAAAATGTAATAACCCAAATTCTTGTAAATGAGCTTATATCAGATATCTGTTGCCCTCCTATCCTACAGTACACTAATCAGAACAAATGTACATGTAGAATTAACCTTTCTTATAATTTGTTTTTTGTTTTTCCCATATATCTTTTACAGTACTAAAGACTTCTTTCAGAGTACCTACGAAAGGTTAAAATGCAAATGTGATTGAATTAAGAGCTGTTTGTTAATGCCCTTTTAGGGCTTTTCAGCCAATAGGGCTGTTACAGCTCAAACAGGAAAGGATTCAATTGGCAGGCCAACACTGCTGTCAAATAGTTTTATAGTATTTAAAGTGTGAAATTAATATTTTTCTACCCAGTAAGCAGTAGCTCTTGTAATGTAATAACCTTAATTGTGAATTTGGCAATTGAGTTAAATGTAGAATTCATAGAAGCACAGTGCTGGTGTATATTTTCTTATTAATATTGATAGACAAAACCTAGAAAAATGTAACAGTGTCACATTAAAATAGCCACAGAATTGTTAGTAAAATTTGCTTCAGAAGATGAAAATTATTTTTCTGTTGCCATTAAGCTCTTTTAAACTAGCTAGTAACAGGTTATTAAGAAATACATAAATTTTCCAGTGTTCAGAAGTCCTTTTGTGTAACAACTATTTAGACTGCCTCAGAAATCCTAACCTTTCTTCATAATCAGACAGCTCAGGCCTTAAGCCTACCACTGACATACTAGAGCTTATGTCCAGGGTAACGAGCTAGTTTCTCATCTGTAAAAAGGGCATTATATTGTCTGATCTGCTTCCTTCCCACAACTCTTAAATACTGGGGTAAAACATGTAAAACAAAGCCTCTTGAAAATCTAAATGCAGGGCCTGTTCCGCGGCTCACTAGGCTAATCCTCCACCTGTGGCGCTGGCACCCCAGGTTCTAGTCCCTGTTGGGGCGCCGATTCTGTCCCAGTTACTCCTCTTCCAGTCCAGCTTTCTTCTGTGGCCCAGGAAGGCAGTGGAGGATGGCCCAAGTGCTTGGGCTCTGCACCCACATGGGAGCCCACGAGGGGGCACCTGGCTCCTGGCTTTGGACTGGCGCAGTGCGCTGGCCTTAGCGGCCATTTGGGGGGTGAACCAATGGAAGGAAGACCCTAACTCTGCCTGTCAAAAAAAAAAAAAAGAATTGATATCTGGAATTATAACAAATAAATTATGGAACTTAAATCCATGGACACTAACTACAGCTTCATATGTCTAATAGTCACAGATTTATTTTTATGGCCTATGAGGTTTTACAATGATTTGTATTTCTTAGTGGTTTTCTTCGTTGATTCAGAGAGGTAGAAAACAAATGGATTTAACTCCTGAGACACTTGTATGGGGTTGTATGATGCCTGAATGGTTTTAGGCCACATCTTGTTTTGGAAGTGTTGGTTTAAATTTAAGTATTTGGCTTCCAACTCATTTGCAGTGATGTGTTATGAGAATATATTATTAGTTTTATGCAGTACATCTTACAGGTTTTATAGACCAATGTTATATGTTTTTTGTCAAGTTACATGTGAGAGAAAACTGCCAGATGTGAAAGAAGAGAGAGTTTCCTGTGTGTGCTGCAGTGGATGTTTAACTTAGGGAATGGAGCACACATGGCCACATGGTGGAAGGAATGTTGTTTCTCCATCCTCCCCCCCCTTTCTCAAGGGCAACTGACCTCCTTGCCAAAAGAGGCGAGCCCTTGCCAGCACGTATGACTACAGACTGTTACATTAATCTGTCTAGCTGCAGTACCAGCTGCTTGCATGTTTTTAGTTATCTTATTAGATGGTATAACAGTGACCTATGAAATTAATTGAAGGTGAACATTGTTAACTTTCCTTTTATTACCCTATGTTTCCCAAAATCTTTTTGATTAGATTATAACTTTCTACAAAATTTCCTAGGAAGTCTGTTTGGTTTTTGATTCATGTAATTTTTTTTAAGGTTTTTAAAGTATAATGTCATACTGCACAGTATAGAAAATAATTTAATTTTTGTCTCATTGATAGATTTTAATCTGTTTATATAGTTGAAAAGCCATAGTAAACTTACCTTATTAGACAATTAAGTTAGATTGAACTCAGACCAATTATTTGGTATTCTCTGAGAAACTCAAAATACTCCTTTATCTTGGCATTGCAGAAATGGCATAGTATAGAATGCAAATTATTGTATCTTGCTTTAAAATAAATTTTAAATCATATTTACCTCTTCTCTAGATTCATATATATGGTAGTTGATCACCAAGTTTACTCTATTTTTTAATTTAATTTAACTTGGCATCATTGATGAGTATATTTTCCCAAGCTGTGCTGTTAGGAAAAAATGTATTATCCTCCGATTTTTTGACAAAGGGATAATTTTGAAGTAATAATCTTTAAATGTGATGTTGACTTTAAGAGACACACAAAATAATAAAAACTAATGATAATCAATTATAAGTCTTAGCCAGTGTTCTATTATAATAATTTAGCTAGGGACCCTGATGCTGAATCTAAGAAAATAAAAAAGTTTCTGAATGCAAGAAAATCACAAAATACTTCTTTGTGTCTTTAGATAATAAATCCTACAATTGATATAGTAGGGTGACTGGAGACTTAATTCTTAAGACATGATGTTTGTGAGTCCTGTTTTTTTTTTAATGTATTCATACTTTCTGACAGGTGTTTTACTCTGAAGAAATACTAATTTCATATTCCAAAAGAACTTTAATTGAAGAATAAAAGGAATGTTTCTATATATATTTTATATATATATAATATATATTTTTTAAGGAAAGACAGTAAAAGGCACTTGGCTTCAAATAGTGGTGGTCTAATTTCTTATATTGAAGAGAGCTTCCAAAATCGCTTCCCTTTCTCAACATGTTACGTTCTCTATATCACTGAATCAGAGACTACCTTGGTAAAATGTTTTTTATTATTATTCTATTAAACTATTTTTGATTAGCATGCAATACTGTCGCTCCCCCATTCGCAGAGGAACGACACTGGACCCTGCGCTGTTCTTTTGTCTGCTCGGCCCTTCCTGGGTTTGCTGCCGGTCCCCCACTTGTGGAGGAACGACGCCGTCTTGGGTTAGCTGCCGGCCCCTCCACCTCCATGGAGGGGCGGCACCCCCTGCCGCTTTCCCCGCTTCCGCGGAGGAGCGGCACACCGCCGGCCGGCTCTCTCAGGGGCTGCTCAGATGTTCCTCAGGTGTTCCCTCAGATGTTCCTGGTGCATGTTGTCTCTCTCCTCCTTTATAGTCCTCTTCCACCAATCCCAACTCTGCTACCCACACGCCGAGCACGCTGCTCTCCTCCTCCAATCAGGAGCAGGATCAGCTCCTGCAGCTTATCAGTCAAACTGATGAGGCAGCTGCGTAGTTGTTTGCTCCTCCCCAGCGCCATATTGTGGGAGAGCAGATGCATAGAATTAGTCCTAGTTCCAGTAATTTAGTCTAGTCTCAGTTGCTCCCCACACAATACTTTTATGGTACAATATTTCACTACATATACAAATCATACCTGAAACCAGGAAAATAGCTTTTCTACGTCCTTAGCTTATCTGTGTTCTGGTAGCTACTAGTTTCTCTCTCCCGGTTCTTTGTGCAGTGTATAACACATTACTGTGAGCTGCAGTGGAACAGGAGCACTGTGCTGTGAACACTGGCACCAGTGCCTTCTGTCTGTGTGTGGTGCCTGTTACCCAGTCTCCTTCCATTCTCTCTCGCCACACCCTTCCCAACCTCATTGTGGTTTTGATTTACATGTCCCTGAAGGCTAGTGATATTGAACATTTCTTCATGCATTTGTTTTCTTTTGTGTTTCTTCTCCAGAGAAATATCTATTCAGATTCTTTGCCTGTTTGTTAACTGGATTGTTCTGTTTTTGTGGTGTTTGGGGTTCTGTACATGTTCTGAGTCATAGTCCTTTGTTAGATGCACAGCTTGTAACTGTTTTCTGTCAGCTGTGATTTGTTCCTTTTGCTGTACAGAAGCTTCTTAGTTTGGGATGATCACATTTGTCTGTTTCTCCTTTCCTCTCTGTGCTCTTGGGGTCTTTTTAAAAAAAATTAATGTTTGCCAATATTTTCCCCAGGGGTTTCATAATTTCAGGTCTTACATTTATGTCTCTTCCATTATGAGTTGATTTTAGATTATGGTGAGAGGCATGGGATGAAATTTTGGATTCTGGGTATGGATATTTTTATTTTAAAGATTTATTTATTTTTACTTGAAATGCAGAGTTATAGAGAGGCAGAGGCAGAGGGAGAGAGAGGTCTTTCATCTGCTGGTTCACTCCCCAGATGGCCACAATGGCCAGAGCTGCACCGATCCAAAGCCAGGAGCCAGGAGCTTCTTCCAGGTCTCCCACATGGGTGTAGGGGCCCAAGAACTTGGGCCATCTTCTACTGCTTTTTCAGGCTACAGGAGAGAGCTGGATCAGAAGTACAGCAGCCAGGACTGGAACCAGTGCCCATATGGGATGCCAGCATTGCAGGTGGTGGCACTGCTAAGCCACAGTGCTGGCCCCGTGGGTATGGATATTTAGGTTTAGGTTTCCCAGCACCATTTATGTAAGAGACTGTCCTTTCTCTGGTATGAGTTTTAGCAGATTTATCAAAGAGCAGTTGGCTGTGGTATGTAGATTAATTTTTGAGATCTCTATTTTGTTCCAATAGTCTGTATGTCTGTTTTTATGCTGATACCATACTCTTTTGATTACAGTAACTCTATAATATTTCTTGAAATCTGATGTTGTGATGCCTCCAACTTTGCTGTTCAAGATATCTTTATCTATGTGAGTTGTTTTAAAGTCCTTCTATATGAATTTTAGGATTGGTTTTTTCTAGTTCTGTGAATAATGTCTTTATTATTTTGGTTGTAATTACATTGAAGCTGTGAATTGCTTCAGGTATCATGGACTTCTACTAGTATTAATTTTTCTAATCTGCGTACAGAGAAGAACTTTGTGTTTTCTTTTGTCTTCTTCACATTCTTTCATCAGTGCTTTGCAATTTTTATTGTAAATGTCTTTCACGTCCTTGGTTAAATTTTATTCTGGGTGATGGGAGGGCAGATCTTGGCCTCACAGTTAAACTGTTAAGACTCTCGTGTCCCATTTGGAGTGCCTGGGTTCAATACTGGATTTCACTACTTACTCCAGCTTCCTGCTACTCCAGACCCTCAGAGGCAATGATAATGACTCAAGTAATTTGCCTTCCATTTCTGGGACCTGGGTTGAGTTCTTGGATT
This sequence comes from Oryctolagus cuniculus, assembly GCF_964237555.1. Taxonomy (NCBI): domain Eukaryota; kingdom Metazoa; phylum Chordata; class Mammalia; order Lagomorpha; family Leporidae; genus Oryctolagus; species Oryctolagus cuniculus. Next base: position 1,184,847 of record NW_027208203.1, on the reverse strand, counting down.
TTAGGCCTGACCTAACCCTTTCTGTTGTGGCATTTAGAGATTGAACCAGTAAATGGAAGCTGCCTGTCTCTGTCTGTGTGTCTCTCTCTAATAAATTTTTAAAAATTAAAGCTTATTTCAAGATATTTCATTTTTCTATAAATATTGTGAACAGGATTGCTCTTAATTTCTTTCTTAGTGAGCCCATTATTGATGATAAAAATACTGCTTATTTTTAGGTCTCAATTTTGTTTCCGGCAGTTTTACTGAATTAATTTATCAGTTCTGATAGTCTCTTGGTGGAGTCTACATTACTCTGTATAAAGAGTTACATCATCTGCAAATAGGGATACTTCAACTTCTTCCTTTCTTTCTTTCTTTCTTTTTTTTTTTTTTTTTGGACAGGCAGTTAGACAGTGAGAGAGACAGAGAGAAAGGTCTTCCTTCCGTTGTTTCACCCCCAAAATGGCCACCATGGCTGGCGCGCTGTGCCAATCCAAAGCCAGGAGCCAGGTGCTTCCTCCTGGTCTCCCATGTGGATGCAGGGCCCAAGTACTTGGGCCATCCTCCACTGCCTTTTCCGGGCCACAGCAAAGAGCTGGACTGGAAGAGGAGCAACCGGGACAGAATCCGGTGCCCTGACCGGGTCTAGAACCCGGGGTGCCGGCGCCGCAGGTGGAAGATCTTAGAAAAAAAGATCAGAGCCAAAACAAATAAAAATAAATTTTTCTTTTCTTTTCTTCTTTTTTTTTTTTTGATTTGAAAGGCTGGTGCTGTGGCATAGCTGGTAAAATGACTACCTGCAATTGACTACCTGCAATGTCAGCATCCTGTATAGGCACCAGTTCAAGTTCTGGCTGCCCCACTTCCAATCTAGCTCACTGCTAATGCACCTGGGAGAGCATTGGAAGAAGTCTAAAGTGCTTGGACCCCAGAATCCATGTGGAAGACCCAGAAGAAGATCCTGGATCCTGACTTCGGTCTGGCCCAACCCTAGTCCTTTATGTTCGGTTAGGGAGTGAACCAACAGATGAAAAATATCTCTTTCTGTCTCTTCCTCCTCTGTGTATAACCCTGCTGTTCAAATAAATAAAGCAAATTAAAAAAAAACAATTAAAAAGTGATTGATTTATTTGAAAGGCAGAGTGACAGAAGGAGGGAAGGGGGGGAGGGAGAGAGAGAGAGCTTTCACCTGCTGGTTTCACAAATGGCCACAAACATCCAGGTCTGGGTCAGGCCGAAGCTAGGAGCCAAGAACTCCATCCTGGTTTTACACATGGGTGGCAGAGGCTCAAGTACTTGAGTCAACATCTGCTTCTTCCAAGGTGCATTACGTGGAGCTAGATTAAATGTGGAATAACTGGGGCTAGTGCTGTAGCATAGTAGGCTAAGCCTCTGCCTGTGGCACTGGCATCTCATATGGTGGCTGGTTTGTATCCAGGCTGCTCCTCTTCCAATCCAGCTTTCTGCTATGGCCTGAGAAAGCAGTAGAAGATGGCCTAAGTGCTTGGGCCCATGTATGTGTGTGGGAGACCCAGAAGAAACTCCTGGCTCCTGGCTTCAGAACAGCCTAGCACTGGCCATTGTGGCCATTTGGGGAGTGAACCAGCAGATGAAAGAACTTACTCTCCATCTCCCCCCTCTCTGTAACTCTACCTCACAAATAAATAAATAAATCTTTAACAAAAAAAGTGGAATAGCTGAGACTGGAACTTGCAGTCCAATATGTGGTGCAGACTTCTCAAGCTGTAGCTTAGCCAACTGGATCACAATACCAACCCCAGATCTTTATCAGTTCTTCCATTGTACTAACATTTGGTTTGGTTTATTCTTGTTTTTCTAGGTCCTTGATATACATTGTTAGGTTGTATGTTTTATAACTTCTTTTTTTTTCTTTTTTTCTTGCTCTTCCTTTTTTTTTTCTTTTTTTTTTTTGATTGAAAGGCCAAATGACAGAAAAAGAGGGACAGAGAGAAAAAGAGATGTTCCATCTGCTGGTTCATTCCCCAAATGAATGCAACTGCCTGGGCTTGGCCAGGCTGAAGCCAGGAGTCTGGGACTCCATGTGAGTCTCCCACATGAGTTGCAGGGACCCAAATACTTGGGCTGTCTCCTGCTGCTTTCATAGGCACATTAGCAGGGAGCCGGATCATAAGCAGAACAGGCAGGATTCAAACAGGTGCTCAGATATGGAACATCCATGTCATGAGTGGCAGCTTAACCCCGTGTGACACAACACCAGGCACTGATCATTTTTTTAATGTAGGGACTTACTATTTTATATTCATCCTTAGGAATCCCCAGAATTTGCATATTTCTCTTAACATTGGCCTGCACAATTCAGAGGCTATCTCCATTTTATATCCTTTTTTTTGGAGGGGAGGGGGGTCTGGTTTATTCCAAAAGATGTCTTGAATTTCAGATAATGTTTTTTTCTTAGCTTGGTCTAGTCTGTTGTTGAGACTTTCGGCTGTACTCTTTATTAAACACTGAATTCTCCATTTTCAAGATTTCTGTTTGACTCTTTTTCAAGATCTCTGTATCTTTGCTGAATTTCTCATTAAAGCCATGAATTGTTTTCTGGCTGTTGTTCATCTCAGAGTGTGTTTTCTCTTGTATCTCTTTGAGCATCCTAGTAATCATTACTTTGAATATCAGGTATTTTTAAGTCTCTTTTCCTTGGAATTTGTTACTCAAGCATTACTTTGTTCCTTTGGAGGTGTTATACTGCCTTGTCTTTTCATACTTCAGTGTTCCTACATGGATATTTGTCATCTGGCAGAATAGCTGTTTCTTTCACAAGATTGATTTGTTTATTTGAGGCAAAGTTACAGAGAAAGGGGAAGAGACAGAAAGAAAGATCTTCCATCCAGTGGTCACTCCCCTAAATGGCCACAGTGACTAGAGATGGGCTGATCCAGAGCCAGGAACCAGGAGCTTCTTCCAGGTCTCCCCATGCAGGAGCAGGGGCCCAAGTACTTGGGCCATCTTCTGCTGCTTTTCCAGGCCATACCAGAGAGCTGGATCGGAAGAGGAGCAGCTAGGACACAAACCAGCACCCATCTGGGATGCCGGCACTGCAGGTGGAGGCTTAGCCTACTAAGCCACAGCACTGGACCCTTCTTTCACTTTTAATCAGTTGATTTTGTGTAAAAGACTTTTTCCTAAAAATGTGTATTTGGGTATCTGGTAAGAATTTTGGCTTTATTTTAATTTGGATGCTGTGAAGTCTCCCAATGTCTTTCATAGCAAAGGATGACAGTGGCATTTGGGACATGGGGTTCTCTCCTCAGTCCTCGAGGAATGCATGGTTCTTGGTAGCAGCTCATATGGCAGAGTCCGGGGCCACAAGGGTGCCATCCCTCAGTCCACTGTGCCTGAGATGCAGGAATGCTGCCCTGAGGTCTGACGTGGTTGCTCAGGTGCTCACGTTGGCAGGGATGTGTTTGCTGTCACAGAGGCACTAAGTCCAGCAAGGATTCAGGAGTTCCTGGAGTGCCAGCCCCATGCTTCCATACAATGCCTGAATACCCATCTGCCTTTTTTTTTTACCCCAGTTACTCTCTCTGTGTTGTACTGCCTGGAGTTGAGGGTTGAGGGAGGATTGGAATGAGCAGTCTTGTGGCCACCTATGCTACAATGCTAGATCAAACCTAAGTCCTTCAGCCTGCAAAAAAAAAAAAAAAAAAGGTCTGCAGACTCAGGTATGGTCAAGTGCAAATTTGTCATGACCTGCCAACTGCTGACATGGACTTGCTACCTGAGACCACTGCAACCAACCACATGTGATGTCAGCCTGGATATAAGTCTAATTCACTGGGGCTGTGGTCTCCACCTGTGACAAGGGCTGGTCCTCTGTCTACAAGCACTGACCGTGGGACTATTAATACCTGCCAAGCGATGGTTTTACCAGATCTGTGATGCAGTTCTGTGCTTACTTTATTGCCCTACTCCCTCATGGCTGGACCTTGTTCCCCGCTTGCCTGTGGTCGGGGAACAGGGATGGGGGAGATCTCTTGGCTGTCCATTTTGAGAGTAAGTTGGCATTATCTTGTAGTTGTGTGCCAAGCCCTTAGGAGGTTGAAGGTGATGCAGGGAGAAAGAGTTGTCTGTTCCTACATGGGTGTAGTTCTTCATCTGGTGTTAGGGCAGGTTTGTCTCTGTCTGCACATGCAGGTCCGGTTATAGGAGCCTTGCTGTATGTCTGGTGCCACTGTAGTGGGACTGCTACTGATCTCAATTTCCTGCCCTACTCCTTTGTGGTTGGTCTTCTTTGCTGTCTGCTTGAAGGTAAGCAGCTTTAAGGCTAGGTCCTAACTCACTTTACTGCCCTGCTGCCCAGGGACTGGAGTTTGCCCTGCTGTGTGCTCGAGTTTGAGGCAGGAGTACATGGCTGAGGAGGATCCAAAGTCTTAGTCTGTGAGTCCTGTCCAGGAGGCAGAGACCATGGTGTCCTCTCTGAGTCTGGATTTCACAGTCGCAAGCCTGGTCTTGAGTTTCAAGTCTAAGGTCTGGACTTCCCTCTTCCCCAGGTAGTAATTGTTTCTCTCTAGACTGGGCTGCTCAGAGCTTGGGGAAGGGTGATGTAGTAAAAATTTCCTTCTTACCCTTAAAAAAACAAGAAAAATGATTGATTGATTTGAAAGGATTAGCATCAGGGACAGAGAGAGAGATCTTTGATCCACTGGTTCACACCTTTGATGGCCTCAATGGCTAGATCTGGGCTAGATCAAAGCCAGGAGTCAGGAACTCCCTCAGTATCTCACAGAGGTATCAGGGGCCCAAGCATTTGGACCATCATCTGGTGATGTTCCAGTTGCATTAGCAGGGACTGGATTGGGAAGCAGAGTCACTTGAGACAGGAACCTAAGCTCCCAAATCAGCTGTGATTTAATTCACTGTGCCACAGTGCCCCTTGTTGCCTTCTTCACTACCTTGTTTTTTTTTTATTTTTTATACATTTTTTTTATTTGACAGGTAGAGTTACAGACAGTGAGAGAGAGAGAGACAGAGAGAAAAATCTTCCTTCCATTGGTTCACTCCCCAAGGCTGCTATGGCCAGTGCTGTGCCGATCTGAAGCCAGGAGCCAGGTGCTTCTTCCTGGTCTCCCATGCAGGTGCAGGGGCCCAAGCACCTGGGCCATCCTCCACTGCCCTCCCGGGCCACAGCAGAGAGCTGAACTGGAAGAGGAGCAACCGGGACTAGAACCAGCATCCATATGGGATGCCAGCACCACAGGCACGGTGGTCACCTTGCTTTGGCTTTTGTGAAGGTGACTTAGTTTGTGAACAGCTATTCAAATTAATATCTGTGTTGAGAGAAGTTCACCTGAATATCTTACTCAGCAGCCATTTGGTCCTTCCCAGGGAGAAGTTTTGAAAGTTAGTTAGTTTAGCTTTTTGAATCTAGAAGTTAAATTATTTCTTGAACAAGAAAAAAGCCACACATCAATTTATACTCTCTTGAACTGCTGAGTGTATTTTAAAAATGATTTGAAGTCTTGATAGTAAAGATTTTTATGTATCTTTATAAGTAATCAGCAACTTGAAAGGATGCAGGAAATACCTTCCCATCATTCACATTTTTTGGTTTAGTACCTTTTGCATTCATAGGTAAGATTGTCATACATCTCATTTAAATAATAGACAGCAGTTCAAAGTATTAAAGGAGAGAGTGATAGTGGGACACAATCCTTCTTTGGACAACAAGATTTAAAATTCAGAAATTTGAGTTCTAGTCACACTCATACAATAAAATTTTATTTTATTTAATGATATGAGCTGATTGGAATCAATTAATCTGGCAGTTATACTACAGATAAGGGGGATCAACCTGAATCCTCTCCCCTCCATGCCACCATCTTAAATTTCTAAGGCCTAGATATTTTAATTATTTTTTCCACAGATTCCTACCTTAGTAGCTAGCAGAGGAGGAAGGAAGGACTAGAATTAAGCTTCCTTTTCTGATAGCATTGTTTTCCTGACTTCATTTCGTTGCCTGATTTTTGTTGTGAATTTATAATTATATGATACAAACTTTGTATGTTCTTAAGAATAAATACATGATTTAGGGAAGCAAAATGGAAAAAGCACAAAGAAATAAGACAAAGTTGACATCTTAGCTCTGCCACTTACTAAACGTATAACTTGAGGCAAGGTAACTAACCTCTTTGATTGCTAATTACCTCATCTGTAAAATTATATTTTCAATAGCACCTATGTCATACAGTTGTAGTTACCTATAAATTGTGTGGAACCCTTGGCCCCATTACATAACATATAGTTACTAGGTAACAAGTTTTCTTTCTTCACATGTTCTTTCCCTCTCTTTTCTAAAGTTTCCTTTAACTTTCAATCAACTGTTTCACCTGACAAATTTGGCCCTTATCTCAGAAAGTTTTTTTTAAAAAATCACTTATAGTTCTAAATTGGTAATAAATGAGTATTTTAAGAATCTGATTTATCTACAATTACTTGTAGCTTATATAGTGTGAATCTTTATGTGACCTGTTCTTATATTTAGTCTAACAATCTCATTATATTTAGTCTAACAATCTCATTATATTTAGTCTAACAATCTCATTGTCAGGTGTTCTTATTTCTAGTTTCCGTATTTGTTCCAGAAGCACCACAACCTTTATAGTTATGATTTCAGGGAGCACAATATGTGCAACCTTGTTTTTTTTTTTTTTTTTCAGAAACCAAAGACAAAACATGACCTTTTGTTGTAATCTCCACAGTGGAGACACTTTTGAGAGGAGAAAGAAACATTTTTGATCGATGAGCATGTCTTCTTGACAAATGATAGTAGAACTGGTCAGTATCTCTTTTTATATATTGTATGAGTATAATTTCTTTGAACTAATTGATTACTTAAGGCTCTGAAATTACTACCTTCCATTAAAAAGGTTAGCTGATTTTTGTGTCTGTAGCCTTACGTTAACTTATTTTTGCATTTATAGTCTTGAATTAAGTAACCAAGCTGGTTTGACCCTACTGTTACAGTGTGAGCTCCTTTCCTTTGGAAACCACTTCAAGCCATTTTGATTATCTTCCACCAGGCTGTATGTGTTGTGTGTGTGTGTGTGGGAGGGTTGTTTAAGCTTGCTTATTTACATAGTCAGCCATAAGCCCCATCATCCAAGGCATGTCAGTGTTTATCTTTGAGTAGACAGGCATTCGTTTGAAACATAGGGAAAGCTGCTCTGAATCAGTCCCTTCCCCTACACAGACTTCTTTTTGTTGTTGTTGTTGGCACTGTATTCCAGATTGAAATGCCTCCGCGTCAGTGCCATGGGTCACTGTTGGTAATATATATTAGTGTGTTGTGCTTTGTAGGTATGGTGGTAAAAATACGTAACATAACCTACATATTTGGTCAATAATACTGAAGTTATTTGAGGAAATATTGCATAAACATCCAAAAGTGGAAACCTTTTTAAAAATTTACAATAACTTCTTATTTATTTACTTACTAACTTGCTTAGTAGTAATATATTGAACTCTAATTTTCATTATCTGATATTTGACTTCACAGCAGGCTGTTATACTCAACAATATGGTTTAAGGGAGAAATTTTCAAAGAAATTTTATTAGAAATGGAGATTTAAGATTTGTCTATTTTGTAGACACATTGCCTTGATTGTTGGGACACAGTGGCAGCAGTTAATTTTTTTAAGATTTATTTTATTTATTTGAAAGACAGAGTTACAGAGAGAGGTAGAGCCAGAGTGGGGGGATCTTCCATCCTTTGGTTCACTTCCCCAGATAACTGCAATGGCCAGAGCTGAACTGATCCGAAGCCAGGAGCCAGGAGCTTCTTCCAGGTCTCCCACATGGGTGCAGTGGCCCAAGGACTTGGGCCATCTTCCACTGCTTTCCCAGACCATAACAGAGAGCTGCATTGGAAATGGAGCAGCTGGGACAGAAACTGGCGCCCATATGGGATGCTGGCACTACAGGCTAGGGTTTTAACCTGCTGTGCCACAATGCCGACTGCTGTAGCAGTTAGTTTTCTCATTTTATTGTTAATCCAGGGCTTTCAAGTACTTTTCAGAGCTCTCTCTCTCCCTACTCAAGAGAATACATCTTCAGTCATTCTGCATAACTTTCTTGTACTTCCTTTGTAGACAACCCTATGTGTTAAAACTAATAGACTCAGGGGCCGGCGCTGTGGTCCAGTGGGTTAATGCCCTGGCCTGAAGTGCCGGCATCCCATATGGGTGCTGGTTTGAGACCCAGCTGCTCACATCCTGTCCAGCTCTCTGCTATGGCCTGGGAAAGCAGTAGAAGATGGCCCAAGTCCTTGAGCCCCTGCACCCACACACCCACATGGGAGACCAGGAAGAAGCTCCTGGCTCCTGGCTACAGATTGGCACAGCTCCGGCCTTTGCGGCCATCTGAGGAGTGAACCATTGGATGGAAGAATCTCTCTCTCTCTCTCTCTCTCTCTCTCTCTGCCTCTTCTCTTTCTGTGTAACTCTTTCAAATAAATAAATCTTTTAAAAAAGAAAAACTAATAGACCCAAAGGAATCCAAACACAAGCTCCTCCTCTTGGAGAACTTGTGCTTTAGTTAGAGAGAGAAACTTGGAAATAACTAACACAGCTGATAACTGGGGTTACAGTGGAAGCTTTTATCAAGGATCTGGAAAAGACCAAATGGGGTAATTGAAATTAAATGGTACTTAGGAGGAAGATCTGATGCTCAGCACTCTAGAGGGGCAGGAGTTTGCAGGGAGATGAGTGATATGAATACAATCTTCATTTTCTGCTCCTTAGGAATGTATCCTTTTGGCTTCTTCTGCAGTTTGAGAGTGGGTTAGATTTGGTTTTACTTTAGTCAATGACAGAATTGTGCCTTACTGATAAAGATAGCTAATGTGACCCACAATATGGGTAGTCACATAGCTGAGTATCTATTTCATGTGGTGACAGTGTTACTTTGCATGAACTGCTATTTTATTAAAGTTTTAAATTTAGTTATATTTGAATCTTATCAAAATATTTAACTGAGAGTTGAAAATGAGATCACACACTATTTGAAATATTTGATAATGGGTATTATGTGCCTAGAAATATAAGGAACATCAGTAAGATAGCTATATTAAAAATAGCTTGTTACTGAGAAAAATATTGAAAGTTAAAATATGCCCCGGTATCATCTGTGTATAGGGATACAATTTACATTCTAGGGTTATATGTACAGTATTCAGAGATAGAGAAGTGGTTTAGTCTGGTTGACATATTCTCAAACAGCTCCAAAAACTTTATTCTAGTCAACCTGTTCAGATTAGGAAACTAATTCAGGTGCATGCCCTTTAGAAGCAAAACAGGATAGTTGCACACTCTTAACTCTAACTTCTTTTTAAAATGTCCTTTTAGGTCTTAAAGTTATCTTGAACAGCACAATTCTGCTATCACAGAACTAGACTTAGACTTCCTGTTCTCTGGATTTTCTTTAGAGCACAGTAATAAGTTCACACTCTCCAAGGTAGCTACTGTTTTGCTCCATCCTTTCTCTGTGTTACCACACCTAGAACCTACTTATCTCCTTTGTACTTTGTACGTCAGACTTTTTTCCCCATATGTGTGGGGAGCAACTCGGACTAGACTAAGTTACTGGAATTAAGACTTATTCTATGCATCTGCTCTCCCACAATATGGCGCTGGGAGAGGAGTAAACAACTTTTACACAGCTGCCTCCAGTTCGACCAGTAACCTGCAGGAGCCATCCTGCTCCTGATTGGAGGAGAGCAGTGTACTTGGCGTGTGGGTAGCAGAGTTGGGATTGGTGGAAGAGGACTATAAAGGAGGAGAGAGACAACATGCACCAGGAACATCTAAGGGGAACATCTATCTGAAGGAACACCTGAGCAGCCCCCGAGAGAGCCGGCCGGCAGTGTGCCACTCCTCCGCAGAAGTGGGGAAAGTGGCATGGGGCACCGCCCTTCCACGGAGGTGGAAGGGTTGGCAGCCAACCCAGGAAGAACCAGCAGCAAACCCGGGAAGGGCCGAGCAGACGAAAGAACAGCGCAGGGTCCAGTGTTATTCCTCTGTGAAGAGGGGGAGCGGCATAATGGTGCCGTGACTCAGATAGGAAGCCTAGGAGTCACAATATGAGAGATTTGAGTGAGGGTGGAAGGGCATAAGAGAAATGAATAAAGCCAAAGTGATTTGTTTAGTGATTTTACTACTGCCCCCTTTCTCCTATGCCATCAGAGCTGCTGATAGATTCTAAAGAAGGAACAACCATTTTCCTGCTTCTATATCACTAGATGCCATTTCTAATCATAGTATTTTCTGTACTCAACTCAGAGGCAGAGATAGAAAGAAACAGAGGCAAACACAGAAAGAGAATCCCCATCTACTGGTTCACTCTCTAAATGGCTGTCATGGCTGGAACCAAAGCCAGGAGCTATTAACTCAATTTAGGTCTCTCGCATGTGTGTACAGACCAAGTCACTTTGCCATCACCACCTAATGGGACTACTATAAAGGCTGTATAGAAAAATGAGATTTTTGGGGGTGTTAAAGCTCAATTTTACAGTAATATTTCTGGAAACATCTATTTGGTTCATAAAAAGATATCTGTGGGGCCGGCACCGCAGCTCACTTGGCTAATCCTCCACCTGTGGCGCCATTACCCTGGGTTCTAGTCCCTGCTGGGGCACCAGATTCTGTCCCAGTTGCCCTTCTTCCAGGCCAGCTCTCTGCTTTGGCCTGGGAGTGCAGTGGAGGATGGCCCAAGTGTTTGGGCCCTGCACCCACATGGGAGACCAGGAGAAGCACCTGGCTCCTGGCTTTGGATCAGCGCAGTGCACCGGCTGCAGTGTGCTGGCCACAGCGGCCATTGGAGGGTGAACCAATGGCAAAAGGAAGACCTTTCTCTCTGTCTCTCTCTCTCTCTCACTGTCCACTCTGTCAAAAAATAAAAAAGTAAAGATATCTGTGGTCATATAATTAAATTTTTATGGCATTTATTGGGGGAATATTCAAATTATTAGGAATATAGATAACACAATAGCAAATTTAATATACCAAAGGGAAAATCAGGACCAGATTTAGGTTCTGTTAAAGTATTTGAACTTTAAAATAGTTTAAAATTTTTGTAATAGGGTCACTTATAGCTAACAGAGTTTTGATGAAAATTTAATTTGGAAAAGGAAATAAAAAGAAAATGGTTAATCTTTCATTGTGATTTGGAGAAACTGTTTTTGAAAAATTAGTAAGAAAAATACTACTCCTGGAGCCAGCACTGTGGTGCAGCTGGTTAAACTGCTGCCTATAGCGCCGGCATCCCATATTGGCACCAGTTCAAATCCCAGCTGCTCCAACTCTGATCCAGCTTCCAGCTAATGTTTCTGGGAAAGATGGTGCAGTAGAAGATGGCTCAAGTGCTCAGGCCCTTGCACCCATGTTGGAGACCCAGATGAAGTTCCTGGATCCTGGCTTTAGCATTGACCAGCCCCAGCCGATGTAGTCACTTGGAGAGTGAACCAGCATACTCTAACCAACCAGAATATAATCAGAAACTTAGAAATAGAGGAGAATAATTGAATGGCTGAAAGGTCTGTTGATTAAAGTATATTTCATCACAGGAAGACTTTACCAATCAATCCTATTTTCTTCCATTTAGTCTTATTTCTCATTTCTCCCTTTATTTAAAATTTAAGAAGATGATAGTTTATGATGTCAAATAGACTGAAATATGCAATAAGTGTAAAGTCTGAGCAAATGACAAAGGGTGTATAGATTTGAGATTTCTAAAAGCTAATGTCCAGTAGTCTCCTCTTATTCCCTAGTACATTCTAAGACCTCAGGAGTGTTGTGTACATCAGTAGATGCATGAAACCACAGAAAATTCACGCCTTGGCCCTCCAAACTAAGTCCTTACTATCACACACTATGGCTGAAACTTCTGTAATTTTAGGTACAAGGCTAAAGTAGCCTGACATTCTTTTTCTCCCCTCACAAGATCATTGATAAAAGTTTCATCCCTAATGTAGGTCAACGTCAGGGTATATATTTTTTCTTTAATAAGTCAAACTGTTTTACCTTTTTAGTTTGCTTTTCTGTGAGATACCTGAATTACCGCATCACTATTCTTGTCCTTTGGAATCATTATTAAACAGAATAAAGCTTCCTTGAGCATAAGCATTGTGACTCCCTAACAGCCACTCTGATGACTTGAAATGGCTCCCAAGTGGCTAATGGGTGGTAGTGTGCACAACATGGATACACTGGGCAAGACAGAGCAAAATGGCATGAGATTTCATCACGCCACTCATTACCACATACAGTTTACAACTCTGAAATTGTTTATTTCTGGAATTTTCCATTTCATATTTTTGGACCCTCATGGACCAGGCATAACAAGCCATAGAAAGCGAAACTGCACATAAGTGAGGACTACTGTATGAGCATTAAATGGACTGGTAACAGATAGCCCTGATGGGCATATGAGAAATGCCTCTAAAATAGAAAGGAGAGGTCTACAGACAAAGCCATTATTTAATGTAGGGACACATAGCCATGTATTTTTGAACTGTACACCACATATGGGCGAAAACAACTTTAAAGTTTTGGAATGTATTGGTATTCTGCCTGGCGCTGCAGGTGGATGAAGGATGTTCAGCCAGTAAAGTCTATGCCTATCTCCCAAAATCTTAAAAATCTGAAGCACTTCTGAATCCTAACCATTTTGGATAGGGTTGTTCACCTTGTAATGATTTTAGTGAGTTTTTTAGGGGGCTTAGGTGGTGATGTACATCTCCATAAGCCTCTGCGAATTGTTTATTCAAGTACATTAATCCCAACAAATTTGAAGTACATATTTGACCTTCAACTAAAGTTGATCACATGACCCATTTACTTTCTTTTTAACCTGTCCTTTCTTGGTTCTTTTAGACAATCTGTTGCTGTGTCTGGTTATATCCATATCTAGGTCAGGGTCTTTCCAGCAATGCCACCATTGGAGCTAACACCGTTGCCACTGAAGATGGACTTTCCTCACTTTCACATGTGTATGTGACAAGAGTCTGGTGAGAGGAGACAGTGGCTGAGGGTGGTGGTGGTGACAGAAATACCATGGGAAAAGGCAATGAGAGGGATGGGAAAGAAAAAGAAACTGTTACATACTTATCTGATAGTTCTGACTGGTGCCACTATGCATTTAGAATTATGACATACTGTATAAAAGCCTCTTTTAAGGAATTATTTTGATTTATTTGACCACATGTATTAGTTAAAGTTTTTTTTAAATTGAATTGTATTTAGTTACACAGAAATGCACAAATACACACACTCTCAGTGAGACAGGAAAGAGGAGAGAGAGAGAGAAGAGAGAGAAAGCTTAGACCCCTTAGGAGAGAGAGAGAGATAGAGAGAGAGAGAGGAAGCTTAGATCCCCTAGTTGGCTCTCCAAATGCCACAGTGGCAGTTAGGCCATGCAAACACTGGAGCTGAGAACCAATTCAGGTCCCCTCCTAGGTGGCAGAGACCCAAGTACTTGAGCTATCACCTGCTGCTTCCCAGAATGTACATTAGCAGGAAGCTAGAAATGGGGGTAGAACTGAGATTCAGATCAGACACTGATATGGGATGTGGGCATGTTAACTGGCTTTTTAAGCACCAGGTCAAATGTCTGAACCTTTTTACTTTTAATGTTTGTTTTCTTTCTCCAGTTGTACTACATATGATTATGTATCATGTGTAGATTTATCTTTATATTCCTTGAAACTTTACAGTTTTGCTTTAAAACCAGTGTGTGTGTGTGTGTGTGTGTGTGTGTGTAAAATAAAATATGTAATTCTTCAACTGCATTAGCCATATTTCAACTTCTTAGTTACTATGTGTGATGAGTGGTTACCATTTTGGACACTTAGTTATGGAACATTTCTGTGTTCTCAGAAAATTTTGTTGGATAGTGGTGGTATAGAACTTGTACAGTGAATGATGGATTCACTTAAAATGTAACTTATTTTCATCTTTAAAAAGAAAACATTTAACAGAAACATCTATTTCTATTTTTATAATATTCCATGAGTCCATCTAGTGTTGGAAAACATGCTTTAAGAAATAATATGGAGACCAGCATCATCGTGCAATGGGTTAAGCCACCACCTTTGACAGCAGCACCCTGTACAAGGGCAGGTTTCAGTCCCAGATGCTCTGCTTCTGATCCAGCTCCCTGCTAATGCCTGAAGAAAAAGCAGTGGAGGATGGCCCAAGTACTTGGGCCCCTGCCACTCATGTGGGAGAATGGATGCATTTCCAAGCTCCTGGCTTTGGCCTTGCTCAGCCCTAGGTATTGGGGCCATTTAGGAGGTGAGCTGGTGGAAAGAGGATCTCTCTCTGTCTCCCTCTCTGTCTGTGACTCTACCTTTCAAATAAATAAATCCATTTTTTAAAAAGATAAAAAGGACCTTTTAATTAGGACTTGGGATTTTACTAAATAAATGCCTATTTTTAAATTGTTGGAAAAAAAATTTGTTCTTGACTGTATAAGTATTTCCTTTTCAGTACTGCTTACATTACAAACTGTGTGGCCAATTCTTTACCTTGTTATAGAAAGCTAGACATCAAGCTTATGTCAGTTATCCTACATACCAACATAAATGAGGTAGGATGGCAGTAAGAAGAGAGTGGGGGAGATATGCAGAGAAACGTCTCAAAGAAGGGAATTTTTCCTTATGTATTAATGATATCAGAAATGCCTTTAGGGGCAAGCCTATCGGTTAAGATGCCTACATCTCACATTGGAGTACCTAAATTTGATCCCTAGCTCCAGTTCCCGATTTCAGCTTCTAGCCAAGGTGGACCCTGGAAGACAGTGGTGATGCCCAAAGTACTTGAGTCCCTACCACCCATATTGGAGCTGTGGATTGAATTCCTGGCTACCAGCTTTGGGCTAGTCCAGGCCTGGCTGTGCAGCCATTTGGGGAATGGACCAGTGGATGGGTCATCTTTTTTTCTATCTCTGTTTCACTCTATATCTCTCTGTCTCTCAAGTAAATCAAGAAAAAAAATCAAAAGAAGTCACAGTAGACCACAGAATAAAAAATTTATTCACTTCAGATAATTTCACAGAGATTTCCTGGTACAGTGTCCTTTCCTCACCTCATTCCTAAATGTTGATCCTGTTTTAAAAAAATAACAGAATTACCTATTATATATTACAGTTTTATGAAATTAAAAAATGAGGTAAAACATTCCATAAAGTTAAACTTATGCACATTTTCTTGATTGCTTTTATGAAAGAATAATTGAATTTCCCTACTTTAATGTGACTTTAGAGACTGCTAAATTTTAGTTTTGAAGGAAAAATATATGTTTTTGTAGAAAATCAGGCATTATATCTGAAAGTCCATAAGGTTTTTTTAAATTCAGTTCTTTATGTCCTTGTGGATATTGAGGTGGAATCTCAGGATTTCTCAGTTCAAACCTTAACCTAAAAATCATCGTAACTCTAGCAGTCAGTCCTCATGCAGGGAAGTGTTCTTTGCTTTTGTTTCAGTGGGGCCTCCTCATATGGGAACATGTTTCATCTAGACATGTGAAGATATTTGTATTAGGCTGATGATAATTGTGCATTCTGTTTTTATATGTATTTAAAATGTGTCAGTGATGTGCCCTGATGTTTCATTATGGAGGGAAAAAAGCACTCCCAGGCCACAGCAGAGAGCCGGACTGGAAGAGGAGCAACCGGGACAGAATCCAGCACCCAGACCCGTGTAGCAGACTAGAACCTGGGGTGCCGGCACCGCAGGCGGAGGATTAGCCCACTGAGCCGTGGCGCCGGCTGTACATCATTTTTTAAAACAATTAAATTTAGCAGTGAGTGGCCACCGCCTCTGCCGCTGTTGTTGAGGCGGAGGCCATGGAGGCCATGGAGGTGGAAGCCAAGGCCCCGGCGCAGGGGGCACACCCAGGGCTCAGGCCAGGCCTCAGTCGCCATGGCGCAGTCCCACCATGGCGCAGAGCCTGCAGATGGAGATCCCCAACTTCGGCCATGGCATCTTGGAGTGCCTCAGAGAACAGCGGCTGCAGGGCTGCCCTGTGACGTGTCGGTGGTGGTCAGGGGTCAGGCCGTGCTGGCCGCCAGCAGCTCTTACTCCTGTTCAACAGCAGCCGCAGCACCGTGGTGGAGCTGCCGGCGGCCGTGCAGCCGCAGTCCTTCCAGCAGACCCTGAGCTTCTGCTACACGGGCCGCTGAGCACGAACGTGGGGGACCAGTTCCTGTTCACAGACACAGCGGGCTTCCTGCAGATCCAGGAGATCCTGGAGAGAGGCGCCGAGTTCTTCCTGAAGGTGAGCTCCTGGAGCGGCGACTCGCAGGGCCTGCACACCTAGGGGCGCCCTCCTCCGAGCCACAGAGCCCAGTGGCGCACACTTCCAGCTGGCCCACCTGCAGCTCGCCGCTGCCCCTGGTCTCAAAGGTCAGGAAGGAGCAGCAGAAGTCGGACTCACTGCAGTGCAAGCCCGCGGCCAAACGGCTGTGGGACGGTGGCCCCAAGGAGGCCAGGGGCGGCGGCGGCAGTGGCGGTAGCCGCAAGATGGCCAAGTTCTCCATGCTGGACCTGGCGGCCAACCGGCAGCCCCTGCAGCAGGTCCCCGCCGGGGTGGCCTTTGCCGCGGGGGTGGGGGCAGGGCAGCCGGCCAGCGGGGCGGTGGTGGCCGCTGCGGGCGTGGGAAGCGGGCCCAGCACGTCGGACCGCAGGGGCCCAGGCACCTGGAGCGCCTACACCAGCGACAGCCCGACTCCTACCAGGAGGAGGACGACGCGGGGGAGGAAGGCTCGGACGAGCAGTGCCGGCAGATCTGCAACAGGTACACCGTGCACAGCGCGATGAACGTGGGCCCGACAGCCGAGAAGGTTGAGGCCCTCCCGGAACCCACAGTCGGATCCGGGTGCGGCAAGATTGGCGTCGCTCCCGGCTGAGCTCCTCGACCAGATCAGCACCTGTTGTCACCCCAAGCTCCAGGAGGAAGGCGGCCCCTCAGAGAAGTCGGAGCTGGTGGCAGGCGCCAAGGTGTGCATCACGAGGGCGCAGCCCAGGAACCCGGCACCAGGTCTTGCCGCAGCCGCTCCTCGCCTCCTCCTTTGACCGGAACGCACTGGCCCCCAGCTGTGGCACCGGCAAACCACTAGACAGCCGCGCCCTCCACGCCCTCAAGAACCACTGCCGGAACTTCAAGGAGAGCAAGAGGAACGCCATCGCGGCCGGCGTGTGCCCCAACGCTCGCCGGGTCGTTCGCCAGAGCTGGATGCCCAAGTTGAAGCTGCTCACCCGAGGGCGACCCTACACCGCCTGCATCAGGGATTCGGGCAAGATGGAGCTGGAGGTGGCGGGCGGGGAGTACAGCTTCCAGCCGGCCAGCTATGGGGCGAGGCGGCCCCTCGGCCGAGGCCCTGCAGTAACCGCGCCCCCACACCGCACCCAGGAGGGCCACACACTCCCCCACTCCACCCGGGAGGGCCGTCACACTTCCCCACTCCACCCGGGGGGGCCGTCACACTCCCCCACCCCACCCAGGGGGGCCATCACACTCCCCCCACCTCACCCGGGGGGTCCGTCACACTCCCCTACCCCCATGTCCTCACACACACCTTGGTCAGGAGCTACTGTCTGTCCCTCCCCAGGCCCCGAGGGGGTCGCTGCATGTTCCTGGGTCCCCTCCTCCATCCCAGCCCCTTCCCCCAGTGTGAGCTGCTGGCCGGGGTGGGCAGGGCCGGCAAGGGCGGGCAAGCAGGGGCGGGGGGCAGGCCCGGGTTTCCTTCTTCCACACATGGCTCCCCCCTTCCCTCACCCCAAGCTTTGTGCCCCCCCACCAGTCCAGGCACGGGGCAGGGGCCTGCCTGGTGGAAGTCCTTCCTCAGCCTCCGCTGAGACTGGAGGGGTCGCTCAGGACCCCTCCGCACCCCCACCCACCCCCCAGTGCTTCCGCGCCTCCAAAGCGCCTTCCTGCCTCCTCTTCAGTCCCTGTGCCTGGGGGCCGGGGCAGGTGAAGCCGTGGGCACTGCCTGTGGTATAGCCGAGCCAACAGGCTCAGAGCAATGCCACAAGCAGCCTAAGGTGGCTGGGGGTGGCGGCCCAGCACCTGCTCTCACCCCTCCATCCTGCCCGTGTCCCCTGGAGCCCCAGGGAGGGAGATCCTCAGCCAAGGAGCCTCTTGTGTGTGAGTGTGTGTATGTGTGTGTGTGTGTGTGCGTGTGCATGCGCACGCACAACTTGAATGAAGGTAAAAGAGGCAGAGTAGGACCGGGGTTGGAATGGAGGGTGGGGAGCAGGCTTGGAGGGGTGGGGCTGCTGTCCTCTCCTCTGCTTACCGCCCCCCACCCCTGCCCTGCTGCCCCCACCCACCCGGGACAGGGCCCAGCCCCTACCCATGTACAGAACATTTTTTTAGCTACTGAAATATTGAAGTATAAGATTTCCTTTTATTTTTCAAACCAACTGGACCAGCCCACCTGCAGGTCCCCAGTGGGGGTGGGGGCGCACTGTGGAAGGCAGGATATGGGGGGGACGTGTGCTGGGCAGGCAAGCGGAGTGCGCGTGCGTGTATGTGGAGTGTGGCTGCGTGTTCCTGACTCGGGCCCCATGGGTCTGACCTGCTTCCCTCCCTCCCTCAACTTCTCTGCCCCCCCCCCACTGCTGTATTTCAAGGGAGGTCCCTGGCCTTGGCTGGTTGGGTGGGCCTGGTTCCCCCAGGGGCAGAGCAGGGTCTGCTTGGGCCACTGGCAGTTTTTTCTCACCATTCCTCTCGTTCTCGCCTAGGGCAAGTGTGTGTGTACACGAGTGTGTGTACACGAGTGTGTGTGAGCATGTGCACACAGAGGCTTCTTCCCCACCCCCACACCTCTCGCCTTCTCCCCCACCATTACCAGCCTTTCTGCCCCCTGGCTCTGACTTCTGTGTACACCTTGTGCCCGACGATCTCGCTTTCCAGGTGGAGCATTTTAGGGGAGGTTCCGGTGTGGGGTGGGGAGGACCAGAGGGAGTCGCCCCACACTATACCCTTCCAACAGCGACACCACCAGCCTGCTTTGTGGGGGAGTCTCAGCCTGGCCCGTGCCTTAGCCCCCAGCCACCCCGAGTGTGTATGGGGGGGTCGGCACACCCTGCTAAAGCACAAGCTCCTTAGTCCCCACCCCATCCCCGCCCCAGCGCTGACCCCAAAGCACAATATCCTGGTCTCTTGGCAAGCAGCTGGGGCCGAGGGTGGGCAGGGGACTCCAGCCAGACCCTCAGAGAACAGTGGGCATGCCCAGGTGTGTCCAGGCCTCCAAGGCCTGAGTAGGCACACTGGCTCCCTGGAACTGGGGTTCTCCTCCCTCCCCACCTTTTCCCACGGTGGGGGCGCTCTGCAGTGCCAGGGCCAGGTGGCAGAGCCCAGTGGTCTTCAGGGACCCCAGGAGGTGGCCCCTGGCTTCCGGGCCTGGGGGGACAGGCCGGGGGGGTGCAGGGGAGGGAACTTCCCACCAGGAGAGCCAGACAGGGCAGTGCCTTAGCCCAGGAGCCCCCCCGCCCCCAGGCGGCCAGCTGCTGTCCCTTCCCTGAACTTCTGTAAAGGAGGAGAGACGTCTGGAAATGTGAACCCCGGAGTATCCGTGATAGAATAAGCTAAACGCCTTTGTGACAGAAAAAAATATTCTAGTCTCATACAAATTTATGTTCATATCTTTGGAAAATATTACTTTAATATAATTAGAAATAGATATTCCTCTGTAATCATCAGCTACATGTACTTACTATTTATAAGGATTCATTGCATAGTCTAGTGCATTTCCATGTCAGAGAAAACTATTTCGGGACGAGTCGCTATCTAAGCAGGAATTCTTAAGGGGGAGGGCATCAGTTGCTGCTGTGAAAGTTTGATTCCCTGAGAAATGATGACGACACTGATGGCTGTTGTTTTTAGTCAGGCACAGTTTTCCTTTCTGAGGACAGGGATAGGTTCAGAGTCCTCAACACAGTAGTTCCATGACAGCCTCTGGTCCATTAACATCAGTGTAGAGATGAAACCTACATAGGGTGCCTCTCCCAACTTGGTGCTGATTGTTTTCAGGGACCCAGTGCCTGCAAGGTAGAATAGTTACCACTAGATGGCACTCCAGCCTTTAAAAGGAACCCTTCAATGCCCATGCCTCTAAACTATTCCATTCAAGGCTTTTGTACACCTAAATGACCCAGGTTATGAACCCTCACAACAGCTGTTGTTAACCTACCTTCTGAGTGCAACTGGTGAAAACTCATCTCTATGTCCTTAATTGTGGTACTCAAAAATGAAACATTTGGGGAAGAAATCACGGATTTCAACCTTGCCTTGTTGCTAGAAGCAATTTTGCCCATAATATCTGGAGTATCATGTGTCCTTCTAGTGTCTCTTGTCTTCCATCTTATTCCAGGGAAGTGTGTTTTCTAATTCTCATTCCTTTTTTCTCTCCACCAATTATTTAGTTTTTTTCTGAACCTTAGTTTCCTCATTTGGAAAGGGAGATAAAAAACACTCTCTCCAGAGGGTTATTGCAGAGGTTAGAGGAGATTTATGTAAAATATTTGTTCATAAATAGAATTTTTGACATTTTGATGACATCATTGTTAGAGTTTTGCTATTTATTTGTGCTCCCTCTCTCTTCTTCCCACCCTCCTACCCACAAACTCCTTCTCTCCACATACCTCTATTGTGAGTATTCATGAAAAATGTGTCTCAAGATAGAACCATACATGAATTTTGAAAAGTTTGCGCTGAACTTTTTTTTTTTCCAGGAACTTTTTGATGTGCTTTTATATAAGGCAAAATTTAGCAATTTCTTTTTACTTCAGTTGCACTTCTGGAGGTCTTTGGGGAAGATGCGTCTTTCCCGTGGTCAGATTTTTGAGCTTCAGGCGTTCAGTTGGTCATATCCATGGCTGTTAGCCTAGTATGCGAGATTGTCTTCTCCTCAGATGATAGGGTGTGGTGGGTAATGACTGCAAGCACATGTGGATAGGATGACTAGAGGTTCCAGTGGCTTTCTTTTCAGCAAGCCTCTCAAGATATTGTTGCCAGGGTTTCAGCATTGATGATAAATTTTAAATTATAGGTTTATTTGTGACATTATGAAATTTGAGAAAAATTCATAAAGCCAATCTTACTTGCCTCCACTGTTGACAAATGATTCTTTTTAAAAGAATTATTCATTTAATTTGAAGTCAGAGTTACAAACAGAGAGAGGAGAGGCAGAGAGAGAGAAAGGTCTTCCACCCAATGGTTCACTCCCCAATTGGCCCCAGCGGCTGGAGCTGTGCTGATCTGAAACCAGGAGCCAGGTGATTCTTCCTGGTCTCCCATGTGAGTGCATGGGCCCAAAGACTTGGGCCATCTTCTACTGCTTTCCCAGGCCATAGCAGAGGGCTGGATTAGAAGTGGAGCAGCTGGGTCTTGAACTGGCTCCCATATGGGATGCTGGCACTTCAGGCAAGGGCGTTAACCCGCTGTACCACAGCGCTGGCCCCAAAAAATGATTGTTAGTGTTTGTTTTGGTACAAAATGCAGGGAATACGTGTCTAATTCCTTTATTTTATTTTATTATTTTTCTTGACAGGCAGAGTGGACAGTGAGAGAGAGAGAGAGAGAGAGAGAGAGAGAGAAAGGTCTTCCTTTTGCCGTTGGTTCACCCTCCAATGGCCGCCGCGGCTGGCGCACTGCGGCCGGTGCACCATGCTGATCCGATGGCAGGAGCCAGGTGCTTCTCCTGGTCTCCCATGGGGTGCAGGTCCCAAGGACTTGGGCCATCCTCCACTGCACTCCCTGGCCACAGCAGAGAGCTGGCCTGGAAGAGGGGCAACTGGGACAGAATCCGGCGCCCTGACCAGGACTAGAACACAGTGTGCTGGCGCCACAAGGTGGAGGATTAGCCTAGTGAGCCGCGGTACCGGCAGTCTAATTCCTTTATTCAAACTCAGTAAATGAGTTGGGACAATGAATTTCCAGTTGTTTCCCAAGAGCAGATTTATTTGTATATTAATGAGGCACAGGTGTTAGGCCCCTGGTGCCTGCATGCCTGAGAGGCGTATTTCAGTTGTTTATCTACTCAGCCATAGGTACTGCGAGGTATTCAGGCTTGCCTTTAGCAGTTTTTACAGTGAGGGTTTTTAATTTTTTAATTTTTTTTCAAATTTACCCATATCTGTTAAAATTTTAGAACTGATCATGTAGAGCGAAATTGCAGATTTCAATAGTGAATAGCAATAACAGCTAAAGTAAGTAGTCTCACTATACTTAACTGCCCAGCCTAACATTAAAGAGAAACAGGTTTATCTACACGAATATCTCATGTGATAAATCAGTGTAATCAACAATTCACCTTTCTGTGTGTATTTTTTGAAATATATCTTTGGCAGTCAAGTATGTATTGGAGTCAAGTGTTTATATTAATATTAATTTTTTTGTTTATTCACTGAATTTCACTACCAGCATTTTAGTGGAGATGGAATAGCCTCCTTAAACTTTATGAATTTCAGTCACTGGCATAATTATAGCTGTCTACATATTCATTAAATCTACAGAACTGCCTCCCGAAAGACAGCCATGCATTCAGAAACAGTACACAATTAAATATACATGATTTAAAAGTTTTGTTTCTTAGGCTTGTTTAAAATTAATTTCCTGTAGCATTCCTTTCTAAGCAGAAGAATTCTAACAAAGGGATTCCCATGCTTTGGTTTCTTTCCTGTAGGAAAGAATGGGAAGAACAACGTGTAAACAACAATTACTTGGCAACAAGGGCAGAACATGGGCAGCTGAGAAGCAGCAGGTTCCGCAGCATTTGCTGGAAGGTAAGAAGAAAATATTTATTTACAGATTGTGATTGCAATAGATCAACACATGACCTGATGCCCTGGAAGATTACCCATGAAGGGGATCACTGAATTTTCCGAGAGACTTCGCCCCTAGTCATTTGGCCATTCATGTTTATCTTTCACAGGACATTTACTAATGAGATGAACCATCTTTAGTCCTGAGTAACTGGTGATGATAAAATAACCATATTTTCTTCTTTGGATGGTGCAAAAGTCAGAGCAACACTTTGACGTTCTCCAAAAATGTTTGCAGAAACTCTTGAGCTGGGCAGGAAAGGGAGGGGGCAATTAGTTTTCAGGTTCTTACTGCATCAAGTGCCATCATCTAGTCATCCTCTCTTTTCCTTTCATAAATAGAGGATCGGAAGAGTTTTTTACAGTTCTTTTGCTTAAAATCACAAAGTCAAGGCAACAAGGAGAAATAGAAGGAAATTGGGTTAATGTCTTTGGAAGGGAAGAAGCTTTGGTTATCAAAACTGGTAATGATAATCAGCAGCCATGTTTTAAGTGCTTTGAAATAGTACCCCCTTTTGTTCTCCAAAAATGAATTAATTGGGATTTAGACTGGTTTCTAAAATGACTTCTACTGAAAGTTTTTAGGATTATCTGTATAAATTGAGCATACTGTGTCTGTGCAAGTAAAGACAGAATGAAATGCTGAGACAATTTTAGATTTAGTAATTTAGATTCAATAATTCAAATGCATTTTTCTTCTATTGTATGTAGGCAGTAAAGGCAGGAAACCTGCTGCTAGACTATTTGTATACAAATATTTGTATACCACCTGGTTCCCTGTTGTTTAACTTTTAATATTCATTTGCAAAAAATAAATGCAAATCCAGATTTATTTTAATGTTTTATTAAATAAATTAAAACAGATTTTTCTTTTCAAGCATTAAATCACAATGTGCAGTACATTAAGGACAGAGATCCTATATGAGGAATAAGTGCACAGTGACTCCTGTTGTTGACTTAACAAATTGACACTCTTGTTTATGGCATCAGTAATCACCCTAGGCTCTTGTCATGAGTTGCCAAGGCTATGGAAGCCTTTTGAGTTCACCGACTCTGATCATATTTAGGCAAGCTCATAGTCAGAGTGGAAGTTCTCTCCTCCCTTCACAGAAAGGTACCCCCTCCTTTTTTTTTTTTTTTTTGGACAGGCAGAGTGGACAGTGAGAGAGAGAGAGACAGAGAGAAAGGTCTTCCTTTGCCGTTGGTTCACTCTCCAATGGCCGCCGCAGCCGGCGCGCTGCCAATCCAATGGCAGGAGCCAGGAGCCAGGTGCTTTTTTTGGTCTCCCATGGGGTGCAGGGCCCAAGCACTTGGGCCATCCTCCACTGTACTCCCTGGCCACAGCAGAGGGCTGGCCTGGAAGAGGGGCAACCGGGACAGAATCCGGCACCCCGACTGGGACTAGAACCCTGTGTGCCGGTGCCGCTAGGTGGAGGATTAGCCTAGTGAGCCGCGGTGCCGGCCCAGTACCTCCTTCTTTGATGACCTGTTCTTTCCTTCCACTGGTATCTCACTTGCAGAGATCTTTCATTTAGGTCATTTTTTTTTTTTTGCCAGAATGTCTTGGCTTTCCATGCCTGAAATACTCTCATGGGCTTTTCAGCCAGATCCGCATGCCTTAAGGGCTGATTCTGAGTCCAGAGTGCTGTTTAGGACATCTGCCATTCTATGAGTCTGCTGTGTATCTCACTTCCCATGTTGGATCGTTCTTTCCCTTTTTTATTCTATCAGTTAGTATTAGCAGACACTAGTCTTGTTTATGTGATCCCTTTGGCTCTTAGTCCTATCATTATGATCAATTGTGAGCAGAAATTGATCACTTGGACTAGTGAGATAGCATTCATACATGCCACCTTGATGGGATTGAATTGTAATCCCCTGGTATGTTTCTAACTCTACCGTTTGGGGCCAGTCAGCTTGAGCATGTCCCGAATTGCACATCTCTTCCCTCTCTTATTCCCACTCTTATATTTAACAGTGATCACTTTTCAGTTAAGTTTCAACACTTAAGAATAACTGTGTATTGATTACAGTATTCAACCAAAAGTATTACGTAGAACAAACAAAAAAATACTAAGAGGGATAACGTATTAAGTTGTTCATCGACAGTCAGGGCAAGGGCTGATCAAGTCACCATTTCTCACAGTGTTCATTTCACTTTAACAGGTTTCCTTTTTGGTGCTCAGTTAGTTGTCACCGATCAGGGAGAACATATGATATTCGTCCCTTTGTGACTGGCTTATTTACCTCAGCATAATGTTTTCCAAATTCCTAACAGGGATCACTTTTCAGTTAAAATTTAAACACCTAAGAATAATTGTGTGTTAATTACAGAGTTCAACCAATAGTTCTAGAACAAAAAAATACTAAAATGGATAAAGTATTACATTGTACACTATGAGAAACAGTGACTTGATCAATATATTTTAATCATGTATTTTTCTACTTTTTATTATAATTATAAATTGTAATCATGTATATTTATAGGTTATAAAGTTATGTTGTTTGTGACTACCATATAGATAGATTAAATCAAACTAATTATCCTATTCATCATCTCAAATATTTGACATTTCTTGTGGTGAGAACATCTGAGAATTATTCTCTTAGTGAAGTTGAAATGAATAGTACTCAATGATTACCTCTATCACCATACTGTATATTAAATCTCAAAAATTAAAATAGCCTATCTGAGCTTTGTACCCACAGATTATCATCTCCCTGCTTTCCCCTATTCCCCAACCTCTGATAACTACCATTCTACCATCTACTTCTATGACTTCCATTATTTTAGCTTCCATATATTAGTGAGAACTTGATCATTGGTCTTTTTGTGTATGGTTTGTTTTGGTATAATGTTTTCCAGTTCATCCATGTTGCCCTCAATGATAGAATCTCTTCGTCTTTTAAAAGGCTAAATGTTAAAAAAAAAAGGCTAAATGTTATTTCTTTATACACACACACACACACACACTTTTTTTTATCTGTTGATGGACACTTAGGCTGATTTCATATCTTAGTTATTATGAAAAATGTTGAAATGAATATAGGCAGGCAGACATTTATTCCACATACTAAGTTAAAATCTTTCCAGTAAGACACTTTGAAGCAGTATTGATGAATCATATAGTGGTTTTAGTTTTAGTATTTTATCTCAACTTTATGGTGACTGTACTAATTTATGTTTCCACCAAAGGTGTATGGTGGTTATCTTTTTCTCCACATCCTTGCTAACACTGGACTATCCTTTGTCTTTCTGAGAATAGCCACTCTAACAGGTGTGATGTTTTAATTTGCATATCCCTAAAGATTAGTGATGTTGAACCTTTTAAGGTTAGCCTTTAGTTTGTCTTCTTTTGAAAAACATCTGTACAAATCCTTCTTTTGAGAACTGCTCATTCAGACCCAATTTTTGAGTTGTTTGAATACTTATATATTTTATATATTAAACCCTATCACATATGTGGATTGTCAGTATTTCCTCCCAATCTGTAGGTTATCTCTTTGCTCTGTTAATTGCTTTCTTTGCTATACAGAAGCTTTTAGTTTTGATGTAATCTCATTGTCTTTGTTTCTATTGTCTGCATTTTGTCAAATCTAAAAAAAAAATACTGCCTAGACCAACACTGCATAGCTTTTCCTCTGTATTTGCTTTAGTAGTTGCACCATTTCATCTAATTTAATCCACTTTGAGTCAATTTTTATATTTAGTGCAAGATAATGTCCCAGTTCATTGTTGTATAATTGAATATGCAGTTTTCCCAGCATCACATATTGAAGAGACTGTCCCTTCACATTGTATATTCTTGTCATGTTTATCGAAGTTCAACTGGTATAGTTGCATGGGTTCTTTTCTTGACCTTCTGTTCTATTGCACTGACCAGTATGTCTAATTTTATGCCAGTACCATGTTATTTTAATTACTGTTGCATGTAGTATAGTTTGAAATAAGGTAATGCGATGTCCTAGCTTTGTTCTTTTTGCTTATGATTCATTTCACTGGACTATTTGTTTTTCTTGTTCCATATTAATTTTAGGATTTTTTCTATATATGAAAAATGATGAGGGTGGGAGTGTGGGTCAGAGGGAGGGTGAAAAATATCACTGTGCTCCTAAATCCGCATGTAGGCAACACATGAAATTTGTTCACCTTATATAAATAAAAATTATTTACAAAAAGAAAGTTGATGTTGGAAATTTGATGGATATTGTTTAACAGATTAGTTCAAGTAATATTACTTCAGCAATATTCTTGTTATCCATGAACATGGGATATCTTTCTGTCTATCTGTGCCCTCTTCAGTTGCTTTTATTAATATTTATAATTTTGGGGATATAAGTCTTTCACTTCCTTGGTTAAATTTATCCCTAATTATTTACTTACCTATTATTTATTTATTTATTTTCTTATGGTAATTGCTAAGTGCAGTGGTCTAAATTCTTTTGTTTGTTTAAGAAAGTTCATCATTTGGTGTAGAGAAATGTTATCGGTTTGGGCGTTTTAACTTTCTAGTATTTAGTACTATGTAAATTTGTTTAAATCAAGTTACTTCACATATTTGAGAGAGAAACTTAGTTATTTTAAGTATTGATCAGTTGCCTTTGGGGGCTACATGGTATAGTGGGTTGTGCCATGGCCTGCAATGCAAGAATCCCTATGGTTGCTAGTTCTAATCCTGGCTGCACTGTTTCCAATCCAGCTGCCTGCCAATGCATCTGAGAAAGCAGTGGAAGATAGCCCAAGTACCTAGGATCCCTGGATCCAAGTACCATGGGAGACTTGGATGAAGCTCCTGGCTTCAGCCTATCTCAGCCCTGGGTGTTGCAGCCATTTGGGGAGTGAACCAGCAGACTGAAGATTTCTTTCTCTGTGTCTCTCTCTCTCTCTCTGTAACTCTGCCTTTTAAATAAACTTTTTTAAAAAGTGTTAAAGCTGATTATCATTTTTTCTATCAAGTAATTCAAATCTTAGATTATTTAGTCTAAATTTCATTTTGAAATACTTATTTTTCTTTGCTATTCTGTATTTTCAGAGTTTTCCCTCATCTTTTTTACAATACCATTATCATTTTCTTACCACATGCAGAAGCAGCTTCTCTTATACTTTTATGGCTTTTTTTTTAAAAAAGTTTTATTTACTTATTTGAAAGTCAGAGCTACAGAGAGGGAAGAAAGGAGGCAGGGAGAGAGAGACAGAGACAGAGACAGAGAGGGAGAGACACAGAGAGAGAGAGGTCTTCCATTTGCTGATTTACTCCCCATCTGGCCACAGTAGCCTGAGTTGAACCGAACCAAAGCCAGGAGACTTGAGCTTCTTCCTGGTCTCCCATGTGGGTGCAGGGTCCCGAGCACTTGGGCCATCTTCCACTGCTTTCCTAGGACATAGCAGAGAGCTAGATCAGAAGTGGAGCAGTAGGGACTCCAACCAGCACCCTATAGGATGCCAGCACTTCAGGCAACAGCTTTATCCACTACACCACAGTGCCAGGTCCATACTTTCATTTTCTGATAATAAAAATCCATCTCTAGACCCTGCTAATGTGGAGAAAAAGGTACCCTAAATACACTTCTGGTGGGAATGTAAGCTAGTATAACCATTGTGAAAGCCAGTCTAGAGATTCCTCAGAAAATAGATCTATCATATGATCCACCCATCCCATTTCTGGGACTATGCCCAAAGGAAATGTAATAAGCATATGAAAGAATTATCTGTAGTCCCCTGTTTATAACAGCTCAATTCACAATAGCCAAGGTAGGGAATCAACCCAGATTTCCATCAACTGGTGACTCATTAAAGAAAATATGGTACATATATACACACTCATCTATAAAAAAGAATGAAATTCTGTCTTTTGCAACAAAATGGGTGCAACTGGAGACCATTATGCTAATGAAAGAAGCCAGACCCCTGAAGACATGTGCTTTCTCTGATTGGTTGTAGTTAATATATAGAGTACAAAAAAAAAAAACAAAAACAAAAACAAAAACAAAAACAAAACACCGTGTATATCCAGCTAAACTGACGTCTAATGATTTGATTGTTGTCTATATCTTGTCTGATGGACTGTGTCTCCTTGTCTCTAGGCCATTCAAACAAATAGGGCAACTATTTTACAACTTCAAAAGGTGTATGTAAAAGAGGCTCACGGCATAAGCTTGGCCAAGGAATTCAGAGGCTGGTTGAGATGTCCATGTCCCTTATTGGAGGTTCCTGCATTTGCTACCTGCATGTGTCTCACAACTGAAGAACCCTCCTAGAGTAGGCCTTGGGAGTCCACTGGGATGGCTCAAAAATAATATTACTGCCATGCTCCTGAGAGATCTGAATTGTGTTCCTGGCTCCCAGCTTTGGCCTGTGTGCAAGCTGTTGTGGGCATTTTGTAGTGAATCAGTGGGAGTGCTGTCTCTGTCCATTCCTCCCTACCTCCTCTCTGTCACCCTCTCCATCCGTCCCCCTCCCCTTCTCCCCTCTCCATCTCTCTGTCACTCTACCTCTATAATAATTTTAAGATGCTTACTTAGTACATACACACACATACAGTCTCTCTCTCTCTCCCTCCCTCTCTCCCTCTCTCCTTCTCTCTCTCTCTCTCTCTCTCTCCCACACACACACACACACACACACACCCCACAGCCTAAAAGGCCATGTTCAGATTGGGGAGCACATGCGATGTGCCCAACCGTAGAGTCAGGAGCCCTGAGAGGATGAAGGTCAATTCTCTTTAAGACAGGTTTCTGGTGAAAACTTCCTAGG
This sequence comes from Oryctolagus cuniculus, assembly GCF_964237555.1. Classification (NCBI taxonomy): domain Eukaryota; kingdom Metazoa; phylum Chordata; class Mammalia; order Lagomorpha; family Leporidae; genus Oryctolagus; species Oryctolagus cuniculus. The sequence goes on along the minus strand of NW_027208203.1, from coordinate 1,155,253 downwards.
TCCCATGAGAGCTACATTAATCCCCTTCAATGACAGCCCACAGTGACCTAATTACTTCACACTGGTCTCTGCCTCTTAATATTTCCTGTTCCTCCCAAAATCGCTGCACTGAGGACCAAGCTTCCAACACAGAAACATTTTGCAACACACTCAGACTATATCACACATAGCACTGTTCCACATAGCTTTCTAGAATTCATAAATGGGAAATACTGATGTGCAAATCCTGCATCACCACAGATGGTGCTGCTTTTTCTTCAGAGGTTACTCAGCAGAGCAGGTGGGTGGACAGGGGAGGGAAGGAAGAGGCGGTATTCTGTTGTTCAAAATGGAGACTTGTAGGGGTCTGCAGCTTGAGAGAAAAGTTTTGTGTGAGGGTGGGAGGCATAGGGTAAGTGTAGACAGAGAGATAAAGAGAGATAGAGAAAGAGACAGTGACTGAGTAGAAGGAATAATTTCTTGTGTGCTCAGCATGGTGTAGTTTGCTGCAGTTCACAATAATGTTCATTTTGTGAGCAAATAGAAAAGCAGAGACCAAAGGTTTTCTCTTCAGAGAGGAAAATTTTACCTTGATTCGACGAGTACCTGTTGTCCACATGTATTGATCTATTATACCATAGTCAGCAAATATTGGCAGTTTTAAGGATTCATCTCAGATTGTTTCAGATGTTTAAAGACAATGTTGAAGGATCTGATTTGTTCATCACACGGTGCATACATGGACGGAGATGGGGTAAATGCAGGCCAAGCCCTAGAACGAAGCCCACCACAGTGTCAGTGCTGCCTGGTTTTGGATGACTCGATATTGAAGGTTATGCAGCAGTGTTACAGAAGCTTCTTCCAGAAGCCAGGCCTCGCAGGTTGTGACAGAGGGAAGGAAGGAAAGGCAGATTTCTCGTCCATGTTTTGTACCTTTTACCTCTACTACACCCATGTTGTTTCTCTTGTTGTTAACATGGAATTTTCTTTCAAACAAAATTTGATAAGATTAAATACAATAAATATAATAAATTATATATTGTTTAATATAAATATAATACATAAAATTATACATGTGCTTATATAAGTATAAGCATATATAATGTATAAATATATATATAAATAAAATAAATATAATCATCATGTTATTTTTCTCATGGCCAAAAGGGAGAGAAATTCATAGGTCACACGGTGATGATGGCCCACATCTGCTTGTTGATGTCTGAGGTCTGAGGCAAGAGTTAGTGGCTGGGACTGAATCCACAGTGGGGAGTTGGAGTTGTCTGGAGATGGCGTCACTCAAGACAAGCAGTGGAGCTTGGATTCAGGCTGAGGGCTACATGAAACTTCCCATGAGACCTAGGTTTCCTACATCAGGGGAGCCCTGGGGCATGCAAAGTGCTGATCTGCTGGTCAAGGGCTCCACAGATGAGTGGCACCAGTGACCTGGCAAAGGCTCATGGCATTTCCAGACAGAACTCTGGAAGTCCCACAGAGTGCCTTCCACACCATGTGACAGTGATGAGCAAACCCAGGAGCAGCTCTGGTTCACAGGGAGGAGAGATACCAATAAAGATGTTTAAATCAGCCATGAGCACAGATTCCTTTCTTTTTTCTTTTCTTTAACATTTGTATAATTTAACATTTGTATAATTTATTTGCAATACTGAATGTGAGATGCATAAAACATCTGGCAGTGGCATCTTGCCTCTGAAATTGATTTATAAAACTATTACCTCAGTTTTCTGTATTTTGTGATTTACTTGGGGAATGATGACAAGAGTATTTTTAAAGATTTATTGTATTTATTTGAAAGAGTTGCAGAGAAAGGCAGAGCCAGAGAGAGAGAGGTCTTCCATTCCATTGGTTCACTCCCCAAATGACTGCAATGGCTAGAGCTGAGCTGATCCAAAGCCAGGATCCAGGAGCTTCTTTCAGGTCTGCCACACAGGTGCAGGGACTCAGGACCTTGGGCCATCTTCTACTTCCACTGTGTCACTGCCAATTAAAACTGAAAATGGGTAGGAGGAGTAATGATGCTGAGCGAAGAGCAAATATAATTTCCTTGTCCTCTGAGACACATATCGACAGTCAGTTTCTGCCATTAGGATTACCTGAAAAATGCCTTCCTCTGTGGGTCTCCGTGAATACCACGCAGAGAATCCAGGAACTCAAAGGGGAAAATGTAATGCAGAAACTATCAGTCTGATCTACAAAGGAAATACTGGCAAGATGATAAATGGTGCCTTCAGCTTCTAGCTTCCAGATTGTGCAGGCTGGGCGTTCATATAGGAGGATCTTCCATAAACTTGAATTTCTTCCCATGACTGTGCTATGCCTGGTTCTCTTTTCAGTTGACAAAATAATTGGGGCAAATAATTAAGTCCTTTGCATTTCCATAACCAGAGCGTTGCTCACACTTCACAAGCCATAAAAAGTCTGGACACAAATTGGTGTTGATTAAACGATTCGTGTGTATTGATCTTGAGAGACTACAAATGTCAGGCTGGTTTATTAAAGTTCATCTGGGCTGCTGATTAAGATCTAGTCCATGAGGCCAGCACTGTGGCATAGTGGGTAAAGCTGTTGCCTGCAGTGTGGGCATCCCATATGGGCACCGGTTCAGTTCCTGGCTGTTCCACTTCTAATCTCGCTCTTTGCTATGCCCTGGGAAAGTAGAAAACAGCCCAAACCCTTGGGCCCCTGTACCCACGTGGGAGACCTGCAGGAAGCTCCTGGCTTCTGGCTTCAGATCAGCACAGCTTCAGACGTTGCAGCCATCTGGGGAGTGAACCAGCTGATAGAAGACCTATCTCTCTCTGCCTCTGCCTCTCTGTAACCCTGCCTTCCATATAAATAAAGAAATCTTTGAAAATAAACCTAGTCCACAAAGTTTGCTGTTCCTCCCCAGTGCTGTGCCGAGCTATAGCCATGTGCTCACAGAAGTTTCCCAGCCAAGCGTGCAGGGCCTAACTGGCTGGCCCAGAAGCCCTAGTGCCTGGGTAAGCAGCATGAACACGGCCAGCTTTGGAACAGCACTAGGCCACTTTCAATATAGAGATGCCCCTCAACTTACAATGGAGTGATGTTCCAATGAGCACATCAAAGCTGAAAATGAATATATTTAATATGTCTAACCCAGCAACAACTGGAGCTTATTCTAGCTTGCCTTAAACATCGGCAGAACTCTCCCATTATCCTATCTGGGCAAAATCATCTTAACCTAAATTTGGTTAGTCCAGACATGCTGACCAGTTCATGTAATTTATTGAAAACTAGACTGAAATGAAAATCAGCTTGGTTGTGTGGTTACACTGTCACAAACCATCAAGTTGCAAATGCATAAGCCAAATCACAATGCATCAAGGACCATCCATCATTCTGCATGTTAGTCCTTTGTCAGGTAAGGAACTTAGATATTTTCTCCCATTCTGATGGGTGTACATTCACGCTAATGATTGTTTTCTTACTGTGCAGAAGCTCCCGAGTTTGATACAATACCATTTGTCTAGTTTTGGTTCTGTTGCCTGTGATTTTGAGGTCTTGTCTGAAAAATCATCGTCTATATCAATGTCCTGAAGTACTCCCTCTAGGGTTTCTTGTATCCATTTTATAGTTTGACATCTTCCACTTAGGTGCTTGATCTATCTTGAGTTTATTTTGTATATCGTGAGAGGTAGGGATCTAATTTTCATGTCCAGTTTTCCCAGCACCATTTATTGGAAGAAACAAACTTTCACTAATGTATGTTCTTGGCAATTTTGTCAAAAATCAGTTGACTGTATGTACATGGATGAATTTCTGGATTCTCTATTCTGTTCTGTTGATCTATGAGTCCGTTTTGATCCCAGTACAATGCTGTCTTAGTTACTATGCCTTTGCAGTGTGCTTTGAAATCAAGTATTGAGATTCCAGCTTGATCTTGGGGGAATCTGGACTTCCTGACTTGTTTGCATTCTGTGGTTCCATAGTGTAGGATTCATTTTTCTAATTCTGTATAAAATGCCATTGATATGCTCATATGGTTTACACTGAACCTATAGATTCATTCAGGTGTGTGTACATTTTAATGCCATTAATGCTTCAATCTCTGAGCAAAGAATATCTTAATTTTTTTGATTCTTTCTCCATTTTTTTCATCATATACTTTTATACTTTTCATTGTAAAGAGCTCTCATTGAATTTCATCCTAAATAAATTTTTATACATTTTATGAAAGGGATTCTTTCCTTGATTTTTCTTTCAGCAAGATCATTATTGGTGTATAAAAATTCTCTTTTTATATGTTGACTTTGTAGCCTGTGACTTTACAATATTGCTTCTCCAGTTGTAACTGATTTTTGGAATTTTCTATGTACAATACCATGTCATCCACAAACATGGATATTTTGATTCCTCTTTTCTGGTTTTTATGGCCTTTATTTTTTTATATTGAGTAAGAGTGGTGAAAATGAATGGCCTTGTCTTGTTCCGTATTTTAGAGAAATGCGTTCAGGTTTTCCACATTTAATATGAAATTTGCTGTTAGACTGTAATCTGTTGCCTTTATCATTTTCAGGGATGTCTCTTGTATACCTAGTTTGTTAAGAATTCTTATTATTAAGGGGCGTTGAATCTTATTAAATACTTTCTCTGCATCTCTTTCAGTGAAAGATTGTGCATGGTTTTTGTTCTTCATTCTGTTAGTCTGACTTAGGATGCTTATTGATTTCCAAATGTTGAGCCACTCTTTGATCTCTTGGATAATCTCTCTTGAATATGATGTATGATCTTTTTTTAAAAAGATTTATTTATTTGAAAATCAGAATTACACAGAGAGAGAGAGGCAGAGAAAGAGAGAGGTCTTCCATGTGCTGGTTCACTCCCCAGATGGCCACAATGGCTGGAGCTGCACTGATCCGAAGCCAGGAGCCAGGAGCTTACCCTGGGTCTCCCACGCAGGTTCAGATGCCCAAGGACTGAGCCATCTTCTACTGCTTTTCCAGGCCATAGCACAGAGCTGGATTGAAATTAGAGAAGCTGGGACTCAAACTGGCACCCATATGGGATTCTGGCACTGTAGTCAGCAGCTTTACTTGCTATGCCACAGTGCCAGCCCCATGGATCATCTTTTATATGTAGTGCTGGATTTAGTTTGCTAATATGGTGTTGGAATTTATTGCATCTATGTTCATCAAGACTATTGATCTGTAGTTTGCTTTTTATGTTGTGTCTTTGTTTAGATCTGGTATCAGAATAATATTGGCCTCATATAAGGGGTTTGACAGAGTGCCTTTCTTTTCAGTATTTTTGGAATAATATTGTATTGGTCCCTCTTTAAATATTTTGTATATTGCATTGTATTGTAAATATATTATATATTGTATTGGTCCCTCTTTAAATATTTTGGAGAATTCAATATTAAAACCTTCAGATCTTGAAACTTTCACTCATGTAAGTTCTTACATTCCTCCTTCAGTCTCATTGCTTGCCATATGTCTGTTCAGATTTTTTATATCTCCTTACTACAATCTTGGTAGGTCATATATATCCAGGGATTTATCCATTTCTTCAAGGTTGTTAGCATTTAGCTGTTCACAGTGGTTGCTTATGATCCTCTGTATTTGTGTAGTGTCAGTTGTAACATCTTTTATCTCTTATTATTTTAGTTTTTCTTTTTGTTAGTTTGTCTAAAGGTTTGCCTATTTTGTTTCATTTTGTTGCTCTTTTATTTTTGTTACAGTTTCATTAATTTCTGTTCTGATGTCATTTCTTGCCTCCTGGTAATTTTGGGTTTGGTTTGTCATTGTTTTCTAAGCCCTTGACTTCCATCATTACATTGTTAATTTGACATTCTTTTGTTTTTCTGGTATAAGCTCTATTGCTATAAACTGTGTTCTTAACACTGCTTTTTCTATATTCCACAGATTTTGATATGTTATATTTGCATTCTCGTTTCTTTCAAGACACTTCCTGATTTCCTGTTTTATTTTTTCAATTGGCTAGTGTTCAGTAGCTTGCAATTTAATTTTTATGTTTATAAAATTTCTGTTGTTTTTGTAATTTTATTCCTTTGTTTTCTGAAGAGATAAATGTATAATTTCATTTTTTAAAGATTTTCTTTATTTGACAGGCAGTGTTAGAGAGAAAGATCTTATCCATTGGTTCACTCACCAAATACCCAAAATGGCCAGAGCTAGGCCTACCCACAACCAGGAGCCAAGAGCTTCTTCTGGTCTCCAGTGCAGCTGCAGGAACCTAAGCACTTCAGTTGTTTTCCACTGCTTTCCCAGCCCTTAAACAGGGAACTGGATTGGAAGAGGATCAGTGGGGCCATGAACTGGTGCCATAGGCACAGGCTTAGTCTACAACGCCACTGCTCCAGCCCCTGTAATTTGCACTTTTATTCAACATTGCATTAACAATATTTACCTCACTAAAAATAAGCTGCAAAGTCATAGTAATAAGCTGTACAGATGCATTAGAATTTATTTAATCTGGCTGTTCCTACAGAATGCCTGTTTTTCCTTTGCCTCAGTTTTTGGTTATTATAATATATAATGCTGAAATCAATATACTTTCCTATAAATGTATGGCATGGTGGGTCAAACCGCCAGCTGCAATGTGGGCATCCCATATTGGTGCTGGTTAACATCCTTGCTGCTCCACTCCCAATCCAGATTTTTGCTAATGGCCTAAGAAAAGCAGAGCAAGATGGCCCAAATGCTTGGGCCCCTGACACTCACTTGGGACACTGGATTAAACTCCTGGCTTTGCACTGGCCCAGGCTTGACTTGTAGCAGCCATTTTGGGAGTAAACTGGCAGATAGAAACTCGATCTCACTGTACTGCTTTGTAATTCTGGCTTTCAAGTGAATAAATTTTTAAAAGAAAAAATAAAAACCACATGCAAATTGTACATGTTTATAAAGCAGTATGTAATGGGCAAACAAAATCCTTAATGCCAAGTCATTGGAAGGAATGTTTCTCACATCAATTTTTCTGTCTTTTTATCTTGCCTGTGGATTTTGTTTAAACTTTGTGTAGTCAAGGTTATCAGTCATTTCCTCTCTTCTGAGCTAAAGCCCAAAATACCTTCTGACAGGATCACATCAATTGTGCGAGTCCCTCTAGGGCTCAGTTCCACAGCCCAGGCCGCCCGCCCACAGGACTTTCTGGTCCATGAGGCTACGCGGCTTTAGGCGCCCCTGACAGGCTGCTCTGGTGAGATCCAGGACCTCAGACCTGGGGACTGGCCCGCGTGGCCGAGGTCACGAGGGAGGTGCCCCCTCAGGGAGCCGGCCCTCGTGCAGTTGGGGGCAGTAGCGCTGGAGAGAGCTCCAAGGCAGATGACCAGGGCCTCGCGGGATGTCCCCTACTTGTCCAGCGAGGTGGAGGTGGTCCAGGTCCGTGCACCTTTGAGCTCCTGTCAGTTGGTCAGCTCTGTCCCATGTGCGTTAGCGCCAATTGTCAAGCGCCCCCCATCGTCCACTTTTATATCGTCTAATGAGGTTAGCCAAGCGGCGGGTCTGGAGGGGGAGGAGGGGGTGGAGAGTGGGGGACCAACGGACGCTCTGAAGGTTATAGTTGGGGCTGATTAACCGGGTACATGGTCGCAGTTAGCGGTTGGATGGATGATAGTGTGCGGCTTGCTTTTGTAAAATAATGCTTACTGTAATTCATTTTCTTTACTTAGAAGTTATAGTGATTAATATACCGATACTAATGTATGTAATCACATATACGAAGATATATTGAATATAAGTAACAAATATACAATGTATAAATGTTAGTATTTATATCAGAATATTAGAATATTATTTTTCTAATATTATAAATATTAGAAACCTACAGAGTCAGAACCTGCAGCTATGGAGAGTTGACTGTATTGTTCAAAACCTGTAGCCCTCATCGAACAGGTAAGCTTAAGTCATTCCTTCTACCACAAACACCATTTAGCTCTAAGTGTTTGATAGAAACCAGTGAGTGTGTATTGCACTGTATGAGAAACAAGCCCACCTGAGCCCTCCCAAAGGATGGACTCAGAAGCATGAAGGAAGCAGAAGGCAAGGTGTTTATTGATACTTGGTAATTTTTTTAAAAAAAGATTTACTTATTTATGGCCAGCGCCGCAGCTCAATAGGCTAATCCTCCACCTGCAGCGCCTGCACACTGGGTTCTAGTCCCGGTCAGGGCACCAGATTCTGTCCTGGTTGCCCCTCTTCCAGGCCAGCTCTCTGCTATGGCCCAGGGGTGCAGTGCAGGATGGCCCAAGTGCGTGGGCCCTGAACCCACATGGGAGACCAGGAGAAGCACCTGGCTCCTGGCTTCAGATTAGCATGATGTGCTGGCTGCAGCGCGCGGGCCGCAGCTGCCATTGGAGGGTGAACCAACGGCAAAGGAAGACCTTTCTCTCTGTCTCTCTCACTGTCCACTCTGCCTGTCAAAAAAAAAAATGATTTACTTATTTATTTATGGGTCAAAGTTACAGAGAGAGGGAGACACAGAGAGAAAGGTCCTCCATCTGCTGGTTGTTTCCCCAAATGGCTGCAATGGCCAGAGCTGGGCCAATCTGTAGCTAGGTGCCAGGAGCTTCTTCTGGATCTCCCATGTGGGTGCAGGGACCCAAAGACTTGGACCATCATCCACTGCTTTCCCAGGTGCCTTAGAAAGAAGCTGGATCAGAAGTGGAACAACTGGGACTTGAACCAGAGCCCATATGGAAAGCCAGGGTGCAGATTAACTGACTGTGCTTCAGTGCTGGCCCTGTGTGAGCCAGCACACAGAAGATCTCTTTCTCTATATGTCTCCCTCTCCAGCTCTGTAACTGTGCCTTTGAAATTAGTAAGTCTTTAAAAAGGGTGCAAGGAGAGAAGAAGAATGGAATGAGCATGATGCCCATGCTCTTGGGGTGCAGAGTGAAGAGTTTCAACACATGTTTAGGAATAGCAAGTAGTTTTTTGCTGTGTTTGTTCTGTCCCCAATCTGTTAGCTGAATTGCTTTTTTCTTTCTCCAAGATTATAAATACATTAAGGGCATCTTAGAAATTTATCAGTTTCCAGGCGTAAGACAAAAGAAGAATTTTATACTAGCATTCTCCTACTTATTCCTACTGACATAAAAGGCAGAGACAAGGAAAAACAATGAGCCCACCTAGAAGATTTAGGATATAACATTCCAGGTGTGGGGCTTTTCCATGTCCCTGGGAAGTCTCCAGATTCCCACCTTGCTGTCCAGCCCCACAGGGCTGCCATCTTACCTGGTGCACATGTGTACTGCCTCCAGGGTAACTTCAGAACCCAGAGTGAAGTCAGCCAGCTCCAGCCACCCGCATTGGCACCCAAGTCTCTGAGCCCCAAGGGTAATTCAAATTATTTTCCCTCTGGTGAACATCTTTGGAATGAATGGCCAGTGGCCAGCTCCTCATTAAGAGTGAGGTTCCTGTAGTCAGGGCAGGTTCAGTGACAAGGTCTTAGTGATTGGTGTTTGCTAAGAGCTGCTTGGGTGTCTATGCCCCAAGCTTGCTAGTAGGGGAGCAGAGGATCCAGTAGCCCAAGGACAAACATATTAAATATGTGTGTGTTAGATTACATGTTTTTTTTTGACAGGCAGAGTTAGACAGTGAGAGAGAGACAGAGAGAAAGGTCTTCCTTTTTCCGTTGGTTCACCCCCAAAGTGGCTGCTACGGCTGGTGCATTGCGGCTGGTGCGCTTCACCAACCCGAAGCCAGGAGTCAGGTGCTTCTCCTGGTCTCCCATGGGGTGCAGGGCCCAAGCACCTGGGCCATCCTCCACTGCACTCCTGGGCCACAGCAGAGAGCTGGACTGGAAGAGGAGCAACTGGGACAGAATCCAGTGCCCCGACCGGGACTAGAACCCATTGTTCTGGCGCCGCAGGCGGAGGAATATCCTAGTGAGCCATGGAACTGGCAGTTTACATGTTTTTAAAGTATTTTTAAATTTTAAAAATTTATATAAATGGAACAAATTTTGTGTATTTCATACACACAGTTTAAGAACATAATGCCACTTCCCAAAGGAAGCCTTGATGCTTATGACGCCATGCTAGCCAGAAGGGTATGGGAAGGCCCAGTAGACAGTGATTAAGTATCTCTGTGTTGTGTATATTATTAATTAATTTGTATTTGTACACTTATAAACGTGTGTATTTGGCAGTCATAGGCTTATTTCTGTTTGTATTATTTTTATATGTCTTTGTATATATAAGTAAACATATTGATACATGTTGTGTGTAAGTAGACATTTCTGCAAATAATGACAGTAACATTTCTTCCCTCTTAGAATGTCGAAGTCTCCCAGATGTGAAATTACAGCTATATAGGTAAAGGAAATTTATTTATATTTTATAGACATATCTGAGTATTTATGCAGTTAAATATATGTCTTTAAGGATTCACTCAATATTTTCTTACATTTCCCTGTGTGGATATAGGTAAGTATTTGTCTAAGATTGTCATTTTTGCTATGGACATAATACAAGCTTTAACCTCCCATTGGTGAACCACGGCCCTACTGAGGTTGTAGGGACTTTTGGCTGACTGCAGCCATAGATGTAAAACTGGCTCTTGGCCTTGTGCTTGGGTAGTTTGTGTCCATAGTTTCCTCCAGTGGTTGGGACATACCTCAATCCATCAGTGGAAGAGCTCACATTAGTCACACCTCATGCATCCATTTGGGAAGGCCCAACCCGTGACCTCTAATTCAGTGACATTGGTCTGTCTTGGCCCCAGAAGGTCTGGAATTCTAGGTGTATATAAGTGTGTCAGTATCAGACAGTTCTGGAGAAATCTGGGGATGCCCTACAGATCAGGTTGAGGAGAAAAGCAGAGATATTTTCAAACTCAGTTTACAGATCATAAAAACTACCTCGTATTTTGTAGCTTTTTGGAGATAACTTTTGTACATATTTTGCTAGACCTGTGACTATTTTTGTGTGGTCCAGTAAATGGCATTTGGTAACATTTAAATTCCAGTTGTTCTCTGCAGGTGTAAAGCACATCAGGAGGCACTGGCACACTAACAGTGTCTTTGCTTCTTTTGGTCTCCATCTGCAATGACGCATGCACAGGTTACTCACTGCTCCCCAACTCCTTGGGTAATTGGGAAGTCAGGACCTGAAATCTGTGACTACTGATGAGCAGCGATTCATCTGGCGTCCAGCAGGGGGCAGCAGGCAAAAAGTCAACAATTGTGAGCGTCCTGCACCGTGGGCAAGCGGCCTGGAGGTGGTGCCCAAAAGCCCCTTGGCTGTGCTGTTCGTGCCGCACGTGCGTCCCTCCTGAAGAGCACACCCTTGGTTCCTTTCCTTGCAGCCTGAGGCTCCTGACTGTGGCGCTGATGCCTGAGGAGGGAAATAGCCGCAAAGAAGCTCTCGTTTTCCAGGATGTTCTCAGGCGGGTGATTCTTCACTGTCTCACTTCATATTTTAGCCAAATTTACTACACAAATGTATCTATCAACGAAGGGTATAATGGGTGGACATCAGGTCAGGCTATGAAGTTGTTACGGAATCAGGACTGTTTCAGGGAAAAATCCTGACAGACTCCAAGGGCCTTTCACCCTGTGTAGCCTTCAGTGAGTGGGGCCTTTCCCTGGCTCTGTGAAGTCCCCAAACACCCACTCTCCACTGGCAGCCGGGCTGAGTTGTCCTTTAGACATCTGAGCGCATGCCTACATGCACTGCTGCCATGGTCACCTCAGAACACAGAATGAGGGAGTGTTCTCCAGGGAGGGACCCAGCTGCAGCCACCCCTGTGGCACCTGAGAACCTGAACACCTGATAGGTTACTGAGAGGATTCATTCCTTCCAGTGGACAGTTTTGGGAAGAGTAGCCAGTTCCACACTGAGAGTGACAAACCTGGTGTCAGTTGTCTCAGTGATGTGGACCTGGTGATTGGTGTCTGCCAGGGTCCCTTGTGTCTGGCAGCAGAGGGACTCTCTGGGTGTTTATGCCCCCATGATCTCTATCAGGTGAGTGGTGGGCCCAGTGTTGCCTGACATAAAGATTACTGTGTGTGTGTATGTGTGATGAGTGTGAGATTGTGTGTGTTCCTTGCATTTCATGTGTATTTAGTGTATGTGTATAGTTTCTTGTTATAAACTCATATATTTAGGAATTGTAGGTTTATTTCTAGCTATATTATTATATGATGTGTGTACATATTTTGTGTGTATACATTTCTAGAAACTATGGTAGTAATAAATTCCTTCCTCTTAGGATGTTGAAGCATCCTGGACCCAAGGATATATCCATGCAAGTAAAGGGACAACTTTCTCTATCTCTAGACTCATATGAGTATTTATGCAGTTATGTGTGTACCTTAGAGGTTCTTTCAATTTTTCTGCCCATTTACACAAACACACACAACTAAGTATTACCACAAGAGGGTTGTTTTCACTAGGGGCAACATACAGGTTTTTTTTTTTCTAAACATTTACTTATTTTATTTGCAAAGCAGTGAGAGTGAGAGAGAAAAACAGACAGAGAAAAATGGAAAGGCAGTGAGAGAAAGAGAGAGAGAGACCATCTGCTGGTACACTCCCCACATTGCTCCAGCAGCCAGGTCAAGGCCAGGAGCCAGGAGCTTCATCTGGGTCTCCCACATGGATGCAGGGACCATCTTCTTGGGCCATCTTCTACTTTCCCAGGCACATTAGCAGGGAACTGGATTGGAAGTGGAACAGCTGGGACTCAAATCAGCACCCATATGATATGTGGGCATTGCAGGCGGCAGCTTAGCCCACTGCATCACAACACTGGCCCCACCATACAGGTTGTGACCTGTTATTGATGATCCAGGAGACATCTGGAAACCTCAGAAAGGAGCTGGACTGAACAACGCTCTGGTTCCTAACCTGTCCTGGCCTTGTACGTGGGCAGTGCAGTCCCCAACCACCTCCTTTAGCTGCACTGACACTCTTAACCCTCAAGTGCTGGGACCTAAATTAGCCTCCCTGCTTGTGCATCTACCTGGGTCAGCAGGCCCAACATGCAGCCTCTGTCCAAGTAATTTTAATGCTTTGGGATTTAAGAATGTTTTTGTTCATGCAAACATTAGTAAAGAGTATTTTATAGATATGACATCAGTAGAGGGACTAATGTAAAAGTGCTCAGTGATTTAGATGTGTTTGGCAGAGAGAAATGGAGCTTGTTATGTTTTTTCTCATAGGGATCATCTAAGAAGTAAATAGGCTCTATAGTCTGTTTAAGAGATTTAAGATTGTAGTGATTCATATTATACCATAGCCTCCTAGTTTTAACAATATGACCGCAAGGAATATTGACCTGGCAATAGAGGCCATGGGCTTCTGGTAATCATAGTTGAAGATCATATAGGGACATTTTTGCTTCTTACTATCAAAGTTACTATGCATGGATTTCCATTTAAATGCTATTTAGTTTCCTCATTGGGTAATAATTACTTGGGTTGAAATTACTGTTGACGGCCAGTGCCGTGGCTCACTAGGCTAATCCTCCACCTAGCGGCGCCGGCACACCGGGTTCTAGTCCCGGTCGGGGCACCGGATTCTGTCCCGGTTGCCCCTCTTCCAGGCCAGCTCTCTGCTGTGGCCCGGGAGTGCAGTGAAGGGTGGCCCAGGTGCTTGGGCCCTGCACCCCATGGGAGACCAGGAGAAGCACCTGGCTCCTGCCTTTGGATTAGTGCGGTGCGCCGGCCACAGCGCGCCAGCCGTGGCAGCCATTGGAGGGTGAACCAACGGCAAAGGAAGACCTTTCTCTCTGTCTTTCTCTCTCTCACTATCCACTCTGCCTGTCAAAAAAAAATTACTGTTGACTAAAGAGTATATAGAATATAATTACTTCTGTGCCTGTGAATGTCATAATTAAGAATATCTATAGAAAGATTAGTATTTTATCACTTTCATGGAAGTTATCCTTTAGAAAGGGGATACTCACTCTGATTTTTAAGGGAAACTGTGAGGTGGTATCAGGAAGGATCAGAGAGGAAGGTGGATGAGAAACAGCTTATTTTATAATTGGTTTATCTATAATAAATAGGATTATGAAGTAGTCTATAAGCTGTGTGTGTTTATGTTGATTCAGAGTATTGTGGTACTGAGTACATTGTTATGGGAATAAGTGTAATTGTAAGTTACATAATTTTTATCGTAGGAGAAGGGTTAAGTTTATACATTATCTAGACCATAAGTGTTGGATGCCATTATTAATTGTGTTTAGCCCACAGTGGCTTCATAGGCTACAAATACTAGTAGGCAATGAATATTATACATGATACGATAAAATGAGCATTTAGGATTACAAGGGTTCCTAAAATGAATGCATATAATATTGTACCTTATAAAGACAAAGGTGATGATATATAAGTATACTGATGATAGTATTTGTAAGGATGCAACATCTGCTAAAATAATATTCCTATAGGTTTGAAGGCATATTGGTGATAATAGAATACCTTAACCTAATGTGTTGAAATAATTAATTTTAATGATTACACTCATTCTAGTCTTTTTTGAATTCATTCATAGGCTAGACCTAGGGCTAAAATGGAAACTATAATTAGTTCTATGGTAAGAGCAAGTGTTAGGTTTTTCTGTAGTACCCATGGCAGGGGAAGTAAGATGGTAGTATCTAGGCTGAATAGAAAGACTGTAATGCCTAAAAGAGAATTTTATGGATAATGGCAGTTGGGCAGAGGCTATAGGATCAAATCTAAATATTGTATGGACTTTATTTTTTATGTAAATATTTAATTGCTACGACCAGATTATGGTGGTTCCAAGAAATAGCACTACAGATATATAGATTGTCAGGGAGAGAGTAAGTTTCATTATTCTTTTTCAGGTTAAAACTGAAGCTAATACATTGGAAGCCAGTAGCAGTAGTTAACATTAAAAGAATAACATACATAACATACTTATGATCCTCATAAGTAAAGAGAGATGTGTAAGAATAATCAGACTGTGTCCACAAAGTGTATCAGGCATCAGTTTCAATGCCAAAATGATGGTTTCATATCAAATTAAATTTTAATTGTTATGAGAAAGTAAGATCTAAATTACAAATAGGCCATGGAATCCTGTGGTTGTAAAGAATGTTGAACCATACACAACCTCAGAGATGGTAAAAGATATATTGAAATATTCTGGGGCTGGTGTTGTGGTGTAGCGGGTAAAGCTGCCACCTGCAATGACGACATCTCATATGGTCACCAGTTTGAATCCTGGCTGCTCCACTTTTGATCTAGCTCTCTGCTATGGCCTGGGAAATCAGTAGAAGATGGCCCAAGTTCTTGGGCCCCTGTACCCACGTGGGAGTCCCAGAAGAAGCTCCTCTCTCCTGGCTTCTGATTGGCACATCTCTGGCCATTGCAGCCAACTGCGGAGTGAACCACCTTTGGAAGGCCTTTCTCTCTCTCTCTGCCTCTCCTTCTCTTTCTCTGTAACTCTGACTTTCAAATAAATAAATACATCTTTTAAAAAAGAAATATTCTGAAGTTTGTAGATGTAAAATCAGCTCCAAGTTTGATTATAGTTAGTGGAGTTTGTATGTTATATTTGTTTTCTTCTATAAAATTTTAGTGAGCTCGGGTAATTGGTACTCCTGAGGTTAATGTGTTTAGTAAAGATAATTCAAGTAGATTAGGGCACAGATGCTTGTTGGTAGGTTGTAGCTTTAGGACTAGGCATAATGGATAGAAGGCTCAGAATAATCTTGTAAGGGCAAAAAACTGCTGATAGAATGAAAAATTTCATATCTTAATCCTTTTTTGAAAATGGGATTATGATGGCCCTTAATTGTATTGCTCTCAGACTATATCATCATCCTTGGTATATTGTTATTATTTTAGTTCCTAGGCTAGGAATGGTAGAATAGAAGAATTAAAATGGAAACCTATCATGAAGCTGTATGATAGAAACAGAGCTAACAAGGGGCTGGTTTTGTCATGCAGCAGGCTAAGCCTCTACCTGCAGTGCTGGCTGGCATCCCATATGGGTGCCAGTTCATGTCCTGGCTGCTCTGCCTCCAATCCTGCTCTCTGATTCTGAAATCGGGAAGCAATGGAAGGAGGGCCAAATCCTTTGTTCTCTACACCCATGTGGGAGATCCAGAAGAAGCTCCTGTCTCCTGACTTTGGTTCAGCCCAGCTCTGGCCATTGCCATTTGGGGAGTGAACCAGAAGATGGAAGAACTTTCTCTCTGTCTCTCTCTCTCTCAATTGGTAATTCTACCTCTCAAATTAATAAATAAATAAAATCTTTAAAGAAAAGCAACAGACCTGGCAATGCCCTCTTTTGTGGTTGGAGCTGGTGTTAATCATATGATAGGCATGAGTTTGATGGGTCATTAACCATGAGAGTGGAAATACAGATGCTTGGATTGGGGTTTCTGTGAGTTCAAGAACATCTGGAATTAGAATAAATGCGATTATAGCAGTTGCAGAACTGATGCATGTCAAGATTAGAGGCCCCACCAATACAATGTAAGTGAAGAGCTATAATGCTAGCTGTTAATTGGATGGCTAGAGGTGTGGATTAATAGATAGGCTAGTAGTTTCAATAACTACTGTCAAAGGAATAAATGAGACAGGTGCATCTTAAGGGAGGAAGTGGATGAAATGCTTTGGTTTTATGGCAGAGGCCAGTAATTACTGCTTCTGCTCAAAGAATGATAGCTAGTTGTGACAACTGATATTTGGGTTGTGTGTAAGCATGTACAAGGTAACTGTCCTAGTTGAATTGTAGAATCACAGAATATGAGTGAGGTTAGTGTTAGAGGTTCATACTTCAGTGCTGTCATTCACTATTTAGGAATGAGTTGCACCCATCACTGTTAAAGGTAGATGCATTGATTGTTGGCTGGGCAGCTGGGAGATGAGAATAAAATGTTAGGGGATAAGATGATAATTACTATGTGGAATCCTGTTACTGTAAGGGCAACAACAAAGGTGACTGCACTTTCATTCAGTTTCTCATGGAATTTCATCATTGGTGATCCAGTATATTTTGATGTGGGTTTGAGGGTTAAATACATTTAGAGAATTTTAGTTGAAGAAATAAATGTTGCTAATTTTATTGAGATCATATTAATTAATTACATTTGTGTGTCTAATTGTGGCATTTCATTACTGAAATATTTTTGCTTTCAATATTGAAGTATTAGATTCATAATGATGTAACACAGATATCTGTCAGTTTTCAAAGTGTTTTAGTAGTACTGGTTTGAAGACATGGAGATATGGTTGGACCCATACATGTCAGAGCATTTTCATAGTATAGACCAAGTAGGGTATACGTGAAGGTTGCCTCATGAAAGCATCCTGGGATGGGAATTTTTTTTGAAGATTTATTATTTTTATTTGAAAGTCAGAGTTCCACAGAGAGAGAAGGAGAGGCAGAGAGAAAGAGACGTCCTCCATCCACTGGTTCACTCCCCAATTGACTGCAATGGCCAGAGATGTGCCAATCCAAAGCCAGGATCCAGGAGCTTCTTCTGAGTCTTTCCACACTGAAGCAGGAGCCCAAGTACTTGGGACATCTTCTATTGCTTTCCCAGGTAATAGCAGAGAGCTGGATTGGAAGTGGAGCAGCTGGGACTCGCAGTGCTGCCTACATGGGGGGCTGGCACTGTGGGTAGCAGCTTTCCCTGCTGTGCCACAGCCCTGGCCCCCGGATTTGTTTTTAGATGAAATGGTGGATCTGGTTGTGAGTGTAAGACATCTTCAGATAAAAGTAATATATGGATTGGTATTTCTATAGGTATGAGGACTCCATTATCTACTGTGTGTAGTAATAATCCTTCTGGTTTTAAATCTTCTAAGGGAGTATATAAGTGCCAAAGTTTAAGTCCCAATTTCTGTGCATTCAGAGCTTCAATATTTTTGGTGTCCTGTATCTTTTATGGTTAAGAAGGGTAGTTAATTTCATCTTTCCTATGTATATAATTTGTAAATATGAATGTGCAAATAAGATTTGAGTAATAATAAATAAATTATAAAAGACAATAAATAGTGTTTCTTGGGGATCTGCAGTTCTTTTTATGGGTTAATTTGGTTGTTAGCATAGGTGAAATAATGTAAAGAATTCAATAGCTAGTTAAAAATAAGATTAGGGTGTAGTCATGAAAGTATAGTAGTTTTTCTATAATGGATGATGTAGCACCTTGGAATACTAGTTGACACAGATATGTCATAAGGATATGAAAAATGTTAAACTAAATTAACCTTGACAAAGTTATGTAATATTTTACTTATATTTTTATCAAGGAAGAGTTTTAAGGGATTCGATTCATTCCTTTTTTAAAAATATTTTTTACAAGCTTTTATTTATTTGAGAGGCAGAGTTATGTACAGAGAGAGGGAGAGACAGAGAAAAACATCTTCCATCCTCTGATTCACTCCCCAAATGGCCACAACAGTTGGAACTGCACCAGACCGAAGCCACTTGTCATGAGCCTCTTCTGGGTCTCCAGTGCAGGTGAAAAGATACAAGACTTCAGCCAACTTCCACTGCCATCCCAGGCCATAGCAGTGACTTGAATCAGATTTGGAGCAGCTGGGACTCAAATCGGCACCCATATGGGATGCTGGCACTGCAGGTGGCAGCTTTACTGGCTCACCGCAATGCTTGCTCCTATGTATTTTTTTTTTTTGATTTTACAGATAGAGTTAGACAGTGAGAGAAGGAGACAGAGAGAAAGGTCTTCCTTCCATTGGTTCACCCCCCAAATGGCCACTATGGCCGGAGCTATACCAATATGAAGCCAGGAGCCAGGTGCTTCCTCCTGGTCTCCCATGTGGTTGCAGGGGCCCAAGCACTTGATCCATTTTCCTCTGCCTTCCTATCCACAGCAGAGAACTGGACTAGAAGAAGAGCACCTGGGACTAGAGCCCGGTGCCCATATGGGATGCCAGCGCTGCATGTGGAAGATTAACCAAGTGAGCCACAGTGCCGGCCCCCTCTATTTTTTTAAATATTTATTTTATTTATCTGAAAGGCAGAGTTACAAAGAGAAGTAATGACTAAGAGGGTGATAGGTTTTCTATCCTCTGGTTCAATTGACAATTGGCTGAAGTGGCCAAAGCTGAGATACCAAATCCAGGACTCATGAGTTTCTTCTGGGTCTCCCATGTGAGTACAGGGGCCCAAGGATTTGGGCCATCCTCTTCTGCCTTCTCAGGTGCATTAGCAGGGAGCTGGATCAGAAATGGAGCATATGGGACTCAAACTGGCTCCCATATGGGATTCCGGTGCTGCAAGTCAGGGCTTTAAGCTGCTGTGCCACAATGCCAGTCCCAGGAGAATTATAACTATAAATAATAATTATCATACAAATGGTGGTGCTGGGTATTTGAATATAGTAAGTGATTTAATATCAACTATTATGATGATGAAATTAGTGGCTCTAAAATTTGTTGAGACACCTGCCAGGTGAAGTGCAAAGATAGTAAATTTACCAAAGCTCCTATATGTGCTAGATTATTGGCTGCAGGTGGCTAAACTGTCTATCCTGTTCCCATATCAGCTTCTACTATAGAGAAAACAAGTAGTGATGAAAATATGGGAGTAATAATACAAAGCAGATTGTTTACTTGAGGAAATGTTATATCTGGGGCTCTGGGCATTGTAAATTTGGACAGTGTGGGCATATTTGATTGAGTCAAATGTGAAGCCATGACTTAGATGGCATACAGTGTTTATATTCTCATGTGCTTTCTAGTGGAATAAGGTGTATTTTGTCACATGTCCATGTTCTTTGAAAGTGATTTTGCATTTTGGTGGGCTTGCACATCATATGTGACTTTGGGGATATGCCATCCTCAGTACAGGTTTGTGGTTATGTGAGCAGATTATAGGTGGAAATGTGTAGTCATATTTGGTTGGGTGTCTGTTCTTCATTGACCAATGTGTCTATCCTGACAATACTACATGGGCTTAATTGGTTAACAGAAAAGTGTTGACATGGAAGGCACTTAATTCCCATTTTTTGAAATTGTTTCAGTTAGTGTCTTTGCTTGTCCACATTTGATTTTATTTTAAAAAATGTGCATACCATTTTTAAACTGGGGAAGTTATGTAACTTGCTTTTTCCATTTAATATTTCATCACCTGTGATTTCCCCATTAAAACACAAATGAACTACAGATCCAGAGTACTGTGGGCATGGACATATTGGAATTTATGTAAGGTATGTTCTCTCACTGAATGCCTGAAATCTCCACTGCTCGGAATTCCTTATTATAATGGATAATACTAAACTAGAATCCTTTAAACCTTTCTTTAAATAAACACAGAAATTGTATGTGTTTCTAGGGCACTGTGTAATGGGCTGGCAGCATCCTTTGCACACACTCACTCACAGAGATGATCTCATAGCATTGGCTGTTTTCATGTTGCTTGTTTGTTATGTTTAAATTTCATGTGGTCGTGTTCATCCGTCATTATCTTTTTTGTCCTCTGGGCTTTGTTTTTTGCCTGAAAGCCCCTCTTCAGTCTGTAATGCCAGGATTTGTTGTTGCTGGGAGTGCTAGGGTTTCAATGTGGGTGGCCTAAGACACATGGTTTCTAGTTGTTTCTCAGTCAGTGAGCCAGTCCTCCATGTAGCTACATTGGCCTCTCTAGGCAAGGGAGTTTTAGGCAGAGCCAGCTTTGTAATAGGACATAGTGTTCAGGGTCTGGGGCTTTCCCTGGCTTTTGTAAGTCTGGAACATCCTCCTTGAAGTCTCATCCTGGAGGGTTGTCCATCTAGTCTGGTGCCATGCTATACCATACCTATGTGTACTGTCTCCATGGTGAAGTGAGAACACAATGTGAGAGAATGTTCTTAAAGTAGAGGTCCAGTTCCTGCCAGACCTATTGGCACTAGAGAGTCTAAGCTCTTTGACTTAACCAAAAGGTGGTTTTCCTTCTACTGAACATCTTTGGAAAGAATGGTCAGCTCTCTAATGAACTACCTGCTGCCATAGGTAGTTCAGTGACATGTCCCTGGTGATTGGTGTGGCCATGAATCCATAGCCATTGCAGTGAAAGGATTCCTTGGGTGTGTACCCTCAATATTGCCAATACTGGAGGGAAGGGCCAAATGGGCAGTAGACAAAGGAAGTAAATGTGTGTGTGTGTGTATGTGTGTGAGACTGTGTGTTTTAATGTGCTGTGTGTCTTATTTGTATATGTATAATTTCTTATACATGTGGGATAAGATGTCTTTCTATTTTACTTGTTCCTGTGGTGTACATGTTGTATGGATTTGTGTTTGTATACATTTGTAGAAATGATGGCATTAATGTATTCTTTTCTGCTAAGGAGTTGAAGCATCCTGGATGCAGGAATACAACTCAACAGGCAAAGGAACCATTTTTGCTATGTTTATAGAGTGGTACAAGTAGTCAGATAGTGAAGCATGTATCTTTAGGAGTTTGTTCAATGTTTATGTACATTTTAAGGTGTATTTTTGCCAGGATTTCTCCAAGAGCACTATTTTAGCTATGAATAGTATACAGAGCAGAGCCTGCCAATCATGGGCCAGGAGAAGTGTGGAACGCAGTCTGGACTGAAGTCATATGAGCCTTTGGCTGACCATTGTCCTTCCTGTCCTGGAAAGCATGGGGGCCATAAACAACCAAAGAGAGCCTTGGAAGTTCCAAGTTATCATCAGGGCACTCTCACGTGGCAGACCTGTACCACCAGCCTTATGTCATCAGAACTCAGGCCTACATAGACTACCTCCAAGTCAGCCTCAGAACATAGCTCTCTTCATGGGAAAATTCTCCACAAAGAGGCACAACTTCAGTTCGTTTGACATCTGAGTCGCTCAGGCTCATAGCTGATTCAAAGGATGTATTTTACTTTGGTGGACAGAGTGGCCATCTTCCCACCAAGATTCAGATTCCTGTTGTCAGGGCTGTTTTAGTGAAAAGGCCCTGGTTATTGGTGTGCACTAAGGGCCCCTGGAATGGACATTGAAGGGCCTCCAGGTGTGTTATGCTCTAAGCTTGCCAGTGAGGTGTGGAGGGCCCCATGCCTCCTGGACAAATAGTCTAGATACACTACATGTGTGTCTATGTGTGTGTTCCCTGGTATTTTGTGTGTAGTTATTTGTATATGTACATTGTCTTGTTTCAGAAACATGAAGACTAATGGAATTATTTCTCTGCTACTCACTTTGAAGATGTGGGGAGCAAACCGGACTAGACTGAGTTACTGGAATTAAGACTTATTGTATGCATCTGCTCTCCCACAATATGGCGCTGGGAGAGAAGTAAGCAGCTTCCGCACAGCTGCCTCCAGTTCAACTAATAAACTGTAGGACTTGCTACTGATTGGAGGAGAGCAGCGTACTCGGCGTGTGGGCAGCCGAGTTGGGATTGGCGGAGGAGGACTATAAAGGAGGAGAGAGACGGCATGCACCAGGAACATCTATGGGGAACATCTAAGGGAACCCGTGCAGCCCCCGAGAGAGCCGGCCGGCGGTGTGACGCTCCCCTGCGGAAGTGGGGAATGTGGCCAGGGGGAACCGCCCTTCCACGGAGGTGGAAGGGATAGTAGCCAACCCGGGAAGAACCAGCAGCAAACCCGGGGAGGGCCGAGCAGACGAAAGAACAGCGCAGGGTCCTGTGTTGCTCCTCCACGAAGAGGGGGAGCGACATAATGGTGCCGTGACTCGGATATGAAGCCTAGGCAGGGTTTAGTGTCGTTCCTCCATGAAGAGGGGGAGCGACAGAAGAGATATATGTTTGCATGTATTTTTGAGTGTGTAAGCTCTAGAAAAAATGGCAGAAGTAAATTCCTCCCTCCTGCAATGTCAGATTATTGCATACAGCTCCACAGTTAAAGGAACCATTACCTGTGCTTTGTAGACCAATACGAGTATATATACAATATATACACTTCCTCAGAGGTTTGTTTAATACATATATACATTTACAGATGTGTGTAATGTGTATTTTTTGTCTAAGAGTTTTAACTTTTGTTGTGGCCATGATATGAGTCTCCATCTGTCAATGTTGAAGCAGGGGACTCCTGGAAAGACTGATGGACAGGGGTCTGGGGCTGACCCATGGCCTTGGTCCTGACTCCTGGCTCTGTGCATGGGCAATTTACACATGCACACACCTCCAACAGTTTTGCCAAGTGTCTTGGCCTAGAACTGATGGTCCCTAAGTTAGCACTCTTCTTATGCATCCTCCTGGGCTTTCAGACCAGACATCCAGCCTCTACATGGTGAAGAATAGCTTTCACATGGGATGTTGTCAGAAAGCCATGGGTCCTGTCTGCCTCTCCAAAGTGGGGGGAGGGTGTACAGCATGTGGACCCCAGTTGTTTCCAAGAGAGTCAGTGAGCTGGCCCTGCAGTTCCCCTGGGTGGTCTTTCTAGGACATGCTGTTTTGGCCAGAGCTGGCTTTCCTGGAGTGTGTAACCTTCAGGCCTGTTCCAATTCCTGGGCCTGAGGAGTCTACACACAACCCCATTTTGGTTGTGGCAGGACCATCCCTCCAGCCTCATGCCATATGACCTGGTACCCAGGTTTAGTGACTACAAAATAACCTTCCCCAAAACACTGAGTTTGTGAATAGATTGGGGGGAGAGGCCAGGCTTCACCTACCCTTGTCAACCCCTAAGTCTTTGAGTACCATGAGTATTTCAAAATGTGGGTTTTCTTTCTGGAAAAGAGTGGCCATGGTTTTCTTTCTTAGGAAAGAATGGCCAACAACCCACTGATGTTGAGGTCCCTGGTGTCAAGGTTGATGCACTTACATGTCCATGGTGATTGGTGTCATCCCATGGTCAATGGAAATATCAGCAAAATGTCTCTCTAGGTGTTTCTGACCCCCATGCTTTCCAGCACAGAAGAGGAGGACTCATTTGCCCCTATGTAAAGAGCTTGAGTGTGTATGTCCAATTTTGTGTGAGCTCTTTGGGGGCTGTGTATATTACTTTTGTAAGCCCAATGTGTTGTGAATGTCATGTCCATGGGTGTTATGGATTGGTTTCTATCTGTATTTATTTCTAGGATACATATGTTTTCATGGATTTGTGGTGTGCACATTTGTCAATTAAAGGTAGTCCTGACTTCCTACTTCCTTTGAGAGGGAAACATCCTGGAAGGAAGGATACAGCTTCACAAGTAAGAAATGACATTTTCTTTTTTTATTTTTTACAAAAGATTTCATAATTTTTTGAAAGGCAGTGCTACAGAGAGGGAGAGGCAGAGAGAGAGAAGAGAGAGGGAGAGAGGGAGGAGGGGAGAGAGAGAGATCTTCATCCACTGTTTCAAACCCCAGGTGACCATAACAGCCAGGGCCACGTAGAAGCCAGGAGCAAGGGGTCTCATCCAGGTCTCCCATGAGGGTGCAGGAGCCCAAGCACTAGGGCCATCTTCTGCTGCTTTCCCAAGCACATTAGCCAGGAGAAGCATCAGAAGTGGAGCAGTCACCAATGCTGTGGCAAAGCAGTTACAGCTACCACCAGCAGTTCCTCCATCCCATATGTGCTCCCATTCAAGACCTGGCTGCTTCACTTCTGATCCAGATCCCTGCTATGGCCTGGGAAAGTAGTGGGAGATGGCCCAAGTCCTTGGGACCCTGCACCCACATGGCAGACCCAGAAGAAGCTCCTGGCTCCTGGCTTTGGATTGGCACAGCTCCATTGTAGCCATTTGGGAATGAACCGGCAGATGGAAAAATCTCTCTCTCTCTCTCTCTCTCTCTCTCTCTCTCTCTCTCTGCCTCTCCTTCTCCTTCTCCTTCTGCCTCCCTGTAACCCTGCCTTTCAAATGAATAAATAAATCTTAAAAAAAAAACTGGAGCAGCGGATACTTGATCCAGCATCCATATAGGATGCTGGCACTACAGGTGACAACTTTACCCACCACACCACAGTACAGTCCCTCAACATTATTTTCCAAAGTATAGAGGTATTTAAGGCATTTGTAAAGTTATATATGTGTGTCTTTAAACATTCATTCAGCATTTTCACACATTTTCTTAAATACATCAAGGGGAGAATGTGTCCCAAGAGGATAACTTTTGATACCTATCCCTTGCAGCACTCAAATTCCCATTGATGAACTGGTAGTTGTCCAGGAATCTAGTTAGCATGAGGTCCAGGGGCTCATGGCTGATCTAGATGCTCAGTCTGTCTCTCTGTTCTGATCTTAGATTATGCATAGACAGTTCACATTCCTGTGCCCTCCAACAAGGGAGATAACCCACTCACCAACAGAAGGTCCTTTATTGGACTCATTCTTGTGCTTCTATGTGGTTTTTCATGCTTTATTCTCAGCCTCTGATGTGGGGATTTGTTGTCTCCCACATGTCCCATTTGAATAGCCAGTAAACAAGCCACAGGTCTATAATGCCCCTCCAAGAATATGTGAGGTTTCCACATATGTGGAAATATG
The DNA here is from genome assembly GCF_964237555.1 of Oryctolagus cuniculus. NCBI lineage: Eukaryota > Metazoa > Chordata > Mammalia > Lagomorpha > Leporidae > Oryctolagus > Oryctolagus cuniculus. Next base: position 1,129,898 of record NW_027208203.1, on the reverse strand, counting down.
TGAAGAATATGTGGTTTCCAGGTATTTCCAAGGAAGTTACTTCTCTGGCCCCCCTGCTCACTGTGTCTAAGGCTGTAGCTCATGTTCCATCTACTTTTTAAAATATTTATTTACTTAAAGTCAGAGTTACAAAGATACAGAAGGAGAGGCATAGAGAGAGGTCTTCCATCTGCTAGCTCACTCTCCAGATGGCTGCAATAGCAGAAGCTGTGCTGATCCAAAGCCAGGAACCAAGAGCTTCTTCTGGGCCTCCCACATGGGTGCAAGGGGCCAAGGACTTGGGGCATATTCTACTGATCCCCCAGGCCATAGCAGAGAGCTGGATCAGAAGAGGAGCAGCTGGGACTAGACCCAGCACCCATATGGGATGCTGGGGTTTCATGCCTGGGCTTTAACCCACTGCACAATAGCACTGGCCCTCCATCCACTGTTATCATCACTTCTGGACCTACTGCCTCTGAACTATCCACATCATACACAACTGCATCAGGAAGCCAGACCAATGCATCCACTGCATGCCATGCACGTGTTTCTGAAGTCACAGGTACGCACCATGCCATCCATGAATCCTGCCAAAGAATGCCTGGACTGTTTGGAGACAGATCACCTGTATATGCTTGCAGGGTATCAGAGGCTTGAAGAGCTTGTATGATATGAATCTTGTCTTTTGTTCACAATTGATGCCATGAGTGTGTATGTGTGTGGGGTGGAGTTGTGATACAGCTCTGAAGGCCAGCATGGTGGTCCCAGTTTATGACCAGGCTGCTCCACCTCTGATCCAGTACCTTGCCAATGCACCTGGGAAAGCAGTGGGAGATGGCCCAAGTGCCTGGGCCCCTGCACCCATTCAGGAGATCTGGATGAAGCTACTGGCTTCAGCCTTTGGCCTGGCTCAGCCCTAGATGTTGTGACATTTGGAGAGTAAACCGCCAGTGGATGGAATTCTCTCTCTCTCTCTCTCTCTCTCTCTCTCTCTCTCTGTGTGTGGGTGTGGGTGTGGGTGTGGGTGTGGGTGTGGGTGTATGTATGTATGCATGTATGTGTCTCCTTCTCTCTCTAACTCTGCCTTTCAAATAACTAACTAAATCTTGAAAAAGAAAGAAGCAGCTGGCGGGGGAGGGGGGGAAGTTCAGCCATTCCACCAATGGGAATCCATGGATAGTGAGCAGTAGAACATCCCAGGATACCAGAAGCCACAAAGATGTTCATTCATGAACTCCTGGTATGTGAGTATAACATCATCATTTTATTTTCCAGGCTGTAGTGTGTATATGTGTGTAATTCTTTAATTGCTCAGGAATGGGATTCATGACATTTTATGGATGAGAGTTTTTATCTTCTTTCATATTAAGTTTTTTATGTCAGCAAAGAAATGTCAAAGAATATTTTTGCTTTAACCATGTATTTCCAAGATAGTGCATGTAAGGACAACAAGGGTAAATCAGTAAGGATGATCCTTGGCCACTCTGTGTCAACAAAAGAGACCATGGTAAGCCTGATGTATATGCTTGAACTTGGCAAAACTCATTTCCGCTGGAGTTATGGGCCTAGGTGGACCTGACCTTTTCTGTACCTCTTTGATAATCTAAGGGATTAAAAATGCATAGCAATCACTAATTAACTTAAAAAAATTTTGGTATCTAAAATCAAATTTTTCTGAAATAAGATTGATGTTAAAGTAAATGAAAATTTTTAGTTCTAAACTTAAGTGACACAAATGTAAATAAGAAAAAAAAGCTCCAGATTTTGTGACTCAAAGAAACCAAAATATTTGAAAACTTAATAATCCTATGAATAAAATGGTGACCAATAAAAACAGGCTAATCAGTCACTCAGAGAAATAATTTTGTAGACATAATAGAAATTAACTCCATAATCTCAAGATTCTGATACCCCCAATATAAAGGAAAATAAATACAGGTTTGCAAAATTGGGGCCTGTTGTTTTCTTATATAAGAGGCCTTCCTAAATAGTATCGATAATAAGGTTAAGTGGAAAGAGGGGTTTTCAGAGGGGAAACTCACATGAAATAAGGATAAAATACAGAGCCAAGAAATTAGGTGTCATTTTTTTCAGCATTGCAAATACAATTGAGACAAATATTTCTGAATCCTATATTCATTGACAATTCCCAAAGCCAAATTTTCTATTAAAAGGAACAAAACCAAAATCTTGGTGACATTATGCACAACTATATACAAAAGTACTAAAGGGAGAAATCAGTAATAAAAAGACAGAAAGGACTCTCTGATACATGCAAATACTTCCATCTTTGTGTAATTTGTGTTCTCAGCAGGGTAGTTTACAGGATGAGGGAAAATAGCTCAGACAATGATACCAAGCATGAAAGGACATCAATACTAAGAATCAGGGAAACTCAGAAATGAATGTACAGAACTCAGGAAAAAAGGAAAACGGGAAAAAATAACATCACTCATGAAATGCAAACCAGAAGAAACACAGAGACAGATGGTGCCTTTCAAGAAACAGAAGGTGAAAGGGGAAATATAAAGAATAGGTGCTTGACCAAAGATTTCAGAAGATGAGAGAGAAATACTAGAAGTTGAATACAAGCATATGTATGAATGAGATTCTTGGAAGAGGAATACCAATGCAATGATCTAAAGCTAATAATTTTAATTCAAACTATTTCAGAAAATGACAATATGCTCTCAAAGTCCATCTTCACAGAAAACCAGGTCATACTTACAGTGATTGAAGTCATTTCTATTCTAGTAAAATCTGGGAATTAAATAAAAAGTACTCAGGCATCTAGAAAACACAGATGAGTAACATAGAAGGGAATGAAAAGGATCCAGCTTATCTGGGTTAGGAGGGAAAAGAATATATTTAAGATGCTCAAGAAGAAAAGGTTAAGCCAGGAACTGCGTGCTGTGTAAGCTGACATTAGTTAAAAAATGCAGTGGCATCCAAGTCTTTGAGAAAGACCTTGGGTGAGATGGACCCCATGATCCCTTCCAGAGAAAGGAACAGATGTGAGACAAAATCCCTAGAAAGTCATTCCTGTAAGGACAGATTGAAGCAGCCAACTTGGCAGTGACTTTCTTCAAGTGAAGACCAAACGAGATTCCTCTTGAGGGAGAGAATGGTGGTGGTACTCACTAGGGTGACTGCTCTCTGATCATTTTAAGTTCTACATTTGCTAAAGGTGTTTTCTTTCCATGTATTTTCTTTGACAGAAAAGCATGTGAAAATCAACTAGTACTGGGTGACAAGAATGTAATGTCAAAGCTACCAGAAGACTGATGAGGTGCATGTGGCTGCAGTTGTGTCTCCTCCTGTATGGTTCAAGTTTCCGATGGCTTGGGAAACTCCAGCTCCTCTGCATCCCAGGACTCCACACTGCAGTCTCCTAAGTTGCTAAAAGTTTCTGCAAAGATGAAACAGGTACAGGGATCAGTGGGGGAGGACAAGGATGTTGTAGGGGTAGGGACCATGGGATGGGTGTGCAGCACTCAGAAGGCTCCTGTGCTCTGGAGGGTAACCCTAAGTCCTGACCTCCACAGAAATCAGGGCCATGGGTCACTGAGGCCCATTTGTGTGGGGCATGGATGTCCTACAATTGTGAATTCCATTAGGCATTCACTTGAGCAGCCTTCAGGGGACATTTCACATGGCATTGAACCTGATGTACAGGAAAGGGGAGATCTCTTGGCCCCTGGGATTAAAAATCCAAGGCCAGGCCGGTGCCGCAGCTAATTAGGCTAATCCTCTGCCTATTCCACTGGGTTCTAATCCTGGTGGGGATGCCGGATTCTGTCCCGGTTGCCCCTCTTCCAGGCCAGCTCTCTGCTATGGCCCGGGAGTGCAGTGGAGGATGGCCCAAGTGCTTGGGCCCTGCACCACATGGGAGACCAGGAGAAGCACCTGGCTCCTGGCTTCAGTTCAGCGCAGTGTGCTGGCTGTAGTGCCCCAGCCACGGTGGCCATTGGAGGGCAAACCAACAGCAAAGGAAGACCTTTCTCTCTGTCTTTCTCTCTCTCACTGTCCACTCTGCCTGTAAAAAATAATCCAAGGCCCACTCCCCTGGGTCTTATGAGAAGGAGGTTTGATGACACATAATGGGAGTCCTGATGCTGCCTACTCAGTTCTTACCCCACAGGCCTGGGGCCTGTGACCTACATGTTAATTATGGACAACTGCATAGAGCTCTTTGGTTTCCTTCCCTAATCATGTAGAAGTTCTTTCTATCCTCCATGTAGAAGTCATTTCAGGGATTTTATTGGCAAGAATTATTCTGTGACATTAACCCAACCATTATTGCTTTACTATATTTGAGCATGGAAAATGTGATGGAAGACATTTCTTTTGAGAGGGCCATGCAGCCAGTGTGTATTTGTAATTGAAGTATAAAATTAGTGCACAAATGAGAAGAACACTATGTCCTTGACACCCTGCTCCTGTCACTCTTCAAAGTGAGTTTTGCCTTAATTGCTGACAATTAACAGGCACATAGAAAAGTTTATATGCACAAAAATAAACAATCAACATGTGAAAAAGCATCTATCAACCTCTGAGAATGGAGGCTGAGGGCCCCAAAAGGCCTGGGTAAATCCCCACAGCTCTTGTGTTCTGTGCTGGCTCTTATGTGATGTCAGGTTGGGATGGGTAGCTACAAGGATATAAAGATGTGTACAGTGGGCTGTCTTCCTGGTGTGAAAAGGCACCCAAAGGTGCCTCTCTCTGTCTCACCCTCTTCCTAATCTTCCTGAGTTGGAGGTGGTCAGGGACAACCCCCAGTGTCTCCCCACACCTGTAAGGCTCCCTGTTGACTTCAGGTTGGGTTGGCAGGGACTCACCTTGTAGAGGGAGATATTCAACAGCTGTGTTGGCTCTCCCCAGACACAACACAACTACACTACTAACAGCCCTCTCCAGAGTCATTTGCCTGCTAATCCTGCTAGCACCTACAGCCTTCCCTTCAGATGAAAGCAAAACTCCTCCTAGCAGCTCTAGGAGCTTCCATGGAACGGGGATGTGCTTCATGGGACCACCTCAGGGCACATCCTTCACTCACCTGTGTGGATCCTGAACATCCATTCATCTCCACTCTCAAGGTCAGGCTCATTGGCAGCCTCTCCACTTCTGGTCTACATTTAGTTGGCATCCCTGAGGTGTCACAAAGAATGTGGAACAATGGAGTCCATGTGACCTTATTTCCCTGACCCCCATCTACCTGCTGCAAACTCACATTTCCTGTTCTTCTTGGTCGAGATCCTCAATGTCCTGAAAGCTTTGAGTGTGATTCACATCAAGGAAACACGTGAACAGCTGGAAGGAGACCAGAATGAGTTTCTTGAGGCAGGCATTGCAGGAGAAGACCTGTCTGACCTGTCTTGGTGGACAATAAGGACAGATTCAGACTTCCCTGGAGACCTCCCTCCCACCGAGATTGGGACCCAGCTTGCCTGTCCCCAGGTCAGTTCCCTTGTAGGCCAGCCAGATTGCTCAGCACCATTTCATAGTGTAGTCTGGGGGTTAGGAGTGAAGGCAAGTTTGATCAACTGAGAAAGGAGGGCTGTAGATAGATTGTATCAGCATCCATAGTGCAAGTATATCAAGTGCCTAGATCATACCAGGTTCTTCACAATGAGAATCATCAACTCTGGTGAGGAGGGAATGAGGGAGACAAAGGAATAGGAGCTTCTGAGCAAAAAGCCAGAGAATCAGAAAGATATGAAAAAGGAAACACTTAACCCCAGATCACCACTTCCAATGGAAAGTTCAGAGACTACCACGTAGCCTTCCATGTGCACAGGAGCAGGGAGTGATGAGGTTGCCAGAGAAAAGAAAAGGGAAGAGTTAGACTTGAGGTGAGGACTTGGACCCCTGCTGCTGGTTGGATGATGTAGGCCAACCTTGAGGCCCTCTTGGGGCTCCATCTCTATACCCCTGTTCCTGGGATTGGATGGCTTCACCTTTGTAATGAGTTAGAGGATCTCTGAACTTTGACCTCTTCCTTGAGCCCTCAGTATCCCATAATACTCACTAGGAATGTCACCTTGTTCCTCCTTGTGTAGCCACTGTCCATTTGTTGATGTGTGCAACACATTGTTTTTCATCCCTCATGTTTCCCTTCCTCTATTTTGGCTCATAAATATTGTCCATTTCCTTTGTCCTTGTCGACCTCCACCATTCATATTATTGTCTGCTATGGGAGCTTTGGAGCCCAAGATAATGCTATACTGCCACCTGGAGCTGGCATTGTGGTGCAGCAGGTGAAAGCGTCCTGTGTGGTGACCACCCCATAGGATTACTGATTGGTGTCCCTGGTTCACCCCTTCTGATCCAGTTCCCTTTAATGTGCCTTGGAAAGCAGTGTAAGATGGCTCATGCTTGGGTCCCTGCCAGACATTTGGGAGACAGATGGAGTTTCAGGATCCTGGTTCGGCCTGGCCCAACCTTGTCATTGAGGTTATGTAGGGACTGAAACATTGGATGGAAGATCTCTTTTTATTTTTTTATTTTTTGCTCCAACTCATAACTCTGCCTTTCAAATAAGTATATAAATCTTTTAAAAATATATTTTCATGCACAGCAATATATCTGGAGATCAATTCTAAATGTGGGGAGCGAATATCCTGGTATCCTGTTGGGGCCTGAGAAGGTAACAAGATAACAAGGACCAAGTCCATATATCCGGGTTAACCTTGTGGAGTTTGGAAATATTTAATCAACATAGCAATCCCAGGTTTCCTGACCCATTTGAAAAGATGCCCCAAAAAGGAGAGGAAATTTAATTTGTTCAAATTCTGGTAGTGTGCCAAGGAGGCAACAGGGAGTCCACAGCAGGTTTATTTTTGGCCATATCAATAAATGGGACTTGCTAGAGTTTTCAGTGAGCAGTGGAAAGACTGGGAAGAAGGACACCAGGCAGGCCTGAGGACAGGGAATCTGCTGGGTCTGCCTAGAGGAGGGAACAGTTCAGTACTGTGTGTTTGGAGCAGTACATCTGAGGGGAACAGCGACACACAGCCCAGAGGCACTCCACTGAGCCCAGTACGTTCCAAGGGATGAGGTCAGCAGGACCGTGAGGGCCAGTGTGTGTTTCCAGCCCAGAATGCCCTAACACAGATCCTCTGGGAAGCCTGTGCAGCTATGCAGTATCTCCAGTAGCAGCTGGATAACAGCCTGTCACAAAGCCTATTCCAGACTTGGGTGAGATGGGGATGCCAAGAGGAACTCAAAGTAATGCTTGGCCATCACAATTCTGGGATGTTGGGGCCTCCTCTGTCAGCTCAGAGGAATTATTCTTTAACTTGGCCAAACCTGGGCATGAGAAGGTTGTGTTGTAAGCTGGGAGTAGACAGTGAAGATAGAGCACAAAAGCATTGGTACATGTACTGGCTGTGCAGAGGGGCAGGGTCCACTACTCACTGTCACCTGGCACTTGCTACAGAACTGTGTGGGTTCCAGCCAGTGTGTGTGAGAGATGGTGTCCCACTGTATCCCATGCACTTCTGCCTTCTGCCAAGTGAATCGAGGATGCAACAAAGAGCCCTTCCTCAGACACAATGGCACCATCTTGGTCTTTGACTTGCCAACCGTGAGAAGAAAGAAATTTCTCTTCCTTATTAATACAGAGTCTCAGGTATTATGTTGCAGTGAAAAGTGGACTAAGGTAATGGTCAACAGAAAACTCAAACATCTCCTGTCCTGAATATGCAGGCAGTGCTGTCCTATCACAATGCAGTGGACTTGATCTTTACAATGGCAAAGCCAGGGATGGTCAGCAGCAGAGAAAATGTAAAGTTTTAAATACTAAAGCAAGAAATGATCAGTAAAAATTCAGTTTGCTCCAATCCCATGGGTATATAACCTCTTCCTACTCTATAATTAATGTAAAAAAGAACAAAACAGACGTCTACATGCAATATATTTTTTCCTCCTGAGTTAATATGTCCTCTCCAAAGTCCAAAGCAGCAGATAATCCAAGCCTTCCCCTAATTTGACTCTCCAGTCTTTGTGGGTATTGCTCATACCTGAGGGGCTTCATCCTCACTGTTGGACTTGGAAATGCTCTGCAAGACCCAATCTTGAGAGACAAACACAGACAACATGTGTTCACAGAGAGTCTCGCCTATTCCTCCCCTCAGCCTGATCCCATCTTGGATTGCCCAACATGATCCTGCTCCCTCCTCTGTGCTCTCACACCCTTCCTTGGCTCTGTGGACCTTCAGGCAGACATTGACCACAGCTTCAAGCCTTCCAGTGAAAGAGTGGAGCTGAAAACACTACCTCTCAACATCTCACTTTCCCTAAAACAATGAATGAGGATGCCTCCAGCCTGCATCTGAAAACCCCAAATCCCAGCTGTGATGGGCATGCTCATAGATGGATGAGCTGGAGAATGGACCTGTCCCAGGCTGAGAGAGAGCATTCTGTGAGCAGCTGGAACTAATTGTGCAGGAAGAGCACTTTCTTCAGGAGCTCGTGCTGATTGTGCCTGACTTGGTTCAGAGCCTGAGCAGGTAATCGGCCCGGTGTGTGGTCCAACAGGGTGTGCACAGTGAGGAGTAGACCTTTCCAGCCCTATGCTAGATCCCACACCAGGGATATATTCCTCATTTGTCTATGATACCCTAGGAGGACAGCCAAGAGCCAGGCTGTGGGATGGCAATGTCTGCAGATGACCAACCAGCCCAGGCTAGGCCTCCTGTACACAAGAGTGGGAGAACACAGATGGACTTTGGCCCTGGGAACTCTAAGAATTTCCAGTGCTGCTAAGCCACAGAAGTCTTTGGATCATACAAAGAAGCAGCAAGGGTGCATGGACCCTATCATTGTGCTGAGCGTGTACTGTGCTGGAGCCTATGCCCCTCCCCACCTCTCCTATTACTGCAGTGTGCTTTAGCTGTGATGGCCCTGAGATGTGATGGCCCCTCTAGTTTCCCTCTTTCTGTGTGGACAATAATTGTATGGCAACTTACAAAATCTTGTTCCCTGTTCAGGCCCCAAAAGATCAGACCTGAAATCCTCTCTGTATCTGGCCTATACCTGAAATTGATTTCTGCTGAGGCATGTACTGTCCTTCTGCAGCAGAGAAGTGGAGACCTGCATCCTATTCTCTGAACCTCACCACAGCATCCTTTATTTCCTTTGGTATTTATATAGACTTCAAACAAAGACCTTGAATTGTTTCCTTGGAAATGCCTTCTGAAGAAATATAGAACCATTTTCAACTGAGAAATTCAGCAGGAATATTGTAGGGTACTCCACCAAGGACCGAGTTGACATTAGAAGCAGACATAGCTTTCATTTCTTAATGTAATCAGTTCTTAGTATAAGGCCATAGGATCAAATATGGACATTTTGTAATGATTAAAACAAGGGTTTTCCATAAAGAAGCATAGAGAAGATGGTAGAATAGGGAGAAAGCTTATTGATCTAGTCCAGGAGAAGGTAGTAAAAAAAAAGTGGAGATAGTGTAGTCTCAGGAAAGAGTTAGAGAAAAAAATGGCAGAGGAAACTCTTCCAAAATTAGAAGGACACAGTGGACCTACTTGAAGGGTGTGGTCACCCACAGCTCAAGACACCAGCATTTGAGAGGCTAAGCTCCAGCATTGGAAAGTAAGGTGAGATGAGACTGCAGTAGCTGGAGACACTGGCAAAAAAGCAGCAGGAAGAGCCTAGAGGGAACAAGGCTTGAAGCCCCATGGGGGAAAGTACACCAACCTAACTAGATGAGAGAAAAAATAAAAGGGGCCATAGAGACACATTTCTCTCTGATCGCCTTACAAAGGCATACAAGCTAATAGAGCCAGCTCCATTTTGGACATACATAACAGCAGCGGCAGCTTGTGTTTGCAACCAGCAATCAGCTGAGCAGAGAAACCTGACTCTGGTGGGGAGTAATAACAGGAGGCTAAGACCTAGTGACTGTATGGAACTTCTGAACTGGGATTGTGAAAAAAAAAAAAACTGAGTGTGTGGGAGAAGTCACGGTGTGGCTGAGACTTTGAGTAGTCTTGGTAGGAGAAACCACAAGCTCAGGCGGACCTGGCTAGATGGTGGGAGACATTGCAGGGGAATCTGAACTTACACTGAAGACTGCACAGATTCATTGTGAGGTCCTTGTGACAGTGCAGACAAATAAACCCACTGGGGCTACCACTCAGGCACTGATCACCATCAAAGTGAAGAGCTTAGTTGAGCAGAAATACTTCCCCTCTGATTAAAAGAGAGAGAGAGAGAGAGAGAGAGAGAGTGAGAGAGAGATTTACCACATCAAACCTGGGTGTGTCACCTTAGGCACGTCCCTAAACCTGAAGAATTGAACAGAGTTTTCTGGCCACATCCACCACAAGCCTCTAGAGATTCGCTGAAAGCAGATAGTCCACTTATCTACAGAGTCATAGTACAACGAAAAACGCCACCACAGCAGAAATAAAAGCAAAAGAAGAAGAAGAAACCAATGAGAATTTCCACAAGTGCTGAACAACAAACACAACAATCCAAGAAACAAGGATAAGGAAGACAACATGATGCTCCCAAAAAAACGCGACACTTCAATACAAGATTATGAAGACAATGAAATAGAAGAAATGCAAGAAATGGAACTCAATACATTGATGATAAGAACACTTAGAAGTAATCAAAACCAAGCACACAGAGTACTGAAATCCATGCAGGATATGAAAAAAAATCTCTCTCATGAAAACTAAATCTTAAGGAGAAATCAAAATGAAATGAAGAATTCAATAGAACATGAAATTGAGATATTGAAGAAAAACCAAAATTAAGAATTCAATAGAAAAAATAAAAAATGCAGTTGAAGGCCTTAAAAACAGAATCAGTGAGGAAGAAGAGAGAAATCAGACTTGAAAGAGAACAGGAAAGTATAGAGTCAAACTGAAGGCAAGAAGAAGAAATTAGAAATCTAAAAAATATTATTGGGAATTTACAGGATACTATTAAAAAAAACAATATCTGGGTTCTGGGGATTCTTGAAGGCATGGAGAGAGAAAAAGAATTAGAAGGCCTTTTTAGTGAGATACTTGAAGAAAACTTCCAGGGTTTGGAGAAAGACATCCACATACAGGAAGCACACAGAACTCCCAATAGGCATGACCAGAAAAGATACGAGCCACCACACATTGTAATCAAACTCCCCACAATGAAGCTTCAGGAAAAGATTCTAAAATGTGCAAGAGAGAAATGCCAGATTACTCTCAGAGGATCTCCAATTAGACTCACAGCAGACTTCTCATCATAAACCCTACAGGCTAGGAGGGAATGGCGAAACATAGTCCAACTACTAAGAGAAAAAAAACTGCCATCCCAGAATATTATATCCTGAAAAGCTCTCATTTGTGAATGAAGGTGAAATAAAGACCTTTCATAGCAAACAGAAATTGAAAGAATTTGTCACCATTCATCCAGCCCTGCAAAAGATGCTTAAAGATGTGTTATACACAGAAACATGGTCATCAATATGAAAGAACATAAAGGAAAAAAAATCTCTCAGTAGAAGAACACAGGAAGTTCAAACTATATATTAGAAATATTTTTGGAAAAATGGCAGGGCACTATATAATGATTATGGGATCAATTCAACAGGAAGATCTACCTATTATAAACATCAATGCACCTAATTACAGGGCACCAGACTATTTAAAAGATATGTTAAGGGACTTAAAGGAGACTTATGCTCCAATAGAGTAGTATTGAGTACTTCAATACTCACTTTCAGCAATAGATCAATCAGACAGAAAATTAACAAGGAAACAGTAGGTTTAATAGACACTATAGACCAAGTGGATCTAATATATCTATAGAACTTTTCATCCTATACTTGAAGAATACACATTCTTCTCAGCAGTGCATGGAACTTTCTCTAGGATTGACCACATACTAGGCAAGTCGCAGCAAATTCAAAAGAATCAAAATCATACGATGCATCTTCTCAGACCCCAGTGGAATGAAGCTGGAAATTAGGAACTCAGGAAACCCTAGAACATATGGAAACACATGGATACTGAACAAGATGTACCTGAATGAACAATGGGTCATACATGAAAGAGAAATGAAAAACATTCTGGAAGCAACTGAAGATAACAACACATCAAAACTTATGGGACACAATAACAGCAGTGTTAAGAGGAAAGTTTATAGCAATAGATGCCTACATCAAGAAATTGAAAAGGCACCAAACAAATGAGCTATCAATGCATCCCAAATATCTAGGAAAAATACAGAAAACCAATCCCAAAACTAGTAGGAGAAGATAAATAATTAAAATTGGAAAAGAAATCAACAAAATTGAATCCAAAAGAACATTACAAAAGATCAGCAAAACGAATAGTTGATTTTAAAAAGAAAAAACAAAAACAAAAATGACACACCAATTGGCCCAAATAACCAAAAAGTGAGAGAAGACCCAAATCAATAAAATTAAAGATGAAAAAAGTAATGTAACAACAGACACCACAGAAATAAAGAGTCATCAGAAATTACTACTAGGGGCTGGCGTGGTGGTGTAGCAGGTAAAGCCACCACCTGCAGTGCCGGCATCCCATATGGACGACCGGGCTGCTCCACTTCCGATCCAGCTCTCTGCTATGACCTGGGAAAGCAGTAGAAGATGGCCCAAGTCCTTGGGCCTTTGCACCCGCGTGGGAGACCTGGAGGAAGCTCCTGTCTCTTGGCTTTGGATCAGCACAGCTCTGGCCATTGCAGCCAATTGGGGAGTGAACCAGTGGATGGAAGACCTCTCTATCTCTCTCTCTCCCTCTGCCTCTCCTTCACTCTGTGTAAATCTGACTTTCAAATAAATAAATAAATCTTTAAAACAAATTACTACTAAGAGTTGTATGCTAACAAACTGGGAAATCTAGCAGAAATGCATGGATTCCTGGACGCATACAACCTACCTAAATTGAACCATGAAAACATAAAAACCCTAAACAGACCCATAACCAAGTCAGTAATTTAATCAGTAATAAAGGCCCTCCCAAGAAAAAAAGCCCAGGACCGGATGGATTCACTTCTAAATTCTACCAGACATTTAAAGAACTAACTCCAATTCTTCTCAAACTATTCAAAACAATTGAAAGAGAGGGAATTGTCCCAAATTCTTTCTACAAAGCCAGTGTCACCTTAATTCCTAAACCTGAAATAGATGCAGCAGAAAAAGAAACTTACAGACCAGTTTCTCTGGTGAATATTGACACAAAAATGCTCAATAAAATTCTGGCCAATAGAATTCAATATCACATCAGAAAGATCATCCACCCAGACTAAGTGGGATTTATTCTTGTTATGCAGGGATGGTTCAGCTTTCCCAAATCAATGTGATACACCATATTAACAAACTGCAGAAGAAAAACCATATGATTATCTCAATAGATGCAGAGAAAACTCTTGGTAAAATACAACACCCTTTCATGATGAAAACTCTAAGCAAATTGGGGATAGAAGGAACATTCCTCAACACAATCAAAGCAATTTATGAAAAACCCACAGTCAGCATCATATTGAATGGGGAAAAGTTGGAAGCATCCCACTGAGAGCTGCTACCAGACAGGGAAGCCCACTCACCATTGAATATTCAACATAGTACTAGAAGTTTTAGCCAGAGCCATTAGGCAAGAAAAAGAAATTAAAGGGATACAAATTGGGAAGGAAGAAGTCAAATTATCCCTCCTTGCAGACAATATGATTATTTAGGGTATCCAAAGAACTCCACTAAGAGACTTTGGAACTCATAGAAGAGTTTAGCAAAGTAGCAGGATATAAAATCAATGCACAAAAATCAATAGCCTTTGTATACACAGACAATGCCACAGCTGAGACAGAACTTCTAATATCAATTTCATTCACAATAGCCATAAAAAATACCTTGGAATAAACTTAACCAAGAATGTCAAAGATCTCTATGATGAGGATTACAAAACTTTACAGAAAGAAGAGGATACCAAAAAATGAAAAAATCTTCCATGCTCATGGATTGGTAGAATCAATATCATCAAAATGTCTATTCTTCCAAATCAATATACAGATTCAATGTGTTACCAATCAAAATACCAAACACATTCTTTCTCAGATCTTGAAAAAATGATGCTAAAATTCATATGGAACACAGGAGACCTCAAATAGCTAAAGCAATCTTGGACAACAAAAACAGAGCCGAAGGCATCACAATATCAGATTTCAAGACATACTACAGGGCAGTTATAATCAAACCAGCATGGTACTGGTACAGAAAAATAGATGGATAGACCAATGGAACAGAATAGAAATGCCAGAAATCAATCCAAACATCTACAGCCAACTTATATTTGATCAAGGATATAACACCAAAGACAAAACTAACAAATGGGATTACAACAAATTGAGAAGTTTCTGTACTGTAAAAGAATGAGTCAGGAAAGTGAAGAGACAACTGACAGAATGGGAGAAAATACTCACAAATTATACAACTGATAAAGGATTAATAACCAGAATCAACAAAGAGATCAAGAAATTTCACAACAACAAAACAAACAACGTATTTAAGAGATGGGCCAAGAACCTAAAAAGACATTTTTCAAAAGAGGAAATCCAAATGGCCAACAGACACATGAAAAATGTTCAGGATCACTAGCCCTCAGGGAAATGCAAATCAAAACCACAATGAGGTTTCACCTCACCATGGTTAGAATGGCTTACATACAGAAATCAACTTAACAGATGCTGGTGAGAATGTGGCAGAAAAGGCACACTAATCTACTCTTGGTGAGAATGCAACTAGTAAAGACACTATGGAGACAGTTTGAGGATTCCTCAGAAACCAGAATATAGCCCTACTACATGACCCAGCCATCCCAGTTTGCAAATAAAAGTGCTGTCTGTGCCTCAATGTTTATTGCAGCTCAATTCAGAATAGCTAAGACATGGAATCAACCTAAATGCCCATCAACAGAAGACTGGATAAAGATACTATGGGATATGTACTCTATAGATTACTACACAGTGGTAAAAAAATAAAATTCAGTCATTTGCATTAAAATGGGGAGTCTGGAAAACATCATGCTGAGTGAAATAAGCCAATCCCAAAGGGACAAATATCATATGTTCTCCCTGATCTGTGACAACTGAGCACCTAAAAGGAAACTTGTAGAAGTGAAACTGACACTACGAGAAACAATGACTTGATCAGCCCTTGTCCTGACTGTCGAGAAGGAGCTTACTATTTTATTCTTTTTAGTATTTTTTCTACTTAATACCATTGGTTGAACTCTTTTAATTAACACACAATTATTCTTAGATGTTTAAATTTAAGTGAAAATTGATCCCTGTTAAAAATAAGAGTGGGAATAAGAAATGGAGGAGAGGTACAGTTTGGTGCATGCTCACTCAGACTTACCCCTTAATGGTAGAGCTAGAAACGTGTCATGGAACTCCAAATCCCATTAAGTTGGCAGGTACCAATGCCATCTTACTAGTAAAAATGATCAGTTTAATTCAAAATTGATCATAAAGATAGCATTAGTGTCAAAGGAATCACATAAATAAGACCATTATCTGCTAATAATAATTGATAGAATTAAAAAGTAGAGAATGACCCAACATGGGAAGTGGGATACACAGCAGACTCATAGAATGGCAAATGCCCTAAATAGCACTGTGGCCTCAGAATCAGCCCCTAAGGCATTCGGATCTGGCTGAAAAGCCCATGAGTTTCTCAGGCATGGAAAGCAAAGACACTGTGGCAAAAAATGACCTAAATGAAAAATCTCTGTGAGTGAGATTCCAGTGGAAAGAATGGGCCATCAAAGAATGAGGTACCTTTCTCTGAAGGGAAGAGAGAACTTCCACTTTGATTGTGGCTTTGTCTAAATAAGGTCGGAGTTTGTGAACTCAAGAGGCTTCCATAGCTTTGTGTGATTACTGATGTCATAAATAAGAGGTGTCAATTGTTAAATCAACAAGAGGAGTCACTGTGCATTTACTCCCCATGTATGCTCTGTCCTTAATGTGTTCTACTATGAGAATTAACAGCAAAACTAGTCTTCAGACAGTACTTTATACTTTGTGTTTCTATGTGGGTGCAAACTGTTGAAATCTTTACTTAGTATATACTAAGTTGATTTTCTGTATATAAAGATAATTAAAAATGAATCTTAATGAAAAATGGGATGGGACAGGGAGTAGGAGGTGGGATGGTTTGCAGGTGGGAGGGTGGTTATAGGGGGAAGCTGTTAAAATCCAAAAGTTGTACTTTTGAAATTTAATATTTATTAAATAAAAGTTTTCCAAAAAAGTGAATTTGCAAACCATTAGGCTTTCATTTTTAAGTCAATATTTTAATCTTATTTGTTGATTTAAAAGGTTGTGATCATCTTAAGGCTGATAAATAACCCACACTCACATCATTCTTGTTAAATTACTCATGTGGGCATTTGGAGAATTCACCAAAAGATAAATCTTTCTCTCCAAAAAAAAAGTTAGATGCTGCAAGTAGCAAGCAAGTTAGTTAATAATCTCCAAATATATTCCAGTATTACAAATCATTTAAAGTTAGGTAAATAATGATAAACTAAATATTTACTATAATGAAAATGTATTTGTGGGCAGGCACCATGGCTCACTAGGCTAATCCACCGCCTGCAACGCCAGTACCTCGGGTCCTAGTCCCTGTTGGGGTGCCAGATTCTGTCCCGGTTGCTCCTCTAACAGTCCAGCTCTCTGCTGTGGCCCAGAAAGGCAGTGGAGGGTGGCCCAAGTCCTTGGGCCCTGCACCTGCATGGGAGACCAGGAGGAAGCACCTGGCTCCTGGCTTTGGATTGGCACAGCACGGCGGCTGTGGTGGCCATTTGGGGGGTGAACCAATGGAAGGAAGACCTTTCTCTCTGTCTCTCGCTCTCACTGTCTAACTCTGCCTGTCAAAAATAAAAATACTTTGAGATCTGGCACTGTGGCATAGTGGGTAAAGGTAAAGCTGCTGCCTGCAGTGCCGGCATCCCATATGTGTGCCGGTTCGAGACCCGGCTTGTCCACTTCCAATCCAGCTCTCTTCTATGGCCTGGGAAAGCAGAAGGAGATGGCCCAAGTCCTTGGGCCCCTGCACCCACATGGGAGACCCGGAAAAACTCCTGGCTCCTGGCTCCTGGCTTCGGAGTGGCTCAGCTCTGACCGTTGCAGCCATCTGGGGACTGAACCAAGGATGGAAAGCCAACTCTCTCTCTCTCTCTCTCTCTCTCTCTCTCTCTCTCTCTGCCTCTCCTTCTCTCTGTGTAACTCTGACTTTCAAATAAAATAAATAAATCTTAAAAAAATAAGTAAGCAATTGTAGGTTTTCCTGCTGTCCTCTAAGCAGGACTGGGCTTAGAGGGTTACAGCAACACAGGGTGAAGGGGAAAGCAATAATGGATCCTAGGATGCTTAGTCACTAACTGAAAAGTGGTGAGCAGGTTCATCCACAGAAGACTCTGCACTGCATGGAGAACCATGAGGTTTAATGGAGATCCAGAACTAAGCTGCTTGTAGATTTCACATGTTGTTGCTGTTGTAACTCTTACGTAAAATAGTTATGCCTCAGCCACTGATCTAATGAAAGTCTGAAATAAGCAGCATAACTCTAATCATTGTTAGGAAATTAGTCTAGTTTCCTTCCATTCTATCCTGAAACTTTATGAACAAAAATGGAAAAAAAGCTTGTGAATCCAAAGTATAGGAAACCCTTGGGAGGAGAGGTATTATATCAATATTTGTCTTTGAATATTAGAATGTTTATTTAAAAACCCTTAAAAATATTCACTCATTAAAAGACATATTCTTACACGTTCATTATATCCAGAAGACATTGTATTTTTAACTTGTCATGTTATCTTAAGGCTAAGTTTGGTAAACAAAAGACTCGTAACTAGGTTAATTAACAGTTGGAGAAATTTAGATAAATGTAATTATTCCTATTGCCCTTTTTAGGGTGAAAAAACAAATTTTTGTGATAACTAATGGTGTGGCAGATAAAGCTGCTGCCAGTGATCCTAATATTCCGTATGGGTGCCAGTTTGTGTCCCAGTGGCTCCACTTCTGACCCAACTTCCAGCTAATGCCCTGGGTAACACAGAAGAAAATGGCCAAAGTGCTTGGGCCCCTGCTACCCATGGGGGAACCTGGCTCCTGGCTTTGGCCCAGTCAGTTTGTGGCCATCTGGGGAATGAGCTAGTGGATGGAGTACCTCTCTGTCTCTGTGTCTTCCTCTGTGTAACTCTTTCAAATAAATAAACTCAATTTTTTCAAAAAAAGAAAGACTTAGCTATTTTTACTCCATGAATAACTATTTAATATTATTTAAACACTTTAAGGATATATATATATCTTCCAAAAAATTTAAAATATATATGGATGTATATATAAATAAAATAAATTTATAATGGTATGTACCTATATATAAATATATATGAAAATGCTAGGTATATTATATTCCCAAAAGCTTTTGCAGCCACTTCTCTCACCTCAGATGCCTAAGGCCCTCCTGTGATGAACACAGGTTTCCTTTGAGGTCCCAACAGAGAATCTCAGGGCGCCTTCAGCCGCCCAGCTCACAATAACTGTAACCTAGCAACGCCCTTAAACACAAGTGCGCAAGCACGCCTCCAGAGGGTAGTAGATGTAGGTGGACTTGACCGAGTGTTGGGGTCATTGTGGAGACGAACCACTGGAGCCTGTGGAAGCCGTCTGCGCTGACCAGGGCTCAGGTGGTGTGGAATTTCAGGATGCTGAAGACCTCGTCAGGAGTAGACACCCTTAAATCCCTCTCTAGATCTCCTGCTCCTCAGTTTATGCTCCCGCCACGTCCCCCTGAGTCCTGGGCGGCTGCAGTGGGAATGTAACAGATGCGAAGACAAAGTTGTGCTCTTTGATTTCAGAAACTGGCACATGTGCCATATAGGTCAATCTTAAGAAATCAAAGCAGGCCGTCCAGAAAAAATGTCTTCAGGCCTCTTGCATTTGCCCAGCCTTTACATTTTCTTTACTTTTAGTTTTTATATTATTTCCCTTAATTGGATTTTTAGTTGATCCATGCATTATTTTGAAACATGGTGTAATATTTATAAACTTTCTAAAATGAGTGTTCACTTGTCCCACAAACAGTTCATGATTTGATGGTATGTTAAGATGCCCCATTGTTTTACTTGAAATTCCTGTTTTTCCCATTTCTGGCTTTTTCATTGTGTTCCATCAAATGTTCTGCTTTTTATTCTTGTTTTTCCTGATCCATGCATTCTTTATTCCATTACCAGCCCCTGTGCCCCATTAAAACAACAGTAGGCAATCCAGCAATCACTACAGTCCAGTTGCACCACGATCTGAGGCTTACTGTGCTTTAAAGCTTTTAACTTTGAGGGAAAAAAGGAGAACTCAAGACAAAGAAACCCACAACCATTACAAACAAGAGTGTCAATTGTTCAATCAACAACGGGAGTCACTCTGCAGTTACTCCCCATGTAGGATCTCTGTCCTTAATGTGTTGTACTTTGAGAATTAACGGTAAAAAATGTCTTCAAACAGTACTTTACACTTTGTGTGTCTATGTGGGTATAAACTGTTGGAATCTTTACTTAATATATATACTAAGTTGATCTGTGTATAAAGATAATTAAAAATGAATCTTAACGAAGAATGGGATGGGAGAGGAAGTAGGAGATGGGATGGTTTGTGGGCGGGAGGGTGGTTATGGAGGAAAAAACCGCTATAATCCAAAAGTTGTACTTCTGAAATTTATATCTATTAAATAAAAGTTTTCAAAACAATACAAGTATTAGAGCAATTCTAAGCATTTTACAATCTGATGCCCCAGAAGGGCTCCAGTCTTGGGGTCAGCGCTCAGAGAGAGGCCGATGACCTCAGCTTCGCCCCAGGACGACCAGCAGGTGAGAGACTTCAGAAATCCTCTCGGTGCTGGGACAGCCAGGAAACAGTCTTCCTGGAGTCCAGACAGGCCACGCGCAGAGCGGACGCTAGAGGGCAGCAGAGGACGAGCGCACACAGCGCCGTGCTGAAAAACATGACGGAAGCAGGTGTTCAGGTTGAAAAATATTTGTGTTATCCAGAGAAAACCCCATGAGAACCGAAAGATGGTGAATTTTCTATCTCCATGGTTTGGCCAAAGCGCAAACCACTGGTCAGAGGCAGACAAAGCCCTCTTAGTCTGGGTAGATGAGAGTAAAGAAAGCAGATGCCACGGGCAGAGACAGCACTGGGAATCAGGACACTAGTTGAGGAGACTTTTGTATGCCTCCATCCCCAGAGGTATGAACCTTTGCCGATTCAAGCCTCACAGATTCTTCCTGTTATATATAAACAAACATAACGACAATAGAAGATGGTTGTTTATTAGCTTGTTCCAAAATGTATCAGGAGTTGTCAAGGCATAGAAGAGAGTGTTGGCAAAAGGGGAAAGTAGTTTGCTGTCTCTTTAAGACCGAGACCGAGAGAAAGAAGAGAACGAAAAGCCTTTCCAGTAATAATGATAATAATAATAATAATAACAACAACAACAACAGTTGGTGGTGGTGGCGGTGGCAGCGGCTGGAGACCGAGGGAAGCGCTGCTTTTTGATCCCGATTCCAGTCTCTCAGTCTCTCTCTCTCCTGCTCTCTCTCTCCGCCAAATCTCTCCTCATCTGGTCTCCTCGGGAAGCCCCGAGGAGGTGCTCACAGCACCTCTGCCCCTTCCCCTCCTCCTCTCGCCCCGCCCGCAGGCCCCGAGTCCCAGCCACCAAGGGTCGGGCCAGGCCCGCGCACAGCGCCCACAGGTGCAACAGGACCGAGACGGAGCCGGAGCCGCCGGGCCCGCGCACACACAGCGCCCGCAGGTACAGCAGGATGGAGACGGAGCGGAGCCGCCGGGCCCGCGGCAGACTTCAGGGCTCGGGGGGGGGGGGGGGGGCGGGCGACAACCACAACCGTCCGGATCGCCTCAGGCGGCCCATGAACGCCTTCCTGGTGCGGTCCCGCGGGCAGCGGTGCAAGATGGCACAGGAGAACCCCGCGATGCACAACTCGGAGATCAGCAAGCGCCTGGGCGCCGAGTGGAAACCCTTGTGGGAGACGGAGAAGCGGGCGTTCACCAACGAGGCCGAGCGGCTGTGAACGCTGCACGTGGAGGAGCACAGGGTTATAAATTCCGGCCCCGGGGGATCAGTGCACGCTGCCTGGCAGGCTGCTGGACCCAGCGGCCACAGCAGGTGAGCGGGGTGGGGAGCGGGTGCCGGCCTGAGCGCAGGCGCGAACCAGCGCGTGGACAGCTACAGCGCAATGCAGGACCCGCTGGGCTGCCTGCAGCTCCCGGCACCGCCTAGATGCAGCCCAGGCAGCCTGCGATGTGAGCGCGCTGCAGTACAACTCCAGGAGCAGTTCCAGGACATGCATGGAGGGCTCTCCCACCTACAGCATGTCCTACTCGCAGCAGGGCACTCCGGCATGGCGCTAGGCTCCAAGGGCTTAGGGGTCAAGTCCAAGGCCAGCTCCAGCCCCGTGGTTGCCTCTTTCTCCCACTCCAGGAAGCCCTGGAATACGGCATGTTGATGACTAGGCCCAATGCCTGTCCCGGAGTCGATGTTCCTAATCAATATATTCCATGGATCATATAGAGCCTGATCACCTGGAAGGCCCCCTTGGTGTCTAGCTGAAGTCTTCCATGAGGCAATTCTAACAACTTCGCTCTTCCCCAGTTATTAATGGGGCAAAAATGTCTGCAACTGAAAATCCACGAGCACCCACTCCTTCCAAATCGCTCTCTGCCTCCCAAACAGTTTTTAAGAAACAGGACAAAGATGGAGACATTTGTCTGGATAGAGGGAGCCAGTCGATTTTCAGCTAAAATACTGCTCTTGACTCAATCACAATCAAAATCTCAGAGCCTGGGGATGGTGTTGTGGCATAGCAGATAAAGCCACCAGCTACAACACCAGCGTCCCATGTGGGAGTTGGTTCGAGTCTTAGCTGTTCCACTTCTGATCTAGCTCCCTGCTCAGTGGCCTGAGAAAGCAGTGGATGATGGTCCGAGTGTCTGGGCCCCTGCTACCCATGTGTGTGACCTCGATGAAGCTTCTGGCTCCTGGCTTCCACCTGGCCCATTGCTGGCCATTGTCCAATCTGGGTAGTGCACCAGCAGTTGGAAGCTCGCTCTCTCTGTCTCTTTCTCTATGAGTTTGAAAAATAAATCTTTAAAATAAATAAAATCTCAAAACATATTTTCATTAAATTTGTATAGAATAACGATTTGCATAGACTTAAAATTCATCTCAAATAATAATCAATATTGCCAAGAGAATCCTGAAAGAGAAAAATACAGGTGAAAGCTTTCTAACTGTAGCAGACTTTTAAATGTTAACATGTTCTATCCTTTCATTTTATTTTAGCAGCAGAGAGTGACAGACACAGAAAGAGATCATCTTGTCACTGGCCCACTCCCCAAGTGCCAGCCACAAATGGGATGTGGTCCAGGAAGAAAACAGGAGCCTGGACTCGATCCAGGACCCCAGGGAGTCCTGTATGGGCTGAGGGCATCCACGTCGTCTAAACCAGTGTTCCAAACACTCATTCCAGTGCACTGCATGTTTTGTAGATAAACAAACATTTTAGTACTCATTTGAAACACTGAGTTACAATGAGGGAGGGAGGGAAGGAGGGAGAAGTAGAGCGAAAGTGTGGTGGGAGGGAGGGAGAGAGAGAATAAGGGAGGGTGGGAGGGGGAGGGGGAGAGAGAGAGAGAGAGAGAGAGAATCTTCCATCCACCGGTTCACTCCCCAGATGGCCGCAATGTCCAGGGCCCAGCCTGGAGGCAGCCAGGAGCCGGGAGCTTCATTCGGGTCTCCCTTGTGGTGGCAGGGGCCATGCACATGGACCATGTCCGCTGCTTTTCCCAGGACATCAGCTGGGAGCTGAATCGGAAGTGGAGCAGCTGGGACACAGACCCGATGGGATGCCGCGTGATAGGCCACGGCTTTCCCGGCAAGGCCACAATGACTGCCCCTAGAGCACCGAGTTAGAGCACTGACCATCCGGAACGGCGCCTCCGTCTGACGCAGTCTGGGAGGGCTGCACTGCCCTTCACGCACGCTCGGGCCGCCCCTGCCCCTCGCCCTGTGCCCTGCTTGTCCTGCAGCGGCAGGCGCCAGGCCGCCCTGATGCCAGGCCCCAGGATGAACGGGCATCTCGCTGGGAGAACTGCGGCGGCTCTTCACTGCCCTCCCTGCCCGAGCATCAGCTCCGCCAAGCCGGCCTTCCTGCCGCCAAACCCACCTACGCCGAGCTTGTGCCCGAGCGGCGAGGCCCAGGGTCACCGGCCTGAGCGGCCGCCGCGGCTCCAGCCCCTGCCTCTGCAGACTAAGGAGCGCCCGGGCGCAGATCCCAGAGTTTGCAGCCTGCACCGAGCGAGCGCGCGACTGGCGACACCGGCAGCGCGAGGTGGACGCGGCCGAGGTGTTCTTCGCGCCCTCGGCCAGGCACGACCCGCGGAGCTGCAGGTTGGTGGCCCGCCCGCCCTGCAGCCGCTGCGCGCTGCTCTTCTCCCACACGGGCACGCGGGGGACCAGGGCCAGATGTCAGCTTCCATGTGGGCCTCGGCTCGCGCATCAGATGCAGCGTATGGGATTCCTCGGTCTACGGCTTGAGCCCGGCCAGCCCCCCAGAACCGCCATGCAGACCCGCAGGCGCTGTGCCCTGGGCAGGGTCCCAGTCCCGAGAACTTCGTCTTCTGCAGGCAGAGCCCGGGACTGCGGCCGCGGGGGACTCGGCCTCGCGGGGCCGCGCGCGCTCGTCCTCTGCTGCCCCCTGGCGTCCGCTCTGCGCGTGGCCTGTCCGGACCCCAGGAAGACTGACCGCTTCCTGGCTGTCCCAGCACCGAGGGGATTTCTGGTCTCTCACCTGCGGGTCGTTCTGGGGTGAGCATGAGGTCCTCGGCCTCTCTCACGGCCTGGCCGTGTGTGAGCGCTGACCCCGGGGGTGGAGCCCTTCTGGGCATCAGGTGTGCAAGATGCTTAAATTGCTGTATGACTTTATGACTTGTATCGGATGCTGGTATGGGTTGTATCGGATACGGGTATTTCTCTTGTTTCTCCTTTTTTCCCTCAAAGTTAAAAGCGTTAAAGCACTGTAAGCCTCGGATCGTGGTGCAACTGGACTGTAGTAATTGCTGGGTTGTCTACTGTTGTTTTAATGGGGCACAGGGGCTGGTAATGGAATAAAGAATGCATGGATAGGGAAAAAAGAATACAAAACAGAACATTTAATTGGGCACAATGAAAAAGACAGAAACGGGAAAAAAGGGAATTTCAAGTAAAAAAAAATGGGGCATTTTAACATACCATCAACTCATGAACTGTTTGGGACAAGTGAACATTCATTTTAGAAAGTTTATAAATACAACACCATGCTTCAAAATAATGCATGGATCGACCTAAAGAATCCAATTAAGGGAAATAATATAAAAACTAAATGTAATGAAAATGTAAAGGCTGGGCAAATGCAAGAGGCTTGAAGACATTTTTTCTGGACGGCCTGCTTTGATTTCTTAAGATTGACCTAGATGGCACATGTGCCAGTTTCTGAAATCACAGAGCACAACTTTGTCTTCGCATCTGTTACATTCCCACTGCAGCCGCCCAGGACTCAGGGGGACGTGGCGGGAGCATAAACTGAGGAGCAGGAGATCTAGAGAGGGATTTTAAGGGCGTCTACTCCGGAAGAGGCCTTCAGCATCCTGAAATCCCACGCCCCTGAGTCCTGGGCGGTGCAGACGGCTTCCACAGGCTCCAGTGGTTCGTCTCCACAATGACCCCAACACTCGGTCAAGTCCACCAACATCTGTAAACAATCTAATCCCTCAGTTTTACCAGGTGGGAATCATGCACATGCACACTAAGCACACTTGGCTGCCGGACTTCTGTGTGCAGGCACAGTGACTGCCCTCTAGAGATGCGCTTGTGCACTTGTGTTTAAGGGCGTTGCTAGGTTACAGTCATTGTGAGCTGGGCGGCTGGAGGGGCCCTGAGATTCTCTGTTGGGACCTCGAAGGAAACCCGTGTTCATCACAGGACGGCCTTGGGCTTCCAAGGAGAGAGAAGTGGCTGCAAAAGCTTTTGGGAATATAATATATCTAGCGTTTTCATATATTTATATGTAGGTATATACCGTTATAAATTATTTTATATATACATCCATATATATTTTAAATGTTTTTGGAGGATATACATATATAATCTCCTAAAAGTGTTTAAATAATATTAAATAGTTGTTTATGGAGTAAAGATGGCTAAATTATTCTTTTTAAAAAAAAAAAGTTGAGTTTAGGCCCATGCTGTGGCTCACTAGGCTTATCCTATGTCTGCGGCGCCAGCACTCTGGGTTCTAGTGCTAGTTGGGGCGCTGGTTCTGTCCCGGTTGCTCTTTTCCAGTCAGCTCTCTGCTGTGGCCCGGGAGTGCAGTGGAGGATGGCCCAAGTGCTTGGGCCCTGCACCCACATGGGAGACCAGGAGGAAGCACATGTCTCCTAACTTCAGATTGGCGCAGCTCGCAGGCTGTAGCAGCCATTTGTGGGGTGAACCAACAGAAGGAAGACCTTTCTCTCTGTCTCTCTCTCTGTCTAACTCTTTCTGTCAAAAAAATTGAGTTTATTTATTTGAAGAGTTACACAGACAGAGGAAGACAGATACAGAGACAGAGAGATACGCCATGCACTGGCTCATTCCCCTGATGGCCACAATAGTCAGGAACTGATTGGGCCAAAGCCAGGAGCCAGGTTCCCCCATGGGTAGCAGGGGTCCAAGCACTTGAGCTGTCTTCCTCTGTTTTACCCAGTGCATTAGCTGTAAGTTGGATCAGAAGTGGAGCCACTGGGACACAAACCAGCACCCATGTGGGTTGTAGGTATCACTGGCAACAGCTTTATCTCTCATACCACAATCCTGGACCCCAACATTATTTCTTGTTTTGTAGTTGTCTTCTGTGTCTGAAGAAACAAGTTAGTTCCTTTGGTTAACTATAGGAATTAATAAAAATATTTAGTTGCACTAGGTATAATAATTAGAAATATAACTATGTATATTAGATAATAGATATTATTTTTAACTCCTTATTAAGTTATTATAAGATGAATATCACATGTATTGCTTGTTTATTATACTGATAAATTTTTCACCTATAAGTTTCCTTAAACTTATAGGTAAAATATTGAGATTATAGCCTATTTATATGTTTATGTATATCTTTGTATGCATTCATATAAAGGTATATTTATAAATCCTTTTGTACAAAGTTGTATACTGATAATGTGCCAGAAGACTAAAATTATTATTTGAATATTTTTTATGTGTATGTAGATTGATGGAAGTTATTTTTCATGAAGTTATTGTGTTAACTCTTGGTGTTTCTCAATATCTTCTAAAATCATCTTGTAAAAAAATACTTACTTTTAAACAAAAAGCTAATTTCCTTTTTCAACTCTTTATTGGTGAGTGATTTCACAGTGTTAAGTGTATATATTTCTTTCTTTAGATGTTTATGACTTACACCTTGTCCGTTGTAACAACAGTTCATAGTTTTATCCTCCCTACATGTAGCATAATACAACTACTAAGAAGTCTTTATGCCCAAATTGCATTTTTGTTTCATAAAATGGTAATCAGGTAACACAAAAATTTGCTTTTTCATCCTAAAAAAGAAGGGGCAATGGGAATAACTACATTTATCTAAATTTTTCCAACTTTTAATTAACCTAGTTATGAGAATTTTGTTTACTAAAAAGCATTAAAAAAACGTGCAAGTTAAAAATAAAATTTATCTTCTGGATGTAATGAAAATATAACAATATGTATTTTAATGAGTGAACATTTTCAAAAGTTTTTTAAGAAACCCACTCACATTCAAAGACAAATATTGGCTGGTGCCATGGCTCACTAGGCTAATCCTCCACACTCCGGGTTCTAGTGCTTATTGGGGCCCCGGTTCTGTCCCAGTTGCTCCTCTTCCAGTCCAGCTCTCTGCTGTGGTCCGGGAGTGCAGTGGAGGATGGCCCAAGTGCTTGGGCCCTGCACCCGCATTGGAGACCAGGAGGAAGCACCTGGCTCCTGGCTTTGGATCAGTGCAGCGCACCAGCCATGGCAGCCATTTGGGGAGTAAACCAATGGAAGGAAGACCTTTCTCTCTGTCTCTATCTCTCACTGTCTAACTCTGTCTGTCAAAAAAAAGACAAATATTGATATATAATACCTGCCTACCAAGGATTTCCTATTTTAGATTCACAAGCTTTTTTTCCATTTTTCTTCATAAAGTTTCAGGATAGAATGGAAGGAAACTAGACTAATTTCCTAACAATGATTAGAGTTATGCTGCTTATTTCAGACTTTCATTAGATCAGTGGCTGAGGCATAACTATTTTACATAAGAGTTATAACAGCAACAACATGTAAAATCTACAAGTAGCTTAGTTCTGGATCTCCATTAAACCTCATGGTTCTCCAAGCTGTGCAGTCTTCTGTGGGTGAACCTGCTCACCACTTTTCAGTTAGTGACTCAGCATCCTAGGATCCATTATTGCTTTCCCGTTCACCCTGTATTGCTGTAACCCTCTAAGCCCAGTCCTACTTTTTCATTTAGTCACAGCAGGAAAACCTACAAATACTTCTTTTTTAAGATTTATTTATTTTATTTGCAAGAGTTATATAGAGAGAAGGAGAGGGAGAGGGAGAGGGAGAGGGAGAGGGAGAGGGAGAGGGAGAGGGAGAGAGAGAGAGAGAGAGAGAGAGAGAGGAAGGTCTTCCATTGGCTGGTTCAATCCCCAGATGGCTGCAATGGCCAGAGCTGAGCCGATCAGAAGCCAGGAGCCAGGAGCTTCTTCCAGCTGAGCCAGAAGCTTCTTCTGGGTCTCCCATGTGGGTGCAGGGGCACAAGGACTTGGACTATCTTCTACTCCTTTCCGAGGCCATAGCAGAGAGCTGGATCAGAAGTGTAGTGGCTGGGTCTTGAACCGGCACCCATAATGGGATGCTGGCACTGCAGGCGGCAGCTTTACCTGCTAAGCCATAGTGCCAGCTCCTCAAGTATTTCTTTTTTTTTCACTGTTCAAGGTTTATTTAATGATTTAGTTGGTATGACACATGGATAGCTGGTTGCATTGCTATATGTAGATCTTTCTTTTTACATTATGTGCAGTGTACACTACTCATACATACAATACACAAAATAAGATCCTTTAGAACAGTTATGCACAAGACATGCAATATTGAGTTTATACAATATTGGATCCCAGGTTATGACTGACTAGGAAAAAAAGTTGGACTAAGCACGTTTGGTGAAGGGACCAGAAGTTACGTAGCACACAGTAAACGCACGTCTAGTCGGAAGGGCAACTGGAGCTCGTGCAACACAGGCAGTGGCACCTCAGAGGTGGGGAACTATAACTTAGGCTGACCAGCTCAGGATGACACAAAGTCAGTGTCACCCAGTACCTGGATGTAGCTGTCGGATTTTGTAAACCATTCTATTTCTAACTTTAGGAAACATGGTTTTTTCCCTCCCTAGGCCATCATGATCTCACTGCTTTAATCATGGATCAGATTAAAAAGGACCACATGCACAACCTCCAACTAAAACCCTGTAGTAGCCTAGACAGTGAAGTGGTAGGACATTATCCAAAGACTTTAAAACTGCAGCTCTTTTTGGATTCCCCAAAGCGTGTCTGCGCTCTTCTTCAAGTGGGCCTCTTCTTCAGAGGTCAGAGTCACCTTCACAATGTCTGAGATCCCATTTTGTCCCAAGACGCAAGGAACACTAAGGAAGACCTCCTCCTTTATTCCATAGAGCCCCTTAATCATGGTGGAAATCAGATGCACCCTCCTGAGATTCTTCATTATGCTTTCTGCCAGATCTGCCACAGACAATCCAATGGCCCAGGATGTGTAGCCCTTCAGCTTGATCACCTCATAAGCACTGTCTACCACTTGTTTGTGAACCGGTTTCCACTGTTCCTTGTCTGCATCGGTGCCTAACTCTGAGTGCAGAGTCTTCAGGGAGACATCAGCAACGTTCATGCCGTTCCACACAGGCACACTTGAATCTCCATGCTCGCCAAGGATCCAGCCGTGACAGCTCAGTGGGTGAACTCCCAGCCTTTCCCCCATCAGGTAATGGAAGCGGGCTGAATCCAGATTGAAACCACTTCCAATCACATGGTTTTTGGGAAAGCCACTTATCTTCCAGGCCACATAGGTCAGGATGTCCACTGGATTGGAAACAACAAGCAACTTGCAGTTGGGGCTGTACTTGACAACATTGGGAATGATGAATTTGAAGATGTTCACATACGCTGGACCAAGTTCAGACGGCTTTCTCCCTCTTGCTGTTGTGCCCCAGCCATGATGATCACCAGCTTGGAGTTGGCCGTCACACTGTAGTCCTTGCCAGAGACAATTTTAGGGGTTCTAAGGAAAAGGCTGCCATGCTGGAGATCCATCATCTCTCCCTTCAGTTTATCTTCCATGACGTCAACAAGAGCAAGTTCATCCGCCAAGTCCTTCATTAACATACTGATGGCACAGGCCATGCCCACAGCACCAACCCCCACAACCGTGATCTTATTTTGGGGGACATGTTCTTCCTTCAAAAGGTTGTAAATCAGCTGATCCTTGAGAGCTGCCATTTTGGACCTGGAACCAAAAGGAATCGGGAGTGCATGTCGGACAGGCGTGAGGGGCGCTCGGTAATGGGACCCGGGCTCGGCGGCAGCGGCTCCAGCACTCAAGTATTTCTTAAATACTTTTTTGTTTGAAAAAGCTACAGGTGGTATTGGGGAAAGGCAGGTAGATCTTCCAAGGTTTACTTGCCTGAAGGCTGAAAAAGTCAGAGATGGGCCAGACCAAAGTCAAGAGCATCAGCTAAGTCTCCCACATGTGTAGCAATAGCCCAAACACCTGGACCATCTTCTATTGCTTTTCTTAGGTCATTATCGGGGAGTTGGATTGAAGTGGAGTCTCTGGGACACAAACTCTTGCCCACATGGTATACTGGTGTTGCAGGCGGCAGTTGTATCCACCACATCACGATTCCAGCCCCTGTTACCAAGCACTTTTGATAAGAAATTTTCAAACCATAGCACAAGTTTTATAACTGATTTAGTCATTTGCCATTTTGGCTTATCCAATGAAGCATTAGAACATTATAAATACGAGTGAAACATTCCCCCAAATTTCCAGCAAAATCACCATACAGTGTGTATGAGATCTGTTACTATGAGGCAGTTGAATTTGTGGGGTTTTGTCATGTCTCATCAGTCAATGAAGCTTCTGGTTCATTCCTATGTGTGGCCTTCCCAGTACCCTTGTTTGAGTTTAATAAGTTTATCCAAATATATTGTCCAAAGACAGTTGATTCTATGAGGAAAATTAGGGTACTGGATGATGAGTCTGTTTTCTTTTTAACAAAATGTTCATGCTGAATGGAGACTTGGACCCCAAGATTCAGGATCCACTCTTCTGGCCAAACCCTCTCCCTGGAGCTTCATAGTAGAGGCAAAGGAGTCCTAGAGTGGTAAAGGCCCTAGCTTTTCATGGCCCAAGCAATTATTGATCCCGTGGTCCAGGGTGACCAAGATTGAGTGATGCTAACTCACCTCATCTGTAAGCTACCAAAGCCTGAGTGCAAGGAAGATGTGAGTAGATGAGAAAGATAGACAAGGGCCTAGTAAATGATATTTATTGGAGGGATCTTGGAGATGTGACTTTCAGTGAAGGGCTGACTTGTCATATCTGAAATATCACCCCATTACACACTCCCATTGCTTCATTCTGCCTTTGTTATTCCCAGAATGTGAACTGTTTGAAACCTATCCTCTCTGCATTTTGTATTTGGAGATAATGCTGAATCTCCCTGTATCCTGATAGTTTTTTCTGGTGGCTCAGGAATTGTCAGGTTCTTTGTACCATATGAGAAAGATGTAACAAAGCGTGCTCTAGGACATTGTCTGTTGACAAATGTCAAATGATTAATAGATGTCAGATACCATGGATTTTAAGTAGAAGCATTTACTTTATAGAAATTGTAAACCAATGCTCATGATGTTCAAGCAGTTTAAGTGGCAGTGGTCTTGCTGACATCCTTGCTGACATAGTCGGCATGAATCATGCCCATGATAATATCTATGTGAAGCTCTCTTGATTGTATTTGGCATACTATTAAATTTTTCCACACTCAGCAAAGTGTATCAGCATTTGATGTATTACAAATCAACAGAGGCTTTTTGTTGTAATTTTATTTGTAATTTTTAAAGTATTTATTTGAAAGGCAGAGCATGAGAAAAGGGAAGAGAGAGATGTTCCATCTGCTGGTTAATTCACTTGCCAAATGTCCTAACAGCCAGGGCTATTCCAGGCTGAAGCCAGGAGCCAGGAATCCATCTGGGTCTCATATGAGGGTAGCAGGAATCCAAGTACCTATCCATCATCTCAGATTATGTATTTTAGGTATGTAATAGCAAGGACACAATCCAAGAATGTGCATATGGGATATGGTTGCCCCAAGCAGTAGTCTAACCTGTATTCAACCTTCTCAAGTCTGGTGGTTTGTCCTGATTCTTTCCTAGACCTTGTATCTCCAACAGGCAAGTCCCAGGTTTCTTCATAATATCACTATTTAATAAAGTAAACTCCAGTAGGCAAATACTTTTCAAAGTGTGTTGGTATCATATATGTTGATATTCCCATTAACCTAAGGATAACTAGATTTAATCACTGCCAATTACTCTAATTTTGTGTGCTCTTTCAAAAGTCTTCTGCCTGTTTTCAATTGTACAGTGCTAATTCTCCATAGGGAGGTTGATTTTTATTTTGTTTCTCCAGCTAAGGTGTCGGTTATTCTGTATTTGCATGATCTTCATTAGCACTGTGGACTCTAAGAGCAAGTCAGGCCAATTCTCTCATGATTCCCTGCATTTACCTTCTCTTCCAGGTATAGTTGTAGAGACCTCTACATGTTTCCAAGACCAAAGGAAATGAATACATCTCCAGTAAGTTGATTGATTATTTCTCATTTTGTTTTATATCATATTATAGGAGATTTATGAGGGCTTTAAGTTAAAATGAAACAAATAAATGTGATAAGGTAAAATTTTCATGGTTATAAGAAATTAGAGCCATCAAAGCTGATTGTATATTGGTCTCCAGGTCTTCTGATGCCACAATAAAGGCATATTTGTTACATAGGATTAAAATCAGAATTTAGAATTTGCTAAATTCCTATGGGATATGAAGTCTGAAATGGTCTTTATTGGTTGTATAGATGATATAGTAGAAGTGGTTAATATCAGCCTACAAATAAACATGCAACATTCTGCAGTGGTGAGAGTTACCCTCTGCTAATATACAAGTCAGCCAATGAAGTTTTTAAGGAATTGCTGAAACAGCATTTGGGAGATTGTACTGCATTTATGGATCAGACCAGGAGTTTTTGGAGAACAGAATCTGCTGCAGGTTCTCAGACAGCTCTGTATACTTTTCTTCTAGCCAGTCTCTATAGGTTGTTTGTGTTGCAGACTTTTCCTAAGTTATATTTTCAGGCAGATATTCCATTCTTCATTGATACTTCAAACAACTCACAGTAGTTTCAATTGAATTATTCAAACATGAGTCAATATCATGTTATATTCTTTAGTCGTTGCTTTGCTTGATTATTGTCATATTAAAAATTACATATGTGTGGCCGGCGCCACAGCTCAATAGGCTAATCCTCTGCCTGCGGAGCCGGCACACCAGGTTCTAGCCCTGGTTGGGGCACCAGATTCTGTCCTGGGCACTCCTCTTTCTGTCCAGCTCTCTGCTCTGGCCTGGGAGTGCAGTGGAGGATGGCCCAAGTCCTTGGGCCCTGCACCCGCATGGGAGACCAGGAGAAAGCACCTGGCTCCTGGCTTCGGGTCAGCGTGGTGCGCTGGCCACAGCGTGCTGGCCACAGCAGCCATTGGAGAGTGAACCAATGGAAAAGAAAGACTTTTCAATCTGTCTCTCTCACTATCCACTCTGCCTGTCAAAAAAAAAAATACATATGTTTGTGTGTGTCTGTATGTGTGTGTGTGAGTTAAAGAGACATAAAGAGAGGCAGGTAGGCCAGGAGAGACAAAAGAGAAAACCTCTTATATACAGACTTACTCCTCCAAATACCCACAGTAACCAGGGCTGTATCAGGGCTGAATCCAAGAGCTGGGAATGTACTCCTGTCAGAAGCCCAATATCATGAGCTATCACTACTGCCTCCCAACATCTGCATTAGCAAAAACCTGGCATCGGAAACAGCTGCGAATCAAACCAAGCACTCTGAAGTGGGATTAGAGTCTTTTTTTTTATTTTTTGACAGGCAGAGTGGACAGTGAGAGAGAGAGACAGAGAGAAAGGTCTTCCTTTTTTGCCGTTGGTTCACCCTCCAATGGCCGCCGCGGCCGGCGCGCTGCAACCGGCACACTGCGCTGATCCGATGGCAGGAGCCAGGTACCTATCCTGGTCTCCCATGGGGTGCAGGACCCAAGTACCTGGGCCATCCTCCACTGCACTCCCTGGCCACAGCAGAGAGCTGGCCTGGAAGAGGGACAACTGGGACAGAATCCAGTGCCCCAACTGGGACTAGAACCCGGTGTGCTGGGGCCGCAAGGCAGAGGATTAGCCTAGTGAGCCACGGCGCCGGCGGGATTAGAGTCTTTATAAATTTTATCACTTTATATAAAGGACTAGATTTCCTTTATTTCATATATACAGGTTTTGCAAATAATTATTTTATTTATTTATAAGGCTAAGTAGAGGGAGAGAGACAGACACAGAGACAGAGAGATATCTTCTCTCTGCTGGTTCACTGCCTAAATGGCCACAATGGCTGGGATTGGGCCAGGCTGAAGCGAGGAGGCACGTGCTTCTTCCAGGTCTCCTACCTGGGTTCAAGGCCCAAGCACTCGGGTCTTCTTCTGCAGCTTTCCTATGCAAATTAAAAACAAAAATGACATTTTGATATGTGATGATCTTAACAGCCCTTATCTTGACTGTTGAGGAACCTTTTTTTCATACTAATTGTTGAACTCTTAATTGTTGGATTAATCCTATGACTATAATGTTAACTGTAAATATATCTTAGTAAAAATAATTGGAATAAGAATGGAAGGAGGAAGAAGAGTGGGACCATGGGCAGGAGGAATGGTAGGATGGAAAGTATCACTATGTTCCCAAATCTATATATATGAAATACATTAAATTTGCATATTCTAAATTAAAATTTAAAAATAAGTGTGATATACAATATTATCATAATAAAGAATAAAAATCATAAAATTGTCACTATATGAGCAGATACAGAAAAACAACTTGTGAAAATTCAAATTTGTTCATGGGAACTCTCTAAAAGTTGTCACAGAAAGAACATACCTCAACACAATAAAAGCCATAAACAATAAAAGCAGAGCTAACATTAAAGTCACTGATGAAAAGTTTAAAAAGTCTTTTGTCTAAGATCAGAAATAATACAAATATGTCCATGCTTACCATTTCTTTTCCATGTAATGCTGAAAATCCTAGAGAGAATTATTAGGCAAGAACAAAAATATCATCTGTATAAGAGGAAGAAGTAAAATTGTTTCTATTTGCCAGTGATAATAATGAATCCAATAAAAAACTGTTAGAAAATAAATAAATTCAGGAAATCTCAAGTTCTAAAATCAATATAAATATCATTAGTGTTTCTACAGATGAATAATATGTTATCTGGGAAAGAAATTAAGAAAATCATCCCATATATAGGAGCATGAAGAAATAATGTTTTAGGAAATAATGTGTCCACATAGGTGAATATTTTATACACTAAAATTATAATACATTGATGAAATAAAGAAGATACAAATAAATTAAAAAAGTCTCTCATAATAAATTGGAATAATATTATTAAAATAGGCATATGACCCAAAGCAATCTATGCATTCAGTTCAATTCCTATAAAAATAAAAACAATCTTTTATTCAGAAATAGAAAAAAAATCTAAAATTTCCTTGGGACCAGAAAATATACTACATAGTCATAGTAATCTTGAGCCCAAAGAACAAAACTGAAGGTATCACACTTCTCCCTTGAAAATATATTATAAAGCTATTGTAATTAAACAGTATGACACCAGCATGAAACAGATACATAGGCCAATGGAATAGGATGGAAAGTCCAGAGAAAATATCCAAGGATTTAAGTCAACTTATTTTTGACAGACATATCAAAGAAGCACAATGTGGATAAGATAGTCTCATGATAAATGGTTTTGGGGAAACTGTAAATGCAAATATAGAAGAATGAAATTAGTCTCTTTTCCATGTCATATACAAAAGTCAACTAAAAGTTGATGAAACACTTAAATGCAATACCCAAAACTATAAATCTACTGTAAGAAAACACGTGGTGGAAGCTTTACTCTTCTGAGCAGTACTTTCTTGGATAGGACTCTAAATCTGCAGACACCAAAAGCAGGGATGGACAAATGGGATTGTGCAGTTGATGAGGATGTAAAGTAGGACATCAGTCATCATGGAAAACAAAGCAATGAGAACAGAAAACTGTCAAATAATCCACCAACTGTGTTCCTGGATATATATACAAAAGAACTAAAATCATTATATTAAAGGGATAGCCCCACTCCCCTGCTCATTTCAGCATTGTTAACAACAACCAACATAAAGAAGTTACTTAAGTATCAATAAAAGGATGAATAATTAAAATATCTATGTGTGTATATATATGTAATGAAATACTAGTTAGCTTTAATAAAGAAAAGAATTCCACAATTTGCAGAAACATAGGTGAAATTACAGGACATTATATTGTGAAATAAGCTGAATAGACAAAGACAAATACTGTATTATCTCATGTATATGTGGAATTAAAAAAATCTCACAGAAACAGAGAGTAGAAAGGTGGTTACCAGAGGCTAGGGTATGGGGCAGGATGGGGAAAGGAAAAATGTTGACCAAAAGGTACAAATTTTCAGTTAGTCAGGAGGATATGTTATAGTAATCTATGAAACCACTTGTTTGCCGCAATTAATAATGCATTGTGTATCTAAAATTGCTAAAAGAGTAGTATTTTACCATAACCAAAGATAATTTGGTAATTAGCATGATTAAATCTTTCTACAAACATACATACATTTTAAAGGTAACATCGGGGGCTAGTGCTGTGTCATAGCAGACTAAGCATCCACTTGCAGAACCAGTATCCCACATGGGTGCAAGTGCATGGGCTGGCTGCTCCTCTTCTGATACGGCTCTCTGTTTATGGCCTGGGCAAGCAGCAGATGGTGGCTCAAGTGCTTGGGCCCCTGCATCTATGTGGGAGAACCAGAAGAAGCTCCTGGCTCCTGGATTCTGCTTGGCTCAGCTCTGGCTATTGCTGCCACTTGAGGGGTGAACCAGGATGCTGAGCTGTGTAGATTCTGGCTCCTGATTTCAGCCAACAGTCATCAGGGATCCAAGAACTGCTTCTGGAGGCCCAGGATGGATGGAATTGTTTGGCCAAAGAGAGGGACACAGGTTACAGCAACCAAGACCTGGCCCTGGGCTGCTGCAGAAAATCAGCTGGAGCAGCAAGGGCCAAGGGAAAAGGCCAGTGCACACTGTGGGGACAGCAAGATGCAGCATGCGACACAGGGATCTGGTGCCGGGAGCTTTTCAGGTATCTTAGGATCAAGGCCGGGGGTGCAGAGGCTGAAGGACCTGGAGCTGCAGCAGGAGCAGAGCCAAGCTAAGGCAGCAGGATGGGGATCACAACTTTCTCAGGCTCGGGCAGCTCCAGTATCAGCCTGGAAAACCAATATGGAACTACGCTCAGAGCTGTCTGACTCACTGTGCACACTGCAGCCTGAGGGCACACCCCTGGAGATCATTGCCAGTGCTTCCAGAGGAGAGACAAGTGGAAATCAAAGTACAAAGTGAAGCTCCTGGAGAACTGGGCATCCTAGAGACCCAGCTAGAGCAGTATTGGTGTGGGAGCCACCACCCTTCAATAACAACAGTAAAATTTAAAATGAACCAAAACTGATGTACACTTAAAAATGAGGATGTGGGCCGGCGCCGCAACTCAATAGGCTAATCCTCCACCTGCGGCGCCAGCACCCTGGATTCTAGTCCCTGTCGTGGTGCCGGATTCTGTCCCAGTTGCCTCTCTTCCAGTCCAGCTCTCTGCTGTGGCCCGGGAGTGCAGTGGAGGATGGCCCAAGTGCTTGGGCCCTGCACCCGCATGGGAGACCAGGAGAAGCACCTGGCTCCTGGCTTTGGATCAGCGTGGTGCGCTGGTGGCAGCGTGCTGGCCACAGTCTCTCTCTCTCTCACTGTCCACTCTGCCTGTCAATAAATAAATAAATAAATAAATAAGGATGTGATAAACATTAGAAACCATGGGTTCGGATATCTCAGAGTATTTTATCATGGCTCATTAGACAAAAAAAATTATTATTCTCAAACAGAAGGGAAAAAAGGCATCTTGGGCCAAATATTAGACAGAATGTAACTGAAGTTTAAAGCCTTTAACAAAGAACTATGATATTTTGGCAAAAAGTAAGGAAATATTGTACAAAAACACAGCAAACGAGAAATCAATGAGGCAAAATGTATTGCAATTGGAAACTCACACATAAGTTATAAAAGATTTCAATTACCCAGGTATGTTGGCTATATTAAATAAACAACAAAATAATAAAGATTTGGAGAACATAAACCCAATTTTAAAAATCCATATTTGTAGGTTTAGATGAATTAGATTAAAATGAGAACATCATATTTTTATAACTCACTACATTTAATCTACACTACAACTGAAAGTTTTCTTGCCAGATAAAATACAGAAAGCAGTTAAATGTGTTTTAGATATAAAGGGAACACATGGGATGCCATTGCTGAAGGCCAAGGCATTAAGGGGCTGGGCCACAGCTTTGGCCCCTGGCTTGAAATTTACATACAAGTAGTTTCTCTGCATTTCTATTTGCAAAATTAGTGGCCAGGCTTTAAAGAAATCACACTTGCTACATAAAATAGAATTTTGCATTTAAAGCAAGATTCACAAAAATTAAGTAATAAATGACAACAGAAACCTTAACTCCCCCCAAATCATACAAACGAAACCTATATTAAATGAAAATTGAGAAATACTCTCTGGAAATTCAGTTAACCAAAGAGTGAATAAAAGGAGAGAACACAATTAGGAGCTTGTTTTTAAATTACAATTTAAAAACGACACACTGTGCCCTAGACTCACAGCTACACAAAGAATGGCTCCATGAAATCGCAGATCCAGCATCACACTGGCGCTTGTTAGACCTGCAGAAATTTATGTTCATTTAAGACTAGTAAGTCATTTTCCTGCCGCGCTCCGACAGAGGGCCGGGGCCGCGGGGAGAGGCGGAGCCCGGGAGCAGGGCCTGGGCGCCCCGCGGGGAGGTCGCGGCCTTGACCATGACGGGGCTCGGGCCTGCTCCCCTCCCGCCGGAGATGAGGGAAGATGGCCGTGTCTGGGCTGAAGGCCGAGCGGAAGTTCCTGGCGTCCGTCTTCACGAGAACCACGGGCGATTCCGCATGGTCAGCGGGAAGCTGGAGGAGCTGCACTGCCCGTTCCTGGTGCCGCCGCCGGCGCCGCCGCTGCTCTCGCCGCACCGCAGCATCGCGGATCTGAGCCCTCTTCTTCAGAACGCGCTCCTGGGACCTCTCTCGGCGGCGGAACTGCACTATTATGACATCAAAATCCTGCAAGATTACGTTTCTTACACCACCGGGTCTGATCGGACAGCTCGCATAGCCGTCAGCATGGACGACACAGAAGACGCAACAAATCAGCATCTTTACAGCAGGGACGGGAACTCCAGGCCACTCCAGATGGTAGAGAGGGGAGGCCTGGGTTCAGGGGCCAAGGGCCTCCCCCAGGGCTGCACCCTTTCACCAGTCCCCTGCTGGGACCCTCCTGCCTCCCCAAGGGTCTTCCTGGGAGAATCCCACCTGAGGCTGCAGTAACCTGCTTAGGGTGAGGTAGAGAGTATTGGCTGTTTATTGGCTTCTGGGCCTTTTCCCTTTCTTCATATTTGTAACTCATTTCTCTGTGTGTCATTTGTGGTGGTTTTGATAATATTTTGATAAATATCTTGTGAATGTTTACAATTATTACATAATATAATCGTTTTATCTCTTGTAGATATTTGTTTTCTACTCTGCTTCTTGCCCTTTAATGTTTTTTTTATCTCTTGTTGGTACTTAGTAAGTAGTGGAAATCTTTCTAGTAATCTCATTACATTTGTTTATTATTTGTATTTTTTTAGATTTTTATGAATTATCTCTATGTAAGTGTCATACTATATGACAGTTTTATTCCTTAGAAATTATCTTTACACCTTTGATTTACTTTTTGCCATTTTATTTCCCTGACGACCCTCCAGTAGGAAGTTGAAGATAAATAGTGGCAGCCTCCTGATCCAGGCTTACTTCCAGGGAAGAAAGCTGTCAGTGGTCCTGTATTAGCTGTGTTGTTCGTTGTAGGTTCCCTTTGTTCTTGACCAGATTGAGGAAGTCACTTTTTGTTTGTTTATTTTTACTGATAGCACGTATTTTTTCACTAGATGCAGAATTCTATTAAATGCTTTTCAACATGTAATCTAACTGATCACGTGATTTCCTTTTTGTATTTTTCACCTGTTTAGATGACTTGGTAACATTAACAAATCTTATATTTTTAATTATCTCTTGCTTGTAGTTTATTATATTTTCATACATGATTTCATTTATTATTTCATAATACTTTGCTTAGCCTATTTGTATCTCTGTTTATGAAAGGGCTGCTTTTAAATCCTGGTCCACTTGCCTCATCATTGATGTTAATGTTAGTTTCACAAAAGAAATTTAAAAATATCTTCTGCTTATTTACACTTTGCATAGGTCTGGGAATTTTTGTTTGTTTCCTTAGAAGTTTGGAGTATGCCATGTTTAATTTGAACTTAGAAAGATTTCACTTTAAAATTGTGTTTCTGAAGGATTTTCAGAGTATAGAATAAAATATTCAAGGACAACTTAAGAGAATCCAGAACAAACATGACAATGAGGGGGATTTTGGACAACTGGCCTTTGTTTCTGGTAAGTCAAAGAAATTTTAAAGCAAATGTGCAAGATTAAATGACAGAAATGGGCTAAAAAACAGATCAGTCATTAGTCCTGCTTTGTTCCTTGGACATGTCTGACGTGGAAAAAGGGAAGTAATCGTTCTTCATTAAACTGGGTAGAGGCCGGCGCCGTGGCTCAATAGGTTAATCCTCCACCTGTGGTGCTGGCACCCCGGGTTCTAATC
The DNA here is from genome assembly GCF_964237555.1 of Oryctolagus cuniculus. Classification (NCBI taxonomy): domain Eukaryota; kingdom Metazoa; phylum Chordata; class Mammalia; order Lagomorpha; family Leporidae; genus Oryctolagus; species Oryctolagus cuniculus. The sequence continues at coordinate 1,089,565 of NW_027208203.1, read as the reverse complement.
CCGGTCGGGGCACCAGATTCTGTCCCAGTCACTCCTCTTCCTGTCCAGCTCTCTGCTGTAGCTCGGGAGTGCAGTGGAGGATGGCCCAAGTGCTTGGGCCCTGCACCCACATGGGAGACCAGGAGGAACACTTGGCTCCTGGCTTTGGATCAGCGTGCTGGCTGCAGTGACCATTTGGGGGATGAACCAATGGAAAGTCTCTCTCTCACTGTACACTCTGCCTGTCAAAAATAAATAAATAAATAAACTGGATAGAAATGCACTGTTGAACAAAAATAAATATTCATGAAATCATATAACCGTGATGCTCATAGAATGTTCTCATATAGGAAAAAGTAATGCTGTATTTTCATTATGAGATCTGGGATGATATGAGTCTTAAAAGTTAATAGAAAATGTGTACTATGGAAAAAACTATGCAGGGATTTAAATATTTTTGCACAAAGTACATATCTTTTAATTTCATTTTTCTACAATCTCAATATTCCTTGTGTATATATGCTAAGCAATCTCCTATGAATCCCATGTTGTTTTTGTACTACCCAGTATTCAATGTGAGTTCTTAACCTACTTGTTCTAAGGTTATACATTATGACTAAAAAAAAATAAAACATCACATCTGCAGTTGTTAAATTTTGGACTTTTTTATTTTCAAAGCTTTACTTATTTATTTGAAAGGCAGAGTTGCAAACTCAGAGAGAGATTTTTTCATCCACTAGTTCACTCCCTATATGGCCACAGTGCAGAGCTGGGCTGATCTGAAGCCAGGAGCTAGAAGTTTCTTCCAGGTCTCCCATATGGGTGCAGGGGCCCAATTAGTTGGGCCGTCCTCCACTGCTTTCCCAGGCACATTTGCAGGGAGCTAGATGGGAAGAAGAGCATCCAAGACTCAAACCAGCACGCATGAGATTCCAACACTACGGTGGTAGGTTTACCTGCTATGCCTCAGCACCAGCCCCAAAACTTTGGACTTTTAAATCAGAAACTTCATGGATTGGAACTTAAAGATGCTGATCTTGCTTTCTCTCATAAATATTTGGCACTGATTACCAATAAACTCAGGATGCCAAACTTCACTATTTGGATTCCTGTCTATGCTGATAAGCATCCACTGCCAGCTGTCTCTTTTATTTGAAATTTGGTTGTATTTAAACACAAAGCGACAGAAATACCAGCACTGCTGACACACATAGAATTTATGGTAAAATAAACAATACTTAAACCTTCAGTTGCAACAGTCTGTAGTTTCTGTTTCATCCTGTAAATTTTCAAAGCAGCCAAAGCCAACAAGAATAAAATGAGGAACAGTAAGACTCAAAGACAATACTTAGCAATACTACTAATGTCGATGATGTTAAAATTTTAGTTATGTGCCCTGCACAAATTAAGTTCTTTCACATTCTGACCCAAGAACATAGATCCCCAAAACTACCTTAATGTATGCTTAGAAATCTGAAAACAGATGTAGAAAAGTACTAATCTAAACCAGCCCTCATTTCACAAGGGAAGACAGGAATCTACATATGCACACTGATTTAACACAGTAACAGGGAAAGAAAGCCAAAGCAAAACAGTCCAAATGAGCAAAACTCTGCTTATTGAGATTTCACATAATAAACTTTATAGCTGTTCTCATGGATAATCTGCACATACATAATTATCCTTCATTTTCATATATTTCATTTTCCAAATGAGGGCAAAATAGTGTCAGTAAGCTCTTTGAAGGGCATTATAAAAGCTATTAGCCAACCTTTTATGTGAGTGTAATCTACACATTCATTTCTCCAAGCTGGGACAATGAACATACTTAACTAGTGACTGATATGAATCAGGATTTCTTTTTTTTTTTTTTTAACGGGCAGAGTGGACAGTGAGAGAGAGACAGAGATAAACGTCTTCTTTCCATCGGTTCACCCCCTAAATGGCCGCCACGGCCGGTGCGCTGCACCAACCCGAAGCCGGGAGCCAGGTGCTTCCTCCTGGTCTCCCATGCAGGTGCAGGGCCCAAGGCCCTGGACCATCCTCCACTACACTCCTGGGCCACAGCAGAGAGCTGGACTGGAAGAGGAGCAACCTGGAAAGAACCCAGTGCCCCAACTGGGACCCAGGGTGCCGGCACCACAGGCAGAGGATTAGCATAGTGAGCCACGGCGCCAGCCATGAATCAGGATTTCTAATACCCATTAAAAACACTTGAAGAGAATTACTTACCTAAACTATTTTTGAGAATCAAATTAGGTAAAACTCAAATGAAAAAGACTACTTTAAGCATGTCTCCACTCTCACACTATTCTAAACCTTCTACTCTGGTTTCAAAAATTATCTAAAAAATTTGTTGTCAAACACCATAAATACTAAGAATATAAATCAATGATATGATACCAGGAATTTGGCTAGCTATATTGAGAATTTGAAAAATATTGAGAATAAAGAAAATACTGAGGGGGCAGCAGATGGTGTGGTTACAGTAGTCTCATATGAGTCCTGTATATGATTCACATTCACAAATAGGTGTATATGCAAGCAAAGACCTAAAATCAACCTTAAATCTACATTTATGGCCAGTGCCATGGCTCACTAGTCTAATCCTCCACCTGCGGTGCCAGCACCCCAGGTTCTAGTCTGGGTTGGGGCACCGGTTCTGTCCCGGTTACTCCTCTTCCAGTCCAGCTCTTTGCTGTGGCCTGAGAAGGCAGTGGAGGATGGCTCAAGTGCTTTGGCCCTGCACCCGCATGGGAGACCAGGAGGAAGCACCTGGCTCCTGGCTTCGGATCTGCACAGTGCACCGGCCATGGTGGCCATTTGGGGGGTGAACCAATGGAAAGAAGACTTTTAACTCTGTCTGTCTCTCTCTAAATCTGCCTGTCAAAAAAAAAATCTCCATTTATTTCTTCTCCTGCATGTAGTTTATGTTTTTAATCTTTTTTAAAAATATTTTTGACATATATTCATTTTATTACTTGTCTAATGCTACATTCTTAATTTATTACCTATGATTCTCATCGCACTCAAATTTTCAGATCAACTTTCTAGCAGTTGTTATTGCCTTCTCATTCAAGTTATCTGAAAACATCACTATAAACTCCACATGTAACTTGTTCCCATCATTTATGGTTTCTGGTCTTGAGGGTTTTGCTTTTTTTTTTTTTTTTTAATACCTTAGATTTTATTATACCATCCAGAATTTTTATTTTGTTTGAATTTCCATTGTTTTTCAAATAAAGTGTTTTTAATTTTATTTGCTTTTTTTATTTTTTTTATTTGACAGGTAGAGTTATAGACAGTGAGAGAGAGAGAGACAGAGAGAAAGGTCTTCCTTCCATTGGTTCACTCCCCAAATGGCTGCAATGGCTGGCGCTGCGCCGATCTGAAGCCAGGAGCCAGGTGCTTCTTCCTGGTCTCCCATGCGGGTGCAGGGGCCCAAACACTTGTGCCATCCTCCACTGCCTTCCTGGGCCACAGCAGAGAGCTGGACTGGAAGAAGGGCAGCCGGGACTAAACCCCAGTGCCCATATGGGATACCGGTGCCGCAGGTGGAGGATTAACCAAGAGAACCACAGCACTGGCCCCTAATTTTATTTGTTTTTTTAAAAAAAGAGTTTTACATTTTGTTCAAAGTGTTTTTCACTTTATTTGAAAGCCACAGATAGTAGAGACAGAGAGATCTCCTATCAGCTTGTTCACTACCTCAAATATTCATAACTGGCAGGGATGAACCAGACTGAAGTCAGACACTTGAAAGCCTGTCTTGGTCTTTCATGTGGGTGGCAAAGATACAGGTACGTGAGTCATCACCTGCTCCCTCCCAGAGTTCACATTAGATGGAGTGTGATAGAAAGCAAAGGAGCAGGGACTCAAACTATGCATCTAATATGACACACAGGCATTGAAAGTGATATCTGGGGGCTGGTGCTGTGGCACAGTGGGATAAAGCCCCAGCCTGCAGCCCTAGCATCCCATATGGGCACTGGTTCAAGTCCCAGCTGCTCCTCTTCTGATCCCACTCTCTGCTATGGCCTGGGAAATCAATAGAAGGTGGCCCAACTCCTTGGGCCCCTGCACCCACTTGGGAGACCTGAAAGAAGCTCCTGGCTCTTGGCTTTGGATCATCTCAGCTCTGGCCATTGCGGTCATTTGGGGAGGGAACCAATGGAATGGAAGAACTCTCTCTCTCTTTCTCTTTCAAATAAATAAAAAAATTAAAAAGTGACATCTGAACTGTTGTGCCCATCACCTTCCCAGTTAAAAAATTGTACCAAACTAAATTTTGAGCCTATTCAGGGAAAATTACTTATTGTCCTGACAGCTTTGTTAGACTATAGTAGAGCCCGGCCTCTGAGCACTGCCCTTTTGCTGGAACTAGTATGGGGCAGCTCATGGAATCCAAGCAGTCTTATGCAAGAGAGAAAATTGCATACCCATTTGCTTACATATTCATTTTTCTTTTGCTTCTGCAATAATCCTGTAAAATATTCACATCACTTTTATGGAGACTAGCCAAATTAGTTTGGTTATACAAAGTGTTTTCATTTTGATACCAGCAGTATAATGATATATACTTAACTTAAAATCAGCAAAAAGGTTGAATAGAGAGAACACCTCACTTTTCATAAAGATAATAGTTTATAAATTGTTCTGCCTTCCTTAAGTGGTGGGAAACCTTCAGAGTGCTTTGATAACTTCTATGAAGACAAATAAAGCCGTTTCTGAACAGTAATGCTTTCTTCACCACTTCTTTAATGTTCTGATGACAGAGAATAAAGCAAAAATAAAAGCCTGTGCTGCTGTTATCTTTGAAACTAACTTTATTTAGTGAGATACACACACACAGAATAAAACTCATTTCAAATAGATAATACATGCAAAGGACTGTATATTTCAAATATATTTATAGTAAAAATAATTTTTGTGAAGTTACATAACTCCCAGCATTCCTTTCTTGTCAAGGTAACATAAAATATCAATATTTCACAACACTTGATAAAACATAACTATCAATTTAATAACTGCAGAGAAACAAGTACAGCTGGTGCTGCGGCTCAATAGGCTAATCCTCTGCCTGTGGCGCCAGCACACTGGGTTCTATTCCTGGTCTGGGCACCGGATTCTGTCCCGGTTGCTCCTCTTCCAGTCCAGCTCTCTGCTTTGGCCCAGGAGTGCAGTGGAGGATGGCCCAGGTGCTTGAGCCCTGCACCCACATGGGAGACAAGGAGAAGCACCTGGTTTCTGGCTTCAGCTCAGCGTGGTGCGCCAGCCGCAGCGGCCATTGTGAACCAACGGAAAAAGGAAGACCTTTCTTTCTGTCTCTCTCTCTCACTGTCCACTCTGCCTGTCAAAAAAAAAAAAAAAAGAAGAAGAAGAAAAGAAAAGAAAAAGAAACAATTACAGTTGGAAAATGTTACAGTTGGAAAACCAAACCCTGTAAGTATACCTAGAAGTTTCCATGCTGTCTGAACATTTCAGCCTGAAATGGTATCCATTCCACCCATTTATATTCATTGATATAAGCTCAATACTCAGAACCAACTACCTCTTACAGACAGCAAATAATCAGAATTTGAGAAGAGTTCAATATTATACTATGGATAGCAATAATGATGATAAATATCATGATTTCTCTGATTTTGTATCTCATGCTCATTTAAATTCAGCATGGTATCTTCAATCTCATCAAAGTATTCCACTTAAATATTTATAACATTTTTGGAAATAGGTGAACATTGTAGTTTGACAGATAAACAGTTATTCATGGGCAGTTTATAGGCATTATAGCCCAGAAGTTTTTTTTAATTGTTTTCATTCAACTGTTTTATAAATAACTTTACAGTTTTATTAACGATGTTTCATCAAAAGTTTTAGAGATATAAAACTTTTATAGTACCCCCAGTACTATATTCAAGAAGATTGGTGAAAGTGGACATCTTTGTCTTGTTCAAGATCTGAATATAAATTCTTTTAGCTTTTCCTCATTCAGTATGAGATTGGCTGTTCTTTTGTCATATATAGTCTTTATAATTTTTGTAAAGATTTTATTTATTTGAGAGGTAGAGTTATAACAGACAGAGGGAGAGACAGAAAGTTAGTTCTACCATCTACTGGTTCATCTCCCCAATGGCCACAATGGCCAGAGCTACATGGTTCCAAATCCAGGAACCAGGAGCTTCTCTGGGTCTTCCACATGGGTGCAGGGGCCCAAGTACTTGGGCCTTCTTCCAGGATGGAGAGCAATGTGGTTTCCTTTTCAAAGTCCTGCAGTTGCTCAGACACCAGTCAGCTTCCCAGAGTAAAGCATAAGTCACTGGATGGGTGTGGAATTCCCTCTCTGCTAAAGCTGCGAGTGGCAGTCATTTTTTTTCTACCTTCATTTGGTAAGATGGAGGCAGAGGCTCAGAATGAGCAGCTGGTTGCACTGCATGACAGACCACAACTGTGTTCCTGCCTTCTCTCCTCTTGCCCCACAGAATCTTCATTGTTTTGTCACTTCTCCACCAAAAACACCTGCCCCTGGAACTGTGGTCCTTCCTTTGTTCTTTTTATAACCCAGAGCAGCTGAAGTCAGCACAGCTATGCCCTATTTAGACATCTTGGATCTCCATTTGAATGCATTTCTGCCATGTTGTTTTGATTACTACAACTTTGGAAAAATGTCCAACATCTCTGCTTAAAAATGCACATTTACACCACATTGTGGTATTCCCTCCCATGTTAGATTGGCTATTATCAGAAAGATGAGAGAAAACAGGTGTTGGTCAGAATGTGGAGAAAAATGAACCCCTACACACTCTTGGTGGTATATGTTAGGATAGCTATTTTGTTGTATAACATGAATATTACTCAAAAAATTAAAGATAGAAATACCATACAATCTAGCAATCCCACTTTGGGGAACACCCTCAAAGGAAATTAAATCCTGATGTTGAAGGGATATTTGCACTCACATGCTTATTGCTGAATTATTCACAACAGCTAAGAAACAATATACCAGTCCATCAGTGGTTGAAAGGATATTTAAAGGGATATATGTTTATATTCAGCTTTTAAAATTTGAGACAACATGGATGAACCAAAATGACACCAGGGTAAATGATACAGACCAGGGATAGAGTAACCAATATCATCTCTCTCACTTATGTGAGAAATCTAAAACATCCAGTCTCATGGAAGAGTAGTGGCTCGATCAAGGGAAGTGGTGGGAAGGGAAAAGGGAGACATGAGTCATTTGGTATCAAGTTACAGTCAGATAGGAGGAATAAGTTCTGATGCTCTACCACATAGCAAGTTGACTATAGTAAACAGTAATGAACTGGCCAAAAGAGAGGATTTCAAGTGCCCTCACCATATACCTCACCATATACCATATACCACAGTTGTTAACATACCTATTAGCTCAGGTATATGGTGAGGGCATTTGGTATGTTAACAACTGTGACTCAAGAAGTATACATATTATGTACTTTATATACATAGGGGTTCAGGAGCATAGTAATACTTCCCATTGTACCCTCCTTCTTGCACACCCTCTTACCCTCCTTCCTCCTTCCTTATTTTTCTTTTAATTTTTACGACATCCTTTCAGTTTATTTTATAATCATAAGGTTAACCCTCAACTAAGAATTCAAGAAACAGTAAGAAGAAATAAACATTGTTGAGCAACAGTAGAGACAAGGGCTATAAATAATCATCAAATCTCAAAATGATAATTTTGCTAAAATACATTATGTTTTTGGTACTGTTTGATCTTCCACAGATTAGGGAATACATATGATATTCATCTTCTTGAGACTAGCTTATTTTACTAAGTACAATGGTTTCCAGTTGCATCAATTTTTTACAGCTGAGTAGTATTCCATAGTGTGTGTGTGTGTGTGTGTGTGTATTTAGTCATTGATGTTGGACATCTGGGTTGATTCCTCATCTTTGCTATGGTGACTTGAGCTGCAATAAATATGGAGGTAAAGATAACACATTTATATGCTTATTTTATTTCATTTGCATAAATTCCCAGGATTGGATGGCTGTCATATAGTATATCTATTTTCAGCTTTCTGAGGAATCTCCATACTGTCTTCCACAATGGCTGAATTAGTTTGCCTTCCCACCAACAGTCAATAATAGTACCTTTTTCTCCATATCCTCACTAGCATTATTGGTTTTGGATTTATATGTGAGATTGATTTTAACTGGGGAGAGGTGAAACCTCATTGTGATTTTTATTTTTATTTCCTTGATGGCTGGCATGCACAATTTTAATGACAAAGGGAGAAAGAGCTTGAATTTTTGAAATGATATATCAGAACCACATTGCTTCTAAAAGCAGTGCTTTTACAGCAGTTCCCTTTTATGTCCAGATAGTGGAAGTAGCTGTATTGTGAGGTCTGCCACAAAGCTGTCAAAGACCTAGATGCTCTGGACAACAAATAGAAAACACAGTATGTAAAGAGATTTGAGATATAATCATATGTGGGTGTTAGATTTTTCAATTATTATGTTCCAAATGAAAGTTTAGAACACTCATGGCTGGAACCCTAGCATTTCACATAGTTCTAGGCATTGTTGACCTAGACTATTTGATTGGTGAATGTCTGAATGACTGTTTTTAAATAAAATCCAGCATTCATGTAGCTGTCAGGTTTTTTTTTTTTTTTTAATCAAACACCTACACATCTGGTTTTAAAAACACTGGATTAGATGACAAGGCAATGAAAATCAAGAGGAAACTTCTCCAAGTACTTGAGACTAGAGTGGTGACCCTTTGGTAGTGGAATTCCTGGCATGGTAGTATATGGCCTCCAGCCAAATAAATTTAAACTTATTTTATTTTAAATTTATTTTATTTAAATCTGTAAGGTCACCATGCTAATACCTCTCTATACCAGTTATCAAGATACATGGTGATGTGTCAGTATTGGAGAATTTGAGAAGAAATAGGTTGTTACTGTAGTCAACACGAAATAACTTCAGAACAGTGTTCTTTGTTAAAAAAAAAAATTACAAACCGAGGCATGGAATGTCAGACCAACAGCTTTGCAAGGCTTCTGAGAAATCTTTCACATTATTTTTTTCTATTTGTTGAATTTATTTAAGCAAATCGATTTAGAAATACCATAAAATTAAACAAAACTTCTGACATATAAACAACTGGCATGTTCCTGAAACAAATGCTAACACCTGATAAAAGTTAATCCTTGTTTAGGAAAGCTGTCCATTAATAAGGTCAGTCTTCAGCAAAACTAAAACCATTCTCTTTCTTTAGCTTTCCTAGTCTGACAAGGCAATACCATCAAACTACAAAGACAATGCTGGAAGGACAGATCAGTAGCATTGTTTACAGCTGTTAAACAAGTTCATTCTTGGTGCCACATAAAAACAGGTTAGCCAATCACATCAAATAAAACATGACTTTTTTTTTCTCACAAGTCACTAAGTGGTGTTAATTATGGTCCTTGTCAATCACTTTTGGTAAAGGCTATTCACAGTGTAAATAATTTAAACCATTAAATCATTTACAGTGTACATGGCTGAACATGTGTGTGAATGATTTCAAATTTAAAGTAAAAAATTACTAGCAACTAAGAGTTGATGCTGTAAGAAAAGGAATTGCTTGGGAAAGGAAAATGTGAGCTGAATTTTACCTGAAAGTTTTCAAGGCATAAACAAGAGCATGTGAGTCTGAACTTTAAATGTATATAAAAGAAATACAATAGTTTTCCTTTATTAATTTCAAATATACTGTATTTTGAACGATTCAAGTAATGCAAGGCTATCAGAAATAACTTCATAAGCCATACAAGTATTAACTACATTTTCAATGTCTGAATTAAGAACGTTTTAAAAATTGTAGACTAAACCATGACAGTTTAGTTAAATAAATGATAAATGACTTTTTATTTGTACTTGTGATTCTTTTAATACAAATTGCTACCAACAAATATGTAAAGATATGTCAGATTACGCATTTAAACAAAGTACTTTGATTTAAACATAAAATAGATCCAAATGGTGCAAGTTTGTGCATAAGATCCCAGGAGTTGCCTGCTAACTTGAAGACAATCCTTTCTCTAATCAGAATCCATTATTCCTCAGCTGCAGATGAGATAGGGCACCATCTGTTGTAAACAGGGCACTGTTGTAAAGCCAGGATAATAGTCTTAAATTAAAATAATTCTCATTCAATGAAAAGACTTTCCCAAGTCTCTTCCAGCACTGTACGTAGAATAGTTTTCTGATCTCTTAATTTCATAAATTAACTTTCTTTGATTCCATTTTTATGGTGGTTGAGTTCAGTTTTGTTTTAAAAATTGGTTTAAGTTTATATAAAACTCTGTACATATCCACAAATTATTGCATAAACAGCATAATTTTCAAGACAGTGTTTGCAAACACATGTCCAATACAGGGAAAGAAAAAACACTCAGTTTTCCCATCTGGCTTTTTTCTTCTTTTTTATTTGTTTGGGATATTCCTTGGTTCCAGACTTGGTCTGGGCAGGAGGCACACTACTTTGCTTCATATTTGACTTGGATTTATCTGTCTGGCACTTGGGAAGAGTTCTTGTCAGAATCATCTTTTGATAAGCTAACCGATGACTCGGTAGAAACCGCAGGTGGAAGCGTCTTGATGGGGTGACTGTTTTGACAAGTACTTCAGGTGGATCACTAGTGCTTACAGTCTTCGAGGAAAAAACCTTGTCATGTTTTGGATGGGATTTAGAGGTATTCACTGGAAGCTCTTCTCTAATTTCCTTTTCTAATTCTTCTGTGTCCTGTGCAAGAGTTATCTTCCACCTTGCTGCTTCTTTTTCTTTTTCATCTTTTTCTTTTTCCACTTGGAAGAGCTCCCTCTCCCTTTTCTTTATCATCATCTGAAATCTTGTGATCATCAGGAATTGGTTCTTGAGACTTCAGAAGTGAAGCTCTTTCTTCATCTACCCAGATCCCCCATTCTCCTGCTGGTGCATTCCAATCAGAGCCGGGATCTGCAGAAGACAGACCATCAATGTCAGAAAATATTGAGCGGTCACTCCAATTCCTTCCCCAGTCTTTTCCATTTGCAGTAGCATCTCCAGTGTCCTGACTCCAAGCAGATGGCTCAGTTTTCCTCTTGCCTGCAGTAGTAGGTGAAATAGCTTTCCACTTCTCCTCACTTGCACTGATCTGTGAGGAGGGCTTTATCAATTTTTTCATTCCAGCTTACTCCATTGACAGTGAGGCTTTCATTTAATCCTGAAGAAACCTGAAGTGTGGAATCTCCTTTTCCAGACTTAAAGTTGCTAACTTGAACATCTAGATGAGAATCAGCTTTATCCTTCTTGGAACCAACAGGAAATGATGCAGTTGCAAGTTGCTTGGTGGGAACTGTGATGATATTTTCTATCCCAGGGACAGTTGAATCCAATGAACCAGAATCAGTCAACATTTTATCACATTTACGCTGCTGTCGTTTCTCTCTGACTAATTTTAGTTTCCCAGGCTCCTTCATCAACTTCCTTTCCATCATGGCGAGGACTGTTTTGCACTACTTCAGCACTGACTTTGCTTTCTTGTCTCTCTCTCGTGGCTGTTTTGCTGTTCTACTTCGAGGAGTTCGAACAACTTCACCCTCAGCCACTACAATGGTCCGTCCATTTGGTCTGGGCTTCTCGGGCAGTTTCTTCCGGTTCTTCTTCTTGCGCCCCTCGTTTTTGAGGTTCTTCAGCAAGGCTAGGTCGTCAGGGCTGAGGCTGGCGAGGCCGCCAACTCCCTTTTGAGCGGCGGGCTCCTCCATTTCTTGCGGGCGCCAGCACAAGCCGCAGCCCAGCCTTAGCCTAGCAGGAAGAGCAGCAGCAGCCCGAGCGCTCCCATGCACCACCAGGATCACCCAGCCCAGGTACCGCTTCTGCTCCAGGCCCAGGTCGAGGCCCAGTTTGGTGCACAGAAAGCCCAGGAGGGCCGGGAGCATTTCCTGCATCCGGGCAGAGCCCTCCTTGGACTGCTGGGCCAGCTCGTCCTGCCAGCTCCCTGCAACCATCTTCCCTCCTGGCAGAGGGACTTGCAGGATGATGCTGGGGCATAGAGATGCCATTTAAGAGTCAGGGGGAAGGGCGGAGTGCCGGGCTGGATAGCCTCAGGCAAACACATCGCTGTCATTCCTCCTGCCAGAGCCAGGAATCTGCCGCCACAGCTAGGGCAGAGGGGGTGCCCAGTTCTCCCCTAGTCAGCCTCACTCTGACACAGCCAGGAGGAGAAGGGCAGGCGGAAGTGAGCATCTCCAGTGCCAGCCCTTAAATGGCATCTCGATGCCAGCGCCAGGTCCCACTGACCTCCCTTAGAGGAACAATTGGAATCTATCACTTTATAAAGGCCTGATCAATGATGCGACTTACACTGGAGCAGTGTGACCCTTGGAGTTATTGGTTTCTATGCACTGAGTAAAGTTATCTGGAAAATGTCAAAGAATGATAATAAATTAACTGAAGAAAGACCTGAGAAGTTGTGGATCAGGACCAAGATGAGGACTATCTATTGATTGACCAGAAGCAGAGGCTAATCCAAGGCAGGGATGAACTTCAGACCCAGGATTGGCCTGCTCATGAGGCCCAGGGCCACCCATGTTAGCCATCTTGGGCATGGCTCCATGAACTACTCTGATAGGACAAATCACTCAAGATTTTGCAGATTCTTGAAGTTGCCAGTTCTGACCTAGAGCTGAGAGCTCCAGGATTATCCCTCTTCACACAAGCCGCTGACAGCAATGCTGATAAACAAGGTGTTGCCTGAAGAAGTAATCAACTTGACCAAGAGATATTTCAAAAACAGCAAAGGCACTGTTTTATGCACAGCCCAACCAGATTCAAAAAAGAAAAAGATTGTGTCTAACTGAAAATGTTATCAGATGTTGGAGTGTGGATGAGAATTCTGACTGCATCTACAGGATGGGTTATCAAGAAGGGGAGACAGAACTCCCAGGCACATGTGAGAACTGCTTCCCACCTGAGGAGTGTCTGCTTCTTCAGGGGAGACTCAGTTTAACCTTAGGGCCTTATAACTGAGTCAGCCCCACCAAGTTCATCTGGGGTAATCCCCCTTACTTAAAGTCAATTGATTATGGACTTTGATCATATCTACAGAAGACCATCATAGCAGCCTACATTAGTGTTTTACTGAATAACTGGAGATTGGAACCAATCAAGATAACTCATAAAAGGGACCATCACCAAAATTTCCCTTCATTCCACTTCTCTTCTCAGATGAGCACTGCTACAACAAACCCTTAATGAAAACTTTTATGTCTTGGTCCTCAACTAAGCAAGGTTTTTTTCCATGGGTAAATTTTATTTAGAAAGGTTCTGTATGACAGCATTATTCACATTTGACATTTTTCCTCATTAAAAGCAATTTATAATCCAAATCAATTTACAGATTCAATGTAATCTCAATCAAAGTTTCACAAAAGTTATTCTCAGCTTTCAAACAAATGACCCTAAAACTCATATGGATCACAAGAGACCTTGAATAGCTAAAGCAATCCTAAATAATAAAAATGAAGCTGGAGTCATCACAATACCAGATTTCAAGACATATTACATATTCAGGGCAGTTATAATCAAAACAGCTTGGTACTACCACAAGAATAGACATGTGGACAAATGGAACATACTAGTAACTCCAGAAATTAATTCACACATCTACAATCAAGTAAACTTTAACAAACTAAAAATCACTCCTGGGAGTGTCTTTGGGTGTTGGGGTAATTGGATCTCTGCATGCAGAAATATGAAAAAAAAAAAAACCTTAACTTACATCTTATACAAAAGTCAACTCACAGTGGAACAAGGATCTAAATCTAAGACCTGATGCCATCAAATTACCAGAGGAAAGGTTGGGGAAAACACTGAAAGACATTCACATAGGAAAAGACATCTTGAACAAGACCCTGGAAGCATAGGCAATAATGGCAAAAATACACAAATGGGGTCACATCAAGCTAAGAAGCTTATGCACAGAAAGGAAATGCTCAACAAAATAAAGAGGCAACCAACAGACTTGGAAAAAATATTCACAAACTATACATCTGATAAAAGGCTAATATCCAGCATATATAAGGAGCTCAAAAAATCAACAACAAAACAAATAATCTAGTTAGGGAATAAGGATATGAACAGACATTTTTCAAAGGGTGACATACAAATGGCCTACAGGCTTAAGATGCTCAAAATCACTAGGCATCAGAAAAATGCAAAGAACAACCACCATGAGGTTTCACCTTACCCCAAAGGAAATCCTGGTGTGGGACTGACTGGCCAGAGTGTCCAGGGCAACAGACAACCACAGAGGACTGTGCCCCGACAGACAGCCCTGGGGGTCAGGAATGCCTCACCATCCAGAACCCTCAGGAATGGTAACCAGCAAGTGCTTTTGTTGAGGGATGAAGGTTCTGACCCAGAAGGGCAGTGCCCGCCTTGCCCACTGTCCACAGTGTGGCATTCACCTTCTGAGAGCCTGGGCTGCTTATGAGAGGCCTACAAAAGGTTTCCAATGCAAAAATTACCTCAGATGGTCTGCAATGACACGAGGATTTCCCAGTCTGTTGCCTCTCGAAATAGCAAGTCCATTATGTCATAGTTAATATACAAGCATAACAATAAACACAGCTGTTTCAGAATCACTTCTTCTGTGTTAAATGTGCATGCAAACAGCAGGTCCCTGCCATGGTTTCTGTGAGCAGACCAAGTAAAGTCTGGGTTAAACCCACACAAAGCCTGCTGATGCTGAAGGAGATTTCTGAGCATGTTTTCGGTTGTGCTTAAAAGATGTTCATTTGTGGAAAACTACTCAGGGCTTGACCAGTCAGCCTCCTGTGAATGCAGCAGCCACTAAGGACAGAAAAGTGTCACCTGAGCTGTCTATCTCCAGCACTTGTCCTAAAGGGCCAATGTCCCCAAGACCGTGTCTTGTCACCGTGCAGATATGGGTATTTGTTGAGTGAGCCCCACTGGACTTTAAGTCTTGCTTAGTGCAGGATAGGCCATAACCATTTCTGCATTGGCTGGAATTGATTTGGTCCACAGCGAAGTTTGTTCTCCTTACTCAGCACCCTGTTCTTCAGGGCTATGCAGTTTGAAAAGTGACTCTTCAGCGGGAGCTGCAATATTAAGCTTAATTTCAGGGTCATCACCTCCAGCTGGGAACTCCTGCCATGCAGCCACAAATAAAAACAGCTTGAGTCCACTGAACATGGTGTAGTGCTGAGAAACAAATCCGGGTTCCCTTACAGAAATATCTCCCGACCTCGGAATTCTGGCATCTTTACTCACTATGCCACAGCATTGGCCCCTGGAATTCTGGCATCTTTTACACTAAGGATGATTGATTGATTGATTTAGTTAGTAAAGTGACGCAGTTTATTTTGGTTTCCTGGTCATTGCGGGGCATTGCTGCACCCTTCAGGGCTGAGTCCTCCCCCTGAGAGGGTGCGCACTCCTTGGAAGAGGGCTCTGGGGACCGGATCCAGCAGAGGGTTGCAGGGGAAGAAGCACAAGAGTCAGAGTTCTGGAATGTGGGGAGAGTCCTGGAATGTGGGGAGAGGGGCGAGCCAGAGAGCTGGTGCAGACTCCTGCATAGACTGCGGTGGCACAATTCTGAGACGTGGTCTGCACTGCCGTCTGCAGGGGCACCGCATGGAGGGCAGGAGCAGCCCGCCACAGCTCCAAGTCCATTGGGCATCGGGGCCTGCCCTGCCTTCCCTTGGCATGGGAGGACCAGCCACACTCAGCAGCTTACCCAGCCAGCAGGCGGAGCCTCACCCAGCTCCCAGAAGCTGTTGAACTCCTTCTGCCCAGGAAGAGTTGGGCACTTCATGCACAAGGTGCAGCCGGAGCTCCGGCTCCAGTGACATCAACACCTCCAGTGCATGAGTTCAGCGTCCATGCCACCCAGGGCGTGCACTGGTGGTGGGGTCCCAGGGCACCGCAGGACACAGGGCCTTGTCCTGGCTATAGCGCCGCCACCTGCTGCAGGTGTGGGCTCTCAGCACCCGAGGCAGCCTGGTAGGAAAGGGCTGGAGAGAGTGTGGTGGCCCAAAGGCCACAAGTGCCAGAACAGGATAGAGGCTGGGGCAGTCCTGACGGAGGCCCCGGTGGCCACAGCCCACCATCCAGGCCAGGGCCGTGTACCACTGCAAACTCCATAGTGCGTGGGCACAGTAGGTTAGCAAGGTGGACTGTGGCTTCGGGGCTGGGCTGTAGCCCTCAGTGAACAACAGGTGGTAGGCAATGGTGGGTCAGGGCAGGAACCCCATGCCATCCCCACCCACCCCCGGCCTGGCCAGCTGCTGCTCTGTGACCGGGAGCCTGGCCCTTGAAGTTCCTGCAGTTCAGCTGTGCTGCAGTTGATTTCTCAACAATGTTGCAGTGGATTCGTTTCTGAGAGGAGGAGCGTGGTGGGGGCAAGAGGCGTGGAGTCACCACATAGACCCCGGGAGTCAGGTGAAAGCAGGCTTGAGGCAAGCAGCCCGCAGACTCGTTTATTTCAGTTGGTACAACATCTTATATAGCCAAGACCAGCCAATCTGGTCAAGGGGCGGTCTATGCCCCAACCAATCACAGCCTGTTGCCAGGCAGTTTCCAAACCCATCCAATCACAGCCTGTTGCCAGGCAGTTTCAAACCCATCCAATCACAGCCTGTTGCCAGGCAGTTTCAAATCCATCCAATCACAGCCTGTTGCCAGGCAGTTTCCATTGCCAGGTGGGTTTCAAAGCCATTCCTGAGTAACTGAGGCTCGCTTGCCAGTGGCCACCTTGGCATGACCTTCTCATTCCACACACAGCTGCACTAAAGGAAAGTGGAACCCCACTCCTTTTCCCATCTGGCCCAGGATACACTGAGCTCCGCCCTCCTGCAAATCCCACAGGCACAGCTCTCTAAGGCTTTTCCTTTGGTTGTTCGTGGATAACTTTAATAAAGGTCATTTAAGAGCAGTGTAAGGGGTCAGCGCTGTGGTGTAGTGGGTTAAGGCTCCACCTGCGGCACTGGCATCCAAGTAGGGGCCGGTTCGAGTCCCGGTTCTCTCTGCCTCTCCCTCTATGTAACTCTGACCCTGAAATAAATAAATAAATCTTTTGAAAAAAGGAAAGTGTCAGTTTTTAAGGACTCAAGAAGTGAGATTAAAATCAACCATTTAGACAGGGTTTTTAGTGCATATATCAACTTACATTGTGTGCTATTTTAGTGTTTGGGGAAAATGAAAATATTATCTTTAGCATAACAGATATGTCTATTTTAAGTGTAAAAAATAACAAATGCTGGTGAAGATGTGGGGGAAAGTTACCCTGATGCACTTTTGATAGGAATGTAAACTTGCATAACCATTATGGAAGAAAGAGGAATCCTCAGAAAACTGAAAATAGATCTAGCATATGACCCACTTATCCCACTCCCAGGAATTTACCCACTGGAAATGAATCAACATATGAAAGTTTTCTGTACCCCTCATGTTTATTCCAGCTCAGCTCAAAATAGATAAGATGTGGAATTAACCCCAGATATCAATCAACTGACGACTGGATAAAGAAATTGTATGTATAGGTGATGGAATACCACTCATCCATTGAAAATAATAAAATCTTTTCTTTTGCAACAAAAATGATGCAATACAAGACCATTATGCTTAGTGAAATAAAGAAGTTCATAAAACACAAATATCATGTTTCCCTGATCTGTAGTAACTAATATACAGAGTACAAAAAGTAATTCATTGGTGCATATTTGTTAATCTGAGATTCAATTATTTTTATAGCCCTAATCTATACTCCTGAAGAGCAATTGTTTTTCTACTTAGTACTTATTGAATCCTTTATTTAATGAAACGTTAAGCTTGTGATTACAAAATAAATTTAAATTATGCCATTGTGAAAATTTAAAAGAAAAATAATACAGAGGAGGGAAGCTGGGAGTGAGGGAAAAATGGTAGGGTAGGAAGTAACATCATGCTCTTAAAATTGAATATATGTGAAATGCATGAAATTGGTTCCCCTTATATAAAAATTGAAGAAAAATATCAACTTATATGTAAACTGTTGTTTGTGCATTCTGTTCATTTTAGCTATATGGATTATTAACTGATTTGTTTGTATTTAGTGCTGTCCTTATGGTGGATGTTTTATGCCTGTTCTCAGCACCTCTGACTACTATATAATTTAATTTCCCTTTTTTCATGTCTACTTTTCAAGAAATAATTGAAATAATTTACCTTTTATTGGGTAAAGAGTCCTGTATCAGGTCAAATTGTTAATCATGTCATTCAAGTCTTCCATATCCACTTTTACTTTGTCCAGTTTTTAATCAATTTGAGAGTGGGATGTTGAAATTTCCAACTATGATCATGGTTTAACTATTTCTTCTTAAATTTCTTCTTAAATTTCTATTAGATCTTTTTTGCTTCATGTAATTTGAAGCTCTATTATTAGCTACATAATGTTTGGAATAGTTATGAACTTTTGGTGAATTAGTAACCTTTATCATTATGTAAAAAAATGAGTCACCTACAGAAGACATCTCTATACACACATCGCTCACACATCTTTGAGTCACCATCATATTGCAATCAAGCCCTCCCCAACCCACTAACACATGCTATGAAATAGCTGCATCTCAAACTTACTAAAGAATTCATGTCTTGTCAGTCTAATGGACACTATTAGCCATGCCCTTTTTCTTTAAATGAAATTTCCCACAGTCTTCTACACACCTCTCAGTTTTTCTTCTTTACCTCTATTGCTGCCCCTTGTAAATCTGGTTTCCTTTCTGTCCTTCCCTGGCCTGTGGGCACAAGGGCAGTGAGAAGGCCCCTATGGACTGACAGTTGACTGCATACTGAGTCAGCAACATCTGCTCTCCCTCTGGCTCACAGGCTGTGGCAACCCCACACCCAGGATGCCTAATCCCAGAGGTCCAGCTCTAGGTGTCTGGAGGCCTAGTACTGCTCAGGGCTTATAAAGGGTCTGGTGGATGCTGAGCTACTGCCCAGGGTGGCCACGGCCTGACCTGCAGCTCATGTGGACCCATGGTGCCTTGGCTACCACACAGGCCTCTCATGAGGACCCCAAAGGGTGCATCAGCAGAAGGCAACAAAATCAGTAGCAAGAAGTTTTCTGAATATATATTAACTTTTTCTCACAATAGATATATAAACATTTAAATATAACTTTAGATTCAATTTCAAAAATGGCTGTAATTCTCAACTGGCTCTCAAAATTGTCAGATCATCAACAATCCTCTCTGATGAGCCCACTGTCATGCAGCCCAGCCACCACTGGCCTCAGGGACTCCCACCCCTTCACCTTTACCTGAAGGCTCTCAGGTACTCTGCACACCTGTGCTAAGGCAGGCCATTGGCCTGAGACCTGAGTGTAAGCTGAGGGCACAGGGCTGCCTCCTGTCTCTGGGTCCTGGGCACTCCTGCTTTATGGGTGATGGGGAGATGTGAGGAAGGTCCCCAGGCTCCAGCACCAGGTGGGGCCCACTGCAAACCTGAGCAGTGCTGTCTTCAGACCTGAAACTGGCTGGGGACTCCTTGGCTACGAGAAGCCACTCTGGACCCCTCTCAGATCCCACCCCTCACCATGGGCATGAACCTGCACCTTATCCAGGTCCAAGGGCTCAGCAAGACTTGGTCTCACTTGTGTATGGCAACAGCAAGAAGAAGGGAAAGAGAGTTATGGTGGACTGCCTGGAGGAGGTGTGTTTGTCAGTGGGGGAGAGCTGGTCACAGAAACCATGCTTCTCTGCTCTGCCTTCCCACTGCCCAGATCTTCATGGGTCCTGTGTGGCTTGAAGACACTTTCCACAAACCATGCCCAGCTTCAGCCAAGAGCCGAGAGCACCCTTGCCACATGGCTGTCAGGGTCTGTATTCCAGCTGGCTTCTCCAGGATGGAAGGCAAAAGCAGATCAGGGTGCCTGCAAGGACAATTTCACTCTGTTGCAAACTCTCAACATCAGGAAGGAGCTGGCTGGGCTCTGGAGGGGGCCTCGCAGCTCTGCCTGCTCCCTGGTTGGGCTTGGAGAGGGGCACCTTGGAAGAGCAGTCACATGGAGGGGCAGAGTTGTTCCTAGGAGCACCTCTGCATGTCCACCAGGGGCAGGAGGCATAGGCCCTGCTGCCTGCATCCTGCAGAGTATGAAGGAACTCTGCTCCAGGCTCATCCTTGCTGGGGAAAGCACATGGTCCCTCTCCCAGCACACTGAGTGTGACACTCTCCCTGGCTGCCTGACACATGACCAGCATGTCCCTCCTCCACAGGCTGGCTGCCATCTCTGTGGATCACTGGCCTTGGAGCTGGCAGTGAATGGCCAGGCATGTATTGGACTAGGAAGTTGGTGAAGTCTACATATTAAACAGAAAACCTAGAGCCCTGGATTCTGGTTTGGTGATGGAGAGCATTGGAAAGGGTCCTGTGTTGCACACTGAGTGTGACCACAGGGTTGGGAGGGTCAACACAGTACCCATACCCCCTCACTGGGAATTCCCCAGGGTCTCGATCCACCCCCCAGCCATCACATTTCTTTTCCCACTGCCCACTGTCTCCATCTCTGCAGACCAGCCATAGCATGGGTTGTCAATGCAAACCCTAACTCTTCTTTTTGTGAGATCTAAAAATGAATGAACATTTGCCAATGTGGACGGGACCACTGAGGACTAGGTTCTGGGTGGCCAGGGCCTGGTGATGCTGGTTTCAGGAAGATGTGGAGCAGAGAGGGAGGGGAGTTTTCTCTGTTTCAGTGCTATGAACATAGTCTTCTAACCACAAGCAGTAGCACTGTGGGACAGTTTCCTGGACAGGCAGGTGAACGTGGAGTAGTACTGACCTGAGATGGAGTTCAGGCTCCTGGGGAGTCTGCACACAACTTGGGAACCACATTGACAGGCAGTTCTGAGGGCTTCTGTTTATAGCTAAACTCACCGAGTGCTTGTCAGGATGAGTCTAGAATCAGAGTGATTAGCAGATGGGACTACCTCATGGAAACCAATGGGAGTCCTGCAGAAGGATACACTCCCAGGCTTCCTGCACATATGGGGAAAGCAAGGATCAGAGATGTCAGTGACTTCATTCTCCCAGCAAGAGATGGGTCTCACCATGCTTGGGGGTAGAACCCCAAACCCCTCGATCTCATCTCTCTGTCAGGGCTCTGAGAGGTCACCCAGGCAGCAGTACTGCAGGTAACTGGGCTGATTAAGACTGATTGTTGCTGTCTCCCCAATAACACCACCTGGAGAAAACTCAGGGACCATCAGGGGTCTGGGGGGCACTACGGTTGATTCCAAGAGCAGTGGGGAAGGTTTCACTGACAGCAGAGGAGCAGGTGTGTGCAGCTGTCCCCTAGCTGTGCATCTGTGCACAGCCTCTCATGTTTTCTCACTGCAGGTCAGATGAGGTGCTGGCTGCATATCTGCTGCCCAGGGCCACACTGACCCAGGAACAGCTGCTCACTGACCTCAGGCCTA
Source organism: Oryctolagus cuniculus (assembly GCF_964237555.1). Lineage (NCBI taxonomy): Eukaryota > Metazoa > Chordata > Mammalia > Lagomorpha > Leporidae > Oryctolagus > Oryctolagus cuniculus. The sequence goes on along the minus strand of NW_027208203.1, from coordinate 1,068,085 downwards.
ACCATAATCTGCTAAACCCAAAATGAGCCAGGCAGGTCACACTGCACGCTTAGGGAACTCTCTGAGTGCTCAGACAATTGAGTTGGTGGACAATGCAAGAAAGGTAGAGAAAAGGGGGCCAAGATGGGTTGTGACACTGTATTGCCCAGAGATGAGAACAGACCTGTCCTTGGTCATCTGAGGGCTTGGTCAGGTAACAAGAATGTCAGCCTCAGAAAGCAGGCTTCTTCTGGCTATCCCCTGCTGATGCAACCCTGCACACGGATGTGGTTCTGGGTAGCCATGCCCTGCAGCTTGGGAGACCTTGTGGAAGAAGGCAGAGCTGTGTGCCACAGCAGACTGGGGAGAGTGGCTCCATGGACTTACCTGGTTCTGTCTGTGAGGCGGGGGAGACCCACAGCCCACCATGCAAGGCTGGATTTGGCTTAGACAAGTCTGTGTTACCGTTACTCCCTTAAGAAGACTGATCCAGGTGGCTGTGTGAGGAATGAGCCCAGAGAGGGAGCAACAGGCAGGCACCTTCTTGGGTCCCTTTACTGCAGCCTCTGGTCAGCAATGACAGGAGGAAGGGGAGTGAAAGGTTGGGTTCTTAAGCTGCTCTGTTGCTGTCTTGGTAGATTCTGTCCAGTCTTAACAGGTGGCCCTCTTTCCTGTCACCTTCTAAGTTCTTGGTTTCAATGTCCTGATGTTCTGCTCCAGGGAGCCTCACTCCCTCACCCCCAGTCATCTCCCCTCTCCTCCAGGCCTGCATTAGGGAGGGAGGTGACTGATGTCTCCCAGTGGTGGAAGAGGCTGCCCATGGAGCCAGGGTATCTGCAGGGGCCTGAAGGAAGGGGTGGGGCCTCTGTGACAGTGTGGGTGGAAACAGAGGCCCTGGCTGTAACCAAGTTATACTACATAGAAAGGGTCACCTCCAAAGGCTTAGAGAGGACTAAGGCTTTTCAAAAAGATTTGTTTTATTTATTGGAAAAACAGAGTTACAGTTATTTAAAAAACAGAGCCGGCGCTGTGGCTCACTAGGCCAATCCTCCGCCTTGCGGCGCCGGCACACCGGGTTCTAGTCCCAGTCGGGGCTCCGGATTCTGTCCCGGTTGCCCCTCTTCCAGGCCAGCTCTCTGCTGTGGCCAGGGAGTGGTGGAGGATGGCCCAAGTGCTTGGGCCCTGCACCCCATGGGAGACCAGCATAAATAACTGGCTCCTGCCATCGGATCAGCGCGGTGCGCCAGCCGCAGCGTGCCAGCTGCGACGGCCATTGGAGGGTGAATCAATGGCAAAGGAAGACCTTTCTCTCTGTCTCTCTCTCACTGTCCACTCTGCCTGTCAAAAAATAAATAAAATAAATAAAAAAATAAAAAACAGATAGAGGTGCAGCCCGAGAGAGACGTCTTCCATCTTTTGGTTTACTCCCCAAATGACTGCAATGCTTGGAGCTGGGCAGATCCAGAACCAGAAGCCAGGAGCTTCCTCTGGGTGTCCCACATGAGTGCAGGAGCCCAAGGACTTGGGCCATCTTCTATTGCTTTCCCAGGCCACAGCAGAGAGCTGGATTGGAAGTGGAGCAGCTGGTCTCACACAGGCACCCATATGGGGTGCCAGCACTGTAGGCGGCAGCTTTACCTGCTACGCCACAGTGCCAGCCCCAGAAGTAAGGTTTAAACAGCAGCTCTCCACACATACCCCCCACTGCTATTCATTCTGCAAGTGGCAGAGGGAGCTTCAGATTCAACAGTGTGCACACAAGCCACATCTGGCAGTAGGAGGTCATGTGCTCCAGGCAGACCCCAGAGGTAAGCAGAGCAGCTGGGGGCTGAGCAGAGATGCTGTCTCTGCTCCTGTCTGTCCCCCTGGGGGCTGTGGCTGCACAGAGCTGGGAGCACAGGGATAGGGGTGCCAGCCCAGAGGAAGCTACAGGGACAGGATGTGTCTGGGGACACTGGCCGAGAGGCTACAGGTGACTTTCACCAAAACAGGGTTGGGTGGGGGCTGGGTGCCATTCTGTATTTTCACAAGGCTCTGGGTGTGAGCTTCTCCCATCTGCACCACAGCCTCTGGCCCAGAGCTGGCTTGGGGACCCAGGCTTTTGGGAGAGGCACTCAGCTTTGTGAGGCAGCGTCCTTCCCTGACTGCCCTCTGGTGAGACCCTGGCTTCAGTGAGGTCGGGAAATCAAGGCAGACCTCTCTCGATGATCTGATTTTCCAGCTGTCTGAATGACAGGTCCTGGCCCCGGATGACTGCACAGCCCTCATTCCTCCCACTTCTCAGAAGCTTCCTTGGATGTTCTGACACACCCGGCTAAGGCAGCTCCTGCAGATTCTGGCTAAGCCTGACCTTCCTCTGAACCAGCTTGACCGAAAAAGCCCCACCCAGCCTCGGTTGGGCCCAAGTGGCTTTCTCTGAAGAGCCCTGCTGTCACAACAGGAATTGCTGGCTGTCCTGGCAGCAGACAGGAAACATCATTCTGTTGGGGGAAAAATAACCCTCTCAGCACAAACATAGTAATGAATAAGTGGCTAGCTTATATACTGTGCTAAATTGACCCAGGGCTGACTCTGCCATGTCTGAGCAGAGCCTCAGGGGTGGACTGGCCAGGACCCTCCAGTGAGCATCCTGGTGTTTGGGAGGCAGGAGCAGCCAGTGAAGGAGAAGAGGACAGAGGACACCTGTGTGGTCACATGGCAGGGGAAGGAGGAGATGCAGTGAGGTTTCTGGTCACAGCCAGAGTGATGTCAGGCACTGGGTCACCTCACTAAATGTGATGAAATGAAGCTTTCCACTCACATCAGGACCTGGTTCTCTGTGTCCAGCAGGTGCAGTCCCATGAGTCCCCTCAGATGGTTGCAGTGGACACCAGCAGGATGGGGAATCCTTGGCAATGCCCACTAGGGAGCCAAAGACCAGGTTCCCTGGCACAGCTGCCCCCTTGCAGAGTGTGTTCAGGGAGAGGAAGCCTGCTGCCCTGCAAGGAAAGAGACACGGACAAGGTTGAGAGGACACAACCAGCAGGGTCAGTCGTGGTCACTGTCACTGACCCTCGCATAGGTCTTGTTGCAGACACGGTTCTTCATAACACATTTCCATGGATGGTTTGACGCCCTCTAAGCTTGGATTTCAAACATTTTCTGCGCCCAGGTAAACCCATCTTTTGATTGCATTTTCTATAGACTTGCAGCCATGTCATCCAGTGTCGATGCAGCAAACAGCAATGGCTGTAAGAAAAGATGGCAGGGAAGCCAGGCTGCCAGAACTGCTCCCTCATCCTCTGCTGTTTTTCTCACTATACCTCTGCCAGTTCATGTTCTGCCCAAAGCTTCACATCTATCATAACTGGAGAAGAAAGGGAATTTTAGGAGCAAAAAATCTTGGGGCTAGTGTTGTAGACAGCGTGTTGAGCCACCACCTGAAACACTGGTATCCCATATGGGAGTGCCAGTTGGAGTCCAGGCTGCTGTACTTCTGAGGCAGCTCTCTGCTAGTGCACATGGGAAGGCAGCAGAAGATGGCCCAAGTATTTGGGACCCTGGAACTCACATAGGAGACCCAGATGGAGTTCCAGGTTCCTGGCTTAGACTCAACTGGTGTAGCCATTTGGGGAGTGAATCAGCAGATGGAAGAACTCTTTCTCTCTGTTACTCTACTTTTCAAACAAATGAAACAAAACAAAAATAAGAAACCCTTGGCACAGTGATGTTGGAAGAAAGGGATCTTTCAATGAAAACTAATTGTGACTGACCCAGAATCTCCTCTCAGGACAGAGGCAGGCATGCAGCAGGGCTCAGGCTGGAGAGGCTGGTCAGTCCCTGCTCAGATGCAGGTGTTGGGCCACCTCCCTCTGACTGTAGGGAATTAGGCCACCTCCCTCTGACCCAGGCCAGGGAGGGGGGAATGAGGAGCAGCTTCCTATCCTGGTCTCCTTACAAGAGTGACCTGTGATTTTACATTGTCAGTTTCCACAATTTCAGAAACATCCATGGACAAGAGGAGATTTAACTTTCACCCAGAGTTAAAAAAAGATGTACAATGGTGACAATAATGTTAAAACTTCTCTTGCTTTATTCCTCTTATTAGAGGAATTGATGTGCTAGGCTTTAAGTAATTAGAGCCCATGGGATTTTTGGAGAAACTGGCAGGCATGGAGTCTCAGCTCTCATCTCCAGGGGGCCCTGCCTTCCTTACATGTTTTCAGCAGCAGGGACTGAGCTCCAGGCAGAGATTCCCCAGTGAGTTCTGGTGCCAGGTCTCAGACCCTCCCCAGAGCTCCCTGTCATGGTGAGGGGCATGGGTCCCAAGAACACTTTACAGGAGACTGGGGCCACTGTGCTGGAACTACAGTGAGACAGCCATCACTTACGGCAAACGAAAGGGAAGGAAAGCTTGTCCAATCTTCAGTGGATGTGGATTGAGTGACTTTATCAATGATTTTGAGTCAGTAAACTAAGCTTTGTGTGTGAGGGCACACAGCCCACCATACCCATGGAGTGTGAGATCCCATAACTCAATGCCAGCACAGGGTGACTGTGTGTTAAAGGCACAATGAGCACAGGTAACCTGTGGACACCTAAAGCCCAATGAGAAAGCATCTTGCATGCTGCACCAGGGAGCATTTGGTTCTCATCTGTCTTTGATCTGTAAATGCACCCGTGTCCTGAGGCCTTCTCCTCACTGCCTGTGCTGTTCCCAGCTGCCTTGCCCACAGGAGTCGTCCTCGTATTCAGTGATGTCTGCTGTCTGCTGCGGTCATCACTCAGCCTCCCCTGCACCACACACACACACAACACAGGGAAGGACACAGTCTCCTCTAAGGACATGAACTTGTTCAAGTGTGGATGCAGGCCTAGACCACACCTAACGCAGGACAGTGTGCCATGCTGTCCTCTGATTGAGACACCTGCAGAGAACAGGGAGTCTGTGGAGTGATGAGACTGCCACAACTGGGGATGGTGTAGAGGGAAATGGACACTCCGAGTGGAGGAAATATGAGCTCTGTGGGGTGAGCTGGCCACATGGGGAGCCCTGGAACAGCAGCACCAATGGCTGCTTCCATAGGAACTGCTGGAGGCTGTTTCACTCCTGAAGGAGCTCATGTAGATTGGCAGCATCTCCAGCAACATGCACCTGACACCCTGGGCTCAAAAGACTCAACAGGCTTCATTATGTTGGTCTTTTAAATTAACAAACTTCCCCAGCAACTTCCAGAGGCTTAAAAATTGTGTAAAAAGGGGTGTTTGCACTGCCCAGTTTCCCAGTTGTCATGATTAAGAGTGTATGCTTGCTGCTGCTGCTAAGCCAGCACCCAGACCTGATAATGGCCATGTCCATGGTCCATCTGCACATCCTGCTTGATGCTGCATGCTCTATGGGCTTTGAAAAGCAAACAGCAACAGGTGTACCCATACAGGACCACACAGGATGAAGACATCACTGATCTGGGCACCCCCGGGCTCTGCCAGTGCAACCCTGGGAACTCCTGGTCTTTTCCTATCTCCATGGCTTTGCCTGTTCCACATGTGCTATGGTTGACATTACGTAGTGGGTACCCTTACACACCAGCTTCTCTCACATTTTAAAAAGTAGACTCTAGTGTTTGGTCCTAGGTCTGAGGTGCCAGCATCCTGAATGGGTATCAGTTTGAGTGCCAGCTGCTCCACTTCTAACCCAGCTCCCTGCTGATGGCCTGGTAAAGCAGTAGAAGATGGCCCAAGTGCTTGGGTCCCTGCACCCACATAGGAGTCCTGGAAGAAGCTCCTGGTTCCTAGCTTTGGATCAGCTCAACTCCAGCCATTGTGGTCATTTGGGGAGTAAACCTTTATCTCTGTCATTCCCTCTCACTGTCTGTAACTCTACCTCTCAAATAAGTAAATAAAATCTTTTAAAAAAAGAAAATTTACAGAATTTTCATCCAATTGATGAAGACACAATGAAAAAGTCAACCATACTGATCTTTTGTTCTCTGTACTAAGATTGGCTTACACTACAACTTCATTGATGTATACATGACATAGAAATAAAGATAAACAGTGGAGGGTTTGGGCTGTGGCATAGCCGGTAAAGCCACATTCTGCAATGGCTGTGACCAGGCCAGGCAAGCTTCTTGCAGGTCTGCTACTTGGGTGGCAGTGGCCCAAGGACTTGGGCCATCAACTGCCTTCTCAGGCACATTATCAAGGAGCTGGATCAGAAGTGAAGCAGGCCAGCACCGTGGCTCAATAGGCTAATCCTTCACCTTGTGGCACCAGCACACTGGGTTCTAGTCCCGGTCGGGGCACCAGATTCTGTCCTGGTTGCCCCTCTTCCAGGCCAGCTCTCTGCTGTGGCCCGGGAGTGCAGTGGAGGATGGCCCAAGTGCTTGGGCCCTGCACCCGCATGGGAGACCAGGAGAAGCACCTGGCTCCTGGCTTCAGATCAGTGCAGTACACCACCCACAGCGAGCTGGCTGCAGTGGCCATTGGAGGGTGAACCAACGGTAAAAGGAAGACCTTTCTCTCTGTCTCTCTCACACACTGTCTAACTCTGCCTGCCTGTCAAAAAAAAAAGAAGTGAAGCAGCCATGTCATGAATCAGCACTCATTAGGGATGCTCACACTTCAGGTGGCAGTGAAACCTTTTATGCCACAGCACTGGCCCTGGTTTTCTTTATTTAGAAGTGTTTAATTTTATTGTTCTTTTATCAATCATTTCTTTTTTCAATTTTTGATATATATTGTTCTCATTTTCAATTCATTTTTATCTAGTATGTATTCCCATTTAGTTTCATAAAATTTAACATGAGAATGATTTAGGAGTGTGCATTGTTTCTGTAACTTTAAAATTTTAATGAAACTTTAAGAAATTATAAGAATAGTATCAAGTGTTCTTGGACACCCATTACTCAGATTTACAAGTTAATCCTTGAAATTGCTTGTTCTCTCCACATGCGCATCACACACAAACACACACTATACTTGTTTTATCTCTATTGTTTGGAAGTGAATTGCAAAGTTTTTGCCACTTTTCCCTTAAACAGTTCACTATATAACATTTTCTAAGAACAAGAGTATTCTCTTAATTCATAATACAGTAATTAAGAAACTATAACAGTTTGATAATAGTGTTACTCATCCCCAAACTCTATATTTGAGTTTTCCACTCATTCCAGTAATGTCCTTTACAGCAGTTTACTCTCTTCTATGTACCACCCCTGTTCCCGTTTAGCATCACATATTGAATTTAGTTATCATATCTCTAACCTTTTTCAACCTGGAAGAATTGTTGTCTTTCTTTTTCTTTCATTAACTGGCTAAGCCAGTTAACTTGGATTTGCCTTGTGATTGTCTACACCACATTCAGTTCGTGATTTTGTGGCAGAACGACCCCAGAAGTGATATTGTGTCCTTCTCAGCACATTGGATCAGGAGATACATGATGCTGACTTGCTCTATCTTTGGAGATGTTAATTTCATAATTTCTTAAGGTGATATCTACCATTTTTCTCTACTGTGAAATTGGTAGTTGTCTATTTGTAATAAATTGTGGTGAGATATTTTGAAACCATAATTAAATTATTAGGAAACATTCATTCACCCATTTTAGTATTTATTGATAATTATTGTTTGGCTCTGTTATTACTGGCATGTTTTCTAAGTGGCTATTTTTACAAATCCCATTATTTTGTTATATTAATTGGTTATTATAATTTATTTTTTAGAAGATTGATTTACTTTATCCAAAAGGCACAGTTACAGAGAAAGATAGGGGGAGAGTAAGAAGAGTCTTCCAACTGCTGGTTCACTCTTCAAATGGCCACAAAAGCCAGGGCTGAGTGAGGCCATAACCAGAAGCCAGGAGGCTCATCTGGGTCTGTCACATGAGTGCAGGAGCCCAGGTACATGGCCATTCCACTGCATTCCTAGGCACATCATTAGGGAGCTTGATTAGAAGTGGAGCAGCCAAGATTCCCATCTGTACCCATATGGGATGCTGGCATTGCAGACAGCAGTTTAACCTGATAACAGTAGTAGTCCAACTTTAATAAAAGTGTTCCCTTCTCCCACACCTATTTATCCACTTTTATAACAAGAGGTGCTCATAGAATTTTATTTTACTTAACAAATTAAAATGTGCTACTATTTAGATACTCAACTCCTGTATTTGACCCGTTGTAGCCATTCAAGCTGCTTTCTGTATCCTTTTGAATTCTCTCCATTAATCTAATCATTTCCATTTTATTGGCATGATTAAATGTTCCAATGTCATTTCTAAATACTAGTCTCTTTCTTCAGTCTGGAAGAAATCATTGCACTATAAACCTGTTTCCTTGCAGTGAAGAATACCAGAAAATAAGATGTAGGTGAAAGGACTACAGTGCTTATTTTAGTCTAAAACATATTTTAATCTTAATCTCATAATTCCTTCAATTCTAGAATATATAAGCATGTAGTTTTAGGATGCTTATCCATACTGTAATAAAAATCAAACATAGTAGAACTCATTGTCTATTCATAGTTTTATCTGTCTTTATACTGAGGTATCATAATCAGAATAATGTATACAAGTTTACTTTGATATGTTTTCCCCCATTCAGTGTGGTTGTTTTTCATTTGAACTTCATTTAAGTTTGTTCCTGTTTTATACTCTGACATTATCACTCAATTCCTGTTTGATTGCATGAGTAATACATCAACACGTTTGTAAAAGTTAAATAGTACAAAAATGTGTAATTACAACAGATATTACTCTGCTCCTACAGTTCTTGGTGTGTGTTAGGGGAGAAAGTGTGTACCCTAAAAATTCATAATTTGAAGAAGCTAACCCCTGGTACCTTAGAATATAAATTTATTTGGAAATAGGACCATTAAAGAAATGACTGATTAGCCAGCGCTGCGGCTCATTAGGCTAATCTGCCTGCAGTGCCAGCACTTCAGGTTCTAGTCCTGGTTGCTCCTCTTCCAGGCCAGCTCTCTGCTGTGGCCCTGGAAGGCAGTGGAGGATGTCCCAGGTGCTTGGGGCCTGCACCTGCATGAGAGACCAGGAGGAAGCACCTGGCTCCTGGCTTCAGATCAGCACAGCGCCAGCTGTAGTGGCCATTTTGGGGGTGAATCAACAAAAGGAAGCCCTTTCTCTCTGTCTCTCTCTTTCTCTCTGTCTATAATGCTACCTGTCAAAAAAAATGAATGATATACAGTGAGCCTTTTGGCGTGAACTCTCATCTAATGACTGACACTCTTACAAAAGAAAAAGATTAGGACAAAAGGATCATGTATGTTCACACACAAAGAAAAGAACAGATGAGCATACAGGAAGAATGTGACCATCTTTAAATCAAAGAAGGAGGCCTTGGAAGGAACCAGACCTATTGATACTTTCATCTTGGAATTCTAACTTCCAGTACTCTGAACAAACACATTTCTGTTATGTAAGCCAGCCAGTGTGCACTTTTATGATTTCCCTGGAAAACAACTATAGTAAAGATGTTGCTTCATCCTGGGTCACAATATGTGCCTGCATCCTGTATTATGCTACATTGCACTTGAGTAGATCTAGTTGCAACAGAGTGGTTCTAGTGGGCCAGGAAGCCAATGATCATCCCTTTTTGAAGATTCCACTCCAGATGATGCTTGGGTTTTCAGAGGAAAGCTAGTCTCTTGGATACCAGACTGTAAATTACTTCTGGTAAGAGGATCCCAAAGTGACTAAATGGTTTCATACGGTGAGTTTCATCCAGGTCCAAACAAGATGTGCTATTTACAAATGTCAGTATCTCACTCTTTACCAATAATTCCCATAAATTTCACATGAAAAAATATGGAAGGCTGGGAATTCAACTGTCATCATAATTCAGCAACCTGAATAATTGTGTGTGTGTGTGTGTGTGTGTGTGTGTGTGTTTAGCAATTTCAATTCAGTGACTATAGGAAATGGGAGACTCTTCTAGAATTTTCATGAAAATGTTCTGTTTCTCAGACTGTGGTTTGAGCTGAGTTTGCAGTGTGAGATTGTCAATGTTTGTCTTATATTTTAAAGATTTATTTATTTATTTGAAAGTCAGAGTTAGAGAGAGGCAAAGCAGAGAAAGAGAGAGAGAGAGAGAGACAGACAGACAGACAAAGTCTTCCCTTTGTTGGTTTACTCTCCAAATGGTCACAATAGCAGGAGCAGAGCCAATCCAAAGGCAGGAGCCAAGGGCTTCTTCCAGGTCTCCCATGTGGGTGCAGGGGCCCATGGACTTGTTCCATCTTATACAGATTTCCCAGCCTATAGCAGAGAGCTGGATTGGAAGTAGAGCAGCTGGGACTCAAACTGGCACCCATGTGGGATACTGGCACTACAGGCAGTGGCTTTACTCACTACATCACAGCGCCAGCCCCTGTCAATATTTTTTTGTATGTGCTCAAGAGGCAAATGAATCCACCCCATACAACAGTCCTTATGAATGATCATTATGGCCATAATCAAACATAGCAACTATTTGGCTCCCAAGTCATGTGTTTTACTTGCCACTACATCAGAATTCACCACAACTTGTTTCAATTTAATGTCACTGCAGGTCACAGACTTCTAATACCAACATCTCATTGTCACAGATTCTGCACTATAGTTAAATCCAGAGGATTAGTAAAAAGAAAAGAACAGATCTTTGCAACAAAGAATTAAGGGATGGCTAAAATGCAGGGCCAAACTAATCCCCATATCCCATCTATACAGGCCTATTTCCTTGGATGAATTCCATAACAATCAGTAACTATTGAAGAGAGAGAAAACACTAGTAATTTGAACTGAGAAAGTTTAATATAAAATTATCTGTAATATAAATACAGTTACAAACGATTGGTGACTAATAAAGACAGATCATTTAAATGTCATTAGTATGGCAGATATAAGGATGACTGAGGTAGAATACCCAAGAAAGAGTCTTTCCCAGGGTTAAGGTTCCTATTTGTTCATATCTGTTGGTTAGGGCATAGCTGTGACTCACTGGCAAAATTGGTTGTTTTTTTTTTTTTTTTTTTTTTTTTTTGCTTTGAAACTTTTATTTAATGAATATAAATTTCCAAAGTACAGCTTATGGATTACAATGGCTTCCCCCCCATAATGTCCCTCCCACCCACAACCCTCCCCTTTCCCACTCCCTCTCCCCTTCCATTCTTTACTTAATGTATGCTAAACTGATCTTCTGTATATAAAGAGAAATGAAAATGAATCTTGATGTGAATGGAAGGGGAGCAAAATTGTTACGATGAAAGCTCAGACTAACATGAGCCAAGTAAGGCATGTAGGGTACAAAACAGGAAGAAGCCCTCATTCTTATATGTCAACTGTACTACTTCTGTGAGAATGAATGCCTTAGATTTTACACCTAAGTCTAGCATTTTCTTTATATTCTCTTTAAGTGAAAATTACATGCACTGTTTTTCACTAGAAACCTATATTTGTGCTTCTCACTTTATAAGTGATTATGCCAAATCACTCATTCATTTTCATCAAAATACAGTGGCTAGTGTTGTGGGGCAGAAGGTTAAACTGCTCTCTGTGATGCCAGCATCCCATCTGAGCTCAGCCTGAGTCTTGGCTGTTCCACTTCCAATCCATTTCACTCCTATGGAAGGTGGCCCAAGTACTTGGGACCCTGCCAACCATGTGGGAAATCCAGATAGAGTTCCAGGCTCTTGACTTCACCCTGACCCAGTAGAGGCTTTGTGGTCATTCAGGGAGTGAACCAACAAACTGAAGATCTCTCTCTCTCTCCTTCCCTCCCTCCTTCCCTCCCTCTCAGCTTTGTAAATCTTTAAAAAGACAATTAAAATAAATACCTTAATGAGTTCATCCCTTTTCAAATTTCACTTTGTCTTTGAATTATTACTATCACCTAGATATGTCATCAGTAACCAACTTATGCCAACACTAAAAGTAACCTGTTGATTTATTGGTAGGCTCTATCATTGTGACGTCATCAAGTAACTCAAAATTCTGTCAGTTGCTATAGTGATTTTATGGTACAGAGTTCCCTATAACCAGATATATGGGGATCTTTTTATAGGCACATATTAATTTTACTTTATTCTTCCATTATTCAAAACTAATTATTGACTTGAAATTTTGTTATTTAGATTGAAACACTGGTATCATCTTTTACATTATTCTAGTAATAGCCATAATATTTTCATTTAGTTCCTCATCATTACCATTTTCCTGTGAGTCAGTACCTGTAATGTTAGGCATACTTTTCAAATATTTCCATGTATATTTGTGTCTGTCTGTTAATATTCATACCATATTATTCATCTCACCTATGGTAATCAAACTATAATGTGAATCATAAAATTAACATCCCTTATTTATTTTCCATTTTGATTCTGATTTTGTCACTGTCATATGTGTATATAATTAGTAATCTTTCTTTTCTTAATATCCTACCGTGGGTAAACTGTGGCCATCCTGGTTTTCATTTTGTTGTTATTGTTGTTATGCAGTCATCAATCTCCTGCATATTCTGGTGGAATACTTTTTTATCTTGTATTTTTAACTTTTAAAATGCATATTGCATACATATATGCAAGCAAGAGAACATTTACCTTTAAACTGTGTGGACATATTTGTCATTATTGCAGACTCATCTTACTCAGAGTAACTTTGATGTACATATATTTCTCAAAATCATGTTGATGTCAAAATTTTCCATACATTAGTTTGAAACTGTGATAATACTGTTTTAAAGCTTTTCTACAAATAGCTTGAACTTGTGTAGACTTAAGATACTGCAATATTTCTGAACTGTATTGGAATAGGTTACTTAGGAATATTTTTCAAGTATGATCTCTATCTTCTTGGAACTCTATAATCAAAACTACTAAGTTACCATTTCTTTTTTAATTTTTCATTTATTTTGTTTGGGGAATACAACTTAATGCATTTAATATATACAGATTTGGGAATATGATGCTTCTCCCCCCCACCCATACTCCTGCCTTTCTTCTTTCACCCTCTTCCTTTGCTATTCTTATTTTTTAAAGAAATACGTTTTCAGTTAATTTTTATACTCATAAGGTTAACCCTACACCAAGTAGAGAGTTTACTGATTAGTATGAAGAAAAAAAGAAGTAAAGGACAAAAACAAAAAAGAAAACCATGTTCTCTAACAATCAAGGGCTAAGTTATCCATTTCTACCTTTAATAATCATAACATAATATATAGCATTATACTTAACCCAATTTTATTTTGTTTTGTCTTGTCATTGATTATTATCACTTGTTTATATTTTCAATAATGTATACCAAATCTGCTATGAGGAATCTGGATGTATTCTGGTTTACTTGGTTTTTGTTTTACATTCATCAGAATTTAATTTTTTTATTTCAAACACTTTAAAAAACAAAGGCAAGTTGCAGGCAACAGGTTGCACTTTTATATTCTTGCATTGCAACGTCTTCCTTAATCCCATGCTTCAAGCAACAGTCAGAAAGAGCATCACCTGAGAACATTCCCACCACTGCATCTCCCCCCAGGTGCTGCTTTGCTGCTGCTGAGTAGGCTGCCAGACTCTGATGGCATAGCTAACACACTGCCCAAGAGCCTCCAGCTCTGGTGGCAGGGCCACTTGAAGCAGAGTCTCACAGAGGCTTTATAGGGGGAGCGAGCAACACAATGCAATGGGTGGTTGAGGCAGGTGCTAACTCCATGAAGACAGTCCATGGAAAGTGGATCCCTACAGTTGAAGAGAAGCATAGCAAGAATGTCATCAGGAGTAGCAGCTTTGCCAAGACCTCAAAAATGAGCTCAAAGAGAAGGAGTCTGTAGCACTGGTTATTGGTGCTCTTCATTTTCTTGTTTGTTGCTGTGCAACTCTCCAATTATTCAAGTATCTTGATGGGCATGCGAAGTGACTACCCTTTTAGATGCTTCCATTCTCCAGTGAATTTTTACTTGAACTTATCGCTGATGTGTGATACCTAGGCTTGTTAAAACAATTCAGTAAGTGTGGGGAGCAATCCGGACTAGACTAAGTTACTCGAATTAAGACTTATTCTATGCATCTGCTCTCCCACAATGTGGCGTTGGGAGAGAAGTAAACAGCTTCCGCACAGCTGCCTCCAGTTCAACTGATAAACTGTAGGACTTGCTCCTGATTGGAGAGCAGCGTACTCGGCGTGTGGGCAGCCGAGTTAGGATTGGCGGAGGAGGACTATAAAGGAGGAGAGAGACGGCATGCACTGGGAACATCTATGGGGAACATCTAAGGGAACCCGTGCAGCCCCCGAGAAAGCCGGCCGGCGGTGTGCCGCTCCCCTGCGGAAGTGGGGAATGTGGCCAGGGGGAACTGCCCTTCCACGGAGGTGGAAGGGATAGTAGCCAACCCGGGAAGAACCAGCAGCAAACCCGGGGAGGGCCGAGCAGACAAAAGAACAGCGCAGGGTCTTGTGTCACTCCTCCACGAAGAGGGGGAGCGACATAATGGTGCCGTGACTCGGATATGAAGCCTGGGCAGGGTTTAGTGTCGTTCCTCCACGAAGAAGGGGGAGCGACATAATGGTGCCGTGACTCGGATAGGAAACCTAGCTCGGATAGGAAACCTAGGACGGATAGGAAACTTAGGAGGGAAGAAACGGGAAGAACTGGGAAAATACCGGAGAGAGAGACTAGCAAACAGCCTAGGGAAAAGCCGGACAAAAAGGGTGCCGGAAGAAGCTATTGAAAGCCTAGGCATAGATTCAGATACGGACTACAGGGGGAAGCTGGGAGAAATCTCTAAGGTCAAAAGCGAAAGTGAAAGCTAGAACAAACAGACTTGGACGCAGACTGTGGGGAGAGGCCAGGAGAAATGAGGGAGGAATATTGTTGGAGGAAAACTTAGGGAAACATACCGGGTAGAGAAAAATGTTAGGGAAATTGAAGCCGTGGGGGGCAGGCCAAGGCGGACACGAAAGCCACTTTGGGGTTCTCAAGTTAGCCCGGGAATAGGGGGCGAAAAGTTGAAACCGGAAGCTGAAACGTGAGCCTGGTTGGGATCCGTCTGATTAGCCCGGGGAGCAAAGGACGGGAAGCCAAACCGTGGGGCGGAGACGTACGCTGGGTTGAATTCACCAGGCTAGCCCGGGGAACTTAGATTGAATGCTAGTGGCGGACACGTAAGCTACGCTGTGTTACTCGCGGAAGCCGCCGCGTGCAGAGAGCACGGGGCGTGAATAGATAGGGAACGGGGCTGGCGCGAGGCTGTGGTTCAGACGCGAAAGGGTTAAGCGTGGAGACCGCGGAGCGCGCGAAGCCGAGCCGCGCAAAGCCGGGAAGCTGCGCAGATGAGAGAGGCACGCGGGCTGAAGCGGCGCAGAGCCGGGAACCCGCCGGCGGGGCGAGGTGCCGGAAAGCCGCAGGGATAAGAGAAACAGAAGTTTAGAAGTAAAGTGAGAGAAATGGGAATGTTGGCAGACAGAAGTAAAATGGGAGAAATAGGAATGCCCGGAGATAGAGAAATAGAGAAATAGAAAGGCCTCCCTACAACACTGCAATGTGAGAGCTTGGATTCGGTCTGCCTGATTAAGTGAGGCGATGAGCACCTGGGCGGCTAGCAGCTTATGCGCCGCAGGTCACCGAAGACAGGCACGAATTAACATCAGTAAAGCTTCCCCACAATGCAACAATTAGGAGGCTTGGATTCGGTCTGCCTGATTTAAGGCGGTAAGCGCCAGCAAGCAGCTCGACCAGAGTATGAGCTGCAGGTCACCGAAGATAGGCACGAACCAACACTAATAAGTCTCCCCCACAAAAAGGCAATGAGAAGGCTTGGATTCAGTTTGCCTGATAGGTTTTGTAAGCACCTGCAGGCAGTTCTAGCAGAGCAGAGCATGCGCTGCAGGGCACCGAACACAGGCACGCATCAGCGCCTAAAAACCTCCTCACAACATGGCGAAGAGAGGACCCGGATTCGGTTTGCCTGATAGGACTTGTAAGAGCCTGTGGCAACTCTAGCAAGTAGAGCAGAGTGTGTGCCGCGGGACACCGAAGACAGGCGCGTATCAACGCCAAAAAATAAAAAGAAAGGGGGATCTGTGGGGAGCAATCCGGACTAGACTAAGTTACTCGAATTAAGACTTATTCTATGCATCTGCTCTCCCACAATGTGGCGTTGGGAGAGAAGTAAACAGCTTCCGCACAGCTGCCTCCAATTCAACTGATAAACTGTAGGACTTGCTCCTGATTGGAGAGCAGCGTACTCGGCGTGTGGGCAGCCGAGTTAGGATTGGCGGAGGAGGACTATAAAGGAGGAGAGAGACGGCATGCACCGGGAACATCTATGGGGAACATCTAAGGGAACCCGTGCAGCCCCCGAGAAAGCCGGCCGGCGGTGTGCCGCTCCCCTGCGGAAGTGGGGAATGTGGCCAGGGGGAACTGCCCTTCCACGGAGGTGGAAGGGATAGTAGCCAACCCGGGAAGAACCAGCAGCAAACCCGGGGAGGGCCGAGCAGACAAAAGAACAGCACAGGGTCTTGTGTCACTCCTCCACGAAGAGGGGGAGCGACATAATGGTGCCGTGACTCGGATATGAAGCCTGGGCAGGGTTTAGTGTCGTTCCTCCACGAAGAAGGGGGAGCGACATAATGGTGCCGTGACTCGGATAGGAAACCTAGCTCGGATAGGAAACCTAGGACGGATAGGAAACTTAGGAGGGAAGAAACGGGAAGAACTGGGAAAATACCGGAGAGAGAGACTAGCAAACAGCCTAGGGAAAAGCCGGACAAAAAGGGTGCCGGAAGAAGCTATTGAAAGCCTAGGCATAGATTCAGATACGGACTACAGGGGGAAGCTGGGAGAAATCTCTAAGGTCAAAAGCGAAAGTGAAAGCTAGAACAAACAGACTTGGACGCAGACTGTGGGGAGAGGCCAGGAGAAATGAGGGAGGAATATTGTTGGAGGAAAACTTAGGGAAACATACCGGGTAGAGAAAAATGTTAGGGAAATTGAAGCCGTGGGGGGCAGGCCAAGGCGGACACGAAAGCCACTTTGGGGTTCTCAAGTTAGCCCGGGAATAGGGGGCGAAAAGTTGAAACCGGAAGCTGAAACGTGAGCCTGGTTGGGATCCGTCTGATTAGCCCGGGGAGCAAAGGACGGGAAGCCAAACCGTGGGGCGGAGACGTACGCTGGGTTGAATTCACCAGGCTAGCCCGGGGAACTTAGATTGAATGCTAGTGGCGGACACGTAAGCTACGCTGTGTTACTCGCGGAAGCCGCCGCGTGCAGAGAGCACGGGGCGTGAATAGATAGGGAACGGGGCTGGCGCGAGGCTGTGGTTCAGACGCGAAAGGGTTAAGCGTGGAGACCGCGGAGCGCGCGAAGCCGAGCCGCGCAAAGCCGGGAAGCTGCGCAGATGAGAGAGGCACGCGGGCTGAAGCGGCGCAGAGCCGGGAACCCGCCGGCGGGGCGAGGTGCCGGAAAGCCGCAGGGATAAGAGAAACAGAAGTTTAGAAGTAAAGTGAGAGAAATGGGAATGTTGGCAGACAGAAGTAAAATGGGAGAAATAGGAATGCCCGGAGATAGAGAAATAGAGAAATAGAAAGGCCTCCCTACAACACTGCAATGTGAGAGCTTGGATTCGGTCTGCCTGATTAAGTGAGGCGATGAGCACCTGGGCGGCTAGCAGCTTATGCGCCGCAGGTCACCGAAGACAGGCACGAATTAACATCAGTAAAGCTTCCCCACAATGCAACAATTAGGAGGCTTGGATTCGGTCTGCCTGATTTAAGGCGGTAAGCGCCAGCAAGCAGCTCGACCAGAGTATGAGCTGCAGGTCACCGAAGATAGGCACGAACCAACACTAATAAGTCTCCCCCACAAAAAGGCAATGAGAAGGCTTGGATTCAGTTTGCCTGATAGGTTTTGTAAGCACCTGCAGGCAGTTCTAGCAGAGCAGAGCATGCGCTGCAGGGCACCGAACACAGGCACGCATCAGCGCCTAAAAACCTCCTCACAACATGGCGAAGAGAGGACCCGGATTCGGTTTGCCTGATAGGACTTGTAAGAGCCTGTGGCAACTCTAGCAAGTAGAGCAGAGTGTGTGCCGCGGGACACCGAAGACAGGCGCGTATCAACGCCAAAAAATAAAAAGAAAGGGGGATCTGTGGGGAGCAATCCGGACTAGACTAAGTTACTCGAATTAAGACTTATTCTATGCATCTGCTCTCCCACAATGTGGCGTTGGGAGAGAAGTAAACAGCTTCCGCACAGCTGCCTCCAATTCAACTGATAAACTGTAGGACTTGCTCCTGATTGGAGAGCAGCGTACTCGGCGTGTGGGCAGCCGAGTTAGGATTGGCGGAGGAGGACTATAAAGGAGGAGAGAGACGGCATGCACCGGGAACATCTATGGGGAACATCTAAGGGAACCCGTGCAGCCCCCGAGAAAGCCGGCCGGCGGTGTGCCGCTCCCCTGCGGAAGTGGGGAATGTGGCCAGGGGGAACTGCCCTTCCACGGAGGTGGAAGGGATAGTAGCCAACCCGGGAAGAACCAGCAGCAAACCCGGGGAGGGCCGAGCAGACAAAAGAACAGCGCAGGGTCTTGTGTCGCTCCTCCACGAAGAGGGGGAGCGACAAGTAAGCCTCCTCCTGCAGTGCCAGAATCCAATACTGGTGGTGGTTCAAGTCCTGCTGCTCCTCTTCTGATCTAGCTCTCTGCTATGGCCTGGGAAAGCAGTCAAAGATGGACCAAGTGCTTGGGCCCCTGCATCTGCATGGGAGACCCAGAAGAAACTCCTGGATCCTGATCTCAGATTGGCCCAACTTCAGCTTTTACAGCCATTTGGGGAGTGAACTGGAAGACCATTCTTCCTCTCTCTATGCCTATAACTCTCTGTAACTCTGCCTTTCAAATAAATTAATAAATTTTAAAAAATAATTTTTTAAGATTTGTTTATTGCTCTCTTCTCCTTTCTCTCTCTCTCTCTCTCTCTCTCTCTCTCTCTCTCTCCCCTCTTCCTCGCTCGGCTCCTCTCATCCTTGCTGTCTCTCTCCCACTCTCTCTCCTCTTTCTTGCTCCCCTCTCTTCTCTTACTCTCTTTTTCCTTCTTCACCCCTTCCCTCTGGTCTCCTGGGTTTTCCCCAATAAACCTTTTCCCTTACAAAAAAAAGAAAAAGATTTGTTTACTTGAAAGGCAGAGTTACACAGAGAGAAAAGGAGAGGCAGAGAGAGAGGTCTGCAATTCTGCTGGTTCACTCCCCAACTGGCTGCAATGCCAATCCAAAGCCAGGATCCAGGAGCTTCTTCCAGGTCTCCCATGTGGGTGCAGGAGCCCAAGGATTTGGGCCATCCTCTACTGATTTCCCAGGCCATAGCAGAGAGCTGGATCAGAAGTAGAACAGTTGGGACTTGAACTGACACCAAAATGCGATTCTAGTGCTGCAGGCAGAGGCTTAGCCCACTATGCCACAGCACCAGCCTCTAAAAAAATAATTTTTAAGTTACAATAATTGACCCTACTTAGTAAAGAGTAGTTTTTTTAACGTGGCTATTAAAACAATATGCAGTATGGGTGATTAGATTAAATATGTGTAGACAAGAACTAGACATCATTAACCCTGATGTATAAATGCTATTAGCCACAATGTAAAATTTGGGCTTTTCTGGATTTTTTAATAGCTATTCACTTCATTAATCTCTTTAATTAAAAGCGCACTCCTGAAAAGGTCATGTAACTATCTTGTAATAAGAGCCTTTTCAATGGTTCAACTACACAGTTTGCCTAGTTTTGCCACAACTGCTAGTACCTAAGATTTTTTTAACAGTTTCTAAATACATAATATAAAGGGAGATGCATACAGCCACAATGTTTATGTTTAACTATTGTTTCTATTACACTATCTTGAATTATTGCATGAGTGAATATGCGAACATAATTCTCATAAAAACAACTTGGTTGAACATTTTGTAACTTGGTCACTGCAGTTTCACTAAAATCAATCACGGTAGAGCAAGGTCAGAGAAGTTTTGGGGGCTGGCCCGTGGCTCACTTGGTTAATCCTCCACCTTGCAGCACTGGCATCCCATATGGGCACCGGGTTCTAGTCCCGTTTGCTCCTCTTCAAGTCCAGCTCTCTGCTGTGACCCGGGAGGGCAGTGGAGGATGGCCCAAGTGCTTGGGTGTCTGCACCCACATGGGACACCAGGAAGAAACACCTGGCTCCTGGCTTCGGGTAGGTGCAGCACTGGCCCTAGTGGCCATTTGGGGGGTGAACTAACGGAAGGAAGACTTTTCTCTCTCTCTCTCTCACTGTCTATAACTCTACCTGTCAAATATAAAAATTTAAAAAAAGAGAAGTTTTGTTATGTTAAATTATTTTCAGCAGAATTATTTTAATGTCTCAAAATAATTTACTATACTAGACAAAACCTTAGAAAAAATAGCATCAAAAATGGCAGCCTAATCAGGATATATTGTTCAATCCAATGTGCTAAAGACAGCATGTTAATAGCATATTTAATACCAAAACAATGTAAAATTTGACACTTAGTTTAGAAATGGCTTTTCTAGCTGTGATTAAAATGCTCTTAGGGTACCAGGCACATCAAACAAGGACGGCATCTGGAATTAGATCATTACTCTTCCCATTATTGTTTGATTTTATAGGTTATAATTGCTGAAATTTTATTTTTACTAATGTTAAGAGTTTGTCAGGCCGGCGCCGTGGCTCAATAGGCTAATCCTCTGCTTTGCGGTGCCAGCACACCGGGTTCTAGTCCCGGTCGGGGCGCCGGATTCTGTCCCAGTTGCCCCTCTTCCAGGCCAGCTCTCTGCTGTGGCCTGGGAGTGCAGTGGAGGATGGCCCAAGTGCTTGGGCCCTGCACCCCATGGGGGACCAGGAGAAGCACCTGGCTCCTGGCTTCGGATCAGCGCGATGTGCCGGCCACAGTGCACTGGCAGCAGCGGCCATTGGAGGGTGAACCAACGGCAAAAGGTAAACCTTTCTCTCTGTCTCTCTCTCACTGTCCACTCTGCCTGTCAAAAATAAAAAATAAAAAAATAATTTAAAAAAGAGTTTGTTATAAGGTATATTGTGGGGATTTTGCGTACTGTTGAAAATTGAATGTATTGGCTGTCTATGCACTTCACCATAACTTGGTGACAAAAGTGTGAGCAGTGTCTATGTTTTAATGGAGTGGATAAAAACTACTTATGTTTGCTTGTTAATTGCCTCAGGTTATCTTTTTAAATAAGCATTTTTAAGAGGAACAGAAGAGAAATTTCCTACCTAGTCTATATAAACTGCAAAACTCATAACATAACCTCAGATATGGAGGAGAGGAGAGGAGAAAACTGCAGTGGTTAGGATATATAGGAACTAACTACTCTGGAGTCAGAAAGGAATCAGCTGATGTTGGATCAGATTTTTAATTGAATTGTTATGTGCCTTTCTCACCAAGTAAATCAATCCCTGTATTTGTTTCCCCTTTGAAACAAGTCACGGTTAACTAATTCTATTTTATTCCATTTAAAATCAAAGTTTTTTTTCTAAATTCATAGCAGGTTCATTTACTTTAAATCAAATAATTCCATTTCAAAATTTCTTTTGGTTTACTATAGATAATTAGCTTTGAGTTTTTGTTTTCTTAATGTACATTGGCTTGATAACTATTACTGCTGAATTGCGATAGCTATAGCTAGCAACCATTTTACATGAAAATTGTATTCCCTTTGTAATCTCTGTGTGATTTACCAATTGAGTGCATTTTATATTCATGTGTGGGTAAATGAAAACTATGTCTATTTGATTTAACAATAGTTTCCTGAAAATATGATGCTTTTCTTCTAAAATAAAATGATAAAGAATTCTTAATTGAGTATACTCTTTATAGTTAACAGAAAAATTTTTAAAGGCTGCCTAACGATATGTGATAGTTAAATTGAATGATAGGATACAAAGAAATAGATATGAAGTTTATTACAGGAAACTGAAACAAAGGAAAATATATAAAAAACACAATGAACCAAATACTTCTCTGCTTAGAATTTACCATCTCATTATTACTCATGTCTGGTTCAAAGAGAAAGCACAGTTCTTTGATATCCCTTTCTCAGTTGCATTTTACATATCATCTAATGTTGAGCACAACATGATAATAAATACTTATTTAGGAAAAAAATCACACAGAGCAGAAATTTGCAATGCATACATCTTCATACAACTTATATACAGATGTTTATAACAACAATAAAATAAACCAATAAAAAAGAACACTTCCGGTGGACTTTGTCCAACCATCAGGGAGCTGGCAATCCAGAGTGCTCCTCAGAGCAGAGAGGCTTCTCCTGCAAGACGCCCGCTCTGCCTCTGCCAGAATCCAGCCCCCCAGCACGCATGCTCTCCCGCGACAGGCACCTGCTGCCCAGGGTCGGTTTCCCAAAACACGGTTCGCTAGGGCACTGCACCTCCTGGCCGGCCACGAGGCGACAGGCTGCGTCCCAGGAGTCCGCAAACCCTCCCTCTGCAGGGTTCCCCATGCCAGCAGACCTCACAGGCACGCCTGACAGGAGTCCCCAGCGTCCCCGAGTCGGGCCAGCCACCTGCAGGAGCGCCAGGTGAGGTCAAAGGCGGGCTCCGCGAGCCCGCCCCGCCGGACACTCCCCTGGGTGCCTCGCCGCCACTCCCCTGCGGCCCCAGAGACGCCGGCCCGGCGCCGGTCCGCGCCCCCCTCACGCGCTGGCCACGCGGGACGCCCCGCCGCCAGAGGAACCACGCGCGTGGCTGTGGCTGGGGCCACACCGGCCACGCCGCCCGCCGCGGGTCCCAGGGACGCCGGGCGCGCGAGCACCAGTGGACGCAGCCGCACAGGTGGCTCCTGACCGGGCGCCCGCGTGGCCTGGGCGCTGCCAGAAACGCCAGGGGCATGGCGACCCCCGCGGGAGGGGGTGCAGGCCGCGCCAAGACCGGGACCGGGCAGAGCCGCCGCACGGTACCTGCTGCGGGGGGATCGCACTCCTCCTCAGCCTCCGCCTCAGCTGCAGCCCCGACTGGCCGAGATCTATTTTCAATTGACTTTATACACATAGTTTAACTCTGTGCTAAGTAAAGAGTTTGACAAATAGCATGAAAAATAAACACTATTCCTCAACAGTCAAGATAAGGGCTGTTCAAGTCACTGCTTCTCAAAGTGTCAATTTCACTTGAAAGAGAGCCTTTCAGGTTCTCTATTAGTTATCACAGTTCAGGGAGAACATATGGTATTTGTCCCTTTGGGACTGGCTTATTTCACTAAGTTTGATGTTTTCCAGACTCATCCATTTTGTTGTGAATGACTGGATTTCACTTTTTTTTACTGTTGTGTAGTATCCATGGCATATATATTCCATAATTTCTTTATCCAGTCTTCAGTTGATGGGCATTTGGGTGGTTTCCATGTCTTAGCTATTGAACTGCAATAAACATGGGGGTGCAGATAACTTTTTCATATGCTGATTTCATTTCTCTTTGGTAAATTCCCAGAGTGGGATGGCTTTGTCTTATGATAGGACTATTTAGATTCTGAGGGTTCTCCATACTGTCTTACATGCCCACCAACAGTGGATTAGGGTGCCTTTTCCCCACATCCTTGCCAGCATTTGAAGTTTGATGATTTTTGTGTGAAAGTCATTCTAACTGGAGGGAGGTAAATCTCATTGTGGTTTTTTTTTTTTTCTCATTGTGGTTTTGATTTGCATTTCTTCCAGGGCTAGTAATCCCGAGCATTTTTTCATGTGCTTGTTGGCTATTTGTGTTTCCTCTTTTGAAAAATCAGTTTAGTCCTTTGCCCATTTCTTAAATGGGTTGTTTGTCTTATTGTTGTGGAGTTTCTTGATATCTTTATATATTCTGCTTATTAATCCTTTATCAGTAGCATGGCTTGCAAATAATTTCTCTCATTCTGTTGGTTGCCTCTTCACTTTTCTGATTGTTTTGCAGTGCAGGGGCTTCTCAATTGGATGTAATCCCATTTGTCAATTTTAGCTTGGGTTGCCTATGCCTCTGAGATCTTTTCCATGAACTCTTTACCTATGCTAAGTCTTGCAGGGTTTCCCCAATGTTGTCAAATAATTTGATGGTATTAGGTGTTAGATTTAGGTATTTAACCAATTTTGAGTGCATTTTTGCATAAGGTGTAAGGTAGGGGTCTTGCTTCATACTTCTGATTGTGGAAATTCAGTTTTCCCAGCACCATTTGTTGATGACACTGTCCTTGCTCCAACGATTGATTTTATCTCCTTTGTCAAAGATAAGTTGGTTGTAGATGTTTGGATTGATTTGTGGCATTTCCATTCTGTTCCACTGGTCTGTGCATATGATTTTGTACCAATATCTGGCTGTTTTGAAAATAACTGCCCTGTAGTATGTCTTGAAATCTGTGTTGTGATGCCTCTGGCTTTGTTTTTGTTGTATAAGATTGCTTTAACTATTTGGGGTCTCCTGTGTTTCCATATGAATGTCAGCATAATTTTTAAATGATTTATTTATTTACTTGAAAGAATGACAGGCAAAGGCAGAGAGAGAGAGAGAGAGAGAGAGAGAAACAGAGAGAGAAAAAGAGAGAGAGAGAGAGAGAGGTCCTCCATCCACTGTCCCATTCCCCAGATGGCTGCAATGGCCAGAGCCATGCCGATACAAAGCCAGGACTCCCAGGAGCCACCTCCAAGTCTCCTATATGAGTTCAGGAGCCCAAGAGCCAGGGACATCCTCCACTGCTTTCCCAGGCCACAGCATAGAGCTGGACCAGAAATGGAGCAGCCAGGACCCAAACCTGAGCCCCCATGGTGCACCACAGCACCAGCCCCAGCATCATTTTTTCTTTATCTAAGAAGAATTTTCTTTGTATTTTGATTGATATCCTGTCGAACCTGTAAATTCCTTTCAGAAGTATCAACATGTTGATGATATTGATTCATCCAATCCAGGAACACGGAAGATTTGTCCATTTTTTGTATATTCTTCTATTTTATTCTTTAATGTTTTGTAATTCTCATCATAGAGATCTTTGACATTCATGGGGCACACTGGTTTTACATTTTCTTTATTTCTAAAGACTCATAATTGGCCAATCACTTTAAAATTCCCAAGCACTAGATTAAGAAATTGTTATCTTAGGTTTCAAACCATCAGCTGGTAACCAGATAATGAAAATGTGACACACACACACACACACACACACACACAATATGGAATACTACTCAGCAAAAAAAAAAGAATGAAATTCTGACTTGTGCAGCAAAATGGTTGCAATTGGAAATCATTATGCTTAGTGAAATAAGCCAGTCCAAAAAGACAAATATTATATATTTTCTGATATGTGTCAATTAACATAGAATACCAAAAATGTACAGAACTGAAACTGACATCTTAGTACATAATTATTGTTTTTATCCCTTTTTTATACTCCTGTGGAACTTTAGTCTTTCACTTTTTACTTGTTGAATAGTAAAGTCAGTAGTGAATTAAACCTGCGATTAAAGAGTGGAATTAAATTTTGTCTTTGAAAAAATTAAAGAAAAAAAAGAAGGAAGTGAATGGATGGAGGGAGGGGGAAGGGGAATATGGTTATCACCAGATTTGTAGCTATGAAATACATGAAAGATCCATTTATACTAATAAAATTTTTAAAATATTATTGAATTAAACTGCTTAGCATTTCCATGACTTAAGAGACTGCAAATTTTCTGTATTTTTAAAGGTGTTTAAAAACTATTTATCTATATCCATTACTTCTCTTTGTGATCCTATTTCTGCTTCTACTGAAATTTTCATTGATAAACACAATTATCAAAATACAATGTATGTTGAAGTTACACATTTGTCTATTTTTCATATTATAGTTGAATTTGTTACTACTACCTGAGTAAATTGTCAATAAACTAATTTATGTCAGTCTTTGCACAGAGGCTTCAGGCTACCTTAGTTTTCTTTATCAGTTTTAGGCCATCAGTTCTATAAATTAGGAAGGTGTCCAATCAAATATTATGTTCATAGTATCTGAGCACAATCTATGGCTGATTTCATCTTTCTCATTAGCAGGAGATTGTATTTTAGCCTTATGGACATTCATGTAAATTGAAATACAATTTCAGGGTAGAAATGTAGGATTTTGTTTGGTCTTCAAAATCACTGAGCTCACTTTTTTTTTTCAAAATATTCTAATCTAGACCAGTTCCAGCCCTGTGAACGTGACATAAATTTTCATTGTGAGGTCATCATCAGCTCCAACATTCTATAAGCTGTCCTGGAAACCTTCAGATTCACAGTGCCTCAGAGCCATCTTAGTCAAGGGTAATGATGCTCCATACGTGTGTGTGTGTGTGTGTGTGTATGATTATCTCAATAGACGCCAAGAAAGCATTTGATAAAATACAACACCCGTTCATGATGAAAACTCTAAGCAAACTGGGTTTGGAAGGAACATTCCTCAATACAATCAAAGCAATCTATGAAAAACCCACAGCCAACATCCTATTGAATGGGGAAAAGTTGGAAGCATTTCCACTGAGATCTGGTACCAGACAGGGATGCCCACTCTCACCACTGCTATTCAATATAGTTCTGGAAGTTCTAGCCAGAGCTATTAGGCAAGAAAAAGAAATTAAAGGGATACAAATTGGGAAGGAAGAACTCAAACTATCCCTCTTTACAGATGATATGATTCTTTATTTAGGGGACCCAAAGAACTCTACTAAGAGACTATTGGAACTCATAGAAGATTTTGGCAAAGTATTCTTTAGAATACTATACCGCAGTAAGAAACAACGAAATCCAGTCATTTGCAACAAAATGGAGGAATCTGGAACACATCATGCTGAGTGAAATAAGCCAGTCCCAAAGGGACAAATACCATATGTTCGCCCTGATCGGTGACAACTGACTGAACACCAAAAAGGAAACCTGTTGAAGTGAAATCGACACTATGAGAAATGGTGACTTGATCAGCATAGCCCTGACTGTTAATGAACAACTTAATACATTATCCCTCTTAGTAGTTTTTTTTTGTCTGTTCTACTTAATATGACTGGTTTAATTATGTAATTAATACACAGTTATTCTTAAGTGTTGAAATTTAACTGAAATGTGATCCCTGTTAAACATAAGAGTGGGGATAAGAGAGGGAAGAGATGTATAATTTGGGACATGCTCAAGCTGACTTGCCCCAAATGGTAGAGTTAGAAACATACCAGGGGACTCCAATTTAATCCCATCAAGGTGGCATGTACCAATGCCATCTCACTAGTGCAAGTGATCAATTTCAGTTCACAATTGATCATAATGAAAGGACTAAGAGTCAAAGGGAGCACATAAACAAGTCTAGTACCAGCTAATACTAACCGATAGAATAAATAAAGGGGAGAGTGATCCAACATGGGAAGCGAGATACACAGCAGACTCATAGAATGGCAGATGTCCTAAACGGCACTCTGGCCTCAGAATCAGCCCTAAAGGCATTCGGATCTGGCTGAAAAGCCCATGAGAGTATTTCAGGCATGGAAAGCCAAGACACTCTGGCAAAAAAAAAAAAAAAAAAAAAAAAAAAAAAAAAAAAAAAAAAAAAAAAAACAAACCCTAAATGAACGATCTCTGTGAGTGAGATCCCAGTGGAAAGAACAGGTCTTCAAAGAAGGAGGTAGTTTTCTCTGAAGGGAGGAGAGAACCTCCACTTTGACTATGACCTTGTCTAAACAAGATAAGAGTCGGAGAACTCAAGGGGCTTCCATAGCCTTGGAAACTCATGACTGGTGCATAGGGAGATTACTGATGCCATAAACAGGAGTGTCAATTTATAAAGTCAACAACAGGAGTCACTGTGCACTTACTCCTCATGTAGGATCTCTGTCCTTAATGTGCTGTACATTGAGATTTAATGCTATAACGAGTACTCAAACAGTATATTTCACTTTGTGTTTCTATGGGGTGCAAACTGTTGAAATCTTTACTTAATGTATACTAAACTGATCTTCTGTTAAAAAAAAAGAAGAAATTAGCAATTCCCAACTTGACTCTTGCTGGGATTAAACATGACAATAGGTCTGATCTGATTTCATCATCATTTAAAAAATCATCTATTATTTTTCACTTTATGTTTCTGTGTGGGAGCAAACTGTTGAAATCTTTACTTAATGTATGCTAAACTGATCTTCTGTATATAAAGAGAATTGAAAATGAATTCTCATGTGAATGGAAGGGGAGAGGGAATGGGAAAGGGGAAGGTTGCAGGTGGGAGGGACGTTATGGGGGGGGAAGTTAAAAAAATAGTCATACTAAGAGCAGCAGTGGTATTAATAGTAATAGCAACAGTACTAGTAGCAGTAACTGATAGCATCAACAGTAATAAAAGTAGTATTCTCTAGATAGTACCAAAGTGTACATTCTTTTTTTTTAACTTTTATTTAATGAATATAAATTTCCAAAGTACGGCTTATGGATTACAGTGGCTTCCCCCCCATACCATCCCTCCCACCCGCAACCCTCCCCTTTCCCACTCCCTCTCCCATTCCATTCACATCAAGATTCATTTTCGATTATCTTAATATATAGAAGATCAGCTTAGTATACATTAAGTAAGGATTTCAACAGTTTGCTCCCACACAGAAACATAAAGTGAAAAATAATAGATGATTTTTTAAATGATGATGAAATCAGATCAGACCTATTGTCATGTTTAATCCCAGTGAGAGTCAAGTTGGGAATTGATAATTTCTTTTTTTTTTTACAGAAGATCAGTTTAGTATGCATTAAGTAAAGATTTCAGTCGTTTGCACCCCCATAGAAACACAAAGTGAAATATACTGTGAGTACTCGTTATAGCATTAAATCTCAATGTACAGCACATTAAGGACAGAGATCCTACATGAGGAGTAAGTGCACAGTGACTCCTGTTGTTGACTTTACAAATTGACACTCCTGTCAATGGCATCAGTAATCTCCCTATGCTCCAGTCATGAGTTTCCAAGGCTACGGAAGCCCTCTGAGTTCTCCGACTCTTATCTTGTTTAGACAGCAGCCAGGCACAAAGAGGGAGGGGAGGGGCCAGGGGCTGTCTGTTCCCACTGTAGACAACGTTATTAAAAAATAAACTTTAGAATAACACCTTTTCGCTCATCTTGGGGGGAAGAAGTGGAAGGGGCATTATTTCGATATGTCCATTTCTTAAAAAAAGGAAAGAACAGGGAACCACAGGACACACAGATGTGATGTGCATATATACACATTTGCAAAGACCATATGTACAGCTGACTTAGGTCTCAGAGATGGAGGGGGGCATGGGCATGAGAGGGGCATGCAGACAACTGCTGGAGACACGCGCCCACCACCGGATCCTGCTGCCCCTCTCCAGTGAGACCACACCCACCCATCCAGCACCAACAAAGCCTCATTTCTCTCTGACCCTAAAACTCTTGCCACCAAGGAGGCAGAAGCCCCCACCTCCACCCTGGAGCTGGTGCCCCAGGCGGGCTGGGCTGGGCTCTCTGCCATCCGTGCCTCCCAGGGAGCTCAGGGTATATCACCCCTTCTGCAGGGGTCCCCCACCCATGCCAGACTCTGGCCCACCAGCCTGCTGAGGGCACAGAAGCAGTCAACACTCCTGCAGCTAAGAGGAGGGGCAGACGGGACCCACAGGTTCCCAGTGTAGGCTGCCCCCGGCAGGTGTCCAGCATGGGCTGTCCTGCCTCAGCCTGCAGCAGGCACAGTCACATGTCCCCCTGGCAGCAGGGTCTTGGTCTCTTGCTTCAAAGGGGTCCAGAGGAGAAAACTCCAGCCGAGGATGGAGGCTGCCCCCCTGCTTGTCTGTCCAGCTTAGAAAAACTTCTCCAGAGAAGAAACCTGGGAGGAGACAGGCTCAAAGTCTCACTTTTGTCTTATTTTGTTTTGTTTTGTTTGCAAGGTGTGTGTGGTTGTCTTGTGTGTGTCTGTGTGTGTCTGCTGTGTCAGGCGGGAGTTCTTGTCAGAGGCACTTCCAGAAGCCTTGTGGACACAGTTCCCCGGGGTGGGGCCTACAAGGCCCAGATAAGCATGAGGAGGGAGAGCTTGGCCAAGGCAGCTGATGGCCTTGCTCGGCTGAGGCCAGAGTTGGGTTTGATCACCTTGCTGCTTCCTGGGATGATGTCTGTCATCAGCTCCATGAAGCACAGGCTCAACTCTGGAGCTGTTGGCCTTCAGCCCCTGTTCCTGGACAGAAGGGCAGGAGGTCATGGCACTTGTGCCCAGGCCAGTGCTGTCACTCAAGTCATCCAGCAGAGAAGGCATCTTCTCCACCCGAGGGGCCTACATGGCCAGGAACGGGGGCCCTTCAGGGACACGCTCACATCTGTGCGGTTGCCAAAGGCCTGGATGGCGTTCTGGAGGCACAGGTTCTCGGTGAAGTCCCTCAGGAACCTCTCACATTCCTCCTCCATGTTCCCTTGCTGCGGCAGCTGCACCACACCAGTGGGGCTGGAGTCCACCTAGTAGGGTGTCTTAGCCGACCATGCCTGTATAGGAGCCCAGACACGCTTGGTAACTGTCCCCTGGGCAGCAGGTGAGTGTCCGGGAGGAGGCTCGACAGCTGGTGTGGAAGTTGGCCAGCCTGGACTGGCACAGGTGGTCGGTGCAGCTCAGGGCATGCAGGTACAAGCAGGTGGGCGCTCCTTGTCCTCATAAGAGCAGCTGGGCAGCATGGTCTGGCGGCAGCGCTCAGTCCATGCCTGGTCTCAGCAGGAGCAGAGGAGCATGTGGTAGGTGTACTTGCTGAGCACGCGGTTGAAGAACAGGCACAGGGCCTTGTGGCACTGGCAACAGCTGCAGAGCTCCGTGTACGAGCTCCTGGGTTGAGGATGGAGATGTAGGAGGAGCGCAGCTTCTTGCAGTTGCCGTTCAGGACGCAGGCCTTGGCCCCGTCCAGGCGCTGGTTGCTCTTGGTGCTGACTGCCAGGTCTGCCCCTGTCCCTGAGAAGAGGAGGCAAGCCTGAAGACCCGTCCTGCTGGGGCGCAAACCCACCACCCGAGCCTCTGCACCCTCCTCCTCCTCCCCATCCCCACCCCACCCCGCGGTGGCAGCTGCCTTCATTTTGTTCTATTTTGTTTTAATTTACTAGTATCACTTGTATGAATCATCAATATCCTAGGGACAGCCAATTACAACAATATGATATCAATGAAACGAAAATTTCTATTTGTTAACAGTTTTATGTACACAGCTTTTAAAATCTTGTCCAGTATTATCATTTTCACATTCCAGGTCATATATTTTTAAATATTTCTTTAGTTCTGATAACCCACAAATTATCCTATTGTTTCAAACTCGGTGATGTATGCTTCCTTCAAGATTCATTGGATATTCTGCAAAATTTCACTTTATGTTTCATTCATTTCTGTTTTCCCTTGAATTTTGTTGCAAATGTAGTGAGGTTTTTCACCAAGTGGTCATCATAACTGGTTGTCAGTTTCTCAATTCTTCCACCTATAAATTGAGTTTTTACTTACAATAAACAATATATATTAACAACATATATATATATATTAACAACAATGTATTTTTAGGTTTATCTTTGAATTTATTTCCAACAGATGTGTACATCATCTATATTCTGTCAGCCACTCCTCCCACTGTGCACCTCAGGACATCTTGCTCACATTTTAATTGTGAGACCACTGACATTAACTCTCTCCTAGCCACTGAATTACACACATTACTCAGAACCAGCATAGTCTAATGGAACAATGTTCTCATTACTGGCTATATATGTTTTGTTTATTCCTCAGTTCTACATAACAGTGCCTTCCATTATTACATTTTAAAGAGTATCTCTAGGAGCTAGTGTTTTGGCATAGCAAGTAAAGCTGCAAACTGCAGCACTGGCATCCCACATGGGCACCAGTTCATCACCCAAGTGCTCCACTCCTGATATAGCTTCCTGCAATTGGTCTGGGAAAGCAGCAGATGATGGCCCAGCTCTCTGGGCCCTGCCACCCTTGTGAGAGACTTGGAAGAAGCTCCTGGCTTTGGTTGGGGCCAGTGCTGGCCATTGTGTCCATCTGGGTAGTAAATAGCAGATATAATTTCTCTCTCCTTCTCCCTCTGTAACTCCTTCAAAATAAATAACTAAATCTTGAAAAATAAAGAGTATCTCTAGATATAAATACTTTTCCTTGAAAAATTTCCTGATTATTGCCATGATCTTTATTTTAAATACATACGGGGGCCAGCACTATGGGGCAATGGGTTAAAGCACCGGCCTGCAGCACTGGCATCCCATATGGGTGCTGGTTCAAGTTCCAGCTGCTCCATTTCCGATGCAGCTCTCTGCTATGGCCTGGGAAAGCAGTAGAAGATGGCCTATGTCTTTGGGCCCTTGCACTCATGTGGGAGACCCGGATGAAGTGCCTGGCTTCAAATTAGCACAGCTCTGGCTGTGGCGGTCATTTGGGAAGTGAACCAGTGGATGGAAGACCTCCCTCTCTCTCTCCTGATCTACCTCTCTCTGTTAACTCTTTCAAATAAATAAAATAAATCTTAAAAAAATACATATGCCCTTTTCTTTTTTGTAATTGTAAAATAATATTTTTTACCAAGTTCCGGTTTTTATATCTGCTTTTCATATTATTATTGTCCCTATCAATAATAAAGTCTATTTATGGAAATGCAATATCATTTTTGAGCACTGTATATCTTTTGTGTATTTGTTCATCTGAATTTACTGCTACCACTTGGATATATAATCATTCATGATGTTTCAGATAAATGGATTGTCCTTCCTTGAATTATCTTCATTAAGTTTTTAATTATCCATTTTAATGCAATCCTAGCACTTACAAACTTAGTCCATCTTTCATTGTGGGATGAACAAACCAAAAATTTTGCTAAGGTTTCTTGGTTGCTTCCATATGTACCCCCCATGAGAACTGCCTTTTACCAATATAGTAAAGCTATCTTTTTTTTAAAGATTTATTTATTTATTTGAAAGTCAGAGTTACACAGAGAGTTGAGAGGCAGAGAGAGAAAGAGAGAAGGGGAGAGAGAGAGAGGTCTTCCATCGCTGGTTCACTCCCTAGATGGCTGCAACAGCCAGAGCTGCATCAATCTGAAGCCAGGTACCAGGAGCTTCTTCCCAGTCTCTCATGTGGGTGCAAGGGCCCAAGGACTTGGGCCATCTTCTACTGCTTTCTCAGGCCATAGCAGAGAGCTGGATCGGAAATGGAGCAGCTGGAACTTGAACCGGCGCCCATATGGGATGCCAGTGCTGCAGGCTGGGTCTTGAACTGGTGCCCATATGGGGAGCCGGCGCTTCAGGCCAGGGTGTTAACCCACTGCACCACAGCACCAGCCCTATGCTAAATCTATCTTTTGAGTTGATATAGATTTTGACTTTTCTGGTGGTCTAGAGGACTGTAAATAACTCTATGGTTACTGATATTTTATAAAGTATAGATTTAGATGCTCATGTATTTCATTAGTGATTTTAATAGTAAATGACATAAATGTTCCCTGGTTTTCCTAAATTTATTATTTTCTCAAATTTAAAGTGACTGTTAGACCTTTAAGTTCACCAAATTACCTCATAGCTGCCACCATATTGTTGCTCTTCTTTTATTTTTTTATTGTTGACAGGCAGAGTTAGAGAGAGAGAGAGAGAGAGAGAGAGAGAGAGACAAAGAGAAAGGTCTTCCTTTTCCATTGGTTCACCCACCAAATGGCCGCTATGGCCACGAAATGCGCCGATCCGAGGCAGAAGCCAGGTGCTTCCTCCTGGACTCCCATGCGGGTGCAGGGCCCAAGCACTTGGGCCATCCTCCACTGCCTTCCTGGGCCACAGCAGAGAGGTGGCCTGGAAGAGGAGCAACCGGGACAGAATCCAGCGCCCCAACCGGCACTAGAACCTGTGGTGCCGGTGCCACAGGCGGAGGATTAGCCAAGTGAGCAGCAGCGCTGGTCACATTTTTGCTCTTTAACATATTGCTTTGTGCTACTTCCAGTAATCAGTGTATAACTTATATGGTTACGTGCATACTATTATTTTGTTTAGATATTCTTTTACTTTAGAATATCAGTTTTATCCTTCACTTAGCCTATCAGAGAACCTCAAATCATCCTGCTTGTAGGTTTCATTGTGACATCATAAAATCAATGAAAATTCTCTAAGTTTTAATTGAAATATTCACATACACTTTTCCAGAATTGTCTCATGCTGCTTTACCCATTCTCCATTTCCAGGTGATATTTGTTCAGTATGAAGATAAGAGAAAAATAAATGAATACTTTTATATAAATATTTGGTAACTTTCCCATTAACTATACACTATTTATTAAGAATACAAATATATATTGAGAATCCACACTATGTAAGATATTGTAGGCTCTGAGGATAGACAAAATTACTGTTCTTATTCAGGTTAGAGTCTAGTGGAGAAGAAATGAAAGTAAAATTACAATTCTAAATTTAGGTAGTTTATCAAGATAACAGAGTTTAATGAGAGAAAGAATTAGAATTAGAATTAGAGAATTAGGCCGGCGCCACAGCTCACTTGGCTAATCTTCCGGGACACCGGGTTATAGTCTTGGTTGGGGCGCCGGATTCTGTCCCGGTTGCTCCTCTTCCAGTCCAGCTCTCTGCTGTGGCCTGGGAGGGCAGTGGAGGATGGCCCAAGTGTTTGGGCCCTGCATCCACATGGGAGACCAGGAGGAAGGACCTGGCTTCTGGCTTCAGATCAGCGTACCGCACCGGCCATAGCTACCATTTGGGGGGTGAACCAATGGAAAGGAAGACCTTTCTCTCTGTCTCTCTCACTATCTAACTCTGTCTGTCCAAAAAAAAAAAAAGAATTAGAGAATGAATTAGAATTGAATTAGAGGCCAGTGTCGCGGCTCACTAGGCTAATCCTCCGCCTTGCAGCGCCAGCACACCGGGTTCTAGTCCTGGTCGGGGCGCCGGATTCTGTCCTGGTTGCTCCTCTTTCAGGCCAGCTCTCTGCTGTGGCCAGGGAGTGCAGTGGAGGATGGCCCAAGTACTTGGGCCCTGCACCCCATGGGAGACCAGGAGAAGTACCTGGCTCCTGCCATTGGATCAGCGTGGTGCACCGGCCGCAGCACACTGGCCACGGCAGCCATTGGAGGGTGAACCAATGGCAAAGGAAGACCTTTCTCTCTGTCTCTCTCTCTCACTGTCCACTCTGCCTGTCAAAATAAAAAAAAAAAGAATTGAATTAGAGAATTCAATCTACACCAGACCCAGAAAATTTTCCTAAAGGTAGGATAAGTAGACTGAGAAATAAAGGATAGGCACAAAGCAGTTAAGAAAAGGGAGAAGAGTATCCTAGCCAATCTGTAACAGTGCTGAAGCTCAAATGCAGTTTGCTTGTGGCCAAGATTAAGTAAGGGCTGTTTATCTTCCTACATGAAACAATAAAAAATAAACTGCATTATACACATTGTTCATAATAATGGGCCTCAAGAAACAAAGACAATACCTGAAAGCCAGAAAAGAAATGAAGTAGGCCTCACACACTCCACAGCTCCTTCTAGAGAGAGATTCTAGACCACAGGGGAAGGAGCTGAGGCAGTGTCTCCCCGACTCCCTGAGCAGATGTGATGAAGCCGGGCATCTGGGAACACAAACGTAGTCCCATATCACAGGGCAGAATAGGGGGGAGGAAAAGGCAGGAATGAGAAAGAACCAGGAACTGCAGAGGACCATCTTTGAATTCTAATCCAAGTCATTTACAGTGCACGCCCATCAGAAAACACCCAAATACTGTGGGTGGGACATTACAGGAAATTGTGCCTGGTGCCCAGGTAGTGCTGCACTTAATCATCCATTCCTATCAGCCAGAATGAAAACTCCTTAGTCATGGGACAGTGAAAAGAACAATAATAAAAGTTTTTGCCTTAGGAGTAGGAGATTACTCGTGGGCTAAGCATGGTTATGATCCACATCACAAATCATAAGACTGGAAAAGATGAACCTGTTTAGAAGGAACTGAACTGCATCAAAAAAACAGTCTGGAAACAGGTAAGTGGAAGCATGAAATTTTTTAATAACCTACAGTTGTAAATATATACATTTTAATAACCTACAGTTGCAAATATATAAATCACAGTGCCAGTGATTGTCACTATACTAGATGGAAATTAACATAAATTACACATCATAAAAATATGTTCATCTTGGAGACAGTGCTGATCTATGATAAAACTTCAAGTGATCAATATAAGCCCCCAAAATGGAGAGGGAAAATATTTGAAGGAAAACAGCAATTTTGTTTCTAAATTTAATGAATTATAATCTTACACTAGCAGGAAGGGTGTAACAGGACAAGGAGAAAATATTGTGTTTTTATTATATATAATGTGCTATGGTGTTACTTCCAGGTAGAATACTATAAGTTGAAATCTATGTTAATATCAGTAAAGCAGCTACTAAGGTATCAAAACAAAAGATTTTAATTAATAATTCCTCCTAAAATAGAAATATAACCAAATCATAAAATAGTAATTGGGGTTGGCAGTGTGGCTCAGTGGCTCCTATCTAGTTAGGGGTGAAAGCCCTAACCTGCAGCACTGGCATCCCATTTGGTCATCAGTTCAAGTCCCAGCTGCTCTACTTCTGATCCAGCTCCCTGCTGATGGCCTGGGAAATCAGTAGAAGATGGCCCAAGTGCTTGGGCTCCTGCCCCTGTGTGGGAGACCCAGAAGAAGTTCCTGGCTCCTGGTCTCAGATCAGCTGAGTCCTGGCTGTTGTGAGCATTTGGGGAGTGAACCAGGAGGTGGAAGCCCTCTCTCTGTATCTACCTGACTCTGTAACTGTCTTTCACATAAATAAAAATAAATAAAATAGCAATCTAAAATAAAGCAGAATGGTGTAACAAAATATGGAATTAAAAGAAAGCAATATTATGTAGAACAGACAAAAAAAAATACTATGAGGGATAATGTATTAAGTTGTCCATTAATATGACTGGTTTAATTCTGTAATTATCACACAGTTATTCTTAAGTGTTGAAAATTAACTGAAATGTGATCCCTGTTAAACATAAGAGTGGGAATAAGAGAGGGAAGAGATGTATAATTTGGGACATGCTCGGGCTGACTTGCCCCAATTGGTAGAGTTCGAAACATACTAGGGGATTCCAATTCAATCCCATCAAGGTGGCATGTGCCAATGCCATCTCACTATTCCAAGTGATCAATTTCAGTTCACAATTGATCATAATGAAAGGACTAAGAGTCAAAGGGAGCACATAAACAAGTCTAGTATCTGCTAACACTAACCGATAGAATAAATAAAGGCGAGAGTGATCCAACATGGGAAGTGAGATACTCAGCAGACTCATAGAATGGCGGATGTCCTAAATAGCACTCTGGCCTCAGAATCAGCCCTAAAGGCACTCGGATCTGGCTGAAAAGCCCATGAGAGTATTTCAGGCATGGAAAGCCAAGACACTCTGGCAAAAAGATCTCTGTGAGTGAGATCCCAGTGGAAAGAACAGGTCATCAAAGAGGGAGGTGCCTTTCTCTGAAGGGAGGAGAGAACCTCCACTTTGACTATGACCGTGTCTAAACAAGATAAGAGTCGGAGAACTCAAGGGGCTTCCATAGCCTTGGAAACTCATGACTGGTGCATAGGGAGATTACTGATGCCATAAACAGGAGTGTCAATTTGTAAAGTCAACAACAGGAGTCACTGTGCACTTACTCCTCATGTAGGATCTCTGTCCTTAACGTGCTGTACACTGAGGCTTAATGCTATAACGAGTACTCAAACAGTATATTTCACTTTGTGTTTCTATGGGGGTGCAAACTGTTGAAATCTTTACTTAATGTACACTAAACTGATCTTCTGTTAAAAAAAAAAAAAAAAGAAACTATCAATTCCCAACTTGACTCTCACTGGGATTAAACATGACAATAGGTCTGATCTGATTTCATCATCATTTAAAAAAAAATCATCTATTATTTTTCACTTTATGTTTCTGTGTGGGAACAAACTGTTGAAATCCTTACTTAAGGTATAATAAGCTGATCTTCTGTATACTAAGATAATCGAAAATGAATCTTGATGTGAATGGAAGGGGAGAGGGAGTGGGAAAGGGGAGGGTGGTGGGTGGGAGGGACGGTATGGGGGGGAAAGCCATTGTAACCCATGAGTCGTACTTTGGAAATTTATATTCATTAAATAAAAGATAAAAAAAAAAGCAATATTATGACAGATAAGTTGAATTACATAAACAATCATTTTAAAAGGAAGTGGTCTAAAATCTCAATAAAAAGTCAAATGATTAGACAGTACAGAGAAAATAAGATGAATTATATAGTCTCTATCAGATATATACATTAAATGTAAAAACACAAATTCACTTAAAATGGAAAATATTTGCCACAATAACATTTGACAAATCAAAACTGAGGAATAAGAGCTTTTGCAAGGTGTATTTAATAACCAAAACTACCATGAGGAATAAAAATGTCATTTCATATTTACAAGCAGTTCAATTAATCAAGACAATGCAATAATCCTAAAATTTTTACATCAAATAGAGTTTCAAAATGCATCTTGTAAAATAAGAGTATTTAAAAAGAAAAAAAAATTGCAAGTGTCATCTCAGTACATTTTATTCAGCAAATAACAGAATGAGTCAGAAGAAAATCTCCAACAACATACAGGTGACACCACCACTCTCAAGTATCCATAGAAGATTTACCAAAATAGATGTAGGCCATAAAACAAATATGAATTACAGGATAATATCAAAATGATAGTATACAAATTATATTCTATGACCACAAACCAAATCCAAAAGAACTGTTACACTGAAGAAAACACTGAAGTTCGTAGCAACTCAGTAGGACACATTTCTGTGAAACTGAGTCCAAGACTTAATGAAGACATTAGAAGGTATAAATGCTGAATGAAAATACAACATTAGAGCATCTGTGTAATGTATCCTTAGACACACTAAAGAAAAAAATAGCAGTAAATGTCTGTAAGGGATTTTCAGAAGTTCGTTATAAAAACACACCTTGGGGCTGGCACTGTGGCATAGCAGGTAAAGCCGCAGCCTGCAGTGCCAGCATCCCATATGGATGTCGGTTTGAGTCCCTGCTGCTCCACTTCCCATCCAGCTCTCTGCTGTGCCCAGGTGCTTAGGTCCCTGCACCAATGTGGGAGACTCCGAAGAAGCTCCTGGCTTCTCGATTCTGATTGGCACAGTTCTGGCTGTTACAGCCAATTGGGGAGTGAATCAGTGAATAGAAGACCTCTCTCTCTCTCTCTCTCTCTCTGCTTCTCCTTCTCTCTCCATGTAACTCTTTCACGTAAGTAAATAAATCTTTAAAAAAACACACTGAAGAGAGAACTGAATTTTCTCTGAAATTTTTGAAGCCCCTCATATAAGAATTGTCTCAAATCAATTACCTTGATTTCCACCTAAGGAAACTAGAAAAAGAGCAAATTAAACCCCAAACAACAGGTAGAACACAAAGATAAACATCTGCTGTGGTCTGATCAGAGCACTAAATGCTGACAGGTGGTCAAGAGGGACGGGGTTATCACCAGGTGAGGCTGTGAGATGGCCAGGTGTGTTCAGCAACCTCACAAACAGATCCAGTGTGCGTCTTTTCATTTATCCCCTTGAAGATTCTGGGAATGTCAGACACCAGACACCAGACCCCTGACGCACCCCAACTTGCCAGGCCCATCATCTGAGAACCCACTTCCGCATCCGCTGTGAGCCCATTTCTGTGGTTTATAAACTACCAGGGCTATGATAGCTCCACAGACAGTCCAAATAAACTGCAGTCTCAATGATAAATTCAAGGATGTGGTCCTGCAAGTAGTGCCCCCAGCACAGAGAACAAGATCAGCCCTGCGGGGACTGCAGCCTGGCCCTGGGTGGCTCCCACGCCTGTGGGTGAAGGCGCCCCCTAGTGGTCGTGTCTCACGGGCTTGTGCACTGCAGAGTATAAAACAGAGACAGGAAGTCAGGGGCGCCCTTGAGCCTCTGTGACACTTGTCCTATGGCTGGAGAATGAACCGATTGAGATGCCCACACAGTGACTCTTTACGACCTGTACAGTGCTGGCTTTGAGGCCTCTGCCCCAGGGTCATCCCCTGGAGGCTGAGAATTCATCTCAGACACAGGCAAGGATGCCCCACAGCACTGCACCATGCAGCACACAGTCTGTCAGCGAGCATGGCATCACCATGAAGAATCTGCACCAGTGCCGCTCAGCCACACAACCCATGCAAACATGCCTGTCTGTCCCACGTCCGCACATGAGCCAGTGCATAGCCAATTTCATTGTGAGATGTGAAAAAAGTCAATAGAATTTGAAAAAAGTAGGAAAAAAATCAATGTAACAAAACCCTGTGTGGACACTAATAAAGATAATTAACAACTATCCTATGTGGGGAGCAACTTGGACTAGACTAAGTTACTGGAATTAAGACTTATTCTATGCATCTGCTCTCCCACGATATGGTGCTGGGGAGAGGAGTAAGCTTCTACACAGCTGCCTCCAGTTCAACCAATAAGCAGCAGGACCTGCTCCTGATTGCAGGAGAGCAGCGTACTCGGCGTGTGGGTAGCAGAGTTGGGATTGGCGGAAGAGGACTATAAAGGAGGAGAGAGACAACATGCACGAGGAACATCTAAGGGGAACATCTGAAGGAACACCTGTGCAGCCCCAGAGAGAGCCAGCCGGCGGTGTGCCGCTCCCCAGCGGAAGTGGGGAAGGTGGCAGGGGGAACCGCCCTTCCACGGAGGTGGAAGGGACGGTAGCCATCCCGGGAAGAACCAGCAGCAAACCCGGGGAGGGCCGAGCAGACAAAAGAACAGCGCAGGGTCCTGTGTCGTTCCTCCACGAAGAGGGGGAGCGACAATCCTATCTAGTTAGGTTGATCAGAATAAAACAAAAAGACATATTATTAACAGAGAAAATTACCAATAAATAAATAAATACTTAAAAGAAAACAGATTTGAGAGGATACAAAGGTTGTACATAGAGAATATAATTCAGTAACAGTGACAACACAGAAGCAAGCTGAAGCAATGGACCAGAACACATTCTGATGGCCGGCCCATGGTTCAATAGGCTAATCCTCCACCTGTGGTGCTGGCACTCTGGTCTAGTCCCAGTAGGGGCACCGGATTCTGTCCTGGTTGCTCCTCTTCCGGTCCAGCTCTCTGCTGTGGCCCAGGGAAGGCAGTGGAGGAGGGCCCAAGTGCTTGGGCCTGCACTAGCATGGGAGTCCAGGAGGAAGCACCTGGCTCCTGGCTTTGGATCAGCACAACGCGCCAGTGGTAGCAGCCATTTTGGGGGGTGAACCAATGGAAGGAAGACCTTTCACTCTGTCTCTCTCTCTCTGTCTAACTCTGCCTGTCCAAAAAAACAAAACAACAACAACAACAAAAAAAAACATACTGAAAATCTAGAGTTAAAACACTATAAGTGCAAAATATACTTGAACATATGTTTATACAGTGTAAATGTGTTTAAGAATATCACCCCATAACATTCTAAACTTAGACATGTTCTTACAAAATTACTGAACATATAAAGCAAAGGAAAATACTATGGTTATCTAGAAAGCTAGGCACTGATGAGGAAAATGAATGGTAATGAAGGGTTTCAAATGATCTGAAACTACAGAGAAAAATGTGAAACCATAAAACTCCTCTTACACAGATGTGCCTAATGAGAATCTTCTTAAAACTTCCACTTCACAAAGGCATTTACAAATTTTATTACTTTTTTCTGTAAGCTAAAAGCCATGTCTTTAACATGGTATCAAGGACACAAAGTTCCTATGGATTAGGATTAATTTTTTTTTTATTTATTGAAAGAGAGAGAGAGAGAGAGGAGACAGAGAAGACAGAAAGATTTATCTCCCATCTGCTAGTTGACTACCCAAATGGCCACAATGGCCAGCACTGCTCCAGGTCAAAACCAGGAATGTGCAATTCCACCCAGGATTCCCACATGGCTGGCAGAAGCCCAACCACATGGACCATCTGCTACCATCCCAGACACATTGCTAGGGAGTTGTAATGGAAGCAGAGAATCTAGGATTCAGTCAGGCACTTAGATATGCAATGCCTGCATTGCTGCAGTGGCTTAAGCCAGTAGAACACAACACCAGCTCCAGATTATTTTAATTTTACATCTGGATCATTCAATGATCTTCTACCTATGAAATTCTACAATAGAAAAATATCTATCTTTCAGATTATCCAGATCCAAACACTCATAGCATATTATTAGAGAAATGGGTGTCATATTTCTTAAAATGTCAGTGCCCTGAAAGCCACCCTAGTAATAATGGTATTTAGGTACAAGGCCACATTCTGGTAATTTACGTGTAATTTTTATTAAACTACTTTCAATTTAAAAGATCCCTATTGCTGAAGCAAGAACCTAGGCTATATAATTTTAATTCTTCTGGAAAAATCTGTGTTTTTTAATTTTATTTATTTATTTATTTGAAATAGTTAGTGAGGGAGAGAGAGAGAAAAGGTCTTCCTTCCATTGGTTCATCCCCCAAATGGCTGCTACGGCCAGAGCTACACCTATTCAAAGTCAGGAGCCAGGTGCTTCCTCCTGGTCTCCCACGCGGGTGCAGAGGCCCAAGCACTTGGGCCATCCTCCACTACCCTCCAGGGCCACAACAAAGAGCTGGACTGGAAGAGAAACAACCGGGACTAGAACCCAGCACCAATATGGGATGCTGGCGCCATAGGCGGAGGATTAACCAAGTGAGCCACATGCCAAACCCAAAATCTGGTTTTTTTAAAATTATATTTAAGGTATGCAAGCTTCATGTATTTCATATATACAGATTTTGGAACATATTTTAAATCAATTAATACAGTAAGGCTGTCAGTTATTCATGAGGCCATTTCCATGGCTTAAATCTCCAAGCACAAGCCACCTCTCTCCCATTCACCTTTTCAGTAACTGTTCTCCATAGTTTTCATTTTAAAACAAATGGCAAAAGCAGTAGGATGCATGAATACTCCTTAATAATATAAACTATCAATTAGGAAAAGTGGCTTATAACACAAAAGCTCTAAACATGATAGGATAATGAATTTGTATTCTGAGTAAACTGTTAATCATAGGATAATAGGAAGTTTTACTAACAGGATGCTTCAAATGTAAATAACTGCAAAATATTGTTTGTAAAGGTTAAATTTGTCTCTGAAGTTCGTTTTAAGGATTATAATAATGATTATAATGGACAATATAAAAACTGGTTTTTAAGACTTTAAAATAATAATTTGTGAATTAATACAATATATTTTTCTATTCAATAAAACAGAAACATAGAAAAATTATGGAGGTCCATACAGAAAATGATACAAAGTGATTCCAGTTAAGAATACGCAACATCAAGCATAGGCATTGTGGCACTGCTGGTTAAGCTACCACCTGTGATGCTGGCATCCTCTATTGGAGCTGGTTTGGGTGCCTAAAGCCTCACTCCTAATCCAGCTCCCTGCTAATGTTAATTCTAATGCTTCCAGCAGCAGAGGATGGCCTAAGTACTTGGGCTCCTACCACCCCAATGGGAGACTCAGATTGGGTTCCAGGCTCCTGGATTCAGCCTGGGCCACCCAAAGCCATTGTGGTCATTTGGGGCAATAAACCGGAAATTGGAAGATCTGTCAATCTCTCTCTCACTCTGCTTTTCAAATAAAATATATTGGTAACAAACAAAGGAAAAGCAACATCAAAAATTGTGAAAATCATTTGTGACCTTTCAAAAATATTTATTTGTAAGTCAGAGTTACAGAGAGAGAGAGAGAGACAAAGATCTTCTATGCACTAGTTCACTCCCCAAATGGCTGCAACAGCTGAGTGTGGACCAGGCTGAAGCCAGAACCAGGAGTTTCTTTCAGGTCTCCCACATGGAGGTAGGGGTCCAAGGATTCAGACCATTCTCCCCTACTTTCCCAAGTACATCGCCAGGGAGCTGGATGGGACTTAAACAGGCACCCATGTGGGATGCGGGCACTGCAGAGGTGGCAGAGCCCACTGCATCAAGCACTTCCCCCTATTTATTTTAGAGATGGAGCTGGAGAGAGAGAGAGAGAGAAAGAGAAAGAGAAAGAGAGAAAAAGAGAGAGAGAGAGAGAGAGAGAGAGAGAGAGAGATCTTATATTCTCTGGTTCACCCCCAATGGCTGCAGTATCTGGGACGAGACTGGGCCAGCCAAAAGCCAGGAGCTAAGGGTTTCATCCTGGTCTCCCATATAGGTGAAGGGTCTCAAGCATTTGTGTCATCCTCTGATGCTTTCCTGGGTGCATTAGCATCAGCTGGATTGGATTTGGGGCATGAACCAGTGGATGGAATACTGTCTCTATGTTTCTCTGTTTCTCCCTCTCTCTGTAACTTGGCCTCTCATATAAATAAACTAATCCCAATTCATGTTAATTATTTAAAACAGCTGAAAGAACTGGATTCCTCCCAAACTCAGCATGATCTTAATTATAAAATCAGAAAAAGACACAAAGAAAATGAACTGTAGACCAATATCTCTGATGAGCATAGATGCAGAAATCCTCAACAAATTACTATCCAATAGAATCCATCACCACATCACAAAGATCACTCACCCAGACCAAGTGTGATCTATCCATCATATGCAGGGATTGTTTAATATGCACAAATCAATAAATGTGATAC
Organism: Oryctolagus cuniculus; assembly: GCF_964237555.1. Lineage (NCBI taxonomy): Eukaryota > Metazoa > Chordata > Mammalia > Lagomorpha > Leporidae > Oryctolagus > Oryctolagus cuniculus. Next base: position 1,023,463 of record NW_027208203.1, on the reverse strand, counting down.
ATCATATTAGCGAATTGAAGAATGAAGGCCATATGTCTGATTATCTCAATAGATGCAGAGAAAGCATTTGATGAAACACAAAATCCTTTCATGATAAAATTTTAAGCAAACTTTGTATAGCGGGAGCATTTCTCAACACAATCAAGATAATATATGACAAGCCAACAGTCACCATGATACCTTTGGGTAAAAAGCTGGAAGTATTTTCACTGAGATTCAGAACCAGACAAGGATGCCCTCTTCATCACTGCTATTCAATACAATTCTGGAAGTTTCAGCCAGAGCCATTCAACAAAAAGAAAGAAAAGGTGTAAAATTGGGAAAGGAGGACATCAAATGATCCTTGTTTGTAGATTATATGATCCGATACATAGGGGAACCAAAAGAATCCACTAGGAGATTATTGGAATTCGTAAGAGAAATTTGCAAAGTTACAGAATATGAAATCAACACACACATTTCAAAAGCTTTTATATACACAATGTCATAGCTGAGAAAGAGTTTGTAAGATCAGTCTCATTCACAACAGCTACCTCGCGGCCCCCCGCCACCCAGGTCAAGGCCCGGGGCGCTGGCCGGAGCCCAGAGCCGGGCCGGCCCCCAAGTGCCCACTCAGACCGGGGTCAGGGGGAAGGGGGGAGGCAGTCCCTGTGCCTCATGACGCCCACCGAGGAGGCCATGTACTGCTTCTACGACTCTGACTAGGCGCCCTCCTCAGCCGGGCAGCCCCGCGACGACCGTCCGCCATCCCGCGGGCCCTGAGCGGGGCGGGAAGGAGGCCCGGGCCCCAGCCAAGGCGGTCGCTCCGGCCCAGCCGCCCCCACCCCGGGCCCAGCCCCGGCTGATCGCCGATGAGACCCCACTTTGCTCAGAGGGACACCTCCGAGTCCGACCCGCTCAGCGAGCCCGAGCCCTGTGAGCGGCCGGCCAGCCACCTGGGAGGCCCGGAGCCCACGGTCCCCCAGGCCCCGCGCCAGGGAGCCGGGCGCGACAGCTCCCCCAGCCCGCGCTCCGAGGAGGAGCTCCTGCACCGCTGCATCGGCTCAGCCATGCCCAGGCGCCGGCCCCCGGCCTCAGGCGCCGCAAAGCCCGGGCTGTCGGGCAGGACGAGCGGCTGGCAGAGGCGCCCCGGGACTGCGGCGAGGAGGCGGCCGGCTCAGACCGGCCTCCGACCTGGACAGCGTCGAGTGGCGCGCCATCCAGGAGGGCGCCAACTCCATCGTCACGTGCCTGCACCAGGCGGCCGCGGCGGCCCCCGCGAGGCCTCCTCCGAGGCCCACTCGCTCCTGTCCCTGGGGTCTGCTCTGTCCACGGGCCCCTCCCCGCAGCTATCCAAGCGCAGGAGCAGGCGCCAGCACGGGGCCGGGGCCGGGGCGGGGAGGGCAGTGCCCAGCGGCCGGAGAAACGGAGCCTGACCTCAGCCAAGAGCGGCGCGAGCCCCCACCCCCGCGTCCCTGGCGACCCGGAGAAGCCGCGAGCTGCTCAGTAGGTAGTGGCGGGGGTGCCGGCCGTTCTCCAGGGGCGGACAGTGATCTACGTGCCCAGCTCGGCCACCCGGCCCCAGCCCAAAGCTGTCTCTGGCCCCGGGCCACACTGAGGAAGGCGGCGGAGCCCCCCAGCCTGGCACAGACAGCAGCCGCAGGCAAGGCGCCAGAGCCCGGGCAGCAGCGCTCTCGAAGCCTGCACCGGCCGGGCAAGATCTCGGAGCTGGCGGCGCTGAGCCACGCCCGCCCCCCCCCCAGGAGCGCCACCCACCCTGCTCCTCTGGCCAAGACCCCTTCTTCAAGCTCCTCCCAGACCTCGCCCGCCTCTCAACCTCTGCCCAGGAAGTCGCCCCCCTCCACCCCAGCTTCAGGGTCTCTGCCTGGCCCAGCAGCCCCCGGCGTGCCCAAGACGCTGGCGCGGGCCCTGCTGGACAAGCACCACAAGACACAGAAGTCGCCCGTGCGGATCCCGTTCATGCAGAGGCCGGCCAGGCGCGGGCCGCCGCCGCCGGACAGACCCGCCCCAGAGCCGAGCCCCAGAGGCCGCGAGGGGGTGGCAGGGGCGCGTGGGGGCCGACTGGGCCTGGTGCGCGTGGCCTCCGCCCGCTCCAGCGGCAGCGAGTCCTCGGACCGCTCGGGCTTCCGGCGCCAACTGACCTTCTTCAAGGAGTCGCCCGGCTTCCTGCGTATCCGGCGCACGGAGCTGCTGTCCGACTCCGCCTCCACCTCCCAGGGCGCGTCGCCCCGCCGCGGCCGGCCCGCGCTCCCCGCCGTCTTCCTCTGCTCTTCGCGCTGTGACGAGCTGAGGGCGGTCCCCAGGTAACAGCTGACCCGGCCAGGGTCCGGTCCCGCCCTGGCCCGCGCGCGCCCCAGCGCACCAGCTGCGAGAGCCCTTCGCGCCTGCCCGTGAGCGCCCCCGTGCGGCCGGTGGAGGTCAAGCGCTGCTCCTCCCTGCCCCATGTCAGCGTGGCCCGCAGGCCCGATGGCGCGGCCCCGGGAGCCCCCCCACCCCCAGCGCACACCACCGGAGCCACCGGAGCGACGGCGAGGCGCGGCCACTGCCCAGGGTGGTCGCACCAGGTACGACATGGCGGCGCATCCGGGACGAGGACGTCGCGCACATCCTGCACAGCACCCTGCCCGCCTTGGCCCTGCCACTCCGGGGCGCCTCGCCGGAGGAGGGCCCCGCCGGCCCCCCGCTGCAGAAGACCAGCGACGTCTTGGTGCAGACAGAAGAGGTGGCCCAGCCCAAGACCAATGCCAGCGCGTCCCTGAGCCTGGAGAGCAGGGAGTAGCCCCCCGCGCCAACCAGCGCCCAGGCCAACCCTCCTGGGCAGCGACATGCATTGGCCGATCCTGGCCAAGGGCCCTGCCTCCGCGCCTTTCGCCTTTCGCCTTTCGCCCACGAGGGCTTGGGTATCACCGTGGGGGGCTTCCCTGCCAGCCGGCACGGCTCCCCTAGCCTCGCAGCGCGCATCCCGCCCTTCAACTACGTGCCCAGCCCCATGGTGACGAGGGACAGGATTCCTCAGGGGATGCTGAAGTCGGGCTAACCCTGCTGCCCTGGAACGCCACTGCCCGGCCAAGGCAGGGTGGGCAAGGCAGGCGTGTGGGGGGGGCTGGCTCTGTGCCTCCCTCCCAGCTTCCTCTGCATGGACCACGTGGACAACACAAGGACCACGGGACCCCAGGGCCATCACAGCCCAGGAGCCTGAACGCAGCAGGAGAGGGGGCCCCGCAGCCCTGCCCACCTCCACGGAGGAGTGCGCTGCAAAGGGAGCCAGCGACCTCTTTCCTGCAGCATCTGGCTGGGGGAAGGGAACCTGCGGGTGGCTGCCCAGCAGGGCTACCCCAGCACCCCATCCCCCAGGAGGGGGCTCCACCTGCTGTATCCTGTCCTCCACATCCTTGGGCCTTGGCCAGACAGCCGCAGGCAGCAACCCGAGCGGGCGCCCCCTTCAGGCCCCACCTGTGCCCCGCAGGACACAGCCCAGGAGTAGGGGTGGCCCCCAAGCTCCAGGGCGCACCCCAGGTGCCACGCACGTCCTTCTAGGCCACACTGCCAAGCAGGGGTCCTGGGAAGCGTGGGGCAGCCAGCCAGAAGATGACCAGCAGCGGGGGTGAGGCAGTGCCTGAGGCCTCCGCACACAGGGACTGCTGGGTGTCCTCAGGCCTGGGGCTCAGGGCTGCTCCTGGAGCAGTGAGGGGGAGATGCAGGCACAGCTCACCCCGCCCAGTGTGGGGAGATCACAGAGTGACCTTTGGGCAATGGAGCTGAGGTGGGGCTGCAGGCCCTGTCCTGGGGACCGGGTCTTGCCCAGCCCCTGACCCTGGACACCAGTTACCCCCTGGCCATTCCCAGGGCCACTCAGGATGGGCGACCACTTGGCGGCCTTCCCTCCACCCACCTGTTCCTCATGCCCTGCACCATCTGTCCCTCGTGTACTTAGCGCACCACCTGCCAGCACCCCATGTAAAGCCGCGGGCTCGCAGAAGGACCACGCCCCCCCAACCCGTGTCGCACAACTTTAATAAAGGTAGCTGTCCAGTCGCCTCTGCTGCATGAGCAGGGCGGGGCAGGCCTCCCACGCCGGCCACAAGCAGGGAGGCCAGGGGTCCCTGCTGGCCCAGGAAGACTGTCCCACTGGGGCGTCTCTGTCCGGCTCCGTCCTTGGCTGTAGCCCAGGCTCTGTCAGGCCCAACAGTGCCCGGTGGGCTGGGGGGGGGGGTGGCTCTCTGCCCCGGCTGAGCGGCTGTGGCTGGGGTCTCTGAGGCTCAGGCAGCAGAAGAGAAACTCCTGTGGCCCTGGGGCTCGGCCCTGCCCCTCAGGACGCAGAGGACCAGGAGCCGGTGTGGCCTCTGTCCCAGGGAGGGCGTCCAGGGCCTGGCCCGTGTCCGCTCTGCTGTCTGCTGCATCAGCCTCTCCCGCAGCAATGAAGGGGTGGCTCCTGCCCAAGAGTGCAGCATGAGGCCCGTGGGGCCCCGCCAGGAAAGCCGGCTCCCCCTTTCGGCCAGGGAGTGGTGCGCCGGGCCAGCACCAGGCAAGGGAGCACAGAGTGACCCCGTGAGATGGGCAGAGTCCGCCGGGGGAAGGTGGTCCCGGGCACTCACACAGGTCCACTGGGGGGAGGTGGTCCCGGGCGCCCACACAGGGTCCGCTGGGGGAAGGTGGTCCCGGGTGCCCACACAGGGTCCAGCCTGGGCCCAGGGTGGGGAAGGGCCCAGGTCAGCTGGAGGAGGCGCCAGGCAGCACCGTGCACGTCATGTGGCAAATGTCCAGCTCCAGCTCAGCACCGGCTCACCGCAGGCCCTGGCACTGCTGCCTCAGCCCCTCGCCTGCCCGCTGCAGCTGCGTTTTGGGGGTCATGTAGGCCCGGCACTGCTGGTACAGCCGCTCCTGCTGAGCCTCGGGGTCCTCACTCTTCCTGGGGTCTCCTGGGGGGTCTGGGACAGCATGAGGAAGAGTCAGTCACAAGGAAACCCCCGAGACCAGAGCCACCCAGCAGGAGGGAGGCCAGCCTGGGGACGCGGGTGCCTGTAGACCCCTGCACAGCACAAGCCCACCCTGGCGGCCTGGGCGTCCCACAGTCACTCTTGGGGGCCCATACATGACCTGGTGCCTCACACGCCAGCCGAAGCACACCAATCTCAATAGCGGGGTCCCTGCCACCCACACGGAGCTCTGGGTTCCCACATTCCTGCTGTGCCCATCTCTCACATTGTTCTAGAAATGCTCTCCTCAGCAATGATGGAAACAGCAGGGCCCACACCGGGGCCGCCAGCTGCTGCCAGCAGGGAACCGGATCAGATGCCGAGCGGCCCAGATCACAGGCGGCGGCTTCACCCTCCATGCCACAGACCCGGCCCCTCTCAGGGCCCTGTCCCTGAGGAAGGCCAGGGCCAAGGGTGGCCCCGAGAGATGGACAGGGCCTGTTGTGGGGGGAGCAGTCCTGGGCACCCACACAGCCCAGCTGGCGCCCTGGCCAGGGAAGAAGGGGCCCAGGTCAGCCTGAGGCAGCAGAATGTAATTTGTTTTTTTTTTGCCAAATGGGCTGTGGCACTTCCTAGGAAGATGCACCCCGAGTGAGACTGCATGGGGGGTTGTGGGGGAGCATGGCCGTGACCCTCAGAGGCAGCGATGGGATGGCAGTGTGCCAACACACGTGGTCCACGACCCCCCAACACAAACATGGTCCACAATCCCCCCATGCGGTCCACGACCCCCCCACACACACACCTGGTCCAGGACCTCACACATGTGGTCCACGACCCCCACACACACAGTCCACAACCCCACACACGTGGTCCATGATCCACACACACATGGCCCACAACCCCACACAAACACACACATGGTCCACGACCCCCCCACACATGTGGTCCATGACTTCCCATGTGGTCCAGGTCCCTCCTCCAGGGCTGGAGCAGCAGCAGGAAGACAGGCAGCCTGGCCTCACCTGGTCAGCAAACACGTTTTGCTGAAAGGAGGGAGCAGGTCTGCTCCTGTGGCCCTACAGCTGCCAGCACCTCCCTGGCCATGGCCGGGAACCTGGCCTCGAACCTCGGCCAGACGCCTGCTCCCTACAGGAGACTCGCGACAGACAAAAGGCAGCCAGCCACTGAAACGCAGCTCAGCCTGAGTTCCGCCAGGTGCCCTGTCCCACAGAACCTCCGGCAGACGGCAGCAGCCCATAGCGATGCTGAGCAACCCCGGGTCACACACAGCACAGCACAGAATGTGGTAGTACAGCTGGGGTTGTTTAATTCATCTGACGGGAGGAGAGAGAGAGAGAGAGAGAGAGAGAGAGAGAACAGGGAAGGAGGGAGGGAGAGAGAGAGAGGGAGAGAGAGAAAGAGGGAGAGAGGGAGAGAGAGATCCTCTATCTGTGGTTAACTCCCCAAACGGCCACAACAGCTGGGGCTGGGCCAGGCCGGAGCCAGGTGCTCCCTCCGGGTCCCACATGGGCACAGGGACCCAGTATAACTTAATTCTAAAAAGTTGGCTCCCGGGGCCAGTGCTGTGGTGTAGCAGTAAAGCTGCTGCCTGGGACTCTGGCATCCCATAGGGGCACCAGTTCAAGTCCCGGCTGCTCCACTTCTGATCCAGCTCTTTGCTGTGCGCTGGGAGAGCAGTGGAGGATGCCCCAAGTGCTTGGGCCCCTGCACCCGTGTGGGAGACCCGGATGGAGCTCCTGGCTCCTGGTCAGCCCAGCTCCGGCCGCTGCAGCCATTTGGGGAGCGAACCAGCGGACGGATCTCCCTTTGTCTCTAATGTCTTTCTCAAAAAAGAAAGAAAGAGAAAGAACAGTAGGTTCCCATAGAATCCTCAGGCCTCGGTCCACGGGGCACGTCCAGGGAGGGCGGGGGCGGCGCTCTGGCTCTGTCTGGGCCCAGGGCTCAGTACAGCTGAGCACCTCGCAGAGACCACAGAGTCCACGCCAACCCTGCATGCAGAACCCTGTCCTCGCAACCCCACTTCTCAGCTCCACCCCAGGCTGGGTCAGAAACCCCTGTGACCCCCACCACGGCCCCTGTCCCATGGCACGCTCCCCCTCTGTTAATGGAGCCAATGCCTTCCTCAGCCCCAGGGCCACGCACGGGACCCAAGGTCCTGCCCAGCCACCGCTCCTGAGGCCTTGGGTCCACCCCCTGCCCTGCCCTGGCCCGAGCCCCCTACCTTCCAGGGCCAGCGCAGTGAAGACAGGGTCTTGGGCCGGTGCCCTGCGCACGTCCTCCAGGATCTGCTCCACCGTGGGCAGCACCATACACTTCTTGGCCTTGGAGCGCATGCCTGCAGGTGGCAGACTAGGCCATTACAAGGCGCGTCCCCGTCTCGGCCACTGCCTGGTGAGGCCCTGCACACCTGGGGAGCCTGCCCTGCCCTGGCCACAAGGGGTGGCGGGGAGCCAGGCTGGGACCCTACCCCGGCCTCCTGGTCCCAGTAAACCACAACAGCCAGCCCATGACTCACCGGGCGGCAAAGTATTATTATAATAAATGAAATGATATAGGAAAACATAATAGGTCAATTAAAAGGAAGAGATAATAAAAAATACAAGAGTTGTCAAGATTCCCAAAACAGCCATCCAAATAGGTGAAAAATGCATAAAGACGATCACTGAGTGTTTAGATTACATGTTGAAAATATTTAATAAAACTCAGCTTCTAATAAAAAAAACCTTACATCAGTGAAAACAAGCAGAAAGTAACTTCTTCAATCTGATCAAGATTAAAAGAAACCTACAAAAACCAACACAACTAATACAGAACCATTGAAAGCTTTTCCCTGGACGTAAGCCTACACCCAGATGCCACCACTGTTTCTTTTCAACTTTCTATTGTAAGAATTATACACAAAGAATTATATAGGATGACACTTAAGCACCTAAATAATTCATAAAATCTAATAATAAATACAACTGATACATAAATTTAACAATATTACTGAAAAGATTAATGCATAAAATCCACTAATTACTAAGTACCAGCAAGAAACAAACAGAAAATAATATTAAAGGGCAAGAGGCAGACTAGAAAACAAATATCTAGGAGAGATGAAAAAAAGGATTGAATTTGTAATATCTGTAAACATTATAAATATTAAAAACCCCACAGAGAAATGAGTCAGCAATATGAAGAAAATGAAAAAGACCAAAGCCAATAATCTCTAACTCACCTAAGCAGGTTACTGCAGCCTCCAGGTGGGATTCTCCCAGGAAGACCCATGGGGAGGCAGGAGGGTCCCAGCTGGTGGCAGGACCCTGTTGGTGAAAGGGTGCAGCCCTGGAGGAGGCCCTTGGCCCCTGAACCCAGGTCTCACCTCTCTACCATCTGGGGTGGCCTGGAGTTCCCGTCCCTGCTGTAAAAATGCTGATTTGTTGCGTCTTCTGGGTCCTGTGTGCTGACGGCTATGTGAGCTGTCCAATCAGGCGCGGTGACATCACTGCCACATAATCACACTGGACTGTGACACCACAGAGTTCCAAATTCCTGGAGGAGAGAGGTCCAAGGAGGGACCTCTGCCGCTGGGAGACTCCGGAGGTAGTGTGGCATCTGCTGTTCTCTGACCTTGTCCCCCACAACACAGCCCATCTTGGACTCCTGGGAATGGTGAGTGTGTGTGGCCAGGTGTCCAGAGTGGGGGAAGGGGAAGCTGGTGGTACCTGCTGGCAGGACGCTGGCTCCCAGAGGGCATCTCTGGAACCTTGGGCCCCATCTTGCTGTCAGCACAGCACTTCCCTGGGTTCCTTGTGGCCTAGCGGGTGGGGCCTGGACTGGCACCCAGGACCCAGGCACCCTGCCTCTTCCCTGTTAGCAGAGAAGTCTGGGCCCCAGAGCCATCTGTGGGGAGCTGAGTGGCAGCAGCCCCACATTTCCCAGATTGTGCAGTGGGAACAGAGTGGTCACTAGGCAGCAGCAGTGCTGTGTGTATGGGGTTCATGCACGTGAGGAACTGTCATCTATGGGGTCCTCAGTTCTCCTTTCTTCCCATGTGGGAAACAGGGTCTCAGTTTCAGGACCTGGCCTTTCTGCGTAGCTTTCTAGGAAATACCCCAGTAGTTTTAGTATGTGCAATTATTAACTAGAAACAGTGTAGACTGCCTAACGATTTCTAAAATTTACAAGGAGGTTGAAGCTGTTTTTATGTGAAACTGTCAAGAAAACTTGAGAAAAGTTCTACTTTATTACACACAATCCTTTTTTAAAGAGATCATATAAATAGATGTTTTTGTACTGACATTTGGTAAATAATGACAGATTTCCCATGAGACTTTTTGTAAAGGAATTAGGACACATTTTAGTTTCTCATTTAATGTCTTCATTTTTATATATTATTTATAACCATTCACGATATTCCCCCTAAACTAGGGTCTTCTTGCATTTTATTTGTTAAACTTTTCTTTGGTGAAGTATTAAGACTTTTTTTTTTACTGTAAAGTGTATTTAAAATGTTATCTCAAAAACTAAAGAAAAAATACAAGGAAGAAGAGTGGGAGAGAAGAAGGATATATCATTATGCTTTTAGAATTGTGTATACAAACGATATTGCATCTGTTTAAAAAACTACCAATTTGGCTGGTGCCACAGCTCACTAGGCTAATCCTCTGCCTACGGCGCCAGCACCCCGGGTTCTAGTCCCAGTTGGGGCACCGGATTCTATCCCGGTTGCTCCTCTTCCAGTCCAGCTCTCTGCTGTGACCCGGGAGTGCAGTTAGGATGGCCCAAGTGGTTGGGCCGGCAGTCACATGGGAGACCAGGAGGAAGCACCTGGCTCCTGGCTTTGGATCAGCACAGCACGCCAGCTGTAGTGGCCATTTGGGGGGTAAACCAATGGGAGGAAGATCTTTCTCTCTGTTTCTCTCTCTCACTGTCTAACTCTGCCTGTCAAAAAAAAAAAAAAAAAACTACCGATTTCACAAATATTTACATATGGAATTTGACAAATATTTAAAACAAAATCAGACATTGTAGATACTTTCATTTTGATTATCATTCTTATCTAGGAGATCAGAAAGCAATCCTATCCTCTCATGTTAAAATATCCTAATATATTAGAGTGGATAGAGTTCTTGGCTCCTGGCTTCAGTATGGCCCAGTCCTGGCCATCGTGGCCATTTGGAGAGTGGACCATCAGATGGAAGATCAGTAAAGGTCCCAGAAGTGCCCCCTGGAGGACATGAACAGACCATTTAGAATGTCAGTGCATGCCAAGGTTGGGTCTCTGCAAGCCACAGGCTCCCTGCTCCTCTGTCCTGCCCCAGTCACTATTAAACCATTTAGGGAGTAAGAAGCAAAATTACAGGGCAGAGACATGGGCACGGAGGATACTCACAGAGAAGGGAACCCCAAACTCTTAGCTCCTGCCTCTCTGCCATGCAGATATGGTGGTCACTGTGGTGCTGTGACAGCCGGTTAGGGACAGGCTGGCCATGGGGGCCTTGGTGGGAAGTGAGACGACCACTGTGCCCAGGCATCCTGCAGAGATACAGGGCCCTGATTCTGAGGGTGGCAAGTAGGCCAACACTGCTTCACCTCACACTCACTCCCACACAGGGGTGGGGAGGAGCACTTGGCCCCTGTGAAACTGCCCTGCCAGGTAGATCAGAGGTCTGTGGAGCTGCGAGCATGCCACAGGGAGACACAACGGAGCCAAACTGGACAGAGAAAGTAGCACCTGCCATGCTGTGTGCTGAGCTCTTTGATTCATTGGTGGCTTCTGCGCCTGACCTCCCCATGGGACTGGCTGCCAGGCTTGGTAGAGGAAGTCTGTCTGAGAACCCCGTGGCCAGGCAAGGGCTTCCTTGACTGACCCTACTTGCTGCACAGAATTTTGGCACTAAATTACGCTGTTTCCTTAAAGCTTTATTTTACATTTATTGGTTTACTGTACTCAGAACTACACATTACTTGGGTGAAGGTGGAGAAGCAGGGTGGAGTGCACCTGTGCAGCCTGGAATGTGACCATGGAATTGAGGAGTGACTGTAACTGGTGGTTACTTGTTACATGGTGACACAGCTGCTCAGTCTCAAGTGCCTGTTAAATTGTGAGGTGTCACAGAGTCAAAAACATTATGGAAAAATAAAGTATGTATCTGTCTAGAGTTGATATTGGTATAATATTTTCATTTTTGATGTAGTCTAATTTATATTTTATTATTTTTTAAGATTTATTTATTTATTTGAAAGTCAGAGTTACACAAAGAGAGAAGGAGAGGCAGAGAGAGAGAGAGGTCTTTCATCCACTGGTTCACTCCCCAACTGGCCGCAACAGCCGGTGGTGCATCAATCCAAAGCCAGTAGCCAGAAGCTTCCCCCAGGTCTTCCCACATGGGTGCAGGGACTCAAACACTTGGGCCATCTTCTACTGCTTTCCCAAGCCACAGCAGAGAGCTGGATCAGAAGCAGAGCAGTCCAGACTAGAACCAGCACAAATATGGGATGCCGACACTGAAGGTGGCAGCTTAACCCGCTACACCACAGGGCCAGCTCCTAGTCAAATTTATATTAATCTTTCCTTCTATCCAGTACATCCATAAAGTTTCACTTAATTTTGTCTTATTTTCAATAGCTAAACATAATTTTTATCTTTTTCTTTGAGGCAGCCTTTGGAGAGATGACCCTCACATTAATCTAATCAGGACTCTAGTTTTAGTGATTTTGATATTTTGATACTCCTGGATTCTACATTGCTTTTCTCTCCTACTGAATCTTCATCAAGAAAGGCCCAACAGGGCCCGGCACTGTGCCTCAGTGGGTTAGGCCATGGCCTGAGGTGCTGGCATCCCTTATGGGTGCTGGTTCATGTCCCAGCTGCTCCACTTCTGATCCTGCTCCCTGCCATTGCATCTGTGAAAGGTGCTGAGGATGGCCCAAGTGCTTGGATCCCTGCACCCACGTGCGAGACTGGAAAGAAACTCCTGGCTCCTGGCTCCGGCCGGTCTGGGCCTTGGGCATTTCGGCAATTCTGGGAGTGAACTAGCAGATGGAAGACATCTCTCTCTTTCTCCCCACCCCCCGTTCTTCCCTTTGTAACTCTGCCTTTCAAATAAATCTTAAAAAATAAAGACCCAGCATTTGCTGAGGTCTGAATTTCTAGTCACTTCTTTATGCTCTCCATTCCCCTCTTTTTGAAATAGAATTTCTATAAGAGTTTTCCAAGCATTTGCTGCAATTTTATGTGGGTGTGGTGGGAGCAGTAAATTTGATGTTGGTTTCACAGATATAAAGATGGAGAGGGATGAAGGCAAGAAACTATACTCCTATCAGTTCATCAGAGAAACCTTCTTCAACGTATACTCTCACCCCACCCCAGGGGCTCATGTCTTTGCCATTTTCTAAATTAACTGCATCTCTCAAAAGGTCCCTATGCAATTATAGCATTCATTCAAGGGCTGTCTTTTCAGTCCCTGTGAATACCATCAAAGGATTTAGATTGTAAAATTAAATGTTAATTCCTCATAATTTTTTAAAAATATGTAAGTCTTCAGAGAGGCATATGTTTTCCGATGAATAGAAGGATTTGGTTTACTATTATTTACCCCAACCTGTCTAGATTAGAGGATAAAATTGTTCTCTGACTCTTAATTTGAAAGATGTATATTGAAATGACTTGTTCTTTGTCTTAGTGTCTTAATATACATGTTTATATATATATATATCTGCTTTTGCTATCACATATATACATACATTACACACACATATATCTGAGGATACTTCAAAAAATTGTAAGAAAATAGAGTTAAAAGAATTCTGGCACAGGCCTTGTGGCACAGCAAGCTGGACACTACTAGAGACACCTGTATCCAATACTGGAGTGCTGACTGAAGTCCTGGCTACTCTTTTTCTTTCTTTTTTTAAAGATTTATTTATTATTTGAAATGCAGAGCTACAGAGAGACAGAACGAGGGAGGGAGGGAGGGAGGGAGAGAGAGAGAGAGAGAGAGAGAGAGAGTTCTTCCATCCAATGGTTCACTCCCCAGATGGCTGCAATGGATGAGCCTGGCCAGTCTGAAGCCAGGAGCCAGAAGCTTCCTCCAGGTCTTCCCACACAGGTGTGGGAGCCCAAGCACTTGGGCCATCTTCCACTGCTTTCCCAGGCTACAGCAGAGAACTGGATCAGAAGTAAAGCAGCCAGGTCTCAACTGGCACCCATATGGGATTCCAGCAGTGCAGGCAGTGGCTTTACCTGCTATGCCACAGCCCCGGCCCCTGGCTACTCTATTTCTGATTCAGCTCCTTGTTAATGAATCCTGGGAGACAGCAGATGATGCCAAATACTTGTGCATCTTTCACTCATTTGGGAGACAAGATCATCATCCTGGCTCCTAGCCTGGGCTAGGACCAGCCCTGGCTGTAGCAGACATTTAGGAAGTGAACCAGAGAATAAAAGATCTGTTTCCCCTTCTCTCTTCTCTTTCTCTATCTCCTTTTCAAGTAGCTGAAAATAAACGCCACTAAGAGACTGCTGAAACTCAGGGCTGGTGCTGTGGCATAGCAGGTAAAGCCGCCGCCTGCCGTGCTGGCATCCCATATGGGTGCCAGTTCTAGTCCCAGCTGCTCCACTTCTAATCCAGGTCTCTGCTATGGCCTGGGAAAGCAGCAGAAGATGACCTAAGCCCTTGGGCCCCTGCACCCATGTGGGAGACCCGGAAGAAACTCCTGGCTCCTGGCTTCGGATTGGTGCAGCTCCAGATGTTGCAGCCATCTGGGGAGTGAACTATCAGATGGAAGACCTTTCTCTCTCTCACTATTCCTCTCCTCTCTCTCTCTGCCTCTCCTTCTCTGTCTGTGTACTCTGACTTTAAAGTAAATAAATAAATCTTAAAAAAAGAGACTGCTGAAACTCTTAAGAGAGTTTGGTAAAGTTGCAGGATATGAAATCAATACACAAATATCAATACCCTTTGTATACACAGAAAAATGCCATGGCAGAGAAAGAACATGTAAGATCAGTATCATTCACAATAGCTACAAAATATTTCAATACCTTGAAATAAATTTAACCAAGGATGTCAAAGTTCTCTACAATGAAAATTACAATATATTGAAGTAAGAAATCAAAGAAGACACAAAAAAATGGAAGAACCTTCCACGCTTGTAGATTGGAAGAATTAACATAATCAAAATGCTCATACTATCCATAGCAATTTACATATTCACAGTTATCCTAAAAAGAGATAAGCAAAAAAAAAAAAAAAAACCTCAAAGTGGTCCAAATCAAAGTACCAATGACATTCTTCTCAGATCTACAGGAAACAATGCTAAAATTTGTATGGAAGTACAAGAGACCCCAGATAGCTAGCGCAATTGTAAACAAGAAAAAAAAAGTCAGAGGTATCACAATAACAAACTTCAAGTTATCCTGCAAGGCACTTATGTTCAAAACAAGCCTAGTACAGGCACAAAAATAGACATATAACCAAGGGAACAGAATAGAAACCCCAGAAATCAATCCACACCTCATAGCCAACTAATCTTTGACAAAGGAACTAAAATTGATCCTTGAAGAAAGGCCAGTCTCTCTCTTTCTTTTTTAAAAAAGATTTATTTATTTGAAATTCAGCATTACATACAAGAGAAGAGGAGGGAGAGAGAGAGAGAGAGAGAGAGAGAGAGAGAGAGGTCTTCCATCTGCTGGTTTACTCCCCAATTGGCTGCAATGGCCAGAGCTGCTCCGATCTGAAGGTAGGAGCCAGGAGTTTCCTCTGGGACTCCCACAAGGGTGCAGGGGCCCAAAGGCTTGGGCCATCCTCCACTGCTCTCCCAGGCCATAGCAGAGAGCTGGATCAGAAGTGGAACAGCTGGGATATGAACTGGTGCCCATATGGGATGCTGGCACTGCAGGTGTTAGCTTTACCTGCTACACAGGCATTGGCTTTACCTGCTACGCCACAGTGCCAGCCCCCAGGCCAGTCTCTTCAACAAAGTGTTGCAAGATGATTGAATCTCCACATGAAGAAGTGTGAAACAAGACCTCTACCTTATACGTTATACAAAAATCAACTCAAATGGATCAGGGATGTAAATATATGATCTGATACTAGCAAATTACTAGGGAACATTGCAGAAATTTTGGCATAGGCAAAGACTTCTTCGAAAAGACCCAGAAGCACAGGCAATAAAAGCAAAAATAGACAAATAGGACTACATCAGGCTAAGAATCTTCTGTACTGCATAGGAAACACAGCAAAGTGAAGAAGCAACCGATAGAACAGGAGAAAATATTGCAAACTATGCAACTGATAAGAGATTAATATCCGGAATCCATAAAGAGCTCAAGAAACTCATCAAAAAAAAACACAAACAATCCAGTTAAGAAATGGGTAAAGGACTCGATCAGGCATTTTTCAAAGGATGAAATTCAAATGGCCAACAGACACCTGAAAAATACCCAGGATAATAGCCATCAAGGAAATGAGAAGAAAAACCACAATGAAGTTTTCCCTCATCATAATTAGAACAGCTACTATATTAAAATCAATAAACCATAAATGTAAGTGAGGACGTCAGGGAAAAGCTGGGAATGTAAACTGGTATCACCATTGTAGAAGACAGTATGAAAATATCTCAGAAATCGGAAAACAAATCTACCATATGACCCAGCCATCACACTTCTGGGAATTTACCCAAAAAATGAAAGCAGCATATGAGAGAGTTTATCTGTACCCCTATGTTTAATGCAGCTCAATTTGCAGTAGCTAAGATACAGAATCAAGCCAGATGCCCATCAACCAATGTTTAGATAAAGAAAATGTGGTACATATAAACTATGGAATGCTACTTAGCCATAAAAAACAATGAAATTTTGTTGGTTGCAACAAAATGGATGCAACTGGAATCCATTATACCTAGTGAAATAAACCAGTCCCAATGAGAAAAATGTTTTCCATGATCTGTGGTAACTAATAGAGTACAAAAATTTAATGTATATGAGTGAAATGGACATTTTGTGGTTTGATTATTGTTTACAGCTCTTGTCTCTACCTTTGAAGAACAGTGTTTTGTTTGTCTCTCCTTCTTACTGCTTGTTACATGTGACTTGTTACTACTTGTGTTAGTGGGGGGTTAAGCTTATGATTATAAAATAAACTGAAAGTAAGTCACTGCAAAAATTAAAAGAAAGAGTAAGAAAGCAATGATAAGGGAGGGTAGAGTAGGAAGTATCACAATGTACCTAAATCTGCATGTGTGAAATACATGAAATTTACTCAACTTTTATAAGTTTAAAAACCCAAAGTACTGAGTTTTTTAAAAAATGTTAAAACTATCACTCCTTCAAATGTCACTTACCTACTGGCAATGTTGGTTATTTTTTCATCCCTAACTTCTCCCAAATAACTGCAAGTCATATAAGATCAGAAGCCATTTCTCCCTTTCATACCTTACATCATCCCTCACTCCATCCCAACACCAATGGTGGTATTTCAATATATATGGTCACTAATACATTCCACAGCAAGTAAAGTAAATGTATTCCTAAAACTTATTGAGATTTTCCTGTATGCTTTATTTTAAGCACTTTAGAAAGATTAGCTGCTTTATTTCTCACATTTATCCTAGGAATTGCAGCTTTTAATGCCTCCATTTTACACATGAGAAAACTGAGATTCATTAAGTAACCTAAGGAACAAGTAAATGACAGAGGCAGAATGAAAACCCAGGTCATTGAGTCCAGGTTCCATGCTACTACTCCACATGGGCTCTGAAGGGGCTATTTATTGAACTCTGTAACTGTGTGGCCAAGTTCCTACAACCTGAATTCTGATTTGGAAGAACTCAGAAGAGCAGTGAAGAGGAGGCAGACATTGAAGGGGAAACACCTGCAGCCATGAAGCTGGACCATGTTTTCTGTGACAAGGACAGCAACTTCCACACTTCCAGAAGAACGACCCTGATCCCAGAACCCTGACAGAAGAGGCAAAGCAGCTTCAGAGAGCAGTGAGTTGTCTTTGAGCCAGGTGATTAAACCCCTCTGATTTTGCTGGCCCTAATCATAATCCAACTGGTCTAGATGCTACCCCCTGTGCAAGCCTAAGCTGGGAGCTTCCTGAGGAATGCCTGGGCCTCAGAGAGCATGGCCAGGAGCTTCCCAAAGAGTATGAATGGAGGCACAATCCTGACAGTGCAGACCTTGGCTCCTGCCATCAAAACCAGTGCAGTGTCCACTGCCCATCAAGACAGTCCCCGGGGCCAGCACCAACAAGGAGTCTAGCTGAGTATCAGAGGCAAGAAATAGGAGGCAACAGCCACGCAGGTGACAAATAGGCAAACAAGAGTCCATTTTCCTTCCTTCTGACCAAGCTACCCTGAATCTCCTTGTCCAGAAATGAAGTGAGCCCCAGCCACCTACTGCCAGTCTTCATGGGGGGTGATGGTGCTGTGGGAAAATTCCCTGTGATGGAACTCCAGAGTGCCCCTGTCCAGGACACAGTGACCAAAAAGCTTGGTAAAACCAAGGGCCAGCGGACCAGAGTCCCTTCCTCAGGGAACCCCAACACCAAAGACCTGGAGCTCAGACAATAGTGAGAAGAGCAGAAACAGTTCTTCAGGGAGGGAAGGGCCCCAGATGGCCAACTCAGCCCCCAGCTTGGGTTCAAACCCTACTGGGAGGGAGTGAATTACAGAGAGTAACCCTAGGCTTATCCTGACCTGTTCTCAGGTGTCAAAGGCTCCTCCCAGGTCAGACATCAACCTTCAAGTTCCCTCTACTCTGGACAACAGATTTCCTAGATGTCAAGCAGCAGACTCAGTCCCAACAGGCAACAGGGATCATGTTTCCCAATGCAAGTAGAAAAGAGGCCGCATGAAGCACCACAGCTCAGAAGCCCAAGAAGTGGGTCATGGGCCTCCGAAGCACAATCCTTCTAATCAATAGTTCCCACCACCTCCTGTGAAAACCTAGTCCATGAGTAAAACCAGATGCAGGCCTTGGTGGGCAAGGTCCTGATGGAGTTGCTGAAGCAGGAAAGAAACGGCCATAGACATCACCAAGATCAGCAAGAATGATCGCAGGAGCTGCAAAGCAGGAGCTTCCTGGGTCCTGTTGGTGACGAAGGCCCCCAGGAGCGAGCAGAAGCAGAAGCCGAAGGCTGGGGAAGGTGGAGATGGTGCCAGTTCCCAAGAAAATGCCTCTAGGATTCCAAGAGGAAACAAAAAAGCAGTGCAAGTGGTAATGGCAAAGAAAAAATGAAACTCCAGAGTGCCTGGGAGTGCCTGACACCCACGGATCCAGGGACAAGCCATAAGGGGATTTGGGAATGGTGAAGATTAAGGGTGGAGGTCAAAGCAACCCGAAAACAAGGAGAAGCAATCTAAAAAGGAAAGACAAAGGACAGCACAAAATGGAGAAGCAGAAAGCAAAAAGAAAACCTTCATCCCACAGCACAAATATAAATTTCCCAAATCCAGTATAACAAATATAAAATAGGAAAACTCTAAATTAAACTAAGCAAGTTGAATCACAATTTAAAGACTACCAACCAATAAAAAGTTACAGAAACAAAATTTAAGTTATAGAAATACAAAATATTCCAAACATTTAAGAAAAAAAAAACAGGCACACTTATATTTCCCAGACATGCCAAGGTAGAAATAAGCACAGAATATTTTCACATATTTTAGAAAGCCAGCATTACATTGATTATAATGCAAATTGATCAGAACTTGAAATATGAATTAAGTGTAAGCCTGTCTTTTAAAAACACATGCATATCTCCTTAGTAGTTTTATAATAAATGAAATACATATGAAAATAAAATCAATAACAAGTGAGATAGAAGAAAAATGCAAGAGGTGGTAACATTTTGAACAAGCCATGTAGATTGTCCAGGTAGTTGAAAAATTCAAGAAAATCACATGACCATTTAGATTGAATGTTGAAAAGCATTTAAAAAATTCATTGGAGGGTGAACCAAGGGCAAAGGAAGACCTTTCTCTCTGTCTCTCTCTTTCACTGTCCACTCTGTATGTCAAAAAATAAAAAATAAATAAAAAAATCAGCATGTAATCAAAAAAAAAAACTTACTAGCTTTTTAGTAAAAATAAACTGTGGCTTCCCTACTGTGATCAAGGTTGTTTAAAAGGATCCTACAACAAACAACATAATTAATACGGGATCATTGACAGATTTCTCCCTTTAGAAACCTAGACCAGCTGACTCCACTGTCTCCAAATTCATCTTTTTTCATTACATCTGCATTTATTCCAAATAGAATTAATATATTTATACTGAAAAGTCAGGCATATGAAATTCACATATGCACTTGTCTGCATTAGCATAGAGTTAGTGAACCTAAGAATCCTCAATTCCAGGCTGTGGTACATTTTTTTTTTTTTTTTTTGTCTCCAGCTTCTTACTGGAGGAGTAGTCGGGGGAGGGGGAAAAGAACAAAAGGAAAAAATAAGGTGTAAAGATCAATTTCTAAGCAATAAAATCTCAGTATATTGGAGATCTTTATTTAGAGAGAATCCATAACATCTAAAAACAAAAACTGATACATGAATTGAACGAGCTTTCAGGAAAGATCAATATCTTTAAAATCCACTAGATTACCAAGCATCGGCAAGAAACAAATAGAAGATATTAAAGGTCAGTAGGCAGAGTGGAAAACATATATTGACAGGAGGGAAAAAAAGGCTTCAATTATGTGATGCCTTTAAGCATTCTTCAAATCAATATTAAAACATGATACAAATGGCCCAACAGAAAAATGAGCAGAAATACAAAGCGAAAGCCCCTAAGCCAAGAAGCAGAATTTTAACTCACCTGAAGCAGGTGACCGCCAGCTGCAGCCAGGATCCGCCTGCGAGAAGCATGGGGCGACCCCGGGGTGATCCCAGCGGGTGGCAGGTGCACCACGCGGAGAGGAGCCCAGGAGGAGGGAAGGGGGCCGCTTCCCACCTCTCCTGATTCACACCAAGCACAGACCAGTTAGGGAGCCACGCCTTGGAGGATGCTGATTGGCTGAGTCTTTTGTGACGCTGTGGGCGCCCCCGTCCAATCAGCCACGGTGATGTCATCACGCGGGATCTTGACGTCACAGTGGTGTTAGAGTTCCTAGGCAGAGCGAGGTCCTAGGAGATGGCCGCGCTGCTGAGAAGCTAAAGAGCCAAGTCGGGGTCTGCGCTCTCCACCTTCACAAGCTGGGAGTCACCGGGTAACTAGGAGCTGAGGACCGCGACGTGGTGAGTGTGTGGGCCTGGGGGTCCCGACAGGGGGAAGCGGAACCAGTGGAAGCTGCCTGGGACCCCGGACCCCTTCCCTGGCACCCGGGACCCCCGACGCCCAGCCATACCAGGACCCCCGGGACCCCCGACGCCCCGCCTCTTCCCTGGTACCCGGGACTGTTGACGCCTGGTCCCTCCCTGGCACCCAGGAACCCCGACCCGTTCCCTGGTACCCATGACCCCCGACATCCGGCCCCCTCCCTGGCACCCCGGATCCCCAGAGCCCGGCCCCTTCCCCGACGCCCAGCCCCTTTCCTAGCACCCATGACCCCTGATGCCCAGCCCCTCCCTGGCACCTGAGACCCCCGACCCCTTCCCTGGCACCCATGACTCCCAACACCCGACCCCTCCCTGTCACTCGGGATCCCAGAACCCGTCCCCCTCCCTGTTACCTGGAACCTCCTACCCCCTCCCTGGCACCCATGACCCCAGACACCCTGCCTCTTCCCGACATCCAAGATCTCCCTGGCTCCCACTGCCCCGACGCCTGGGCTCTTCCCTGGCAAACGGGACCCTCGACGCCCGACCCTCCCTGGCACCAGGGACCCTGAAGCCCAGCACCTCCCTTGCACCCGGCACACCCGATGTCCCACCCCTCCCTTTCACTTGGGATCCATGACGATCGGCCTCCATCCTTGCACCCAGGACCTTGACGCCCGGCCCTTTCCTTGGCACCCAGGACCCTCAATGCCCGGCCCTTCCCTGTCACTTGGGACCCTAGATGCCCGGCCCCTCCCTGACACCCGTGACCCCCGACACCCAGCCACTTCTGGTACCCTGGACCCCAGATGCCCAGCCCCTTCCCTGGTACCCGGGACCCAAATCACCCGGCTCCCTATTGGGCCCCAGGATCCCTAACACGTGGACCCCTCCTTGAAACCCGTGATCCCTGAAGCCCGGCTGTCCCTGGCACCCAGACCCCTGATGCCCAACCCCTCCCTGGCACCCAGGACCCCCAACCCCCTCCCTGGCACCCGTGGCCATGACGCCAGGCCCCTCCCTGTCCCTCAGGACCCCAGACGCCCAGCCCCCTCCCTGGCAATGAAGATGCCTGACCATTTCCCTGTCACTGGGACCCCTGATGCCCGGCCCCTCTCTGGCACCCAAACCTCAATGCCCGACACCTCCCTGGCACCCGGGACACCCAACAACCTCCTGGCACCCGGGACCATTG
The DNA here is from genome assembly GCF_964237555.1 of Oryctolagus cuniculus. Classification (NCBI taxonomy): domain Eukaryota; kingdom Metazoa; phylum Chordata; class Mammalia; order Lagomorpha; family Leporidae; genus Oryctolagus; species Oryctolagus cuniculus. The sequence goes on along the minus strand of NW_027208203.1, from coordinate 1,002,079 downwards.
ACAACCAGCCATACCAGCACACCCGGGACCCATGACACCAAGCCTTTCCCTGGCACCTGGGACTGTCGACGCCCGGTCCCTCCCTGGCACCCGAGAACCCCGACCCATTCCCTGGTACCCGTGACCCCCGATGTCCAGGCCCCCCCTGGCACCTCGGATCCCCAGAGCCCAGTCCCTTCCCTGATGCCCTGCCCCTCCCTGGCACCCGGGACCCCTGATGCCCAAATACTCCCGGGCACCCGAGACCCCCAACCCCTTCCCTAGTACCTGTGACCCCTGACTCCCGGCCCCTCCCTGTCACCTGGGACCCCAGACACTCAGCCCCTTCCATGGCACCTGGAACCTCCAACTCCATCCCTGGTACCCAGGACCCCCAACACTTGGCCCCCTCCCTGGCACCCAGAACCCTCAATGCCCGGCCCCTTCCTGGCACCCGGAACCTCTGACTCCTTCCCTGGCACCAGGGACCCCTGACACCCAACCCTCCCTGGTACCCGGGACCCCTGATGCCTGGTCCCTTCCTTGGCACCATGGACCCCCATCACCCGGCTCCCTAGTGGGCCCCAGAATCCACAATGCCTGGCCTCTCCTTTCACCCAGGGCCCCTGACGCCTGGCCTCCTCCCTAACACCCATGACCCCCCGACATCTGGCCGCCTCCATGGCACCCATGAACCCTGGCGCCTGGCCCCCTCCTTCTCATCCAGGAACCCTGACACTCAGCCTCCCCCGGCACCCTGGACCCCCAATGCCCAGCCCCTTCCCTGGTACCCGGGACCCCCATCACCCGGCTCCCAACTGGGCCCCAGGATCCCTGATGCCTGGCCCCCTCCTTGACACCCATAACCACTGAGGCCGGCCCCTTCCCTGGCACCCAGGACTCCTGACACCCAACCCTCCCTGGCACCTTGGACCCCCAATGCCTTGCCCCTCCTTGTCACTTGGGACCGCAGATGCTCAGCCCCCTCCCTGGCACCCGTGACTCCCAATGTCTGGCCCCCTTTCTGGCACCCAGGGACCCTGCCACCTGGCCCCTTCCATGGCACCCAGGACCCCTGAGGCCCAGTTGCTTTCTTGGCACCCAGGATTCCCACCACCCGGACCCTTCCCTGGTACCCAGGACCCCCAATGACCAGCCCCCTTTCTGCACCCGGTACCCCAACGCCCAGCACCTCCCTGGCACCTGAAACCCCCGACCCCCTCCCTGGAACCCATGACCCCCGACACCCGGCCCCCTCCCTGCACCCGGGACCCCGACATCCAGCCCTATCCCTGGCAACCTAACATTGACACCCAGCCCCCTCCCTGGCACCCATGACCCCTGACACCTGCCCTCCTCCTTGACACCCGGGAACCCTGATGCCCGGCCTCCCCCCAGGCACACTGGAACCCCAATGCCCAGCCCCTTCCCTGGTACCCGGGACCCCCATCGCCTGACTCCCTATTGGGCCCAGGATCCCTGACATGTGGACCCCTCCTTGAAACCTGTGACCCCCAAAGCCCCGCCGTCCCTGGCACCCGGACCCCTGATGCCCGACCCCTTCCTGGCACCCGATACCCCCAACCCACTCCCTGGCACCCGTGAACCATGATGCCCAGCCCATCCCTGTCTTTCAGCACCCCAGATGCCCAGCCCTCTCCCTGGCACCCGGAACATCGACTCCCGGCCTCTTCCCTGGTACCCATGACAAATGACCCCTTCCCTGACACGTGGTACCCCCGATGCCTGGCCCCTCCCTGGCACCCGGGACCCCTGATGCCCGGCCCCTCCCTGGCACGCGGGTCCCCCATCTCCTGGCTCCCTCCTGGGCTCGAGGATCCCCAACGCCTGGCCCCTCTTGACACCAAGGACCCCTGACGAATGGCCTCCTCCCTGGCACCCCAACGTCCAGCCCCATCCCTGGCACCATGGACGTTGACACCCAGCCTCTTCCTGGGCACCAGGGACCCTCGACACCCTCCCTGGCACTCGTGACCCTGTCGCCATGCCCTCCCTGCCATTCAAGACCACCGATGTCTGGCCCCCTCCCTGAAACCCCTGATCCCCAATGCCTGGCCCCTTCCCCAACGCCCAGCCCCTTCCCTGGTACCTGGGACCCCCATTGCCTGGCCCCTCACTGTCTCTCAGGACCCCAGAAGCCCAGGCCCCTCCTGGGCACCCGGGACCCCCATCACCCGGCACCCTCACTGTCACTTGGAACCCCTGAGGGCCGGTCTCCTCCCTTGCAGCTGGGACCCCTGATGTCAAGCCCCTTCCCTGGCACACAGGACCCTTGATGCCCGTCCCCTCCCTGGCACCCTGGACCCCTGGCGCCCGGCCCCTCCCTGGAACCCAGGAAACTTGACGCCTGACCCCACCCTGGCACCTGGGACCCCCAACCCCCTCCCTGGCACCTGTGACCCCCAACTCCCGTCCCCTCCCTGTCACATGGGACCCCAGATGCCCAGCCTCCTCCCTGGCACCCTGGACCCCCGATGCCCACCCCCTTCCCTGGTACCCAGGACTCAAATTGCCCAGCTCCCTCATGGGCCCAGAGATCCCTGATGCCTGGACCCCTCCTTGAAACCCCTGACCCCCGACATCCGGCCTCCTCCAAGGCACCCGGAATCCCTGACACATGACCGCTACCTTGCACCCGGGACTCCCCAAACCCCTCCCTGGCACCCCTGATCCCCAATGCCTGGCCCTTTCCCTAATGCCCAGCCACTTCCCTAGTACCCAGGACCCCCATCGTCCAGCCCCTCACTGTCTCTCAGGACTCCAGAGCCCAGGACTCTCCTGGGCACCTGGTACCCCCATCGCCTGGCCCCCTCCCTGTCACTCGGGACCTCTGATGCCCAGTCTCCTCCTTTGCACCTGGGACCCCTGACGCCCAGCCCCTTCCCTGGCACCCAGGACTCTCGACACCCATCTCCTCCCTGGCACCCAGGACCCCTGATGCCCGTCCCCTCCCTAGCACCCAGGACCCTCAATGCCTGACCCCTCCCTGGCACCCAAGACCCCGACCCCCTCCCTGGCAGCTGTGTCCCCGGACACCCAGCCCCTCCCTGTCATTCGGGACCCCAGACACCCGACCCCCTCCCTGTTACCTGGGACCTCCAACCCCTTCCCTAGCACCCATGACCCCAGACACCCGGCTTCTTCCCCCGACGTCCAAGATCTCCCTGGCTCCCAAGACCCCGATGCCCGGCCTCTTCCCTGGCTCCCGGGACCCTGAAGCCCAGCCCCTCCCTTGCACCCGGGACACCCAATGTCCAGCCCCTCCCATTCATTCAGGACCCATGATGCCCGGCCTCCACCCTTGTATCCAGGAACCCTGATGCCCAGCCCTTTCATTGGCACCCGGGACTCCTGAAGCCCAAACCCTCCCTGGCACCCGAGACCCCCGACCCACTCCCTGGTATTCGTGACCCCCAATGTCCGGGCCCTCCCTGGCACCCGAGACCCCGGACACCTGCCCCCCTCCTTGACACCAAGGAACCCAGATGCCCAGCCTCCTCCCTGGCACCCTGGACCCAAATCACCTGGCTAAGTCCTGGGCCCAGGAATCCCTGACGCCTGGAACTCACCTTGAAACCCGTGAACCCCGACGTCCAGCCACCTTCATGGCACCCGTGACACCCGACGCCCAGCCCTTCCTGGCACCCGGACCCTTGAAGCCCGACCCCACCCTGGCACCCGGGACCCCCAACCCCCTCCCTGGCACCTGTGACTCCTGACGCCAGGCCCCTCCCTATCTCTCAGGACCCTAGATGCCTGGCCACTCCCTGGCACCCGGGACACCTAAAGCCAACCCCTCCCTGGCACCTGAGACCCCCTGACACCCTCCCTGGCACCTGTGAACCCTGATGCCTGGCCCCTCCCTGTCAGTGGGACCACAGACGCCTGGCCCCATTCTGGTACCCAGGAACCCATCGCCCAGCTCCTTCTGGGCCCCATGACACCAGAAAACTTCCCTGACACCTGTTACCCCCAGTGTCCGGCCCCCTCCCTGGCACACATGACCCTGACACCTGCCCCCCTCCTTGACACCCGGGAACCCTGATGCCCGGCCTCACCCCAGGCACACTGGAACCCCAATGCCCAGTCCCTTCCCTGGTACCCGGGACCCACATCGCCCAGCTCCCTATTGGGCCCCAGGATCCCTGATGCGTGGACCCCTCCTTGAAACCCATGACCCCTGAAGCCCACCCATCCCTGGCACCCGGACCCCTGACGCTCAACCCCTCCCTGCCACCTGGGACCCCTAACCCCCTCCCTGGCACCCATGAAGCATGATGCCCAGCCCCTCCCTGTCTCTCAGGACCCCAGATGCCCACCCTCTCCCTGGCACCCAGAACATCGACTCCCGGCCTCTTCCCTGGTACCTGTGACAAATGACCCCTTCCCTGACACGTGGAACACCCGATGCCCGGCCCCTCCCTCGCATCCAGGGACCCCTGATGCCCAGCCCCTCCCTGGCACCCGGGACCCTGATGCCAGGCCCCTTTCCTGGTACCCGGGACCCCTATTACCTGGCTCCCTCCTGGGCTCCAGGATCCCCAATGCCTGGCCCCTCTTGACACCAAGGACCCCTGAGGAATGGCCTCCTCCCTGGCACCTGTGACCCCTGACACCTGGCCCCCTTATTGTGACCCGGGAATGCTGATGCTCACCCCCTGGCACACTGGACCCCCGACACCGAGCCCCTTCCCTGGTACCCCGGACCCCCATCCCCCAGCTCCCTACTGGCCCCGGGATCCCTGACGTCTGGCCTCCTCCTAGACACCTGTGACCCATGTCGCCCAGCCCCCCCCTGGCACCCAGGACCTTCGATGCCCGGGCCCTCCCTGGCACCTGGAACGTTGACTCCCAGCCTCTTCCCTGGTACCCAGGAATCCTGACCCCTTCCCTGACACTCGGGATCCCTGATGCCAGGCCCCCTCCCTGACACTCAGGACCCTCGACGCATGGTCCCTCCCTGGCACCTGGGATCCCTGACAACAACCCCTCCCTGGCACCTGGGACCCCCAACTCCTTCCCTGACACCTGGGACACCCGATGTGTGCCCCCCCCGGAACGCAGGAACCCTGCCACCGGCCCCCTTCCTTGGTACCCAGGACCCACGAAGCTCGGCTGCCTCCCTGGCACCCAGAACTCCCACCGCCAGGCCCCTTCCCTGCACCGGGGACTCAGACGCCGGGTCCCTCCCTGGCACCCGGGACCACTGACCCCCTCCCTCGCACCCATGACCTCTAAGTCCAGCCTCCAGCCTGGCTCCCGTGACCCTTGAAGTCTGGCCCACTCCCTGGCACCCCAGACCCCCAACACCCAGCCACTTCCCCGAAACCCAAAACATTCCCTGGTACCCGGGACCCACACCATCCGGCACCTTATCAGGCACCCAGGACTCCCGATGCCCAGCACCTCACTATCACTGGGGACTCCAGATGCCAGGCCCCCTTACTGGCACCAGGGACCCGTGATGCCTGGCTCCTCCCTGGCACCCGGGACCGTTGACAACTGGCCCTACCTGGCACCTGTGACTTCTGACACCTGGCCCTCCATGTCGCTTGGGACCCCCGAGTTCCGGCCCCCTCCCAGGCACCCGGGATCCCTGACACCTGACCCCTTCCCTGATGCCTAGCCCTTCCCTAGTACCCGGGACCCCCATCGCCTGGCCCTCTCCCTGTCTCAGGGGACCCCAGAAGCCCGGGACCCTCCTGGGCATCCGGGACACCTGACATCCAGCCCCTCCCTGTCACTTGGGACCCCAGACGCCAGGCCCCCTCCCTGTTTCCTGGGACGCCCGACCCCCTCCTGGCGCCCATGACCCCAGATGCCCGGCCCCTTCCCTGGAACCTGAGAATCTGAGGCCAGGCCTCTCCCCTTGCAACTAGGATCCTCGACTCCAGGCCCCTCCCTGGCACCCAGGATCCTGACACCTGGCCTCTTCCCTGGCAACCGGGACACCTGACGCTTGGCCCCTCCCTGGCACCCAGGACTCCTGATGCCCGGCCCCTCCCTGGCACCCATGATCCCGGACACCTGGCCTCTTTTCTGGCACCCTGGACCCCAGATGCCCAGCCCTTTCCCTGGTACCCAGGACCCAAATTGCCTGGCTCTCTATTGGGCCCCGGGATACCTAATATGTGGACACCTCCTTGAAACCCGTGAACCCCGAAGCCCAGCCATCTCTGGCACCCAGACCCCTGATGCCCAACCCCTCCCTGGCACCCAGGACCCCCAGCCCCCTCCCGGGCACCAGTGGCCATGACGCCAGGCCCTTCTCTGTCTCTCAGGACCCCAGATGCCCAGCCCCCTCCCTGGCAACCGAGATGCCTGACCACTTCCCTGTCACCAGGACCCCTGATGCCCGGCCCCTCTCGGGCACCCAGACCTCAATGATGCCCAACACCTCCCTGGCACCCGGGGCACCTAACAACCTTCCTGGCACCCGGGACCCTCGATGCCCGGCCATACCAGGACACCCGGGACCCATAACGCCCAGCCTCTTCCCTGGCACCCGAGACCGTCAATGCCTGGTCCCTCCCTGGCACCTGAGAACCCCAACCCGTTCCCTGGTACCCGTGACCCCCGATGTTTGGCCTCCTCCCTGGCACCCCACATCCCCAGAGACTGGCCCTTTCCCCAACGCCTGGCCCCTCTCTGGCACCCGAGACCCCTGATGCCCAAACACTCCCTGGCACCTGAGCTCCCCGACCCCTTCCCTGGTACCCATGACCCCCAATGCCTGGCCCCTCCCTGGCACCCTGGACCCCTGATGCCCAGCCCCTTCCCTGGTACCCAAGACCCAAATCGCCCAGCTCCCACCTAGACCCAGGGATCCCTGATGCCTGGAACTCTCCTTGAAACCCATGAACCCCGATGGCCCGCTGCCTCCATGGCACCCATGACACCAGACGCCTGGCCCTCCCTGGCACCTGGACCCCTGAAGCCCGACCCCTCCCTGGCACCTGGGATCCCCAACCCCCTCCCTGGCACCCGTGACTCCTGACGCAAGACCCCTCCCTGTCTCTCCGGACCTTAGACGCCTGGCCCCTCCCTGGCACCCGGGACACCTAACGCCTGACCCCTCCCTGGCACCCGTGAACCCTGATGCCTGGACCCTCCTTGTCAGTGGGACTGCAGACACCCGGCCCCTTTCTGATACCCCGGACCCCTGACACCCGGTCCCTTCCCTGGCACCCGGGACCCTCAACCCCTTCCCTGTTACTCAGGACCCCAGAGGTCTGGCCCCCTCCCTGGCATCAGGACACCAATGCCCTGCCCCTTCCTGTACCCGGGACACTCGACCCCCTCCCTAGCACCTGTGACCCCAGACATTCGGTCCCCTCCCTGACACCCTAGACATTGATGCCCCGCCTCTTCCCTGGCAACCAGGCCATTCACACATGTCCCCTCCCTGGCACCCATGACCCCATCACGCGGACCTCCCTGTCACTCGAGACCCCCAACGTCCGGCCCCCTCCCTGGCACCCCTGATGTCCGTCGCCTGGCTCCTTCCCTGGTACCCAGGACACCCATCGCCCAGCCCCCTCCCTGTCTCTCCAAACCACTGATGCCTGGCCTCCTCCCTTGCACCCTGGACCCCTTATGCCCGGCGCCTTCCCTGGCACCAAAGAACCTCAACACCCATCCCCTCCCTGGCACCAGGGACCACTGACACCTGTCTGCTCCATGACACCTGGGACTCCCAACCCCTTCCTGGCACTTGGGACCCACGTCGCCCAGCCCCCTCACTGGCACTCAGTAACACTGGGCCCAGATCCTTCCCTGGCACCCGGGACCCCGATGCCTGGCTCCTCCCTGGCACCGGGGACCCCCAACCCCTTCCCTGACACCCAGAACTCCTGATGTCTGGCCCCCTCCCTGGCACCCAGGACCCTCAACACCCGGCCCCCTCCCTGACACCCAGGAACCCTGCTGCCTGGCCCCTTCCGTGGCACCCAGAAACTATGAGAGTCGGCCGCCTCTCTGGAACCCAGGACTCCCACCTCCCGGCCCCTTCCATGCACCCAGGACCCCGACACCAGGCACCTCCCTGGCACCGGGGACCAGTACCCCCTCCCTGGCACCCATGACCTCGAAGTCTGGCCTCCACCCTGTCTCCTGTGACTCCCAAAGTCTGGCCCCCTCCCTGGAACTCCAGACCCCCAATGCCCAGCCCATTCCCCGATACCCAACCCATTCCCTGGTATCCGGGACCCACACCATATGGCCCCTTCCTGGGCACCCGAGACTCCTGACGCCCGACCCCTCACTGTCACTGGGGACCCCAGACACCAGGCCCCCTTACTGGCACCAGGGACCCGTGACGCCTGGCCCCTTCCCTGGCACACAGGACCCTTTATACCCAGCCCTCCCCGCCACCTGTGACTCCTGACGCCTGACCTCCATGTCACTTGGGACCCCCGAATTCCGGCCCCCTCCCAGGCACCTGGGATCCCTGATGCCCGGCCCCTTCCCTGATGCCCAGCCCTTCCCTGGTACCCGGGACCCCCATTGTCTGGCCCTCTCCCTGTCTCAGGGGACCCCAGAAGCCTGGGCCCCTCCTGGGCATCCGGGGCACCCAATATCCAGCCCCTCCCTGTCACTCGGGATCCCAGACGCCAGGCTCCCTCCCTGTTACCCGGGATGCCCGACACCCTTCCTGGCACCCATGACCCTAGACACCCGGCCCCTTCCCCGATGCCCAGCATATCCCTGGAACCCAAGAATCTGATGCCCGGCCTCTTCCCTTACAACTAGGACCCTCGATGCCAGGCGCCTCCCTGGCACCCAGGACCCTGACACCCGGCCTCTCCCTGGCACCTGGTACCCTCAACGCCCGATCCCTACCTGGCATCCAGGACCCCTGATGCCAGACCCATCCCTGGAACCCGGGACTCTGATGCCCAAACCCTCCCTGTTACCCAAGACCCCCGACTCCCTCCCTGGCACCCATGACCCCCGATGACCGGCCCCTCCCTGTCACTCAGGACACCAGAGGACCAGCATCTTCTGGGACCCAAATCGCCCGGCTCCCTCCTGGACCAAGGGATCTCTGATGCCTGAATCCCTCCTTGAAACCCGTGACCCCCGAAGCCCAGCCATCCCGGGCACCCAGACCCCTGATTCCCGACCCCTCCCTGGCGCCTGGGATCCCCAGCCCCTCCCTGGCACAAATGGCCCCAATGCCAGACCCCTCCCTGTCTCTCAGGACCCCAGATGCGCAGGCCCCTCCCTGGCAACCAAGATGCCTGACCACTTCCCTGTCACTGGGACCCCTGACGCTGACCCCTCTCTAGCACCTGGACCTCAATTCAAAACACCTCCCTGGCACCCAGGACCCTCAACAACCTCACTGGCACCTGGGACCCCTGACTTCCAGCCCCTCTCTGTCACTTGGGACCCCAGACGCTCAGCCCCTTCCCTGGCACCTGGAACCTCCAACCCCTTCCCTGGTATCTGGGACTCCCAACACCCGGCCCCCTTCCTGGCACCCAGGACCCTTGACACCCAGCCCTCCAACCCGGCACCTGGGACCCCTGGTACCCAACCCTCCCTGGTACTCAGGATCCCTGACGCCTGGCCCCTTCCTTGGCACCCGGGACCCCCATCGCCCGGCTATCTCCTGAGCCCCGGAATCCCCAATGCCTGGCCCCTCCTTGACACCCAGGACCCCTGACTCTTGGCCTCCTCCCTGACACCTGTGATCCCTGACGTCTGGCTCCCTCCATGGCACCGATGAACCCTGACACCTGGCCCCCTCCTTGTCACCCCAGAACCCTGACACTCAGCTACCCCTGCATCCTGGAACCCCAACACCCAGCCCCTTCCCTGGTACCCGGGACCCCCATCACCCGGCTCCCTCCTAGGCCCCGGGATCCCCGATGACCCCTGGACCCTCCTTGATGCCAAAGATCCCTGACACCTGGGCTCCTCCCTGACACCTGTGATCCCCAATGTCCGGCCCCCTCCATGGCACCCATGAACCCTGGCGCCTGGCCCCCTCCTTGTCACCCTGGAACCCTGACACTCGGCCTCCCCTGGAACCTTGGACCCCCAATTCTCAGCCCCTTCCCTGGTACCCGGGACCCCCATTGCCCGGCTCCCAGCTAGGCCCCAGGATCCCTGATGCCTGGCCCCTCCTTGACACCCAAGACCCCTGATGCCCAGCCTCCTCCCTGGTACCCTTGACCCTGGACATTGGCCCTCCCTGTCTCTTGAGACACCCAACATCCAGCCCCTACCTGGCACCCCTGATCCCGGATGCCTGGCCCCTTCCTGACGCCCAGCCCTTTCCCTGGTACCCAGTACCCCCCTTGCCCAGCCCCCTCCCTGTCCCTCAGGACCCAGGAAGCCCAGGCCAATCCTGGGCAACCAGGACTCCCGAAGTCCAGCCCCGCTCTGTCACTCAGGGCACCTGATGCCTGGCCTATTCCCTTGCACCAGAACGCCTGATGCCCAGCCTCTTCCCTGGCATCCAGGACCCTCGATGCCCGTCTCCTCCCTGGCACCCGGGACCCCTGATGCCCATCCCCTCCCTGGCATCCAGGACCCTCGATACATGACCCCGCCCTGGCTTCTGGGATCCCCGACCCCTTCCCTGGCACCTGTGACCCCTGACACACGGCCTGTCCCTGTCATTCGGGACCCCAGACGCCCAGCCCCCTCCTTGGTACCCAGGACCCCTGACCTCTTCCCTGATACCTGGGACCCTCGTCGCCTGGCTCTATCCCTGGCACTCAGAAACTCTGGGCCCAGATACTTCTCTGGCACCCAGGACCCCCGACGCCCGACCCCCTCCATGGCACCCATGACCCCAGATGTACGGCCCCCTCCCTGGCACCCAGGACATTGCCGCCCGGCCTCTTCCCTGGCACCCAAGACCCTCGATGCCTGGCCCCTCCCTAGCACCTGGGATCCCCAACCCCCTCCCTGGCACCCTTGACCCCGGATGTTGGCCCTCCCTGTCACTTGACACACTCATCCTGCCCCTACCTGGCACCCCTGATCCCAGACACCCAGCCCCTTCCCAGTGCCCAACCTTTTCCCTGGTACCCAGTACCCCTGTCGCCCAGCCCCCTCCCAGTTTCTTTGGACCCCAGAAGCCCAAGCCAATCCTGGGCACCCAGGACCCCCGAAGTCCAGCCCCACCCTGTCACTCGGGACACCTGACGCCTGGCCTATTCCCTTGCACCGGGACCCCTGACACCCGGCCCCTTCCCTGGCACCCAGGATCCCTGACGCCTGACCCCTCCCTGGCGCCTGGGATCCCTGACACCCTCCCTGGCACCTGTGACCCCCGACGCCTGCCTCCTTCCTGTCACTTGGGACTCCAGATGCCCAGATCCTTCTCTGGCACCCTGGACCCCTGAACCCCTCCCTGGCACCCATGACCCCGACGCCCAGCCTCTCCCTGTCACTTGGGGCCCATGACGCCGGCCCCCTCCATGGTACCTGTGATCCCTGATGCATGGTTCCTTCCCTGGCACCCAGGACCCTTGATGCCCGGCCCCTCCATGGCACCCGGGACCCCTGGCTACCTGCCCCTCCCTGGCACCGAGACCCCTGACACCCTCCCTGGCACCCGTGACCTCTGACACCCAGCCCCTCCCTGTCACTCGGGACCCCAGATGCTCAGACTCCTCCCTGGCATCCTGGACCCTGACACCTGGCCCCTCCCTGTCTCTAGGGACCCCAGATGCCCGGCCCCTCCCTAGCACCCAGGACCCGCTATCCCATCCCTGGCACCTGTGACCCCCGACTCCTAGCCCCTTCCTGACTCTCGGGACCCCAGACGCCTGGCCCCCTCCCTGGTACCAGAGACCCCTGATGCCAGGCTCCTTCCCTGGCACCCGGGACCCCTGACACCCAGCCTCCTTTCCTGGAACCCCCATCTTCTGGTTCCCTAATGGCCCTGGGATCCCCGATGCCTGGCCCCCTCCTTGACACCCATCACCCCCGACACCCAGCCCCTCCCTGGCACTCAAGTCCCCAGACGCCTGGCCCCCTCCCTGCTTCCTAGGACCCCTGACACCTGACCTCCTCCCTGGCACCTGGGACCCCCGACAACTGGCCTCCTCCCTGGCCCCCCAGACCCCAGACTCCCAGCCCCTTCCCTGGTACCTGGGACCCATATCGCCCAGCTCCCTTTTGGGCACCAGGATCCCCAACATCTGGCCCCCTCCTTGGCACCCAGGACCCCTGACGCCTGGCCTCCTCCCTGGCACCTGGGACCCTCGACGCCCGGACGGACCCTCCCTGGCACCCGGACCCTAACACCCAGCCCATCCCTGGCACCCAGGACCCCCGACCACCTCCCTGGTACCTGTGACCCCCGACACCCAACCCCCTTGACAATCTTGACCCCTGATGTCCGGCCCCTTCCCTGACACCAAGGAACCCTGCCGCCCAGCACTTTCTCTGACACCCAGGACCCCTGAAGCCTGGCCCCCTCCGTGGCATCTCAGAACCCCGATGCCCTGCCCCTCACTGGCACCCGGGTCTGCTGACCGCCTCCCTGGCACCAGTGACCCCTGACGTCTGGCCCCTTCCCTGGCACCAGTGACCCCTGACATCCAGCCTCCTCCCTGGCATCTGGGACCCTTAAGCCTAGCCCCCTCCCTGGCATACCGGACCCCCAATGCCCGGCCCCTTCCCTGGTACCTAGGACCCCTATCACCTGGTTCACTCCTGGGCCTGGTGACTCCTGATGCCTGGCCCCCTCCTTGATACCTGGGACTCCTGTTGCTCAGCCTCCTCCTTGCACCTGGACCCCCAACGCCCAGCCCCTTCCCTGGTACCCAGGACTCAAATAGCCTGGCTCCCTCCTGGGCTCAGGAATCCCTGACGCCTGGACCCCTCCTTGAAACCCATGACACCCGACGTCTGGCCACCTCCCTGGCACCCGTGAGACCAGATGCATGGTCCTCCCTGGAACCTGGGACACCTGACGCCCAACCCCTCCCTGGCACCCAGGGCCCCCAACCCCTCCCTGGCACCTGTGACCCCCAACGCCCGGCCCCTCCCCATCTCTCGGCACCCCAGATGCCCAGCCTATTCCAGGACGCCTGACCCCACCCTGGTACCCAGGACGTCGACGCCCAGCCTCTCCCTGGCACCCGGGACCCCTGATCCCTTCCCTGACACCTGTGACCCCTGACGCCCGACACCTCCCTGGAACCCTGGACCCCTGACCCCTCCCTGGCACCTGTGACCTCTGATACCCAACCCTTCCCTGACACATGGGATGTCGACACCCAGCCTCTTCCCTGGCACACAGGACCCCTGACCCCTTCCCTGACACCTGTGACCCTTGACGCCCGACCCCTCCCTAGCACCCAGGACCCTCGATGCCCTGCCCCTCTCTGGCACCCAGGACCCCTGAACCCTTCCCTGATACCTGTGACCCCTGATGCCTGGCCCCTCCCTGGCAACCGGGACCCCTGCTGCTTGGCCCCCCCAGCACTTGGGACCCCTGACCTCTTCCCATACACCTGGGACAACCTATGCCTGGACCCCTCCCTGGCACACAGGACCCTTGAAGCCTGGCCCCTCCCTGGCACCCAGGACTCCTGACACCCAATCCCCCTTGGCACCCAGGACCCCTGACACCCTACCTGGTACCCGGGAACCCCAATGCCGGCTCCCTACTGGGCCCTGGGATCCCCGACACCTGGCCCCCTCCTTGAAAACCGTGACCCCTGATGCCTGGACCCCTCTGAACCCAGGACCCTCAATGCCTGAATCCTCCCTGAAACCTGGGACCCTTGTCACCCAGCCTCTCCCTGGTACCCGGGACCCCAACGCCCAGCCCCTCCCTGTCACTTGGGACTGCAGATGCCCGGCCCCCTGCCTGGCACCCATGACCCCGGATTTCTGGTCCCCTTCCTGATGCCCAGGACACCCGCCGCCAGGCCCCCACCCTGGCACCCAGGAACCCTGACGCCTGGCCCCTTCCATGGCACCCAGGACATCCAAGGCCCAGCCGCCTCCCTGGCACCCAGGACTCCCACCGCCCAGCCCCTTCACTGATACCCAGGACCCTTGACACCCAGGCCCCCAACCCGGGACCCGGGACCCCTGATACCCAACCCTCCCTGGTACTCAGGATCCCTGACGCCTGGCCCCTTCCTTGGCACCCGGGACCCCCATCGCCCGGCTATCTCCTGAGCCCTGGAATCCCCAATGCCTGGCCCCTCCTTGACACCCAGGACCCCTGACTCTTGGCCTCCTCCCTGACACCTGTGACCCCTGACGTCTGGCTCCCTCCATGGCACCGATGAACCCTGACACCTGGCCCCCTCCTTGTCACCCCAGAAACCTGACACTCAGCTACCCCTGCATCCTGGACCCCCAACACCCAGCCCCTTCCCTGGTACCCGGGACCCCCATCACCCGGCTCCCTCCTAGGCCCCGGGATCCCCGATGACCCCTGGACCCTCCTTGATGCCAAAGATCCCTGAAGCCTGGCCTCCTCCCTGACACCTGTGATCCCCAATGTCCGGCCCCCTCCATGGCACCCATGAACCCTGGCGCCTGGCCCCCTCCTTGTCACCCTGGAACCCTGACACTCGGCCTCCCCTGGCACCCTGGACCCCCAATTCCCAGCCCCTTCCCTGGTACCCGGGACCCCCATTGCCCGGCTCCCAGCTAGGCCCCAGGATCCCTGATGCCTGGCCCCTCCTTGACACCCAAGACCCCTGATGCCCAGCCTCCTCCCTGGTACCCTTGACCCTGGACATTGGCCCTCCCTGTCTCTTGAGACACCCAACATCCAGCCCCTACCTGGCACCCCTGATCCCGGATGCCTGGCCCCTTCCTGACGCCCAGCCCTTTCCCTGGTACCCAGTACCCTCCTTGCCCAGCTCCCTCCCTGTCCGTCAGGACCCAGGAAGCCCAGGCCAATCCTGGGCAACCAGGACTCCCGAAGTCCAGCCCCGCTCTGTCACTCAGGGCACCTGATGCCTGGCCTATTCCCTTGCACCAGAATGCCTGATGCCCAGCCCCTTCCCTGGCATCCAGGACCCTCGATGCCCGTCTCCTCCCTGGCACCCGGGACCCCTGATGCCCATCCCCTCCCTGGCATCCAGGACCCTTGATACATGACCCCGCCCTGGCTTCTGGGATCCCCGACCCCTTCCCTGGCACCTGTGACACCTGACACACTGCCTGTCCCTGTCACTTGGGACCCCAGATGCCCAGCCCCCTCCCTGGTACCCAGGACCCCTGACCTCTTCCCTGATACCCGGGACCCTCGTCGCCTGGCTCTATCCCTGGCACTCAGAAACTCTGGGCCCAGATACTTCTCTGGCACCCAGGACCCCCAACGCCTAACCCCCTCCATGGCACCCATAACCCCAGATGTACGGCCCCCTCCCTGGCACCCAGGACATTGCCGCCCGGCCTCTTCCCTGGCACCCAAGACCCTCGATGCCTGGCCCCTCCCTAGCACCTGGGATCCCCAACCCCCTCCCTGGCACCCTTGACCCCGGATGTTGGCCCTCCCTGTCACTTGAGACACCCATCCATGCCCTACCTGGCACCCCTGATCCCAGACACCCAGCCCCTTCCCAGTGCCCAACCTTTTCCCTGGTACCCAGTACCCCTGTCGCCCAGCCCCCTCCCAGTTTCTTTGGACCCCAGAAGCCCAAGCCAATCCTGGGCACCCAGGACCCCCGAAGTCCAGCCCCACCCTGTCACTCGGGACACCTGACGCCTGGCCTATTCCCTTGCACCGGGACCCCTGACACCTGGTCCCTTCCCTGGCACCCAGGACCCTTGATGCCCATCCCCTCCCTGCACCCAGAACCACTGATGCCCATCCACTCCCTGGCACCCAGGACCCCTGACGCCCAACCCCTCGCTGGTGCCTGGGATCCCTGACCGCCTCCCTGGCACCTGTGACCCCTGATGCCTGGCCCCTCCCTGGGACCCCAGATGCCCAGCTCCCTCCCTGGCACACAGGATCCCCAAACCCCTCCCTGGCACCCATGACCCCCAATGCCCAGCCCCTCCCTGTCACTTGGGGCCCATGATGCCTGGCCCCCTCCATGGCACCCGGGACCCCTGATGACTGGCCCCTCCCTGGCACCTGAGACCCCTAACCCCCTCCCTGGCATCCATGACCTCCGACACCCAGCCCCTCCCTGTCACTCGGGACCCCAGATGCCCAGACTCCTCCCTGGCACCCTGGACCCCCAACACTCAGCCCCTCTCTGGTACCCAGGACTCAAATTGCCTGGCTCCCTGCTGGGCCCAGGGATCCCTGATGCCTGGACCACACCTTGAAACCCGTGACCCCTGATGTCTGGCCTCCTCCAAAGCACCTGTGACCCCCAACACTTGGCCATTCCTGGCACCCAGCACCCCCGACGCCTGTCCCCTCCCTGTCTCTAGGGATCCCAGATGCCTGGCCCCTCCCTGGCACCCAGGACCCCCAACCCCCTCCCTGGCACCCGTGACCCCTGAAACCAGCCCTCCCTGTCTCTCAGGACCCCAGACGCACAGCCCCCTCCCTGGCAACGAAGATGCCTGTCCACTTCCCTGTCACCGGGACCCCTGACGCCTGGCCCCTCTCTGGCACACAAACCTCAATGCCCGACACCTCCCTGGCACCCAGGGCACCCAACAACCTCCTGGCACCCAGGACCATTGACACCCGGCCATACCAGCACACCCGGGACCCATGACACCCAGCCTTTCCCTGGCACCTGGGACTGTCGACGCCCGGTCCCTCCCTGGAACCCGAGAACCATGACCCGTTCCCTGTCATCGCATGATGACCCCCGATGTCCTGGCCCTCCCTGGCACCTCGGATCCTCAGAGCCCAGCCCCTTCCCTGATGCCCTGCCCCTCCCTGGCACCCGGGACCCCTGATGCCCAAATACTCCCGGGCACCCGAGATCCCCAACCCCTCCCTGGCACGCGTGACCCCCAACGCCCGGCCTCTCCCTGGCACCCTGGACCCCTGATGCCCAGCCCCTTCCCTGGTACCGGAGAACCAAATCGCCCAGCTCCCACCTGGACCCAGGGATCCCTGACACCTGGACCTCTCCTTGAAACGCATGAACCCCAACGTCCAGCTGCCTCCATGGCACCCATGACACCTGACGTCCGACCCACCCTGGCACCCAGACCCCTGAAGCCCGACCCCTCCCTGGCACCTGGGACCTCCAAACCCCTCCCAGGCACTCGTGACTCCCAATGCCAGGCCCCTCCCTGTCTCTCGGGACCCTAGACGCCCGACCCCTCCCTGGCACCCGGGACTCCTGACCTCCTCCCTGGCACCCGTGAACCCCGATGCCCGTCCCCTCCCTGTCAATGGGACCGCAGAAGCCCGGCCCCTTTCTGGTACCAGGAACCCCTGATTCCTGGCCCCTTCCATGGCACCCAGGACCCCTGAGGCCCAGTTGCTTTCTTGGCACCCAGGATTCCCACCGCCCGGACCCTTCCCTGGTACCCAGGACCCCCAATGCCCTGTCCCCTTTCTGCACCCGGGACACAAACGCCCAGCACCTGCCTGGCACCCGAGACCCCTGACCCCCTCCCTGGAACCCATGACCCCCAACATCTGGACCCTCATTGCACCCGGGACCCCAACATCCAGCCCTATCCCTGGCAACCTTATGTTGACACCCAGCCCCATTCCTGGCACCCATGACCTCTGACACCTGCCCCCCTCCTTGACACCCAGGAACCCTGACACCCGGCCTCCCCCCAAGCACACTAGAACCCCAACGCCCAGCCCCTTCCCTGGTACCTGGGACCCCAATCGCCCGGCTTCCTATGGGGCCCCAGGATCCCTGACATGTGGACCCCTCCTTGAAACCCGTGACCCCCGAAGCCCCGCCGTCCCTGGCACCCAGACTCCTGATGCCCGACACTTCCTGGCACCCGATACCCCCAACCCCCTCCCTGGCACCCGTGAACCATGATGCCCAGCCCCTCCCTGTTTCTCAGGACCCCAGATGCCCAGCCCTCTCCCTGGCACCCGGAACATCGACTCTCGGGCTCTTCCCTGGTACCTGTGACAAATGACCCCTTCCCTGACACGCAGTACCCCCGATGCCCAGCCCCTCCCTCACACCCGGGACCCCTGATGCCCGGCCCCTCCCTGGCACCTGGGACCCTGACGTCCGGCCCCTCCCTGGCACCCGGGTCCCCTATCTCCTGGCTCCCTCCTGGGCTCCAGGATCCCCAATGCCTGGCCCCTCTTGACACCAAGGACCCCTGACGAACGGCCTCCTCCCTGGCACCCCGACTTCCAGCCCCATCCCTGGCACCATGGACGTTGACACCCAGCCTCTTCCTGGGCACCAGGGACCCTCGACACCCTCCCTGGCACTCGTGACCCTGCCACCATGCCCTCCCTGTCGTTCGAGACCCCCAACGTCTGGCCCCCTCCCTGGCACCCCTGATCCCCAATGCCTGGCCCCTTCCCTGACGCCCAACCCCTTCCCTGGTACCTGGGACCCCCATTGCCTGGCCCCTCACTGTCTCTCAGGACCCCAGAAGCCCAGGCCCCTCCTGGGCACCCGGGACCCCCATCGCCCGGCACCCTCACTGTCACTCGGAACCCTTGACGGCCAGTCTCCTCCCTTGCAGCTGAGACCCCTGATGCCAAGCCCCTTCCCTGGCACACAGGACCCTCGACGCCCATCCCCTCCCTGGAACCCTGGACCCCTGGCGCCCGGCCCCTCCCTGGAACCCAGGAAACTTGACGCCTGACCCCTACCCGTCACCTGGGAACCCCGACCCCCTCCCTGGCACCTGTGACCCCCGACTCCCATCCCCTCCCTGTCACACGGAACCCCAGATGCCCGGCCTCCTCCCTGGCACCCTGAACCCCCGATGCCCACCCCCTTCCCTGGTACCCAGGACTCAAATCGCCTGGCTCCCTCCTGGGCCCAGAGATCCCTGACGCCTGGACCCTCCTTGAAACCTGTGACCCCCGACATCCGGCCTCCTCCAAGGCACCCGGGACCCCTGACGCCTGACCGCTACCTTGCACCCAGGACCCCCCAAGCCCCTCCCTGGCACTCGTGACCCCCAATACTCGGCCCCCTCCCTGGCACCCTGATCCCCAATGCCTGGCCCATTCCCTAATGCCCAGCCCCTTCCCTGGTACCCAGGACCCCCGTCGTCCGGTCCCTCACTGTCTCTCAGGACTCCAGAGCCCAGGCCTCTCCTGGGCACCTGTGACCCAAATCGCCCAGCCCCTCCGTGTCACTCGGGACCTCTGACGCCCAGTCTCCTCCCTTGCACCTGGGACCCCTGACACCCAGCCCCTTCCCTGGCACCCAGGACTCTTGACACCCATCTCCTCCCTGGCACCCAGGACCCCTGATGCCCGTCCCCTCCCTAGCACCCAGGACCCTCAATGCCTGACCCCTCCCTGGCACCCGAGACCCCCGACCCCCTCCCTGGCACCGTGTCCCCAGATGCCCAGCCCCTCCCTGTCATTCGGGACCCCAGACACCTGGCCCCCTCCCTGTTACCTGGGACCTCCAACCCCTTCCCTAGCACCCATGACCCCAGACACCCGGCCTCTTCCCCTGAGGTCCAAGATCTCCCTGGCTCCCAAGACCCCAATGCCTGGCCTCTTCCCTGGCACCCGGGACCCTGATGCCCATCCCCTCCCTTGCACCCGGGACACCCGATGTCCAGCCCCTCCCATTCACTCAGGACCCATGACACCCAGCCTCCACCCTTGTATCCAGGAACCCTGACGCCCAGCCCTTTCCCTGGCACCCAGGACCCTCAACACCTGGCCCCTCCCTGGCACCCGGGACCCCTGATGTCCAAACTCCCCTGGCACCCGAGACCCCGACCCCCTCCCTCGCATCCGTGACCTCCAATGCCCTGCCCCCTCCCTGGCACCCGTGACCCCTGACACCTGCCCCCCTCCTTGACACCCGGGAACCCAGATGCCCAGCCTCCTCCCTGGCACCCTGGACCCCCTAACGCCCAGCCCCTTCCTGGTACCCAGGACCCAAATCGCCTGGCTCACTCCTGAGCCCAGGGATTCCTGACACCTGGAATTCACCTTGAAACTCGTGAACCCCGACGTCCAGCCGCCTCCATGGCACCCATGACACCCGATGCCCGGCCTTCCCTGACACCCGGACCCTTTGAAGCCTGACCCCACCCTGGCACCCAGGACCCCCAACCCCCTCCCTGGCACCTGTGACTACTGACACCAGGCCCCTCCCTATCTCTCAGGACCCTAGATGCCTGGCCACTCCCTGGCACCCGGAACACCTAAAGCCGACCCCTCCCTGGCACCTGAGATCCCCGACACCCTCCCTGGCACCTGTGAACCCTGATGCCCGGCCCCTCCCTGTCAGTGGGACCGCAGATGCCCGGCCCCTTTCTGGTACCTGGGAACCCATCACCCAGCTCCCTCTGGGCCCCGTGACACCTGAAAACTTCCCTGACACCCGTTACCCGCAACGTCCGGCCCCCTCCCTGGCACCCATGACCCCCAATGCCCTGCCTCTTTTCGGGCACCCTGGACCCCAGATGCCCAGCCTGTTCCCTGGTACCTGGGAACCCCATCACCCATATCCCTACTAAGCCCTGGGATCCTCGACGCATGGCTCTCTCCTTGACACCTGTGACCCAGTCGCCCAGCCCCCTCCCTGGCACCCAGGACCTTCAATACCCAGGCCCTCCATGGCACCTGGAACATCAACTCCTTGCCTCTTCCCTGGTACCCGGGTAACCTGACCCCTTCCCTGACACTCGGGATCCCTGATGCCAGGCCCCCTCCCAGGCACCCAGGACCCTTGATGCATGGTCCCTCCCTGGCACCCGGGACCCCCAACCCCTTCCCTGACACCGGGACACCCGATGTCCAGCCTCCTCCTTGGCACCCAGGACCCTCGACGTCTGAAACCCTCCCTGGCACCCAGGAACCCTGCTGCCCAGCCCCTTCCATGGCACCCAGGACCCACGAGGCTCAGCCACTTCCCTGGCACCCAGGACTCCCACCTCCTGGCCCCTTCCCTGCACCCGGGACTCCTGATGCCTGGCCCCTCACTGTCACTGGGGACTCCAGATGCCAGGCCTCCTTACTGGCACCGGGGACCCGTGACCTGGCCCCTTCTCTGGCACCCAGGACCCTTGACACCCGGCCCTCCCTGGCACCTGTGACTCCCAACGCTGGGCCCTCCATGTCACTTGGAACCCCTGACTTCCAGCCCCCTCCCAGGCACCTGGGATCCCTGACACCCAGCCCCTTCCCTGATGCCCAGCCCTTCCCTGGTACCCGGGACCCCCATCGCCTGGCCATCTCCCTGTCTCTGGGGACCCCAGAAGCCCAGACCCTCCTGGGCATCCGGGACACCCATCATCCAGCCCCTCCCAGTCACTTGGGACCCTAGACGCCCGGTCCCCTCCCTGTTACCCAGGACACCCGATCCCCTCCCTGTTACCCAAAATGCCCGACCCCCTCCCTGAAGCCCATGACCCCAGATGCCCGGCCCCTTACCCAATGGCCAGCATCTCCCTGGAACCCAAGACTCTGAGGCCAGGCCTCTTCCCTGGCAACCGGGACCCTGGACACCAGGCCCCTCCCTGGCACCCGGGACCCTCAACACCCAGCACCTACCTGGCACCCGGGACACATGATGCTTGTCCCCTCCCTGGCACCCGGGACCCCTGATGCCCAAACCCTCCCTGTCACCCGAGACCCCCGACCCCCTCCCTGGCACCCATGATCCATGATGCCTGGCCTCTTCTCTGGCACCCTGGACCCCTGAAGCCCAGTCCCTTCCCTGGTACCCGGGACCCAAAATGCCCGGCTCCCTCCTGGGCACAGGGATCCCTGATGCGTGGACCCCTTCTTGAAACCTGTGACCCCCGAAGCCCAGTCATCTCTGGCACCCAGACCCCTGACGCCTGGCCCCTCCCTGGCACCCAGGACCCCCAGCCCCCTCCCTGGCACCCATGGCCACGACGCCAGGCCCCTCCCTGTCTCTCAGGACCCCAGACGCCCAGCCCCCTCCCTGGCAACCGAGATGCCTGACCACTTCCCTGTCACTGGGACCCCTGACGCCCGGCCCCTCTCTAGCACCCAGACTTCAATGACACCCAACACCTCCCTGGCACCCGGGACACCTAACAACCTCCCTGGCACCTGGGACCCTCAACGCCCGGCCATACCAGGACACCCAGGACCCATAACGCCCAGCCTCTTCCCTGGCACCAGTGACCATCGATGCCTGGTTCCTCCCTGGCACTCGAGAACTCCAACCCGTTCCCTGGTACCTGTGACCCCCGACGTTTGGCCTCCTCTCTGGAACCCCGCATCCCCAGAGCCCAGCCCTTTCCCCAACGCCCGGCCCCTCTCTGGCACCCGAGACCCCTAATGCCCAAACACTCCCTGGCACCTGAGATCCCAGACCCCCTCCCTGGTACCCATGACCCCCAATGCCTGGCCCCTCCCTGGCACCCTGGACCCCTGATGCCCAGCCCCTTCCCTGGTACCCAAGACCCAAATTGCCCGGCTCCCACCTGGACCCAGGGATCCCTGACGCCTGGAACTCTCCTTGAAACACATGAACCCCGATGGCCAGCCGCCTCCATGGCACCCGTGACCCCCAATGCCTGGCCCTCCCTGGCACCCGGACCCCTGAAGCCCGACCCCTCCCTGGCACCTGGGACCCCCAAACCCCTCCCTGGCACCCGTGACTCCCGACACCAGACCCCTCCCTGTCTCTTGGGACCTTAGATGCCCGACCCCCTCCCTGGCAGCCGTGAACCCCGATAGCCGGCCCCTCCCTTTCAGTGGGAATGCAGACACCCGGCTACTTTCTGATACCCCGGACCCCTGACACCCGGTCCCTTCCCTGGCACCCGGGACCCTCGACCCCTTCCCTGTTACTCAGGACCCCAGAGGTCTGGCCCCCTCCCTGGCACCAGGACACCAATGCCCAGCCCCTTCCTGTACCCGGGACACTCGACCCCCTCCCTGGCACCCGTGACCCCAGACATCCAGTCCCCTCCCTGACACCCTAGACATTGACGCCCCGCCTCTTCCCTGGCACCCAGGCACCGTTGACACCCGGACCCTCCCTGGCACCCGGGACCCCTGACAAACAACTGCTACCTGGCATCCAGGACCCTCGACGTCCGGCCCCCTCCCTGGCACCCCTGATGTCCGTCGCCCAGCTCCTCCCCCAACGCCTAGCTCCTTCCCTGGTACCCAGGACACCCATCGCCCAGCCCCCTCCCTGTCTCTCCAAACCACTGATACCTGGCCTCCTCCCTTGCACCCTGGACCCCTGATGCCTGGCGCCTTCCCTGGCACCAAAGAACCTCAACACCCATCCCCTCCATGGCACCAGGGACCACTGACGCCTGTCCGCTCCCTGACACCCGGGACTCCCAACCCCTTCCTGGCACCTGGGACCCACGTTGCCCGGCCCCCTCACTGGCACTTAGGAACACTGGGCCCAGATCCTTCCCTGGCACCTGGGACCCCGATGCCTGGCTCCTCCCTGGCACCCGGGACCCCCAACCCCTTCCCTGACACCTGGGACTCCTGATGTCTTGCCCCCTCCCTGGCACCCAGGACCCTCAACACCCGGCCTCCTCCCTGACACCCAGGAACCCTGCTGCCTGGCCCCTTCCGTGGCACCCAGGACCCATGAGAGTCGGCCACCTCTCTGGAACCCAGGACTCCCACCTCCCAGCCCCTTCCATGCACCCAGGACCCCGATGCCAGGCACCTCCTTGGCACCAGGGACGAGTGACCCCCTCCCTGGTACCCATGACCTCGAAGTCTGGCCTCCACCCTGTCTCCTGTGACTCCCAAAGTCTGGCCCCCTCCCTGGAACTCCAGACCTCCAATGCCCAGCCCATTCCCCGACACCTAACCCATTCCCTGGTACCCGGGACCCACACCATATGGCCCCTTCCTGGGCACCCGAGACTCCCGACGCCTGGCCCCTCACTGTCTCTGGGGACCCCAGACGCCAGGCCCCCTTACTGGCAAAGGGGACCTGTGACGCCTGGCCCCTTCCCTGGCACCCAGGACCCTTGATACCCGGCCCTCCCTGGCACCTGTGACTCCCGACGCCTGACCTCCATGTCACTTGGGACCACTGACTTCTGACCCCCTCCCAGGCACCTGGGATCCCTGATGCCCGGCCCCTTCCCTGATGCCCAGCCCTTCCCTGGTACCCGGGACCCCCATTGTCTGGCCCTCTCCCTGTCTCAGGGGACCCCAGAAGCCCGGGCCCCTCCTGGGCATCCAGGACACCTGATGTCCAGCCCCTCCCTTTCACTTGGGACCCCTGATGCCTGGCCTCCTCCCTTGCACCCAAGACCCCTGACACCAGATCCCTTCCCTGGCACCAAAAACCCTCAACGCCTGGCCCCTCCCTGGCACCCGGGACCCCTGCCGCCTGACCTCTCTCTGGCACCCAGGACGCCCAACCCCATACCTGGCACCAATGAACCAAGATGCCTGGCCCTTCCCTGTACTCACGACCCCAGACGTCCTGCCTCTTCCCTGGCACCCTGGACCCCTGATGCCTAGCCCCTTCCCTGGTACCCGGGACCCAAATCGCCCGGCTACCATCTGGGCCCAGGGATTCCTGACGCCTGGACCCCTCCTTGAAACCAGTGACCCTGATGCCCGGCCGTCCCTGGTACCCGGACACCTGACACCCGACACCTCCCTGGCACCTGGGACCCCCAACCCATCCCTGGCACCCGTGAACCATGATGCCTGGCCCCTCCCTGTCTCTCAGGATCCCAGACGCCCAGCCCACTCCCTGGAACCCAGGACATTGATTCCCGGCCCCTTCCCTGGCACCTGGGACCCTGACGTCAGGCCCCTTTCCTGGTACCTGGGACCCCTATCGCCTGGCTCCCTCCTGGGCTCCAGGATCCCCAATGCCTAGCCCCTCCTTAACACCAAGGACCCCTGATGCCCAGCCTGCTCCCTGGCACCTGTGACCCCCGACACCTGTCCCCCTTATTGTCACCCGGGAATGCTGACGCTCACCACCCGGCACACTGGACCCCCGACACTGAGCCCCTTCCCTGGTACCCCAGACCCCCATCACCCAGCTCTCTACTGAGCCCTGGGATCCTCCATGCATGCCCCATCCTTGACACCTGTGACCCGTGTCACTGAGCCCACTTCCTGACACCCAGGACCTTCGATGCCCGGGCCCTCCCTGGCACCTGGAATGTCGACTCCCAGCCTCTTCCCTGGTACCCGGGAAATCTGACCCCTTCCCTGACACTCGAGATCCCTGAAGCCAGGCTCCCTCCCTGGCACCCAGGACCCTCGACGCATGGTCCCTCCCTGGTACCCGGGACCCCAAACCCTTTTCCTGACACCTGGGGCACCCGATGTCCAGCCTCCTCCTTGGCACCCAGGACCCTCGACGTCTGAAACCCTCCCTGGCACCCAGGAACCCTGCTGCCCGGCCCCTTCCATGGCACCCAGGACCCACGAGGCTCGGCCAACTCCCTGGCACCCAGGACTCCCACCTCCTGGCCCCTTCCCTGAACCCGGGACCCAATGTCGGGCCCCTCCCTGGCAACCGGGACCACCGAACACCTCCCTGGCAACCATGACCTCGAAGTCCGGCCTCCACCCTGTCTCCTGTGACTCCCAAAGTCTGGCCCCCTCCCTGGAACTCCAGACACCCAACACCTGGCCACTTTCCTGACACCCAACCCATCCCCTGGTACCCGGGACCCACACCATCTGGCCCCTTAGTGGGCACCTGGGACTCCTGATGACCGACCCCTCACTGTCACTGGGGACCCCAGACGCCAGACCCCCTTACTGGCACCGAGGACCCATGACTCCTGGCCCCTTCCCTGGCACCCAGGACCCTTGACAACCGGCCCTCCCTGGCACCTGTGACTCCTGACGCCCGACCTCCATGTCACTTGGGACCCCCGACTTCTGGCCCCCTCCCACGCAACTGGGATCCCTGACACCCGGCCCTTTCCCTGAAGCCCAGCCCTTCCCTGGTATCCTGGATCCCCACTGTCTGGCCCTCTCCCTGTCTCTGGGGACCCCAGAAGCCTGGGCCCCTCCTGGGCATCCGGGGCACCCGACATCCAGCCCCTCCCTGTCACTCAGGGCCCCAGACACCTGGCCCCCTCCCTGTTACCCGGGACGCCCGACACCCTTCCTGGCACCCATGACCCTAGACACCCAGCCCCTTCCCTGATGCCCAGCATATCCCTGGAACCCAAGAATCTGATGCCCGGCCTCTTCCCTTGCAACAAGGACCCTCGACGCGAAGCCCCTCCCTCGCACCCGGGACCCTGACGCCCGGCCTCTCCTTGGCACCTGGTACCCTCAATGCCTGATCCCTACCTGGCATCCAAAACCTCGGATGCCAGGCCCCACCCTGGAACCCGGGACCCCTGATGCCAAACCCTCCCTTTCACCCAAACCCCCGACTCCCTCCCTGGCACCCGTGACCCCCGAGGCCTGGCACCTCCCTGTCACTTAGGACCCCAGACACCAAGCATCTTCTCTGGCACCCTGGACCCCCGATGCCCAGCCCCTTCCCTGGTACCCGGGACCCAAATCGCCTGGCTCCCTCCTGGGCCCAGGGATCTCTGATGCCTGGATCCCTCCTTGAAACCCGTGACCCCTGATGCCCGGCAATCACTGGCACCCAGAACCCTGATTCCTGACCCCTCCCTGGCACCCGGGATAACCAACCCCCTCCCTGGCACCCATGGCCCCAACGCCAGACCCCTCTCTGTCTCTCAGGACCTCAGATGCCCAGCCCCCTCTCTGGCAACCAAGATTCTTGACCACTTCCCTGTCACTGGGACCCCTGACGCTGGCCCCTCTCTGGCACCTGGACCTCAATTCGCAACACCTCCCTGGCACCCAGGACCCACAACAAACTCCCTGGCACCTGGGACCCCTGACTTCCGGCCACTCTCTGTCACTTGGGACCCCAGACGCTCAGCCCCTTCCCTGGCACCTGGAACCTCCAACCCCTTCCCTGGTATCCGGGACTCCCAATGCCTGGCCCCCTTCCTGGCACCCAGGACCCTTGACACCCAGCCCCACCCCAGCACCCGGGACCCCTGATACCCAACCCTCCCTGGTACTCGGGATCCCTGACGCCTGGCCCCTTCCTTGGCACCCAGGACCCCTGACTCTTGGCCTCCTCCCTGACACCTGTGACCCCTGACGTCTGGCCCCCTCCATGGCACCGATGAACCCTGACACCTGGCCCCCTCCTTGTCACCCCAGAACCCTGAAACTAGGCCTCCCCCTGCACCCGGGACCCCCATCACCCGGCTCCCTCCTAGGCCCTGGGATCCCCAATGACGCCTGGACCCTCCTTGACGCCCAAGACCCCTGACGCCTGGCCTCCTCCCTGACACCTGTGATCCCCAATGTCCGGCCCCCTCCATGGCACCCATGAACCCTGGCGCCTGGCCCCCTCCTTGTCACCCTGGAACCCTGACACTCGGCCTCCCCTGGCACCCTGGACCCCCAATTCCCAGCCCCTTCCCTGGTACCCGGGACCCCCATTGCCCGGCTCCCAGCTAGGCCCCAGGATCCCTGATGCCTGGACCCTCCTTGACACCCAAGACCCCTGATGCCCAGCCTCCTCCCCGGCACCCTTGACCCTGGACGTTGGCCCTCCCTGTCTCTTGAGACACCCGACATCCGGACCCTACCTGGCACCCCTGATCCCGGATGCCTGGCCCCTTCCTGACGCCCAGCCCTTTCCCTGGTACCCAGTACCCCCCTTGCCCAGGCCCCTCCCTGTCTCTCGGGACCCAGGAAGCCCAGGCCAATCCTGGGCAACCAGGACTCCCGAAGTCCAGCCCCGCCCTGTCACTCGGGGCACCTGATGCCTGGCCTATTCCCTTGCACCAGAACGCCTGATGCCCAGCCCCTTCCCTGGCATCCAGGACCCTCGATGCCCATCTCCCCCCTGGCATCCAGGACCCTCGATACATGACCCCGGCCTGGCACCCAGTATCCCCGACCCCTTCCCTGGCACCTGTGACCCCTGACACCCGGCCCCTCCCCATCATTCGGGACCCCAGACGCCCAGCCCCCTCCCTGGTACCCAGGACCCCTGACCTCTTCCCTGATACCTGGGATCCTCGTCGCCTGGCTCTATCCCTGGCACTCAGAAACTCTGGGCCCAGATACTTCCCTGGCACCAAGGACCCCCAATGCCCGACCCCCTCCATGGCACCCATGACCCCAGATGTACGGCCCCCTCCCTGGCACCCAGGACATTGCCGCCCGGCCTCTTCCCTGGCACCCAAGACCCTCGATGCCTGGCCCCTCCCTAGCACCTGGGATCCCCAACCCCCTCCCTGGCACCCTTGACCCCAGATGTTGGCCCTCCCTGTCACTTGACACACCCATCCGGCCCCTACCTGGCACCCCTGATCCCAGACACCCAGCCCCTTACCAGTGCCCAGCCTTTTCCCTGGTGCCCAGTACCCCCGTTGCCCAGCCCCCTCCCAGTCTCTTAGGACACCAGAAGCCCAGGCCAATCCTGGGCACCCAGGACCCCCCAAGTCCAGCCCCACCCTATCACTCGGGACACCTGACGCCTGGCCTATTCCCTTGCACCGGGACCCCTGACACCCAGCCCCTTCCCTGGCACCCAGGACCCTTGACGCCCGACCCCTCCCTGGCACCCAGAACCACTGATGCCCATCCCCTCCCTGGCACCCAGGACCCCTGATGCCCGACCCCTCCCTGGCGCCTGGGATCCCCAACACCCTCCCTGGCACCTGTGACCCCCGACGCTCAGCCCCTCCCTGTCTCTTGGGACCCCAGATGCCCAGCTCCTTCCCTGGCACTCAGGACCCTTGATGCCTGGCCCCTCCATGGCACCTGGGACCCCTGATGACTGGCCCCTCCCTGGCACCCGAGACCCCCGACCCCCTCCCTGGCACCTGTAAGCTCCAACACCCAGCCCCTCCCTGTCACTCGGGACCCCAGATGCCCAGACTCCTCCCTGGCACCTTGGACACCCGACACCCAGCCCCTCCCTGGTACCCAGGACTCAAATCACCTGGCTCCCTCCTGGGCCCAGGGATCCCTGACTACTGGACCCCACCTTGAAACCCATGACCCCTGATGTCTGGCCTCCGAGGCACCCGTGACCCCTGACACCTGGCCCTCCCTGGCACCCAGGACCCCCGACAACTGGCCCCTCCATCTCTAGGGACCCCAGATGCCCGGCCCCTCCCTGGCACCCAGGACCACCAACCCCATCCCTGGCACCCGTGACCCCTGACTCCTGGCCCCTTCCTGTCTCTCGGGACCCCAGACGCCTGGCCCCCTCCCTGGTACCAGAGACCCCTGATGCCAGGCTCCTTCCCTGGCACCCGGGACCCCTGACACCCAGCTTCCTTTCCTGGAACCCCCATCTTCTGGTTCCCTAATGGGCCCTAGGATCCCGGATGCCTGGCCCCCTCCTTGACACCCATCACCCCGACACCCGGCCCCTCCCTGGCACTCAAGTCCCTAGACGCCTGGCCCCCTCCCTGCTTCCTGGGACCCCTGACACCTGACCTCTTCCCTGGCACCCGGGACCCCCAACAACTGGCCTCCTCCCTGGCCCCCCAGACCCCAGACTCCCAGCCCCTTCCCTGGTACCCGGGACCCCCATCACCCGGCTCCCTCCTAGGCCCCGGGATCCCCGACGACCCCTAGACCCTCCTTGATGCCAAAGATCCCTGACACCTGGGCTCCTCCCTGACACCTGTGATCCCCAATGTCCGGCCCCCTCCATGGCACCCATGAACCCTGGCGCCTGGCCCCCTCCTTGTCACCCTGGAACCCTGACACTCGGCCTCCCCTGGAACCTTGGACCCCCAATTCTCAGCCCCTTCCCTGGTACCCGGGACCCCCATTGCCCGGCTCCCAGCTAGGCCCCAGGATCCCTGATGCCTGGCCCCTCCTTGACACCCAAGACCCCTGATGCCCAGCCTCCTCCCTGGTACCCTTGACCCTGGACATTGGCCCTCCCTGTCTCTTGAGACACCCAACATCCAGCCCCTACCTGGCACCCCTGATCCCGGATGCCTGGCCCCTTCCTGACGCCCAGCCCTTTCCCTGGTACCCAGTACCCCCCTTGCCCAGCCCCCTCCCTGTCCCTCAGGACCCAGGAAGCCCAGGCCAATCCTGGGCAACCAGGACCCCCGAAGTCCAGCCCCGCTCTGTCACTCAGGGCACCTGATGCCTGGCCTATTCCCTTGCACCAGAACGCCTGATGCCCAGCCTCTTCCCTGGCATCCAGGACCCTCGATGCCCGTCTCCTCCCTGGCACCCGGGACCCCTGATGCCCATCCCCTCCCTGGCATCCAGGACCCTCGATACATGACCCCGCCCTGGCTTCTGGGATCCCCGACCCCTTCCCTGGCACCTGTGACCCCTGACACACGGCCTGTCCCTGTCATTCGGGACCCCAGACGCCCAGCCCCCTCCCTGGTACCCAGGACCCCTGACCTCTTCCCTGATACCTGTGATCCTCGTCGCCTGGCTCTATCCCTGGCACTCAGAAACTCTGGGCCCAGATACTTCTCTGGCACCCAGGACCCCCGACGCCCGACCCCCTCCATGGCACCCATGACCCCAGATGTACGGCCCCCTCCCTGGCACCCAGGACATTGCCGCCCGGCCTCTTCCCTGGCACCCAAGACCCTCGATGCCTGGCCCCTCCCTAGCACCTGGGATCCCCAACCCCCTCCCTGGCACCCTTGACCCCAGATGTTGACCCTCCCTGTCACTTGACACACCCATCCGGCCCCTACCAGGCACCCCTGATCCCAGACACCCAGCCCCTTACCAGTGCCCAGCCTTTTCCCTGGTGCCCAGTACCCCCGTTGCCCAGCCCCCTCCCAGTCTCTTAGGACACCAGAAGCCCAGGCCAATCCTGGGCACCCAGGACCCCCCAAGTCCAGCCCCACCCTATCACTCGGGACACCTGACGCCTGGCCTATTCCCTTGCACCGGGACCCCTGACACCCAGCCCCTTCCCTGGCACCCAGGACCCTTGACGCCCGACCCCTCCCTGGCACCCAGAACCACTGATGCCCATCCCCTCCCTGGCACCCAGGACCCCTGATGCCCGACCCCTCCCTGGCGCCTGGGATCCCCAACACCCTCCCTGGCACCTGTGACCCCCGACGCTCAGCCCCTCCCTGTCTCTTGGGACCCCAGATGCCCAGCTCCTTCCCTGGCACTCAGGACCCTTGATGCCTGGCCCCTCCATGGCACCTGGGACCCCTGATGACTGGCCCCTCCCTGGCACCCGAGACCCCCGACCCCCTCCCTGGCACCTGTAAGCTCCAACACCCAGCCCCTCCCTGTCACTCGGGACCCCAGATGCCCAGACTCCTCCCTGGCACCTTGGACACCCGACACCCAGCCCCTCCCTGGTACCCAGGACTCAAATCACCTGGCTCCCTCCTGGGCCCAGGGATCCCTGACTACTGGACCCCACCTTGAAACCCATGACCCCTGATGTCTGGCCTCCGAGGCACCCGTGACCCCTGACACCTGGCCCTCCCTGGCACCCAGGACCCCCGACAACTGGCCCCTCCATCTCTAGGGACCCCAGATGCCCGGCCCCTCCCTGGCACCCAGGACCACCAACCCCATCCCTGGCACCCATGACCCCTGACTCCTGGCCCCTTCCTGTCTCTCGGGACCCCAGACGCCTGGCCCCCTCCCTGGTACCAGAGACCCCTGATGCCAGGCTCCTTCCCTGGCACCCGGGACCCCTGACACCCAGCCTCCTTTCCTGGAACCCCCATCTTCTGGTTCCCTAATGGGCCCTAGGATCCCGGATGCCTGGCCCCCTCCTTGACACCCATCACCCCGACACCCGGCCCCTCCCTGGCACTCAAGTCCCTAGACGCCTGGCCCCCTCCCTGCTTCCTGGGACCCCTGACACCTGACCTCTTCCCTGGCACCCGGGACCCCCGACAACTGGCCTCCTCCCTGGCCCCCCAGACCCCAGACTCCCAGCCCCTTCCCTGGTACCTGGGACCCCCATCGCCCAGCTCCATTTCAGGCACCAGGATCCCCAACATCTGGCCCCCTCTTTGGCACCCAGGACCCCTGATGCCTGGCCTCCTCCCTGGCACCTGGGACCCTTGACGCCCTGACGGACCCTCCCTGGCACCCGGACCCCAACGCCCAGCCCATCCCTGGCACACAGGAGTCCCAACCACCTCCCTGGTACCTGTGACCCCCGACACCCGACCCCCTTGACACCCGTGACCCCTGATGTCCGGCCCCTTCCCTGACACCAAGGAACCCTGCCGCCCAGCACTTTCCCTGACACCCAGGACCCCTGAAGCCTGGCCCTCCCCGTGGCTTCTAGGACCCCCAATGCCCCGCTCCTCACTGGCACCCGGGTCTGCCGACAGCCACCCTGGCACCAGTGACCCCTGACGTCTGGCCCCTCCCTGGCACCAGTGACCCCTGACATCTGGTCCCCTCCCTGGCATTTGGGACCCTTGAAGCCTGGCCCCCTCCCTGGCATACCAGACCCCCAATGCCCGGCCCCTTCTCTGGTACCTGGGACCCCTATCACCAGGCTCACTCCTGGGCCTGGTGACTCCTGATGCCTGGGCCCCTCCTTGACACCTGGGACTCCTGATGCTTGGCCTCCTCCTTGCACCTGGACCCCCAATGCCCAGCCCCTTCCCTGGTACCCAGGACTCAAATCACGTGGCTCCCTCCTGGGCTCAGGAATCCCTGACGCCTGGACCCCTCCTTGAAACCCATGACACCCGACGTCTGGCCGCCTCCCTGGCACCCGTGACCCCAGATGCCTGGCCCTCCCTGGCACCCAGGACCCCTGATGCCCAACCCCTCCCTGGCACCTGTGACCCCCAACACCCAGCCCCTCCCCATCTCTTGGGACCCCAGATGCCCAGCCCCTGATAGGACGCCTGACCCCTCCCTGGTACCCAGGACGCTGACGCCCAGCCTCTTCCCTGGCACCCTGGACCCCTGACCCCCTCCCTGGCACCTGTGACCCCCAACACCCAACCCCTCCCTTGCACATGGGATGTCGACACCCGGCCTCTTCCCTGGCACACAGGACCCCTGACCTCTTCCCTGACACCTGTGACCCCTGATGCCTGGCCCCTCCCTAGCACCCAGGACCCTCAATGCTCGGCCCCTCCCTGGCACCCAGGACCCGATGCTTGGCCCGGATGGCACTTGGGACCCCTGACCCCTTGCCACACAACTGGGACCCCCTACGCCTGGACCCCTCCCTGGCACCCAGGACCCTAGAAGCCCAGCCCCTCCCTGGCATCCAGGACCCCTGACGTCCAACCCCCCTCAGCACCCCGGACCCCTAAGCCCCTACCTGGCACCCATTACCCCCACCCCCGGCCCCTCCCTGTCACTTGGACTGCAGACACCTTGTGGCGCCAGCACACCGGGTTCTAGTCCTGTTTTGGACTCCAGATTCTGTCCCGGTTGCCCCTCTTCCAGGCCAGCTCTCTGCTGTGGCCCAGGAGTGCAGTGGAGGATGGCCCAAGTCCTTGGGCCCTGCACCCCATGGGAGACCAGGAGAAGCACCTGGCTCCTGGCTTCAGATCAGTGTGGTGTGCCGGCCACAGCACACAGGCCACAGTGGCCATTGCGGGGTGAACCAATGGAAAAAGGAAGACCTTTCTCTCTGTCTCTCTCTCTCACTGTCCACTCTGCCTGTCAAAAAAAATTTTAAAAAATGATACATCTGTTAATACACTAAAACCAAGTGAATCTTTGAGAACAAGTTTTACTATTAACTCTCATAATCCAACTCTTTGAGGACAGGGGTCCTGCATGGGAAATTAGTGCACAGCAACTCCTGTTGTTAATTTAACAATTAACGCTCTTATGTATGTGGTCAGTGATCACCCAAGGCACTTGACATGCACTGCCTACGCTGTGAAAGCATTTTTTAAAAAAGATTTATTTTATTTATTTGAAAGACAGAGTTACAGAGAGAGGTAGAGACAGAGAGAGAGGTCTTCCATCTGGTTGTCCACTCCCCAGATGGCCATAATGGCCAGAGCTGTGCCAATCTGAAGTCAGGAGCCAGGAGCTTCTTCTGGGCCTCCCACATGGGTACAGGGGCCCAAGGACTTGGGCTAACCTCCACTGCTATCCCAATCCATACCAGAGAGCTGGATTGCAAGAGAAGCAGCTGGGACTAGAACTGGCACCCATATGGGATGCTGGCATTTCAGGCCAGGGCTTTAACCCACTGCGCCACTTCACCGGCCCCAAGTGGAAGCCTTTTGAGTCCACTGACTCCTTCCGTATTTAGACAAGGCCATGAGCAAAGTGGAAGTTCCCTCCTCCTTTCAGAGAAAAGTACTTAGTTCTTTGATGACCACTTCTTTCCACTGGAGTCTCACCCTTGTAGGCCCTTCATGTAGGACACTTTTTGCCACAGTGTCTTGGCATTCTATGTCTGAAATGCTCTCATGGGATTTTCAGCCAGACCAGAATGTATTAAGGGCCACAGTGCTACTTAAAGTGATTGTCATTCTATGAGTCTGCTGTGTGGACTGCTTCCCATGTTGGAGCATTCACTCCTTTTTAATTCTATTATTATTACCAAACACTTAATCCTATTTATATAATCACTTTAACACTTAATCCTCTCTATATGATCACTTTAACAATTAATCCAATCCATATGTTCACTTTAACATTTAAGTGCTGTTTTTTCCACCTAGCTCAAGGGGATTTGGGGTCCCATGGCAAGTTTTTAAACCGTACCCTTAAAAGTAACTCTGTAATAATGTATGGAGAACTACACAGTTTTACAGTTTTCAACTTCATAATTTCACAATTACAACATTGGGAACCTGGTGATTCTTCCCACTGTGGCTGCCCTCCCATCCACACTCCCACCCCCTTCCTCCTCCCTCTCTTATTCCCACTCTTATTGTTTACTAACATTTATTTTCAATTAACTTCCTACACGTATGATTATCTCTATAATAAGCAAAAAGTTCAACAAATAGCATGGAAAATAAAACTGTTCCTGTATAGTCGAGACAAGGGCTGTACAAAGTCATTGCTTCTCAAAGTGTCAATTTAACATCTATAGCTTGTCTATTAGGTGCTCCATTAGTTACCACAGGTCAGGGAGAACATATGGTATTTCTCCCTGTGGGACTGAATTATTTCACTAAGTGTGATGATTTCCAGTGTCATCCATTTTGTTTCAAATGATTAGATTTTTACCACTGTGAAGTATTCCACGGTGTACATTTCACATAATTTCTTTATCCAGTCTGCAGTTGATGGGCATTTTTATTGATTCAGTGTCTTAGCTGTTGTAATTGAACTGCAATAAACATAGGGGTGCAAATAACTCTTTCAAATGCTGATTTCCTTTCCTTTGGGTAAATTCCCAGGAGTGGGCTGGCTGTGTCATAGGGTGGGTCTATATTCAGATTTCTGAGGTATTTCCATACTGTCTTCCATAGTGGCTTTGCCAGTTTACACTCCCACCAACAGTGGATTAGGATGCCTTTTCTCCCACATCCTCACCAACATTTTCTGTTTGTTGATTTCTGTATGAAAGTCATTCTGAAGGGGGTGAGGTGAAACCTCATTGTGGTTTTGATTTGCATTTCCCTGATGGCTAGTGATCCTGAACATTTTTTCATGTGTCTGTTGGCCGTTTGGATTTCCATTTTGAAAAATGTGTTTAAACCTTTACACATCCTTTAATTGTGTAGCTTGTTTTGTTGTTGTTGAGCTTCTTGATCTCTATATATTCTGGTTATTGATCTTTTATCAGTTGTAGAGTATGCAAATTGTTTCTCCCATTCTGTTGCTTGACTCTTCACTATGCTGAGTATTTCTTTTGCAGTACAGAAACTTCTCAATTTGATGTAATCCCATTTGTGAATTTTGGCTTTGATTGCCTGTGCCTCCGGGGTCTTTTCCAAGAACTCTTTGCCTATGCCAATGTCTTGCAGGGTTTTCCCAATGTTCTCTAAGAATTTTATGGTATCAGGTCATAGATGTAGAGCTTTAGTCCATTTTTTAATGGATTTTTGTGTAAGGTGTAAGGTAGAAGTCCTGCTTCCTACTTCTGCATTTTGAAATCCAGATTTCCCCAGTACCATTTGTTGAAGAGACTGTCCTTGCTCCATGGATTGATTTTAGCTCTGTTGTCAAAGATAAGTTGGTTGTAGATGTTTGGATTGATTTCTGGTGTTTCTATGCTGTTCCATGGTTCTATTCAGTACCAGGCTGTTTTGTATCAGTTTTTGTATCAGTAACAGGCTCTTTTGATTATTACTTCACTGTAGTATGTCTTAAAATCTGGTATTGTGATGCCTCCCACTTTGTTTTTCTTGTATAAGATTGCTTTAGCTATCCAGGGTCTCCTATGTTTCCATAGGAATTTCAGTATCACTGTTTCTACATCTGAGAAGAATGTCCTTGATGTCTTGAGTGGTATTGCAATGATTCTGTAAATTGCTTTCAGTAGTATGGGCATTTTCATGATATTGATTCTTCCAATCCATAAGCAAGGAAAATTTTTTCCATTTGTTTGTATCCTCTTCAATTTCTTTCTTTGATGTTTTATAATTCTCATTGTAGAGATCTTTGACGTCCTTGGTTAAATTTATTCCAAGCTATCAGAATTTTTAAGGCTATTGTGAATGGGATTAATCTTGGAAGTTCTTTCTTAGCCATGGCATTGTCTGTGTATACAAAGACTGTTGATTTTTGTGTATTGATACTATATCCAGCTACTTTGCTAAACTCTTCTATGAGTTCCAATAGTCTCTTAGTGGAGTCTTTTGGATCTACTATATACAGAATCATGTCATCTGAAAATAGGGATAGTTTGACTTCCTTCTTCCCAATGTATCCCTTTGATTTATTTTTCCTGCCTAATGGTTCTGGCTAGAACTTCAAGGACTATATTGAGCAGCCATGGTGAGAGTGGGACTCCTTGTCTGGTTCTGGATAATGGTGGAGATGCTTTCAACTTTCCCCCATTCAATATGATGCTGGCCATGGGTTTGTTATAAATTGCCATGGTTGTTGAGGGATGTTCCTTTTATACCCAATTTGCTTAGAGTTTTCATCATGAAAGGGCATTGTATTTTTTATTTATTTATTTATATTTTTTGACAGGCAGAGTGGACAGTGAGAGAGAGAGAGATAGAGAAAGGTCTTCCTTTTGCGGTTGGTTCATCCTCCAATGGCCGGCGCGGCCGGCGCGCTGCAGCCAGCGCACTGCGCTGATCCAATAGCAGGAGCCAGGTACTTATCCTGGTCTCCCATGGGGTGCAGGGCCCAAGTACTGGGCCATCCTCCACTACACTCCCTGGCCACAGCAGAGAGCTGGCCTGGAAGAGGGGCAACTGGGACAGAATCCGGCACCCTGACCAGGACAAGAACCCGGTGTGCCGGTACTGCAAAGCAGAGGATTAGCCTAGTGAGCCGCGGCACCGGCCAGGGCATTGTATTTTATCAAATGCTTTCTATGAATCTGTTGATTTAGTTATATGGTTTTTGTTCTTCAACTTAACATGATGTATAACATTGATTGATTTATGAATGATGATTCATCACTGCATATCAGTGGTAAATCCCACTTTGTCCAGGAGAATGATCTTTCTGATATGTTGCTGGATTTGGTTGTCTAGTATTTTGTTGAGGATTTTTGCATCTATGTTCATCATGGAAATTGCTCTATAGTTCTCTTTTTCTGTTGTATCTTTTTCAGGTTTAGGAAGTAAGGTGATGGTGGCCTTTTCTTTGTTTGGAGCATCTTTATTATTGATTCAATTTCTGTCTTGGTAATTGGTCTGTTTAGGTTTTCTATGCCTTCATGGCTCAATTTAGGTAGGTTGTATGTGTGGAGGTATCTGTCCATTTGTTTTGTGTTTCCCTGTTTTTTGACATACAGCTCTTTGTAGTAATTTCTGAATTCTTTTTTTATTTTTTGTGGTGTCTGTTGTTACATTTCCTTTTCACCTCTAATTTTATTGATATGAGTCTCCTGTGTTCTTTTTGGTTAGTTTGGACCAGTGATGTGCAAATTTTGTTTGTTTGTTTGTTTTCAAAAAACCAGCTCTTCATTTTGATGATCCTTTGTATACTTTTTTCAATTTTGTTTATTTCTTTAATTTTAATGATTTCTATACTTTTACTAGATTTGGATTTGGTTTGCTTTTGTTTTTCTAGGTCTTTGAGATGCATTAATAGCTATTTTATTTGGTGCCTTTATAATTTCTTGATGTAAGCTTCAACTGCTGTAAATTTTCCTTTTAGCACTGCTTTTGCTGTATCCCTTAATTTTGATATGTTATATTATCATTTTCATTAATTTCCAAAGATTTTATCTCTCTTGATTTCTTCAATGACCTACTGTTCATGCAGGAGCATTTTTTTCAGTCTCTGTGTGTTTGCATATATTGTAGACATTCCTGAGTTGCTGATTTCCAACTTCATTCTATTGTGGTCAGAGAAGAGGCATGGTATGATTTTGATTTTCTTTATTTTGCTGGGACTTGCTTTATGGCCTAGCATGTGGTCAGTCCTAGAGAAAGTTCATGCACTGGTGAGAAAAATGTTTATTCTGCAACTGTGGGGTGAAAAGTTCTGTAGATATCTGTTAGATCCATTTGGTCTATTGTGTCAATTAAATCTGCTATTTCCTTGTTGATTTTCTTTTTTAAATGATTCTTTTTCTTGATAGGTAGACAGTGAGAGAGAGAGACAGAGAGAAAGGTCTTCCTTTTTCCATTGGTTCACCCCGCAATGGCCACTGCGGCTGGTGTGCTGCGGCCGGCACACCGCACTGATCTGAAGCCAGGAGCCAGGTACTTATCCTGGTCTCCCATGTGGGTGCAGGGCTCAAGCACTTGGGCCATCCTCCACTTCACTCCCGTGGCACAGCAGAGAGCTGGACTGGAAGAGGAGCAACCAGGACAGAATCCAGCACCCTGACTGGGACTAGAACCTGGTGCATCAGCGCTGCAGGTGGAGGATTAGCCTAGTGTGCCGCGGCTCCAGGCTCCTTGTTGATTTTCTATCTCATTGATCTGTCCATTGCTGAAAGGGTTATTGAAGTCCTCCATTACTATGGTACTGCAGTCTATGCATCCTTTTAGGTCTTTCAATGTTTCTTTTAAATAGCCAGCTGTCCTGTAATTAGGTGTATATACATTTATAATAGTCATGTCTTCCTGTTGAATTGATCCTTGATCATTACATAGTGCCCTTCTTTGCCTCTTTTAATAGTTTTTGTGTTAAAGTCTATTTTCTCTGATATTAGGGTGGCCATACCAGCTATTTTTGGTTTCTGCTAGGATGCAGTATCTTTCCATCTTTTCATTTTCAGTCTATGTGTATCTTTATTGGTGAGATGTGTTTCTTGTCAGCCATAAATAGATTTTGCTTTTTAAACCATCCAGCTAGTCTGTGTCTTTTAACTGGAAGGTTGAGTCCATTTACATGCAAGGTGACTATAAGAAATGATTTGGGGTTGCACACGGCCTTGGTGTACAGCCCTGGTGGCCCTCCACAGGCAGATGAGGAAGCTCTGAGAACAGGGGAGGAAGAGGACGAAGACAAGGAGGAGATGGTGGGAGGCATCAAAAGCTGGAGACCCACTCCATGCCTCAGCCTCTCACCCCTCCCCCAGTCTTTCTCTTGCCACCTTCTCACATTATGGCTGGTGCCCCAGCTTTGTGTGAGGAGATGGTGTATCCCCCAGCCCGCTGAAGGAGGAGTTGGACACTTGTTTCACGGCTCCTAGCTGCATCCCCTACCCCTGGAGCAGAGGCTCCCTCAGCTCATGCCTCCTGCATCTCCCAGCTGCTGGGGAAGCCTTGGCACTGCCGGCACCATGAGTTACTAGAGCATCTCTCAAGCAATCTCTCAAGTGCTGCTGTGATAGTTTATGATAATTCCAATAGGAAGCTGGTGGCTCTGCTGGGTTTAGCAGATTTCACATCTATCACCATGCAGGCAATAGCACATTCAGAATGGTGGTCAGGAAGATTCAAGACCATCAAGTTGTAATAAATTGTGCCATTCCTAGAGGGCTGAAATACAGTCAAGCTACACAGACCTTCCACCAGTGGTGAGATGCTAGACAGGTGTATGATCTCAACTTTGGCAGCAAAGAGGATGCCAGTGGCTGCACAAGTGCCATGACACATGGCTTAGAATCATTAAATTCACAAGAAACAGGGCTAACATTGCCTAGACAAAATTCACAACCTGCCCAAGTTCAGAATGGCCCATCCCAAGAAGAAATGGAAATTCAAAGATGGTAACTACAAGAACAGCAAAGACAAAAGGAGCCGGAATGGGAAAGGCTGTAACTTCTAAGGCCTCATCAACAAGCACACCGAACCAACAAGAAAACCTCGGGAAAGAACAAATGCCATGAATGGCAGCAAGTCACCTGTCATTTCAAGACCAACATCCACACCCTCATCACAGCCCAGTGCCAATAGAGTCCGGACAAAAGGACTTTACTATAACAGACTGAAGCAGGATATTTTAGATGAAATGAGAAAAGAGTTAGCAAAGCTAAAAGAAGAACTTATTGATACAATCAGGCAGGAACTGAGCAAGGCAAATACTACATAGAGAAACAACCTATGGAGAGATAGGACTTTAGTCAGGAGAAAAACTATTCCTATGAACAAATGTTAACAACACACCAGCCTACATATTGTGAGCTGAAAGAACAAAGTAGAGACAGAAGGAGGGAAAAACCAACATATTCGGAAAGCCTTCAGACAGTATGACTGGTAACAAGCTAGTTCCATCCTAGTTTGCTGCATTTTTTAACCTTTACAATAGGATGGAAAAGAGTTGGATGAGACCTCCACCAAGTAAGATCATCGTGCATTGAAATAGTTTCATGTGAAGATAAAATTGCACATTTCCCACAACCCATTGGTAAATAAAGAGAAGAAAGACTTAAGAAGGTTTTTTTTAAAAGAGAATAATGTTGGGGCCGGTGTTGTGGCACAGCAGGTTAATGCCCTGGCCTGAAGCACTGGCATCCCATATGTGTTATGGCTCCAGACCTGGCTACTCCACTTCTGATCCCGCTCTCTGAGGTATCCTAGGAAAGCAGTAGAAGATGGCCCAAGTCCTTGGGCCCCTGCATCCATGTGGGAGACCTGGAAGAAGCATCTGGCTCCTGGCTTTGGATCGGCACAGCTGTGCCCATTGCGGCCAATTGAGTTAAACATTGGATGGAAGATCTCTTTCTCTCTCTCTCTCTCTCTCTCTCTCTCTCTCTCTGCCTTTCCTCTCTCTGTGTGACTCTGACTTTCACATAAATTAATAAATATTTTAAAAAAGAGAATACTGTTACTGATGAATTTAGCAAATTATGCTATTGCATTGTAAATGTTTCTCTCAGGTTTGTCTTCCTATCGTGTTTGATATTCATGAATAATTAAGATCAGCCCTATGTAGGTTAACATTATAAAATGCAAATCAAACAATTAGATGTGCTTTTGAAGGATGATGTTCATAATGAACTACATTAAAAGTGATTTGTCCAGCTTGAGGGATTTTAGAATGATAGGAGGTCTCTGAAGTAAGCCTTCATGCAATTTTGTGGATTAAAACATAAATTTCAACCAGAATTTAAAGATTTGGATGCTTTCCTAAATTGTTACAATGCGTTACCAAATCTATGACTTCTACATAACACAAAACAGTGGTCAAGAGTAGATTTACTGTAGTTTTCAACCTTTTTTAGACTTACTCATGTGGACATTTTTATAATGTAATTACAATCATGACAAATTGAGCTTTTTAAATTGTAGGCAGTAATGCATGCCATACTAATATCTAGTGGCCTTTTCAAGGCCTAGTCCCAGGGAAAACATTTTGTAGAGTATAAGAGAGTGAGAGGAAGGGAAGGAATAATTTTTTATTTAATTTCTGCACTATCTCAATTACCTGCATGAATAATAATGAGGAATATTTTGCGAGTTGAATTGGTAAACATGTTAACGAAACGAAGTACTTTATCTTTTACATCATGTCTTCACTTCTCTGTATTGTAACGGCTAATTTCAATGTTCTGAAAAATGATCCTGAATGTCATGTGAGCCATAGCTTGTCATGGAACTCAAAAAGTCTCATCACTGAATTTGGCAGCTACTCTTACCTAGGTGCCCCTGCAGTTACACAGGTATTCAGGTATTCTGACTATGAAGCTGCTTTTGAATTTCATTATGTTAAAATGCAAAAATAAAAATAATTATGGCAGCAATTAAGGTTACAGAAATCTTTAGAAAAAGGGAAACCAATGAAGATATCTGCAGTTTTCTTTTAGTGAATTAAAGGAAGACTTAGGTGATTGGAAAAAGGAATTAGATTCTCTGCTTACCACCCTATGTGTGCATGTGTGTGCATGTGCTGTGTGTATGTATTTTACTCCTTCTTGTCTTTGGAACTGGTAAGATTAAAACAGAGGAGAGAGCCCTGTATGTTGTAATGATAGCTTTCTGGAAAATCTAGGAAATGAGAAATTCTCCAGACTTCCCATCTTGATTTATGCTTGACTTGTTATGTGACATATTTGCATAGAAATCTTTGAATATCTGAAATTTTACTAAAATGTTGAAGATTTATTATAGTCATTGTTGAATTGATCTTTATTCATTACTTTGTGCCCTTCTTTGTCTCTTTTAACAATTTTTGTGTTAAGATCTATTTTGTCTGATATTAGGATAGCTATACCTGCTCTTTTTTGCATTATTTTAATTTGGAATATATTTTCCTTCTTTTCACTTTCAGTCGGTGTGTATATTTGTTGGTGAGGTGTGTTTCCAATAGGCAGCAAATAGGCAGGCCTTTTCTAAATACATTGAACCAGTTTATATGTTTTAATTTGAGAATTTAGGCCACTTACATTTAAGGTTCCTAATGCTAAAGAACAACTTGGCCCTGCTATTTTTCCATAAATATTCCTGTTGTTTGTT
Organism: Oryctolagus cuniculus; assembly: GCF_964237555.1. Taxonomy (NCBI): domain Eukaryota; kingdom Metazoa; phylum Chordata; class Mammalia; order Lagomorpha; family Leporidae; genus Oryctolagus; species Oryctolagus cuniculus. The sequence continues at coordinate 959,083 of NW_027208203.1, read as the reverse complement.
TCTATTTCCTTTGCACTTTTACTGGGGGAATTTCTGCCTTCATATTCTTTCATAATGATGACTATCTTTCTGTGTTTTTGTGTGTAGTGCACCCTTAAGCATGTTTTGTAAAGCTGGATGAGTGGTGACAAATTCTTTCAATTTCTGTTTGTTATAGAAGGTCTTTTATTCACCTTCATTCATATATGAGAGCTTTGCAGTGTACAGTATTCTGGTATTTTTTTCTAAGTGTTTCTTTTCTTATTACTTGTACTATGTCTGTTCTCTGATATCCTGTGGAGTCTGATGAAAATTCAGCTGATTCTAGTAGGAGATCCTCTGAAACTAATCTGGTGTTTCTCTCATTCACATTTTTGAATCTTTTATGTTTTACTATGGAAAGTTTGACTGCAATGTGTCATTGTGAAAATCTTCCTGGTCACGTCTATTAGGTGTTCTATGTGCTTTCTGTATTTGGACATCCCTTTCTTTATCCAAATTATGAAATTTTCTTTAATTATTTCAGGAAATAGTCTTTCTAATCTTTTCTCTGTACTCACCTTCAGGAAGTCCTAAGACCTGTATGTTGGGTGATTTGATAGCATTCCTACACTTTTATAATTTTTCTAACTTCCTCTTTCTTCTTTTTAATGTTACTTTACTGAAAAATTTCCAAAGGTTTTTATTCTAGATTGGATATTCTTTCTTCTGCCTCACCATGTCTGTTAATGCTTTCCACTGTACTTTTTATTTATATATTTAATTCTTAATTTGTGAGATTTGATTTTGATTTCCCTTCTAAATCTCAATTTCATGGGAAAACTTTTTATTCCTGTCATATATATATTTCTTTAATTTGTGAATTTGCTTCTGAATACTTCAGAGTATTCCTGTGATTAATCTTTTATATTCTGGTTCAGGCATTTTATCAATCTCTTCATCTTCACATTCTAATATAAAAGTGTTGCGATTCTTTGGGGAGTCATGTTGTCTTCTTTATTCTTTTTTAAAAATTGTATTTATTTGAGAGGTACAACTACAGACAGAAAGAGGGCAAGACATATAGAAATGTCTTTCATCTGTTGGTTCACTCTGTGAATGGCTACAATGGTCAATACTGAGCCAATCCAAAACCAGGAACCAGGAGCCTCTTCCACGTCTCCTATACAGGCGCATGGGTCCAAACTCTTGGGCCATCTTACACTGTTTTTCTAGGCTACAAGCAGCAACCTGGATCAGAAGAGTAGCTGGGGCATAAACTGGTGCCCTTATGGGCCACTGGCAAAGGATTACCCTACCATGCTACAGCACTGGTGCCAACTTCCTTATTCTTGTTTCTTTAATTTCTGCACTTATTTTTAGGCATTTGTGAAGATAATTGTTGGTTTTTACCTCTGATTGTTTTTAGCTTTGAACTCTGCCTCTGTGGTTTAGTTGGGTTTCTGCTGTTTCAGTGAGTACCCAGGGGATGTGTGCTGGGTGTGTCCAGGGAGTCAGTGTTAAAGGGTGGGTGGAGTATCCAGGGTGACTTTCAATTTGGGCATTGTAGATCTCTTGTTAACAGAAAGGGGAGTATTCTTATCTCTGTAATCACACCCTCATTTCCTCCTTTCCAACGTGACCAATGCCCAGGTGTTAGCCCTCAGTGTGTGCAGTGCTCATCTGCACTTTCACATGAACTGCAAAAACAAACTGTGCAGTCCTCAATGTGAGCACATATACCACTGCAGTGACCCACCCCAGGCAGGCAGGGAGCTCTGAGCATGTGATTACCCTGAGAACCAGGTACCCCCTGCACCCTCTCAGCACACAAGACTCCCACAGTCATGAGGTGTGAGCACAAGAGCCAACACAGCTGCTACCTGCTTTTGTCCAAAAGCATGCCCTGCCTTTCTCATCTGGTTGCCAGGCACCATGGTGGGGAATGAAGGAGAGAAGTGTCTCTTTTCTTCAATTCAGTGAGCAGGCTTCCTAATCCCCTCTGGGGTCTAGACTGAACTCAACGACAGTGTAGCCCTATAGGCTGTCCCTCATTCTAAACCACCAGTGTCACAGTCTGCTGCAGTCTGATCTCACCTTACTCTCCAAGCTGGCACTTTCTCTTGTTCTCCAAGCTGGCACTTTCTTTTGCTCTCCAAGCTGGCACTTTCTCTGGCATTTTTCTCTGCTGCTGGGGTCATGTGTTGTGTCCATGCTCATTGCTGCATATCTGCACCTTCCACACAGATCCAAAAAGTCTCTTCTGCAGAATCTTCAATGCAGTTTTTCCTCCAACTTTTCCTTGGGTATACACTGTCTCTCTTTTTACTATTTTCTTTTCTTTTCTTTTTTTTTTTTTGACAGGCAGAGTTATAAACAGTGAGAGAGAGACGTAGAGAAAGGTCTTCCCTCAGTTAGTTCACTCCCCAAATGGCCGCTATTGCTGGCACTGCACTGATCGAAGCCAGGAGCCAGGTGCTTCTTCCCTGTCTCCTACACAGGTGCAGGCACCAAGCACTTGGGCCATTCTCCACTGCCCTTCTGGGCCACAGCAGAGAGCTGGACTGGAAGAGAAGCAACTAGGACAAGACCCCGGCACCCATATGGGATGCTGGTGCCACAGGCAGAGGATTAACCAAGTGAGCCACAGTGCCAGCCCCTATATATTTTTTATTTGTTTTTTTACAGGCAGAATTAGACAGAGAGAGAAAGAGAAAGGTCTTTTTTCTGTTGGTTCGCCCTCCAAGTGGCTGCTACAGCCGACACGCTGTGCTGATCCAAAGCCAGGAGCCAAGCGCTTCCTCCTGGTCTCCCATGTGGGTGCAGGGCCCAAAGACCTGGGCCATCTTCCACTGCACTCCTGGGGCACAGCAGAGAGCTGGACTGGAAGAGGAGCAACCGGGACAGAATCTGGCACCCCAAAACCAGCCCCTATTTTTACTATTTTCCCATAGCCTAGAGTAGCTTGCCCTTCCCCTATTCTACCCCCTTGGAATCCCAAATTTCTTGGAAGGCTGATCTGGTGCTGGTGAATTCTTTTTTTTGCTTATCTGGGAGATCCCTTATTTCTTATTTACTTCTTAAGGATAGCTTTGCTGGTTATATTCTCAGCTGGAAGATTTTTTTCAGACATTGAATACATCCTTCCACTCTCTTCTGGCCTGTAGGGTTTTGGCTAAGAAGTTTTATGTTAGTCTAACTGGTTTTTCTTTTTTCATAATTTGACACTTTACTGTCTTAAGGATTCTCTACTTGTCTTTATCTTTTACAATTTGACTACAATATTCCTTGGAGAAGATCGTTTTGGTTTAGTCTTCTTAGGGACTTTTCTTCTTCCTGTATCCTGATATCCATGTCTATTTCAAGACCTGGGAAATTTGCAACTACTATTTCATTTTATACTTTCTCAGTGTCTTTTACTCCTCATTCAGGAATCATTATCATATGAATATTTGACCATTTAAACAGTTAAACCTATGTTTCACATAAACTTTGTTCATTCTTTTAAATTATTTTCTCTCTATTTTTGTGTGACTGGGCTACTTCCAAAGTCTTGGCCAGATAAGAAATCCTTTCCTCCTTGATGTATTCTGCTTTGTAAACTCTCAATCATATTTTTATTTCACCAATTGAAGTTTTCATTTCCAGTATTTCTATTTTGTTCTTTTTAATGATTTCTACCTCTTTCATGAAATTTTCATTCATGTCATGCATTGCTCTGTTCATTTCTCTTGCATACATGGAGCTTCCTTACAATCCCTACTTTGAGTTCTAGTTCTGGCATTTCATTGATTTTCCTTAGATGAGAATCTAATTCTGGAAAACTCTTGTGTTCGTTTGGAGTCTGCTGTGTATCCTGCTTCTCCCACAGGACCATTCTCTCCCTTTTGATTCTATCTTTCATTATTTGCTTACACTGGTCTTATTTGTGTAATCTCTTCGACACTTACCCTATCTTTTTGATCAGTTGTGTATTTATACTTATCACTTTACCAAGTGTGCTGGCATTGGTACTTGCCTCCTTGGTAAAAAGTATACTGCTGTTGGTCTAGTATTATGCCATAGAGGGTTAAATAGCTGCCTGTGACAATATCCCATGTGTATGCCAGTCCAAGTATCAGCTGCTCTTTTCTGTTCTAGCTCATTGCTAATGAACCTGGGAAAGCAGAAAATGGCCCAAGTAATTGGGCCCCTGTGCTCATGTGGGAGACTCACTTAAAGCTCTTGACTCCTCCATATTTGGACTGGCCCACCAATAGCTGTTGCAGCAGTTTGGGGACTGCACCAGCAGATGGAAGCTCTGTCTCTCTGCTTCCCCCTTCTCTCTTTGTAAATGTCTTTCAAGTAAATTAATAAATATTTAATAAGGCTACCATGTGATGTTATAATGACCTGTAATATCATAACCGTCATGTCATAAACCATTGTTTTCCATAGTCAATTGTGAGGTCAGAACTGTGATGTCATAATAAATTGTGATATAAACCATTGTTTTATTAAAACCATTATGATGTTACAATCAATTGGTTCATGATAAACCCACCATTGTGAAATTATAAACCTACAACAGTGATGTCATAATCAATTCTTTCATTAACCTGTCATTGTTCCAAGATGACCAATTGTGACATCAACTGTGATACCAAATTAGTTGTCATATCATAAACCACCACTGTTATGTCATAAATCTACATTGTGATGTTGTAAATCAATTATTGTTTTGTCATAATTGTTTTCATAAATCATGATTGTGATGTGATAAGCCAAAACTGTGATGTCATAATAAATTGTGAGGTCCTAAAAATCATTGTGATGGCCTAATTGTGACATATTTAAAACTAACATTATGCCAAAAACAGCATAGTGATGTCATCATCATTAAGACATTGTATATTAACATCAATTATAATGTCATTTAAAACCATTGTGATACTATAAATCTGTATTGTGATATAATCAATTATGAAGTCATAAAAACCACGGTGATATCTTAAACCTACCATTATGACCCCATAATCAATTGTGATACCATAAAACAGTATTATCAGGTCATAAGTGTGTTGTCATGAAAACAGTTGCTATCAAAAACAGTATTGTCATGCCATAAACCAACTATTGTGATATTTTAAAACACTGTATTTAGCTAACGCTAACTGATGGAGTAAATAAAGGGGAGAGTGATCCAACATGGGAAGTGAGATACTCAGCAGACTCATAGAATGGCAGATGTCCTAAATAGCACTCTGGCCTCAGAATCAGCCCTAAAGGCATTCGGAGCTGGCTGAAAAGCTCATGAGAGTATTTCAGGCATGGAAAGCCAAGACACTCTGGCAAAAGATCTCTGTGAGTGAGATCCCAGTGGAAAGAACAGGTCATCAAAGAAGGAGGTACCTTTCTCTGAAGGGAGGAGAGAACCTCCACTTTGACTATGACCTTGTCTAAACAAGATAAGAGTCGGAGAACTCAGAGGGCTTCCATAGCCTTAGAAACTCATGACTGGAGCATAGGGAGATTACTGATGCCATAAACAGGAGTGTCAATTGGTAAAGTCAACAACAGGAGTCACTGTGCACTTACTCCTCATGTAGGATCTCTATCCTTAATGTGCTGTACATTGAGATTTAATGCTATAACGAGTACTCAAACAATATATTTCACTTTGTGTTTCTATGGGGGTGCAAACTGTTGAAATCCTTACTTAATGCATACTAAACTGATCCTCTGTAAAAAAAAAAAAATTATCAATTCCCAACTTGACTCTCACTGGGATTAAACATGACAATAGGTCTGCTCTGATTTCATCATCATTTAAAAAAAATCATCTATTATTTTTCACTTTATGTTTCTGTGTGGGAGCAAACTGTTGAAATCCATACTTGATGTATACTAAGCTGATCTTCGGTATATTAAGATAATCAAAAATGAATCTTGATGTGAATGGAAGGGGAGAGGGAGTGGGAAAGGGGAGGGTTGTGGGTGGGAGGGACGGTATGGGGGGGATAGCCATTGTAATCCATAAGTCGTACTTTGGAAATTTATATGCATTAAATAAAAGTTTAAAAAAAAACACTGTATTTACATAATCAATTATGGTGTCATAAAACATCACTGTGATATTGTAAATACACCATTGTATAATAAATTATGATGTCATAAAACAGTCAGCTGGAGGCACACCATGCATTTGTGTTTAGAAGCATTGCTATGCTATTATTTCTTAACATAGAATTTGGAACTTGGGGCGCTTTCCTTTACTCATTTTGAGAGGATACCCTTTGGTGCACTTACAGTGTTAGCACTGAGTTGTGGAGGCAGCAAAAAGCCAGTGGGGAGGAACCTGTTGACCCATGTTTTATGTGCTAGAAAAGCATGATTTCTGTAGAAATTCACCACATAATAGGGACAATTAAGAAGAATTACATCTTGGGAAGATTCCAAGATGACATAATAGGGAACGACATACTGTACTAGGCTATGGAAAAATCTCAAGAGAAAAAGCACAGGGAGTGCACTCTCAGAGGAGAATTAGAAAATCCACACTAGGAATTCTACAAAGGAAGTATAATGTCATGGACCTGTATGGAAGGTGTGGACACAGCACAAACATGGACACAACACAGGATGGCAGCAGCTGAGAGCAGGAGCAGGTGGAAGCTTGGAGGCAGAGGTGAGACCAGACTGCAGAAACCCTTGTTGGTCTAGACAGAGGGAGAACACGGTGTGAGTTGGGACTGCAGCCCTAGAGGCAAGCAGTTACTAGTGGCTACCCATAGACTCAGTGGAAGTAAATGGGGCACATTTATCTCACCCCATTTTCCCCATAATAGGGCCTGCAGCCCAGCTGAGAAAGAAAATTTCAAAACATAAAAGGGAGAGAAGACATTAAAAATGGGAAATTTCCCATGTTCATGGATTGGAAGGATCAATATCATTAACATATGCATACTACTAAAAGAAATGTATAGATTCAATGCTATCCCAATAAAAATGCTATCCCAATAAAAAATGCCAATAACATTTTTCTCAGATCCAAAAAAAGCCTGCTAAAATTCATATGGAAACACAAGAGATTTTGAATAGCTAAAGCAATCTTATACAGCAAAAACAAAGCCAGGGCAACACAATACCAAATTTCAAGACATACTACAGGGGCCAGTGCTGCAGCTCAGTAGGCTAATCCTCTGCCTGTGGTACCGGCACTCTGGGTTCTAGTCCCGGTTTGGGTACCAGTTCTGTCCCGGTTGCTTCTCTTCCAGTCCAGCTCTCTGCTGTGGCCCAGAAAAGCAGTGGAGGATGGCTCAAGTGCTTGGGCCCTGCACCAGCATGGGAGACCAGGAGGAAGCACCTGGCTCCTGGCTTCAAATCAGCGCAGCGCACCAGCCGTAGTGGCCATTTGGGGGGTGAACCAATGGAAGGAAGACCTTTCTCTCCCTCTCTCTCTCTCTCTCTCTCTCTCTCTCTCTCACACACACACACACACACACACTGTCTAACTCTGCCTGTCAAACAAACAAACAAAAAGACATACTACAGGACAATTATAATAGAAACAGCCTGGTACTGGTACAAAAATAGATGGATAGACCAGTGGAACAGAATAGAAACTCAAGAAATCAATCCAAAATCTACAACCATTGTCGTTCCCCCTCTTCATGGAGGAGCGACACTAAACCCTGCCTAGGCTTCATATCCGAGTCACGGCACCATTATGTCGCTCCCCCTCTTCGTGGAGGAATGACACAGGACCCTGCGCTGTTCTTTTGTCTGCTCGGCCCTCCCCGGGTTTGCTGCTGGTTCTTCCCGGGTGGGCTACCGACCCTTCCACCTCCGTGGAAGGGCGGTTCCCCCTGCCACATTCCCCACTTCTGCGGGGGAGCGGCACACCGCCAGCTGGCTCTCTCGGGGGCTGCACAGGTGTTCCCCTTAGATGTTCCTCGTGCATGTTGTCTCTCTCCTCCTTTATAGTCCTCTTCCGCCAATCCCAACTCAGCTGCCCACACGCCGAGTACGCTGCTCTCCTCCAATCAGGAGCAGGATCAGCTCCTGGAGGTCATCACTCAAGTTGGCAAGAGGCAGCTGCGTAGAAGCTGTTTCCTCCTCTCCCAGCGCCATATTGTGGGAGAGCAGATGCATAGAATAAGTCTTAATTCCAGTAACTTAGTCTAGTCCGAGTTGCTCCCCACAAACCATCTTATCTTTCACAAAGAAACTAAAATCAATCCCTGAAATGAGGACAGTCTGTTCAATAAATGGTGTTGGGAAAACTGGATCTCTGCTTTCAGAAGTATGAAATTAGACCCCTATCTTACCCTTTACCCAAAAATCCACTAAAAATTGACCATATACCTCAATCTATGACCTGATAGCATCAAATTACTACAGAACATTTGGGGATTCTATGAGCGATTGTAATAGGCAAAAACTTCGTGGAAAAGACAGAAGCACAGGCAATCAAAGCCAAAATTATAAGATAGGATTACATCCAGCTAAGGAGTTTCTTCACTGCCAAAGAAATACTCAGCAAAGTGAACAGGCAACTGACAGAGTGGCAGAAAATATTTGCAAACTATGCAACTGATAAAGGATTAATACCTGGAATGTATACAGAACTTAAAACATTCAACAATAGCAAAACAAACAATCCAGTTAAGAAATCTACAAAGGATTTGAATAGCCATTTTTCAAGAGAGGAAATTCAGATGGCAACAGACACTTGAAAAAATGGTCAGATCACTAGTAATCAGAAAAATCTCAAACAAAACCACAAGTGAGGTCTACTTCACTCCAGTGAGAACTGCTCTCATACAGAAGTCAACAAACAACAAATGATGGTGAGAATGTGGGGGAAAAGGTACCTTGTTCCACTGTTAATGGGAATGTGCAGCCACTGTGGAAGACAATGTGGAGATACCTCAGAAATCTGAATATAAACCTACCATATGTTCTAGCCATCCCACTCGGGAATTTACCCAACTGTAAAGAAATCAGCATACGAGTTATCTGTACCCCATGTTTGTTGCAGAACAATTCACAATGGCTAAGATATGGAATCCACCCAGGTGTCCATCAATGGATGCCTGAATAAATAAATTATAGATACACTTTTGAGTACTACTCAGATCTAAAAAAGAGAAATCCATAAAATAGCAAAATATTTTGCAACAAAATGGACACAACTGGAAAACATTATACTTACTTCAATAAGCCAGTCCCAAAAAGACAGATACCAAAGGTTTTCCCTGATCTGAGGTAATTAATATAGTACCTAAAATGAAATGTATTGGAGTGAAATGAACATTTTGATTTTCAATGATTGTTTACAGCCCTTGTCTCTTCTGTTGAGGAACAGTGACTTTTTTCTTCATATTATTTGTTGATCTCTTATAGTCTAGTGTTAACTTCATGATCATTAACAAAACTGAAAATCAGTCTTTGTCATAATTAAGAGCAGGAATGGGAGAGGCAGGTGGACGAAGGTTTGCAGAATGGGCAAGAGGGAGGGTTGAGTGGAAACTATCACTATGTTCCTACACTGTATATAATATGAAATACATGAAACTTGTATAACTGTAATAAAATTTTTAAAAACTAGAAAAGAATAAGAAGACAGACTAAGAAGATGAAGGGGGGAAGGAAGAAGAAGGGGAAGGGGAAGGAGAAGGGCTTCGACATCTTGGAGTACTACGGGGCACTAGCAGACCACACAGCTCTCAGGAAATGCAGAGAGGAAGATTGCATGATGGAAGAACAGCAGCAGGGCTCTCTGCTGTAGGCAAGGGGGAAATAGTATTTTAAAAGTGGAGAAAGGCATTCTCAGGGGAGAGTTGGAAAACCACAATGGAGATTCTGTTGAAGGAGGAGAGGTGTTGTAGATCTGTGTGGAAGGTGCAGAGGCACATCAAACAGCACAGACACAAAAAATGACCCCACAAGCCCTGAGCTGGAGAAAGTATCAGCTTTACAGAATAATGTGAAATCAGATTGAAGTGGCCTGTGACACTGGTGATATAGCCAAAATGAGAGCTTAGAGGATGGCACTGTCTTTGAGTCCAGACTAGAGCACTGAAGGGAACAGGGTACCTGCTCACTGAGACAAAACAGAAAAGGGGCCTCTCTTTCTCACCATACCTCCCCCCCACCAACAATGGCACTTGGCCACTGATGAGAGAGTTTGGGCACCATTTTGATGTAAGTATGTAGTAGTTGCTGTAGGTTTTGTGTGTGCACCGTGGACAGTCACCATCTTGTCAGCAGAGGCAACTGCAGTGTCTCAGGTGCAACTGATGGGGAACGTTGCCATCTTGTCAGTAGAGGCAAACACAACAGCTTCTGTGCATGAACCCAGAAATGGGTGGGGAGGAGCCATTCTGACATTAATACTGGCTGTAAACACTTGTATGTGACCAGCATGATTGTGAAAAGAGTATAGCTGCAGACAGCAGGTATTGTGCATACATATGATTCAGGGATTTTACTAGGGGGAAAAACCCACGTTCCCCACAGACTTTGATTCTGGCTGAGGGGATTAAAAAGGCATTGGGCAACCACATACAACTGTGAGGTGCCCCCAAGCTCTCAACATAACAGGCTCTGGGCCTCAGGGGCTCAAACTGCCTAGGTGGCAGCGGGCTCTGGGAACATCTCAGCCTCCCTGTGGACATGACAGGCTACGGGGTGGAGTGCTTCCTTGGCACTCTATGACTGTGGGAGTCCTGACTGCTGAGACTGTGAGAATTCTGACTGCATGAGAAGGCTCAGGGTGTAGCTGGGTCTCTGAGCAATCACATTGTGCAGATCCACATGCTCAGAGTTCCCTGACTGCCTGGGGTATGCCACTGCAGCAGGATCCATGTTCACAGTGAAGACTACACAGATCTCTTATGCAGTTAATGCAAAAGTGTAGATGAGTGCTGCATCCACTGAGGGTTAACACTCAGGCATTGCTCACCTTGTAAGGGAAAAGCTGAAGATTATGTCAACAGTGACCATACCTCCCTTATGTTAACAAGAGATCAAACACACCCAACCTGTGTATCACCCAGGATACTCATCCCACTGTGGAGCACTGACCAGAGCTCTCTGGCCACACCCAGCACAAGCTCCTCATTAACATTGCAAGAGCAGATACTCCACTAAGCCACAGAGGCATTGTTCACAGAAAAGCAATCAGAGGAAAAAAAAACAACAAATATCTCCACAAATGCCTAAAAATAAATGCAAAAATTCAAGAAACAAGATTAAGAAAGACAACATGACACCCTCTAAGGAGCCCATAAACACTTCAATATTAGATTATGAAGATGAAGAGACTGATAGAATTTCTCAAATGGAATTCACAAGATTAATAGGATTACTCATAAATGATAGGGAGGAAATCCATGATTTAAGAAACCCATACAAGAAGAATGAAAATTTTCTCATGAAATGAGGATTTTAAAAAGAAATCAAAATAAATTATTAGAAATAAAGAACTAATTGTGAAATAAGAAAATTCGGAAACAGAATTGATAAGGCAAAAGAAAGAATGTCTAACCTAGAAGACAAATCTTAGGAAATTTTTCAATCAGACCAAAAACAAAAAAAGAAGATATTAGAAAAATTAAAAACAGTATTGAAGATTTATGGGATCCTATCTGGAGTCACTGTGATTAATTCCATGTCTTTAGTAAGATTTATCTCCTTTGAGTCAACCTGATAAATTACAGCTGTGTATATTATTCAGATTAATTATATCTGTTTTGGGGATCTCTAAATATTGGTGGGTTTCAACAGCTTTTGGAATGTATCTGTTACTGACTACATTATTGAAATGCAATATATTATAACTCAGATTTCTTTTTATATAGTCATTTTGGATTAGAGAACTCCTACAATAAGTTCTCTTGAGAATATGAAGAGGTGGATGCTATGTTTCATAATGCTGATGAGAGGTAAATATTTAAATAGAACTTCTGATATATGAAGGCATAGCAGCATCAATAGGAAAATGACAATTTGCATTATTTTCCCAGACATCTTGAAACTCAACATTTGAATTATTTTGCATAACCTTAAAAATATGGTGAGGGATCTTTTTTTTTTATCGTTACTGCTTTATTTCTGAAACCAATGCTTCCTCCATCCCTGCTAAGTGCTTATCTTGCAAAAATCGTCCATACTTGCTCTTATTAACTGAAATATTTCATGAAAATCAGTATCTTAGGTTTACTGCCTTGCATATAGTTCCTTACCCATCTTCTACTGTCACTAAAATATGACCGTGAGAAGCCTTGCTCTTTGTAGCATCAGCTGTTCTCCCATGTTGCTCTGTATTTCTTTGCATCTTATCATCAGAATAAAACATTTATTTTTCTTGATAATGGAACATGTCACTGTACTCTCTCACAGAGAAACACATTCCAAAGCGATGACCCCACCTCTTGGATGCTAGTTTTGTTTCTAAATCAAAGATGCCACCTAGGGCGATTACTGACGCCATAAACAAGAGTGTCAATTTGTTAAGTCCACAACAGGAGTCACTGTGCACTTACTCCTCATGTAGGATCTCTGTCCTTAATGTGTTGTCCAATGTGAATTAATGCTATAACTAGTACTCAAACAGTATTTTACACTTTGTGTTTCTGTGTGGGTGCAAGCTGTTGAAATCTTTACTTAATATATATTAGATTGATCTTCTGTATATAAAGATAATTGAAAATGAATCTTGATGTGAATGGAATGGGAGAGGGAGCGGGAGATGGGAGGGTTGCAGGCGGGAAGGAAGTTACGGGGTGGGGGGGAGCCACTGTAATCCATAAGCTGTACTTTGGAAATTTATATTTGTTAAATAAAAGTTCAAAAAACAAAATAAAATAAAATAAAATAATGCCATTTTATTTTCATTTTTCTTCTATCCTTGAATCTGGTTATAACACTGGGAAAATAAAATATGTTCTGGGATCCATTTCCACCTTCCTCCATAAATTCAGCATCTGGATCCCATCATTCCTCACCATGCTCTTTGTGTCTACGACTGCTCCTAAATTTGTGGGACCGGCAATCTATATTTCCATGAGAAATAATACCAGCTACAAAGAACAGAATGTATCAGTGCTAGAACCAAACAGACCAGAACATTAGTGAAATTTCCTATTGACAGCTTAGAGAAATCATTAACAACAGTGCTGAAGTCTTAATAGTTTGGAATAATTTGGATAGAAAGAACTTAATATTTGTTTAATGCTTTTGTATTTCAGGTAATAAGTAATAGGCTTTAGATAGCAGTGTTAAATGTTTGGGCCTTAGATTAAGACTGCCTAAGGTCTGCCATTTACTACTTGTATGGACTCAAAAAAGCACCCAAATTTCAATCTCCATTTGTTATAAAAGACAACAGTACAATTTACCTTAAAATCATATTATGAGTATGAAATAAGGTAACACCCATGAATCACTACATGTGTTGTCTGGGACATAGCAGATGAGGACTAATTACTGTTATTTTTTCATTATTTGCTCTAAAAACCCAAGAAAAGAAAAATAATGCTCAGTAAAGTAATGGACCTTGCAGAACTTGCTACAACTATGAACTCAGAGACCAAGATCGTTAACTTGTCATCTGTTTTCAAAGACTGTTCTCTTCACTATAAACTATCTAACAAAAACATCACCTGTGCAATGACTCTTGCAGAATACGAGAGGTTTTTAAAAAGTTCGTGGAAAATGTGCGTTATCAAAAACACTGTGCATGGCTTCACACATTTTTGTACCAAGGTAAATCTAGCTTCTTATTCCATTCTTCATAAACTGTTTGCAGTTACTTTGTATCTTTTTTCCATAAACCCCATTCTTAAGTGAATGACCTTGAAAATATGTTCCTAATTCTACCAGCTCCATCAGCCAGAATCAGAAGTGCCAACCAATTCCTATTTTATTTCCCTTTCTGCTAACAATCAATTCCTATTTCTCTACATGTGTCCTCCTGAACCTGTGTGTTCCAATGTTCCTTGAATACAGTAATGATTATATTAAGAACCAGGCATAACCTTATTAAAGGAAAAAGAACCTAGACAGGCGAGGTCTATCTGAACTGTACAGGTCGTGCCTTTAATCACCTGTATTATGAGAAACCCACAATCAGGTTCTCAACCTAATTGCTTAACACTCGCGTCTTTTGCGTGTGTATTCCTGCTTTTCTGTATTGTGCTTCTTCTTTTCTCAAATGCAAAGAAAACAGATTCTCCACCATGGACCATTACAGTCATTTCAGAGATAAAATACCCACGTGGAATGTTCCACAGCTCATCACTGATCCTATGATAAATGCTGCGTTCCCTTATCACATTTTATTAGTAAATCCCTGCTTATACATCCTATTCTCAACTCAAATCTGCACCAACTTTCTTACCTCAACCCAATTACCACCTTTTGCACATTACTAAAACTGGTGAGCATCTATTATCACTGTACATGGAAAGCCTAGCTTTAAAGCTAGGAAGAACTGTCTTCGAACTCTAAAGTTTGAATTTGTAAACCATATGTTCTTAAATTGTGTAAAAATCAATGACTTGCTGTACTAAGCAAGTGAAAATTATATAATATAAGATACATAAAGTATCTAGTAAGTGCCTCTCATGGAGTCTATATTATACAATGCCTTCCACTATTGAAGATAATGCACAACTGTTTTGCTTGGCACACACTCCCTTTTTGGGTCTTTAATTTGGTTAGATATTTTAATAGTGATAGTTACAATTTATTTTGCTTAACATTATGTGGAAAATTTAGAATCTCTCATGTTGTTGTTGCCTAGAGTTCTGTTTTCTCCTTTCTGTTGCATGCCCACATCCTAACACTTCCTGAGCTAGTGTTAAACTATGACTCAGTAATCTCAAATTGCAAGGTAACCACTTCCAAACACAATGTATTGCTCACAATACATGATCCTCAGCATACTTTGTGTACAATCCCACAGCTAGATACTTGCCATCTACGGAGAACACATGGGAACACAGCAGGCGTGTTACACACATAAATAGAGCGAGGCTCACCAGAAATCAGTATTTCCAGAACACTCAGTATTTTTGGATACTCATTTGGAGTTCTTAAAAAGATTTATTTATTTCAAATTCAGAGTTACAGAGAAAAGGAGAGATGTAAAGAGAAAGGTCTTGGGGCTGTAGCTGTGGCTCACTTGGTTGATCTTCTGTCGGTAGCACCAGCATACCATGTGGGCGCTGGTTCTAGTACTGGTTGCTCCTCTTCAAGTCTAGCTCTCTGCTGTGGCCTGGGAAGGCAGTGGAGGATGGCCCAGGTGCTTGGGCCCCTGCACCCACATGGGAGACCAGGAGGAGGCACCTGGCTCCTGTCTTCGGATCAGTGCAGCACGCTGGCTGTGGCAGCCATTTGGGGGGTGAACCAACAGAAGGAACACCTTTCTCTCTCTCTCTCTCTCTCTCTCTCTCTCACTGTCTAACTCTGCCTGTCAAATTAAAAAAAAAACTTGGAAAAAAAAACATAAAGATCTTCCAGCTACTGGTTCACTCCTCCGATAGCTGCAACAGCCACAGCTGGGCCAGTCCAAAGGCAGGAGCCAGGAGCTTCTTCCAGGTCTCCCATGTGTTTAGAAGGGGCCCAAACACTTGGGCCATCTTCTGCTGCTTTTCCCACGCCATTAGTAGGGAGTTGGATTAGAAGTGGAGCAGACAGGATACAAACTAGTGCCCATAGGGGATGCGAGTATTGCAGGTGGCAGCTTTACCTGTAGCCCCTCAGATACCCATTTCTATTTTTGTGTAATTAAAAACATTCCTCTCACAAAAGTATTCAAAAATATTTACTAAAACTCTTTAACTGTATTGACTAAAATTTCTGCACCAGATTTTCACGTAAAGAACACATTCTGAACATTTCCAGAGGACACTGAATTTTGTAAACCCCTGATCTAAAAGACCATGCTTCCATTGAAACAATAAAGAGATATTTCATATTCCCTCCAAGTGTCTACATATTTTGATGTTCTCTTTTAACAAATGTTCTACATTCTTTATATCTGTTATAGGGAGCAGAGTACATTAAAGGAGAACAAAGGCCAAAGGTTTCAGTCTGAAATAATAGATGTCCTATAGACAGACATCAGTATTGTGGACTAAGTTGAAATAACCAGAGGCATGAATAAGGAAACGGTAAAAGGACAAACATTTGAATTTTTCTCAGATGTATATACACTGATTCAAAAACCTCCATTTCAAACTATTTAGGTCATCCGTGGATCCTGGTAGGTATAACCACCAATGGGCCACTGGCTCCTTACATCGGATCTTCAGCTATGGCTCAGTCACCTAACCCTTCAGTTCTTAAGAGTGCAAATATTACTCTTTCCTCTAGAATCCCACTCCTGAAGTAGGCAAGTTCTATTTATATGAACTAAATCAATTTTCCAACAAACAGTATATTTCACTTTGTGTTTCTATGGGGGTGCAAACTGTTGAAATCTTTACTTAATGTATACTAAACTGATCTTCTGTTAAAAAAAAAAGAAGAAATTAGCAATTCCCAACTTGACTCTCACTGGGATTAAACATGACAATAGGTCTGATCTGATTTCATCATCATTTAAAAAATCATCTATTATTTTTCACTTTATGTTTCTGTGTGGGAGCAAACTGTTGAAATCTTTACTTAATGTATGCTAAACTGATCTTCTGTATATAAAGAGAATCGAAAATGAATCCTCATGTGAATGGAAGGGGAGAGGGAATGGGAAAGGGGAGGGTTGTGGGTGGGAGGGATGTTATGGGGGGGAAGCCATTGTAATCCATAAGCCGTACTTTGGAAATTTATATTCATTAAATAAAAGTTAAAAAAATCATATTTCTTCTCTGATTTTTACTTAATAAATGAATCAAAATAGATATGCAGATAAAATTTTAAAAAATCTGATCCCACAAATGTATGCTCCCATAAGAATTTACCTATATCTCATGGCGACTATCCTTTCATCTCTTTATTTATATATATGATTTATAGTTAATACTTAGTTCTTGAGAATTTCATCATACTTCATATGATTAAATTGGAATGTCCATAATATTTTAATTATATATGCATATATAATATTCAAAACATTTATTGCTATACAAACTTTTGTAATTACTTTACAGACATTAACTAGTCTATAAGTGATATGAAAAAAGCAGGTAACATTAATTTGTTCAGCAGTAGAGATCAAGTTAAGTGCAGAAAAGAATAGTCCAGTAAGGCAGTTGCCAAATTAATGACTCAGAAAGCATCACAGGGGTTCAAAGAAGAAATCAGCACTCTACTAGGTTTCAAGGGGGTGGGTGGGACTGAAATCTCAAAGAGATGAAATGTAAGGGAAGAGTAGCTTTAGCAACTTGTGTAAGCACAGGAGAAATTCAGATTGTTTAGTACAGTTCGCTTTGTCCAAGAGTATCCATATAACATATTTGAGACTGCTATGGTGGAAATATCCATAGAGTACTTTGAACAACAGTGAATTTACTTTCTTACTGACAGGGACCATTTCTAAGCAAACTTTAGAAGTCATTATAGAATGTTTCCCATTATTATGTGTATAATGGGCATGAGGTTGACTGACTATTGGCAGCCAGGATAAGGAAGTATAAGGAAATGTGGTCCACACATCAGAGTCAGAAAATGACATAAAACGTGATGATGAACTAGGAGAACTCTGCTGTCTTACTTCGTTCACATTTTGATCTGTTAATACTTTTAAAATGTAGGGAAACCATCTCTTTCATGTCAGTTTTTAAAAGCCAACTTCAGGTCCTGTCATCATCAAGGTTTTTTTTTTTCTCCTTGCATTTAGCATAGAATGGTCCCTATGGATATCCTTCCTCTATATTCCTACAGAGTTCATTACAATTACACCAAATGTTAATAATCTATTTTATTGATTTGTAAATGTTTGATAAATGTCATTTTCTCATATGGATTTTAGGTTTGTGGGTAGGTGTTTGTGCCTACTAAATCAGATACTACAGCATTAAATGTTTAAACATGCAACAGATTCTATCTCTTTGACGAATGCATTGAAGATGGTCGACTAAGGTTTATGAGAAGTATTTGAAAAAGGACTCGGTGTCGAAATTAGTATATTCACCTTGACTTTTTCTTTAAAAATATTCATGTATTTATTTGGCAAATTAGAGTTAAATAGAGAGAGGGAGACATGGATAGGATCTTTCGCCTGCTGATTCACTCCCCAGATGGCTGTAATAGCTAGGGTTGGCCCAGGAAGAAGCCAGGAGCTTTTTCTGAGTCTCCCATGTGGGTACAGGGGCTCAAACATTGGCTTTTCCCCAGGCCATCAGCAAGGAGCTGGATTGTAAATGAAGAAGGCAGAACAAGAACCTGCACCCTTATGGGCTGCTGGCATCACAGACAGCGGCTCCACCTGCTACACCACAATGCCAGTCTCTCACTTTGCTTTTTAGGAGGATGAGCAATTAATATATGATTAAAATGCTTTATGTATAATTAGTATATTTAAAATACATAACTTTAAAATGTCTGACCCCTTTAGTAAAAAATGCTATATTTAGAAACAATACAAAAACATTATCAAACTGAAAACTTGTTTAGTAGGAAACTGGTAAATCTAAAACATATTCTACTCTTAAGATCTTACGAGATGACATGTGAAATCACAGACACTGATAACAAGTCAAAATCTATTCCTTACATGGATGAATCAATGTTAAACAAATCTTTCAGACAACCTTTCTCTTCTGAAGTTACTTACAGATACACAGTCTATCAAAGGTAAAGGTATTTTTAAATTATCAACTCAATAAAATGAGTAAAGAGGGTTACTACAGTCACTTGAAAAAAAATCTAATTCTCTCCATGTCTCCACAATCTAATTGTATTATTTTATATAAACAATAAAAATGGCCAACTGAGATTCACCAACACATTTGTAGAAACAGTCTGTATTTATGAAGATTCAATATTTGGTGTTTTGAAACCAAATAACAATGTATCTGCAGAAATTGATTCCAGAAAGTGTAGCAATGACTTAATTTTCTTAAATGTCACTTTTCATAATTTAAGGATACTCAATGTCCCCTAATCCTATTTGATTAATAAAGGGTACTATTAAAAACATATATCACAGGTATAGTTTTGAGTTTTATAGCAGTTTAAAGCTGACTTTAACATTTGTCATAGATGAAAATGAAGTATTTCATCAGTTGTCAGTAAAAATCATATTTCTTGTATATTAAAATATGAATTGTTCCCTACTGTGAAAGTTTTACAGTTCTACAGTAATATTAGCAAGAGTTTATGATCATATGTAATGTGTTGATGTAAAGTATCCCTTAGATCTGTCCTTTCCTGCTTCCCTGGGTTATCAAATTCCCTTTCCCATTTGAGTACTAAATGGGAAGTGCTGGACTTTTAGTTCACACTTGAGGAAAATGTGGGCTATTTTTTAAAATCTTAAATCAAAAACACCTATGCAAAGGGCAGTCTTTCTTAATCTTCACCCAGACTACTGAAGAGGACAAAAGGCTTCCTTCACAGAAAAGGAAAGAAAAGGAGGAAGAGAAAAGCAAAAGGCCGGGTGAATGGGGTGCCAAGGATAGAGGTCTAGGGAGCCATAATTGGGGACTCTGAACTTGTTCTTGACAATTCCCCACAATATATAGGAATAACCCGAAGTAACAGAGACTGGTACCACGATCCCTACATGGAATCCTCCAACCAACAGAATCTCCAGACACATTCTAATGTCTTAGAACTGTTAGAAAATACCAGAGAGAGGGTAACACAGATTGGCCTAGCAAGCGGTGGACATAGAGGATGCCTTATTCTTGTGGAACTGAGACTGCCTAGGAAGGAATTCCTTCTCTGAGCTTCTCAGAGACCCAGAAACGATGGAAAGATGCTAGGGCTTTCACTAGCTTGCCTCTCCATGCTTTCACTCCAGTAAGTTCTCCAGAAGAGGAAAAATCCTGGTCAAGTTTGGAGATGATCATGTATTGAAGATCTAGGGGAAAGCAGTCATTTCTCTGTAGAATTCCTGACTTCATGAGACTGTGGAGTCGATGACCAGTGTGACTTGGAATGAGCCATACAGCAGAGCATGAATAAGTCTGCTTGTTGTTTCAAAAACCCAGCTTCTCATTTTATTGTTCTTTTGTGATTCTTTTAGCTTCAATTTATTTCTGCTCTGAGCCTTCTTATTTCTCACCTCCTGCTAATTTGGAGTTTGGCTTGTTCTTCTAAATTTCTGAAATGCATCATTAGATCATTTATTTGAGAAACTTCTCTTTCATATAAGCATTTAATGCTATAAGTTTACCTCTTAATATCTGGCTGTATTCCACAGACTTTGATAGGATCCAGAAATCACACTATTAAGTGTACACCAACAGACATGAACACATCATATCAAAGAGATTTCTGCACCACCATGTTTATAGGCGAACTCTTCACAATACTTGAAATACTGAATCAACCAAGGTGTCCATCATAAGATGAATGAATAAAGAAATGTGATACACACACACACACACAAGGGAATATTATTCAGCTATAAAACATAATGAAATTCTACAATTTGTGTCAAAATGGATGCAACCAAAGGTCATCGTGTTGAATGAAATAAGCTGCACACAGAAAGACAAACACTGCATGTTCTCTCCTGTAATGGGAGCTAAAATTGAAAGAAAATATAAAAAAAAAACAGATAAATGCCAGTCTGTATTGTATTGTTGCAGATAAATATTGTCAAATTATTTTATATCTTTGTCAAACCAATGGTAAAGAATGATGTAGTACTGTATATTTAATGATCTGTGTTTATGTAAAAAATTACTGTATATGAATGGAATGAACCCAAAATAAGACAAGTAACTGGCCTTCTTAATTACACAGCATGGAATATAAGATTCTCAGTGGATCACTGGGGAACTGTAAAGTACTGGGCAGAGGAAAACTGTTACTAATCTGTATTCATGATGCTGTAATTCTCCACTTTATGCAAACTCAGATTAAAAGAACTCCAGTTAGGCCAGCGCCATGTCTCAATAGGTTAATCCGCAGCCTAGCAGTGCCAGCACACTGGGTTCTAGTCCCTTTCGGGGCACCAGATTCTATCCCAGTTGCCCCTCTTCCAGGCCAGCTCTCTGCTGTGGCCTGGGAGTGCAGTGGAGGATGGCCCAAGTGCTTGGGCTCTGCACCCCATGGGAGACCAGGAAAAGCACCTGGCTCCTGCCTTCAGATCAGCAGGATGCGCTGGCATCAGCGCGCCAGCCGCACCGGCCATTTCATGGTGAACCAACAGCAAAAGGGACATCTTTCTCTATCTCTCTATCTACTCTGCCTGTCAAAAAAAAAAAAAAAGAGCTCCAGTTAGTGGGCAGCACTGTTGCACAGTGTGTAAAGCTACTGCCTGCAGTGTCAGCAGGGGTGCCAGTTGGGATCCTGGCTGCTCCACTTCCCATCCAGCTCTCTGCTGTGGCCTGGGAAGATGGCCCAAATCCCTCATCTCCTGCACCCACTTAAAGGACCTGGGGAAAGCTCCTGACTCCTGGTTTTGGATCAGAACAGCTTCAGCCATCTATCTGTGCTTCTGCTATTCTGTAGCTCTACCTTTCAAATAAATAATTATTTTAAAAAATAGCTCCAACCCAGAAGAACCTCCTGGCTACTGGTTTCACATCAGCACAGCACCGGCTGTTACTGCCAATTGGGAAGTGAACCACTGGATGGAAGACATCTCTCTCTCTGTCTGCCTCTCCTCTCTCTTTTTAACTCTGACTTTCAAATGAATAAATAATTCTTTAAAAACATAACTCCAGTTATTGACCCACAGAGTAGACTTGCATTAATTTTAGTTCACTTGTCACTTTACAAAGGGATCCGGGCAGGTAAAACAGTTGACAGCCTTGCTAACAGGGGAAAAAACAAAAGCTGAGGACAGAAAATGAAAAGCAGCCAAAGAAATCATCAGCTACGATTCCATGGACTTGCAGAAGAAATATGGCCACAAACTGAGAAAAGAGAGAGCAGTGGTCCCCATCCAACACAAACCTTGAAAAGTGGATGCTCACAATTAATGAGTGAAACAGCTGCCCACTGAAATCTTGTCTAGGGAGGGAAGATGTCCTAAGTTCTGCTTCTGTAAACTCCAGTCATAAATCTGTCCCCATAAATCTGTCCCTGGCATCTTTTTTTACAAACATACTAGACCCACTGACCTTTGGAAATGTGGTCCTAACTCATGTAGGCTGCATTTAAACCCACCAATGCTGTAACAGCTGAGGTATGATGCTGATGATCCTACAAATATTCTAAGAAACTTGAATTTATGCTCAATTCTCAGAAAATCATTGCAGCTGAGCCCAGGGCCATCGATATAAACCCCTTGGGTCCTCCACTCTCTTTGTGCCTGTTAGAAAGAAGGGAGTTTTCCCACACCAGGTTTCTGTAGCAGCCTCAAATTCCAGATTGGAAAATCTGTTAATTAAATATGAAAATGGGATCAATGCACAAGGCTACTGCACACGCTTCACACTGCTCCCTCTGGGAGAAAGCTGAACACTCAGGGCCACTTCTGTCAGGTGTGTCCACAGGGACCCCACCAGGAAGATGAGGTGCAGGATGAGAGCAGTGGGGCAGATCCTAGTCAGATCCTCCTTCCCACCCCACCCCCCGCTGCCCCAGGCTCTCAGCTGAAGGCCATGCAGCCCCACCCCACAGGAACCAGCCCAGGAAACAGGAGGAGGCCCGGCTCAGACTGCATTCTGAGACCATGCACAGTGCAAACCAGGCTTATTTAACTGGCGAGTGGAAGCCTCCCTGCCTTCCTTCCCTGCGTGTGCAGGTTCCCAGAACGCTGCCCTCTCTCTTCTGTAACCACTAAATAAAGCACCTTAGGGGCAGTTTGGGTGAGGTTCCAAAAAGGACAGGCTGGGCACTGGGAGCCTGGGAAGCAGAGGTGGGAGACAGAACAGCCCTCGAGGACACTAGCACGCCCAGGCCCACAGGCATTCAGAACACAGAATAGGCCAGAGCTCCTGGGGACCTTGGGAAATGGAGTCCAGGCTGCAGCATCCCTAGAGCATTCCAGCCCTAACCTCAGGGGAAGCTGCCATGATCACTGAGAAGTGAGCCTCACTGGGGGCTGCCAGCCACCCTGGCACCCATCCTCCCACACACGCACCCCCACCCCTTCCTGTACCCCAAACCTGCTGCAGCAAGTCCCGGGAGCAGGTACCCTTTCTTCTGGACCCACGGGGAGTGAAGCAGGGAGTGCGGTGCAGAACGAGTCCCTGGCACGTGGGACCCACAGGCGGATGATGAAGAGGGAAGCAGCAGCAGGAGGCAGGCTCGGGTGAGTGCTCAGAAACTGCCTGGGATTGCACGTGCAGAGCAGGAGATGCAGTAAATGCCCGAGAAGGAGCAGCACAGCCCTCAGGGCTGACCCTGATTTGGGAATGAACTCGCTCTGGTCCAACTCAGAGCCCCACAGGCGGGCACTAGAACGCGCATGCACACAGGCATTTGGAACGCAGAGTACGTCAGAGCTCCTGGGGACTCTGGGAAATGGAGTCCAGGCCGCAGCATCCCAGAGACACCAGCTGGCCCTCCCCAAGGGCTACAGGCTGGGGTGGGTGCCCACCACCAGAGGGCATTGGCTTTTGTTAAGTCCCTCCTTCCTGTCCTTCCCACCCCAAAATCTCAAGGATCAGTTGCTGTTCTTCCTTTCCTGAATTAGAATTTACAGAGTGACACCCACTGCTGCTTCCTACCCCAAATCCTGGCTCCCTCATAACCTCTGTCTCTTCCAGAAAAAATCTTATGTACTGCCTTGTTCCTGGAAACTTCTCCCAAATCATGGATGACTATGAATATAATGTAACTTTTAACAGAGGTGTAGAAGGCATGGTTTAACATCCAGTTTTGAGAATTCCTTTTTTATTTGTGTTTTATTGATGTTTACAGTTCTTTTGTTTAATATTTATTTGGACGTCAGAGTTACACAGAGAAGGAGAGGTAGAGAGTGAGGTCATCCACCTGCTGGTTCACTCCCCAATTGGCAGCAGTGCCACAGTGCTGACCCCTTTGAGTTCTTTTCAAATCACTTTACACAGTCTTTTAATTCACCAAGTACAGAGACAAAAAAGGAATGGGACACAGAGCTAACAGAGCTGAGTATTCAGGGAGGCAGGTTAAGGGGCTAAATGCCTTACATCATATCATTTATACCTTATTTAATTCTGGGAATAGTATTGTATGGAGTTTACAAAGCAATATCATTAAAAAGTCTAAGCTAAAAACCAATCAAGGGGCCGGTGCTGTGGCATAATAGGTAAAGCCACCACCTGCAGTGCCAGCACTCCATATTGGGTGCCAGTTTGAATCCTGGGTGCTCTACTTCTGATCCAGCTCTCTGCTATGGCCTGGGAAAGTGGTGGAAGATGTCCATGTCCTTGGACCCCTGCACTTGCGTGGGAGACCTGGAAGAAGCTCCTGGCTCCTGGCTTCAGATGGGTACAGCTCCAGCCCTTCCAGCCAATTTGGGAGTGAACCAAAAGATGGAAGATCGATCTCTCTCTCTCTCTCTCTCTCTCTCTCTCTCTGTATTTGTCTTTCTCTCTGCCTCTCCTACTCTGTGCAACTCTGACTTTCATATAAGTAAATAAATCTTTTATAAAAAGCAAATCAAAATATAATACTGGTTTAAGAAATTGTTCTTTTGTCTTATGACTTAGTTTCTAAATCTCAGATTTCTCATTCAGAAAAAAATGTGAGTGTGATAGTACCCACAACATTAATTTACACTATAGAGACACGTAGGATTACAACTTGTCTAGAAAAGAATGGGGATTCAAAGTTGCTATTATTTTATGGTTATTTTCTCTTATTTTTAATATCAAGATATAGCATATAAATATTATGCAATCCTAGGTATTTGTGTGTTGTTTGCCTCTTTTTCTCTTTGTCTAAATCTGACTTTTTAATAAATAAAGTAAATCTTTAAAAAAAGAGAGAGAAATGAAAGACACTCAAATAATAACTTGTAAGAAAAACAGTGTGTATATATCTTTAATAATGGCATACTATTTGGCAATAAAATTAAGAAATGAAAGGCCATAAAATAATGAAATTCAAAATAAATGTTTAAAAAAGAGAAGAAATCAGTTCTGATACTGGTAATTTCTGTCTTTCTCTTTTCTTAATGAGCATGGAGAGAGGTTTATGAATTTCTTATTTCACTGAAGTATCTTTTGGTTTTTTGATTTTCTTATATTATTTTCCTATTTTTCAATATTATTCATTTATACTTCAATTTTCATTCCTTTTCTTTTTCATGCTTCAATTGTTCTTCTTGCTACAGTTTCTTAAAATTTATTATCTGGGAACATTCTTCATGTGTTTTGTGAACATTCATAGTTTCAGGTGTATTTTGTTGTACAGACTGTGTTCCATCCATGGAAGCTTGATCTTGTTGGACAAAGAATTCTGTAAATATTATTAGACCAAAGTAATTGATAAGGCTATTAAAGCCAAATTTATGCTTCTGGTTTTTTGCATTTTTGAACAGCCAATTAATGGAAGATTGATGTTCCCAAATAAAATAGTGGAACTTTCTCTCTCTCCTTGAAATTTTGTCAATTTTTAAAAAATATTTATTTATTTGAAAGTTAGGGTATCTGGGTAGAGCAGGAGTGGGGAGAGACAGAGAGAGCACATGCGTGCGTGCAAGAGAGAGAGAGAGAAAGAGAGAGAGAAACAGAAAGAGAGAGAGATCTTCCATTCACTGTTTCACACTTGAAATGGCTGCAATACCTGGAGCTGGGCAGGCTTAAGCCAGGAATTCCATCCTGGTCAACCATGCAGCAGAAATACAGAGAGATGGATTGAGAGGGGAGCATCTAGAATTCCAAACAGCACTCCAAAATGGAATACAGGTGTCCCAAGCAGTGGCGTACCCTGCTTTGCCAGAATGCCCACCCTCATTCTGTAGGTTTTTGAAGTGTATTTTGCAGTTCTGAATTTAGGTGTATACACAAATTTGCTAGGTTTTAAAGCAATGGCTGCCTAATCATTAAGTAATCTTCCTGTTTGTCTGATAATTTTCCTTGTTCTGAATTCCATTTATCTGAAATTAGTGTAGTACCTCCAGCTTTCTTTCAATTAGTTTTAACATATCTTTTGCTATCGCTTTATTTGAACTTGTCTGAATCAGTATATTTAGTGAATGTCCAAAAGACAAGATGTAGCTGAATATTGTTATTATACTCACTTTGTCAATCTTTATCTTTTAATGAATATATTTAAATGATTCACATTTAAGCCTTTAAATAAGAAGATGGTTTTCATCCTATTTCACAATGGTTACTATTCCTCTTCCCTGTCATAGCTAATAAATGATGTTTCTAAGCCCTCTACTGTGAAAAGTTGGTGGGATTCCTCAAGATAAAGCAAAGTATTGGATCCCTAAGTCCATGTTGCCTGGGAGTTTCCCATTCATGGTAGGAATGGCCTCCAGCCACTGGGTAAAATTGCCTTCACACAAAGTTACCCTCTAAGTGCTTCAGCCAGGGCTCTGTTCCAGATAAGCAGGTCCCAGCTGTGATTCCAGCTTTACGACCTTTGATGATTCCTGGGTGCTCATTGCATTGTAACTGCAACTCCTTAGTGTGCCCAGAGAAGGTGTTGATATTTGTTTTGTTTAGCTTATTATTGTTGTAATGAGGAGAATAATGACTTTCAAGTCTTTTCATTTCGGAAATGATACTTGAAAGAACTTCCACTTTGACTATGACATTGTCTAAATAAGATCGGCGTTGGAGCCTCGGGTGATTACTGACGCCATAAACAAGAGTGTCAATTGTTAAATCAACAACAGGAGTCACTGTGCATCTACTCCCCATGTAGGATCTCTGTCCTTAATGTGTTGTACTATGTGAATTAGTGGTATAACTAATACTCAAACAGTACTTTACACTTTGTGTTTCTGTGTGGGTGCAAACTGTTGAAAACCTTACTTAGTATATACTAAATTGATCTTCTGTATATAAAGATAATTAAAAATGAATTTTGATGTGAATGGGATGGGAGAGGGAGTGGGAGATGGGATGGTTGCGGGTGGGAGGGAGGTTATGGGGAGAAAAAGCTGCTATAATCCAAAAGCTGTACTTTGGAAATTTATATTTATTAAATAAAAGTTAAAAAAAAGAGAAGAAATCAGAAGCAAAACCTCACATACTGTAATGTATCCAACAACATGCCAATCTCTGGAGAGTTTATATTAACACCTCTCTGGAGCCGATGTTGAATGAGGATTTACTGTAAATAATATTAAGTATTTGGGGATTAATGAAAATGAAAACGCATATTTAAGAAATTTTTGCACCACAATTAACCTAAGACTTAATTCCATATTGCTTATTTGATATTTCTAATTCAAATAAATTCCACATATGCTTAAAAATACTTCATTTTTCTTATGTGAAACAATTTAATAGATGTATTTATCACCAATTTAAGGTAAAGTACTATCTCTTAATCGCTTCACTTAGCATGACAAAATACCAATTCAATTATTTCCAGATTATGTTAGTCTTAATAAGCTATATCCAAAGACCATAATATTAGATGTGATACTAACTTAAATGTTTGACATCATTTAACCTTAACACCAAATAAGATGCTGTTTTGAGTTTATTTCTTGACAATAAAGATGCATATGTGTGGGCTACAGCGTGAAATTTTAACCCACGTATACAATGTGTACTGATGAAATCAGAGTAAGCTACATTTTCCCTTCTCTGTCATTACACATCATTATCAGAGCCTTGGAACACCTCTCTTGTATTTGTTCATAAGATATAAGAATAGATTACTGTGGACTATAGTCACCCCACCATTCTATATAACAATAGGAATTCACTCTTATAATTTAACTCTGATTGGGTACCAATTACTCCAAGTAGTTCTTACAAATTTCTTATTAATTAGTTTGAAAGAAAAAGACACACAGATAAACAGAGAGGGAAAGATAATACTTCCATCCACTATTTTACTTCACATATGTCTAAATCTAAGAAAACCAAACTGAAGCACAGCTGTAGATGTGCCAGACCTCAACAATGATTTAGATAGGACATCAAACACATAGGTGACAAAAACAAAAATAAGGAAGTAGGACAACAAAAAACTAAGGCAAAAAAAAATTCTGCATACCAAGGGAAACACTTAAAAGAGAACACAATAAATGAGAGAAAATATTAGTAAAACTCATATGTCTAAGAGAGTGATACAAAGCATATATAAATAAAAACTGGATAAATTATCTGATCTGCTTTTCCAACCAAGATATGCAAGCAGCCATCGGGTATTTGAAAAGGGGCTTAGCACTGCTAATCAGGACCACAATGGTTATGAACTCACATATGTAAAAATGGCTATAATACAAAAGTAAAAAGGATAACAAGTGTTGAACCAGATGTGGAGGAAAGGGAATGCATTAAATTGTGTGTGGTAATGTAAACTGGAAAACACTATGGAGGTGTCTAAAACAAAATTTAAAATCGAACTGGCAGCTAGCGCTGTGGCTCACTAGGCTAAACCTCCGCCTTGCGGCGCTGGCACACCGGGTTCTAGTCCCGGTCGTGGCACCGGATTCCGTCCTGGTTGCCCCTCTTCCAGGACAGCTCTCTGCTGTGGCCCAGGAGTGCAGTGGAGGATGGCCCAAGTGCTTGGGTCCTGCACCCCATGGGAGACCAGGAGAAGCAACTGGCTCCTGCCATCTGATCAGTGCGGTGCGCTGGCCGCAGTGCGCCGGCGGCAGCCATTGGAGGGTGAACCAACGGCAAAAGGAAGACCTTTCTCTCTTTCTGTCTCTCTCACTGCTCACTGTCCACTCTGCCTGTCCAAAAAAAAAATTGAACTGGCAAATGACAAAGCATCCCTACTACTGGATATATAACCAAAGGAACTAAAGTCACTATCTCAAAGATGCACCTGTTCATGTGAGCATTATGCTCAAGAAGAAGACATGGAAATAGCCGCATTGTCTGTCAACAGATGAATAGAGGAAAAGTGATACACACACACAATGGAATCACATTCAATACTAAAAAAAAAAAAATTCTGCCATTTTCTCACAACATGGATCCAAAGGTATGAATGTGGACATTAGGATGCTTGAAATAAGACACAGAAAGATAAACACCACACGATCTCACATACGTGAGGAATCTAAGAAAACCAAACTGAAGCACAGAACAGAATAGTGGTTGCCAGGCTCTGAGAATGAAGGAAATGAGAAGATGGTAATTGAATGACACATGTTTGCACTTAGGAGATAAAATAACTCCTTGAGACCTAATATACAGCACAGTACATTGAATATGTCTGCAGTATTAGATGCTCACAATTTGTTAAGATCATAAATTTTTTTACAAACTATAAAAGGTGGTGCTTTTGTTAGTCTGATTGTCCTATCATTAAATAATATATATGCACAAGGTAACACAAAAGTTCATGAAAAATAGCTTTAAAAGATAATTTGAGTTTTTGTAAACTTTTAAAAGTCCTCTCAGATATCAAAACATCAGCTTGCAGACCTTGAATACATACAAATTTTGTCAATTTTTCTCAGATAATCTTGAAAAATTACCCTGTTAATCATAATTATAAATTTAAAAATCTTTGCAATCTTTGGGATTGGAAAGGTTATCATGGAACAGAAATAATTTTTAAAGCACTCATACATGTGACTAGCTGAAGTTTCTATTTTGAGAGTTCAAAGACAGATGATCATCTGTTAAAGTAAGGTGTAAGTGCTAAGATGACATCCAAGTACCAAATTACAGTGGCCTCCTGCCCCTCTAACACTTCAACAAAAACCCTGTGCTGAATAAACCTGTTGTTCTTACCTCAACCTAGTCTTTGACTCTTCTGTTGGCAGCAAAAAATGAGGTCAGAACCCCCAGAAAGAACTATGCTGAGAGGTTTGACTGAGCCCCTGCTTCCAACACCTTCCAGAAACTTGGGGAGTCAGGTCACCCTGGGAAGAAAAGAGGGACCAAGGACCCCACAACGGCAGCCCCTCGCCTGCATGAACCCCAGTCCCACAGCCTGGATCCTCCCTAGCGACCACCTGGTCCCCACTCACTATTGGGGAAGACATGAGGCTGCCACCACACAGCTGCCCAGAGACGACTCGGGATCCTGAGCCCACAAGTCCCTGCCAGGAAGGGATAGGACTCCTGGGATCTGGGTGCCAGCCCAGCCCCGACACTGTGGACAGAGGGCTGAGGGCAGTGCTGGGCCAGCAGCGAGATGGGGCCACAGACTCCAGAGCCCTCACCGCCTTCCCCATCTCTGCACACCCACCCTGCACTCACCTTCTCACAGCTTCTGAGGGGTGCAGAATCCTGTGGGGGAAACACCCGCGGTGAACAGGGGATGAACCTCCCAGCAGCACAGCCCCCTCCTCGGACCTCTCTCCACTGCAGAACTGGACAACGATTATGCCATCAAGATCTTGCACGATTACGTAGTAAACATCAATAAAACACAAATAAAAAAGGAATTCTCAAAACTGGATGTTAAACCATGCCTTCTACACCTCTGTTAAAAGTTACATTATATTCATAGTCATCCATGATTTGGGAGAAGTTTCCAGGAACAAGGCAGTACATAAGATTTTTTCTGGAAGAGACAGAGGTTATGAGGGAGCCAGGATTTGGGGTAGGAAGCAGCAGTGGGTGTCACTCTGTAAATTCTAATTCAGGAAAGGAAGAACAGCAACTGATCCTTGAGATTTTGGGGTGGGAAGGACAGGAAGGAGGGACTTAACAAAAGCAAATGCCCTCTGGTGGTGGGCACCCACCCCAGCCTGTAGCCCTTGGGGAGGGCCAGCTGGTGTCTCTGGGATGCTGCGGCCTGGACTCCATTTCCCAGAGTCCCCAGGAGCTCTGACGTACTCTGCGTTCCAAATGCCTGTGTGCATGCGCGTTCTAGTGCCCGCCTGTGGGGCTCTGAGTTGGACCAGAGGGAGTTCATTCCCAAATCAGGGTCAGCCCTGAGGGCTGTGCTGCTCCTTCTCGGGCATTTACTGCATCTCCTGCTCTGCACGTGCAATCCCAGGCAGTTTCTGAGCGCTCACCCCGAGCCTGCCTCCAGTGCTGCTTCCCTCTTCATCATCCGCCTGTGAGTCCCACGTGCCAGGGACTCTCTGCCCCGCACTCCCTGCTTCGCTCCCCGTGGGTCCAGAAGAAAGGGTACCTGCTCCCGGGACTTGCTGCAGCAGGTTTGGGGTACAGGAAGGGGTGGGGGTGCGTGTGTGGGAGGATGGGTGCCAGGGTGGCTGGCAGCCCCCAGTGAGGCTCACTTCTCAGTGATCATGGCAGCTTCCCCTGAGGTCAGGACTGGAATGTTCTAGGGATGCTGGGGCCTGGACGTCATTTCCCAGAGTCCCCAGGAACTCGGATGTAATCTGCATTCTGAATGCCTGTGGGTGTGCACGCACTGGTGCCCACCAGGGCTGTTCTGTCTCCCACCTCTGCTTCCCAGGCTCCCAGCGCCCAAATTGTCCCCTGTGGAACATCACTGAAACTGTTCCTAAGGTGCTTTATTTAGTGGTTACAGGAGAGAGAGGGCAGCGGTCTGGGAACCTGCACACCCAGGGCAGCTGAGAGCACAGGGAAGCAAGGCAGGGAGGCTCCCGCTCTCCAGTTAAATAAGCCCAGCTCCCACTGTGGGTGCTCTCAAAATGAAGTCTGAGCTGGGCCTCCTGCTGTTTCCTGGGCTGGTTCCTGCGGGGTGGGGCTGCATGGCCTTCAGCTGAGAGCCTGGGGCAGTGGGGGGTGGTGGGAAGTAGGGTCTGACTAGGCTCTGCCCCACTGCTCTCATCTTGCACGTCATCTTTCTGGTGGGGTCCCCGTGGACACACCTGCTGGGTGTGGCCCTGAGTGTTCAGCTTTCTCCCAGAGGGAGCAGTGTGAAGCGTGTGCAGTAGCTTTGTGCATTGATCCCATTTCTGTATTTAATTAACAGATTTTCCAATCTGGAATTTGAGACTGTTACAGAAACCTGGTGTGGGAAAACTCCCTTCTTTCTAACAGGCACAAAGAGAGTGGAGGACCCAAGGGGTTTATATTGATGGCCCTGGGCTCAGCTGCAATGATTTTCTGAGAATTGAGCATAAATTCAAGTTTCTTAGAATATTTATAGGATCATCAGCATCATACCTCAGCTGTTACAGCATTGGTGGGTTTAAATGCAGCCTACATGACTTAGGACCACATTTCCAAAGGTCAGTGGGTCCAGTATGTTTGTAAAAAAAGATGCCAGGGACAGATTTA
The DNA here is from genome assembly GCF_964237555.1 of Oryctolagus cuniculus. Taxonomy (NCBI): domain Eukaryota; kingdom Metazoa; phylum Chordata; class Mammalia; order Lagomorpha; family Leporidae; genus Oryctolagus; species Oryctolagus cuniculus. Next base: position 926,768 of record NW_027208203.1, on the reverse strand, counting down.
TGGGGACAGATTTATGACTGGAGTTTACAGAAGCAGAACTTAGGACATCTTCCCTCCCTAGACAAGATTTCAGTGGGCAGCTGTTTCACTCATTAATTGTGAGCATCCACTTTTCAAGTTTGTGTTGGATGGGGACCACTGCTCTCTCTTTTCTCAGTTTGTGGCCATATTTCTTCTGCAAGTCCATGGAATCGTAGCTGATGATTTCTTTGGCTGCTTTTCATTTTCTGTCCTCAGCTTTTGTTTTTTCCCCTGTTAGCAAGGCTGTCAACTGTTTTACCTGCCCGGATCCCTTTGTAAAGTGACAAGTGAACTAAAATTAATGCAAGTCTACTCTGTGGGTCAATAACTGGAGTTATGTTTTTAAAGAATTATTTATTCATTTGAAAATCAGAGTTAAAAAGAGACAGGAGAGGCAGAGAGAGAGAGACATCTTCCATCCAGTGGTTCACTTCCCAATTGGCAGTAACAGCCGGTGCTGTGCTCATCTGAAATCAGTAGCCAGGAGGTTCTTCTGGGTTGGAGCTATTTTTTAAAATAATTATTTATTTGAAAGGTAGAGCTACAGAATAGCAGAAGCACAGATAGATGGCTGAAGCTGTTCTGATCCAAAACCAGGAGTCAGGAGCTTTCCCCAGGTCCTTTAAGTGGGTGCAGGAGATGAGGGATTTGGGCCATCTTCCCAGGCCACAGCAGAGAGCTGGATGGGAAGTGGAGCAGCCAGGATCCCAACTGGCACCCCTGCTGACACTGCAGGCAGTAGCTTTACACACTGTGCAACAGTGCTGCCCACTAACTGGAGCTCTTTTTTTTTTTTTGACAGGCAGAGTAGATAGAGAGATAGAGAAAGGTGTTCCTTTTGCTGTTGGTTCACCCTGAAATGGCAGCTGCGGCTGGCGTGCTGATGCCAGCGCATCCTGCTGATCTGAAGGCAGGAGCCAGGTGCTTTTCCTGGTCTCCCATGGGGTGCAGAGCCCAAGCACTTGGGCCATCCTCCACTGCACTCCCAGGCCACAGCAGAGAGCTGGCCTGGAAGAGGGGCAACTGGGATAGAATCTGGCGCCCCGACAGGGACTAGAACCCAGTGTGCTGGCACTGCTAGGCTGTGAATTAACCTATTGAGACATGGCGCTGGCCTAACTGGAGTTCTTTTAATCTGAGTTTGCATAAAGTGGAGAATTACAGCATCATGAATACAGATTAGTAACAGTTTTCCTCTGCCCAGTACTTTACAGTTCCCCAGTGATCCACTGAGAATCTTATATTCCATGCTGTGTAATTAAGAAGGCCAGTTACTTGTCTTATTTTGGGTTCATTCCATTCATATACAGTAATTTTTTACATAAACACAGATCATTAAATATACAGTACTACATCATTCTTTACCATTGGTTTGACAAAGATATAAAATAATTTGACAATATTTATCTGCAACAATACAATACAGACTGGCATTTATCTGTTTTTTTTTATATTTTCTTTCAATTTTAGCTCCCATTACAGGAGAGAACATGCAGTGTTTGTCTTTCTGTGTGCAGCTTATTTCATTCAACACGATGACCTTTGGTTGCATCCATTTTGACACAAATTGTAGAATTTCATTATGTTTTATAGCTGAATAATATTCCCTTGTGTGTGTGTGTGTGTATCACATTTCTTTATTCATTCATCTTATGATGGACACCTTGGTTGATTCAGTATTTCAAGTATTGTGAAGAGTTCGCCTATAAACATGGTGGTGCAGAAATCTCTTTGATATGATGTGTTCATGTCTGTTGGTGTACACTTAATAGTGTGATTTCTGGATCCTATCAAAGTCTGTGGAATACAGCCAGATATTAAGAGGTAAACTTATAGCATTAAATGCTTATATGAAAGAGAAGTTTCTCAAATAAATGATCTAATGATGCATTTCAGAAATTTAGAAGAACAAGCCAAACTCCAAATTAGCAGGAGGTGAGAAATAAGAAGGCTCAGAGCAGAAATAAATTGAAGCTAAAAGAATCACAAAAGAACAATAAAATGAGAAGCTGGGTTTTTGAAACAACAAGCAGACTTATTCATGCTCTGCTGTATGGCTCATTCCAAGTCACACTGGTCATCGACTCCACAGTCTCATGAAGTCAGGAATTCTACAGAGAAATGACTGCTTTCCCCTAGATCTTCAATACATGATCATCTCCAAACTTGACCAGGATTTTTCCTCTTCTGGAGAACTTACTGGAGTGAAAGCATGGAGAGGCAAGCTAGTGAAAGCCCTAGCATCTTTCCATCGTTTCTGGGTCTCTGAGAAGCTCAGAGAAGGAATTCCTTCCTAGGCAGTCTCAGTTCCACAAGAATAAGGCATCCTCTATGTCCACTGCTTGCTAGGCCAATCTGTGTTACCCTCTCTCTGGTATTTTCTAACAGTTCTAAGACATTAGAATGTGTCTGGAGATTCTGTTGGTTGGAGGATTCCATGTAGGGATCGTTGTACCAGTCTCTTTTACTTCGGGTTATTCCTATATATTGTGGGGAGTTGTCAAGAACAAGTTTAGAGTCCCCAATTATGGCTCCCTAGACCTCTATCCTTGGCACCCCATTCACCCGGCCTTTTGCTTTTCTCTTCCTCCTTTTCTTTCCTTTTCTGTGAAGGAAGCCTTTTGTCCTCTTCAGTAGTCTGGGTGAAGATTAAGAAAGACTGCCCTTTGCATAGGTGTTTTTGATTTAAGATTTTAAAAAATAGCCCACATTTTCCTCAAGTGTGAACTAAAAGTCCAGCACTTCCCATTTAGTACTCAAATGGGAAAGGGAATTTGATAACCCAGGGAAGCAGGAAAGGACAGATCTAAGGGATACTTCACATCAACACATTACATATGATCATAAACTCTTGCTAATATTACTGTAGAACTGTAAAACTTTCACAGTAGGGAACAATTCATATTTTAATATACAAGAAATATGATTTTTACTGACAACTGATGAAATACTTCATTTTCATCTATGACAAATGTTAAAGTCAGCTTTAAACTGCTATAAAACTCAAAACTATACCTGTGATATATGTTTTTAATAGTACCCTTTATTAATCAAATAGGATTAGGGGACATTGAGTATCCTTAAATTATGAAAAGTGACATTTAAGAAAATTAAGTCATTGCTACACTTTCTGGAATCAATTTCTGCAGATACATTGTTATTTGGTTTCAAAACACCAAATATTGAATCTTCATAAATACAGACTGTTTCTACAAATGTGTTGGTGAATCTCAGTTGGCCATTTTTATTGTTTATATAAAATAATACAATTAGATTGTGGAGACATGGAGAGAATTAGATTTTTTTCAAGTGACTGTAGTAACCCTCTTTACTCATTTTATTGAGTTGATAATTTAAAAATACCTTTACCTTTCATAGACTGTGTATCTGTAAGTAACTTCAGAAGAGAAAGGTTGTCTGAAAGATTTGTTTAACATTGATTCATCCATGTAAGGAATAGATTTTGACTTGTTATCAGTATGTCTGTGATTTTACATGACATCTCTGTAAGATCTTAAGAGCAGAATTTGTTTTAGATTTACCAGTTTCCTACTAAACAAGTTTTCAGTTTGATAACATTTTTGTATTGTTTCTAAATATAGCATTTTTTACTAAAGGGGTCAGACATTTTAAAGTTACGTATTTTAAATATACTAATTATACATAAAGCATTTTAATCATATATTAATTGCTCATCCTCCTAAAAAGCAAGGTGAGAGACTGGCATTGTGGTGTAGCAGGTGAAGCCGCTGTCTGTGATGCCAGCAGCCCATAAGGGTGCAGGTTCTTGTTCTGCCTTCTTCATTTACAATCCAGTTCCTTGCTGATGGCCTGGGGAAAAGCCAATGTTTGAGCCCCTGTACCCACATGGGAGACTCAGAAAAAGCTCCTGGCTTCTTCCTGGGCCAGCCCTAGCTATTACAGCAATCTGGGGAGTGAATCAGCAGGTGAAAGATCCTATCCATGTCTCCCTCTCTCTATTTAACTCAAATTTGCCAAATAAACAAATGAATATTCTTAAAGAAAAAGTCAAGGTGAATATACTAACTTCGACACCGAGTCCTTTTTGCAAATACTTCTCATAAACCTTAGGCGACCATCTTCAATGCATTCATCAGAGAGATAGAATCTGTTGCATGTTTAAACATTTAATGCTGTAGTATCTGATTTAGTAGGCACAAACACCTACCGACAAACCTAAAATCTGCCGCTCCCCCTCTTCGTGGAGGAACGACACAGGACCCTGCGCTGTTCTTTCGTCTGCTCGGCCCTCCCCGGGTTTGCTGCTGGTTCTTCCCGGGTTGGCTACCGACCCTTCCACCTTCGTGGAAGGGCGGTTCCCCCTGCCACATTCCCCACTTCCGTGGGGGAGTGGCACACCGCCGGCCGGCTCTCTCGGGGGCTGCACAGGTGTTCCTTCAGATGTTCCCCTTAGATGTTCCTGGTGCATGTTGTCTCTCTCCTCCTTTATAGTCCTCTTCCACCAATCCCAACTCTGCTACCCACACGCCGAGTACGCTGCTCTCCTCCAATCAGGAGCAGGTCCTGCTGTTTATTGGTTGAACTGGAGGCAGCTGTGTAGAAGCTGCTTCTCCCTTCTCAGCGCCATATTGTGGGAGAGCAGATGCATAGAATAAGTCTTAATTCCAGTAACTTAGTCTAGTCCGAGTTGCTCCCCACAAAATCCATATGAGAAAATGACATTTATCAAACATTTACAAATCAATAAAATAGATTATTAACATTCGATGTAATTGTAATGTACTCTGTAGGAATATAGAGGAAGGATATCCATAGGGACCATTCCATGCTAAATGCAAGGAGAAAAAAAAAAAAAAAACTTGATGATGACAGGACCTGAAGTTGGCTTTTAAAAACTGACGTGAAAGAGATGATTTCCCTGCATTTTAAAAGTATTAACAGATTAAAATGTGAGCAAAGTAAGACAGCAGAGTTCACCTAGTTCATCATCATGTTTTATGTCATCTTCTGACTCTGATGTGTAGACCACATTTCCTTACACTTCCTTATCCTGGCTGCAAATAGTCAGTCAACCTCATGCCCATTATACACATAATAATGGGAAACATTCTATAATGACTTCTAAAGTTTCCTTAGAAATGTTCCCTGTCAGTAAGAAAGTAAATTCACTGTTGTTCAAAGTGCTCTATGGATATTTCCACTGTAGCAGTCTCAAATATGTTATAGGGATACTCTTGGACAAAGCGAACTGTACTAAACAATCTGAATTTCTCCCATGCTTACACAAGTTGCTAAAGCTACTCTTCCCTTACATTTCATCTCTTTGAGATTGCAGTCCCACCCACCCCCTTGAAACCTAGTAGAGTGCTGATTTCTTCTTTAAACCCCTGTGATGCTTTCTGAGTCATTAATTTGGCAACTGCCTTACTGGACTATACTCTTCTGCACTTAACTTGTTCTCTACTGCTGAACAAATTAATGTTACCTGCTTTTTTCATATCACTTATAGACTAGTTAATGTCTGTAAAGTAATTACAAAAATCTGTAGAGCAATAAATGTTTTGAATATTATATATGCATATATAATTAGAATATTATGGACATTCAAATTTAATCATATGAAGTATGATGAAATGATCAAGAACTAAGTATTAACTATAAATCATATATATAAATAAAGAGATGAAGAAAGGATAGTCGCCATGAGATATAGGTAAATTCTTATGGAAGCATACATTTCTGGGATCATATTTTTTTTTAAATTTTATCTGCATATCTATTTTGATTCATTTATTAAGTAAAAATCAGAGAAGAAATATGATTTTGTTGGAAAGTTCATTTAGTTCATATAAATAGAACTTGCCTACTTCAGGAGTGGGATTCTAGAGGAAAGAGTAATATTTGCACTCTTAAGACCTGAAGGGTTAGGTGACTGAGCCGTAGCTGAAGATCCGATGTAAGGAGCCAATGGCCCATTGGTGGTTATACCTACCAGGATCCATGGATGATCTAAATAGTTTGAAATGGAGGTTTTTGAATCAGTGTATATACATCTGAGAACAATTCAAATGTTTGTCCTTTTACCGTTTCCTTATTCATGCCGCTGGTTATTTCAACTTAGTCCACAGTACTGATGTCTGTCTATAGGACATCTATTATTTCAGACTGAAGCAATTGGACATTGTTCTCCTTTAATGTACTCAGCTCCCTGTAACAGATATAAAGAATGTAGAACATTTGTTAAAAGAGAACATCAAAACATATAGAGACACTTAGAGGGAATATGAAATATCTCTTTATTGTTTCAATGGAAGCATGGTCTTTTAGATCAGGGGTTTACAAAAATTCAGTGTCCTCTGGAAATGTTCAGAATGTGTTCTTTACATGAAAATCTGGTGCAGAAATTTTAGTCAACACAGTTAAAGAGTTTTAGTAAATATTTTTGAATGCTTTTGTGAGAGGAATGTTTTTAATTACACAAAAATAGAAATGGGTATCTGAGGGGCTACAGGTAAAGCTGCCACCTGCAATACTCGCATCCCCTATGGGCACTAGTTTGTATCCTGTCTGCTCCACTTCTAATCCAACTCCCTACTAATGGCGTGGGAAAAGCAGCAGAAGATGGCCCAAGTGTTTGGGCCCCTTCTAAACACATGGGAGACCTGGAAGAAGCTCCTGGCTCCTGCCTTTGGACTGGCCCAGCTGTGGCTGTTGCAGCTATCTGAGGAGTGAAGCAGTAGCTGGAAGATATTTATGGTTTTTTTCCAAGTTTTTTTTTTTTAATTTGACAGGCAGAGTTAGACAGTGAGAGAGAGAGAAAGAGAGACAGAGAGAAAGGTCTTCCTTCTGTTGGTTCACCCCCCAAATGGCTGCCACAGCCAGCATGCTGTGCCGATCCGAAGACAGGAGCCAGGTGCCTCCTCCTGGTCTCCCATGTGGGTACAGGGGCCCAAGCACCTGGGCCATCCTCCACTGCCTTCCCGGGCCACAGCAGAGAGCTAGACTGGAAGAGGAGCAACCAGGACTAGAACCGGCGCCCACATGGTATGCTGGTACTACCAAGAGAAGATCAGCCAAGTGAGCCACAGCTCCAGCCCCAAGACCTCTCTCTTTACATCTCTCCCTTTCTCTGTAACTCTGAATTTGAAATAAATAAATCTTTTTAAGAACTCCAAATGAGTATCCAAAAATACTGAGTGTTCTGGAAATACTGATTTCTGGTGAGCCTCGCTCTAATTATGTGTGTAACACACCTGCTGTGTTCCCATGTGTTCTCCTTAGATGGCAAGTATCTAGCTGTGGGATTGTACACAAAGTATGCTGAGGATCATGTATTGTGAGCAATACATTGTGTTTGGAAGTGGTTACCTTGCAATTTGAGATTACTGAGTCATAGTTTAACACTAGCTCAGGAAGTGTTAGGATGTGGGCATGCCACAGAAAGGAGAAAACAGAACTCTAGGCAACAACAACATGAGAGATTCTAAATTTTCCACATAATGCTAAGCAAAATAAATTGTAACTATCACTATTAAAATATCTAACCAAATTAAAGACCCATAAAGGGAGTGTGTGCCAAGCAAAACAGTTGTGCATTATCTTCAATAGTGGAAGGCATTGTAAAATACAGACTCCATGAGAGGCACTTACTAGATACTTTATGTATCTTACATTATATAATTTTCACTTGCTTAGTACAGCAAGTCATTGATTTTTACACAATTTAAGAACATATGGTTTACAAATTCAAACTCTAGAGTTCGAAGAAAGTTCTTCCTACCTTTAAACCTAGGCTTTCCATGTACAGTGATAATAGATGTGCACCAATTTTAGTAATGTGCAAAAGGTGGTAATTGGGTTGAGGTAAGAAAGTTGGTGCAGATTTGAGTTGAGAATAGGATGTATAAGCAGGGATTTACTAATAAAATGTGATAAGGGAACGCAGCATTTATCATAGGATCGGTGATGAGCTGTGGAACATTCCACGTGGGTATTTTATCTCTGAAATGACAGTAATGGTCCATGGTGGAGAATCTGTTTTCTTTGCATTTGGGAAAAGAAGCACAATACAGAAAAGCAGGAATACACACTCAAAAGACGCGAGTGGTAAGCAATTAGATTGAGAACCTGACTGTGGGTTTCTCACAATACAGGTGATTAAAGGCACGACCTGTACAGTTCAGATAGACCTCGCCTGTCTAGGTTCTTTTTCCTTTAATAAGGTTATGCCTGGTTCTTAATATAATCATTACTGTATTCAAGGAACATTGGAACACACAGGTTCAGGAGGACACATGTAGAGAAATAGGAATTGATTATTAGCAGAAAGGGAAATAAAATAGGAATTGGTTGGCCCTTCTGATTCTGGCTGATGGAGCTGGTAGAATTAGGAACATATTTTCAAGGTCATTCACTTAAGAATGGGGCTTATGGAAAAAAGATACAAAGTAACTGCAAACAGTTTATGAAGAATGGAATAAGAAGCTAGATTTACCTTGGTACAAAAATGTGTTAAGCCATGCACAGTGTTTTTGATAACGCACATTTTCCATGAACTTTTTAAAAACCTCTCGTATTCTGCAAGAGTCATTGCACAGGTGATGTTTTTGTTAGATAGTTTATAGTGAAGAGAACAGTCTTTGAAAACAGATGACAAGTTAAAGATCTTGGTCTCTGAGTTAGTAGTTGTAGCTAGCTCTTTCTGCAAGGTCCATTACTTTACTGAGCATTATTTTTCTTTTCTTGTGTTTTTAGAGCAAATAATGAAAAAATAACAGTAATTAGTCCTCATCTGCTATGTCCCAGACAATACATGTAGTGATTCATGGGTGTTACCTTATTTCATACTCATAATATGATTTTAAGGTAAATTGTACTGTTGTCTTTTATAACAAATGAAGATTGAAATTTGGGTGCTTTTTTGAGTCCATACAAGTAGTAAATGGCAGAGCTTAGGCAGTCTTAATCTAAGGTCCAAACATTTAACACTGCTATCTAAAGCCTATTACTTATCACCTTAAATACATAAGCATTAAACAACTATTAAGTTCTTTCTATCTAAATTATTCCAAACTATTAAGACTTCAGCACTGTTGTTAATGATTTCTCTAAGCTGTCAATAGGAAATTTCACTAATGTTCTGGTCTGTTTGGTTCTGGCACTGATACATTCTGTTCTTTGTAGCTGGTATTATTTCTCATGGAAATATAGATTGCTGGTCCCACAAATTTAGGAGCAGTCATAGACACAAAGAGCATGGTGAGGAATGATGGGATCCAGATGCTGAATTTATGGAGGAAGGTGGAAATGGATCCCAGAACATATTTTATTTTCCCAGTGTTATAACCAGATTCAAGAATAGAAGAAAAATGAAAATACAATGGCATCTTTTTTATTTTATTTTATTTTATTTTTTTGAACTTTTATTTAACAACTATAAATTTCCAAAGTACAGGTTATGGATTACAGTGGCTCCCCCCCCAACTTCCTTCCCGCCTGCAACCCTCCCATCTCCCGCTCCCTCTCCCATTCCATTCACATCAAGATTCATTTTCAATTATTTTTATACACAGAAGATCAATTTAATATATATTAAGTAAAGATTTCATTAGCTTGTACCCACACAGAAACACAAAGTGTAAAATACTGTTTGAGTACTAGTTATAGCATTAATTCACATTGGACAACACATTAAGGACAGAGATCCTACATGAGGAATAAGTGCACAGTGACTCCTGTTGTTGACTTAACAAATTGACACTCTTGTTTATGGTGTCAGTAATCGCCCTAGGTGGCATCTTTGATTTAGAAACAAAACTAGCATCCAAGAGGTGGGTTCATCGCTTTGGAATGTGTTTCTCTGTGAGAGAGTACAGTGACATGTTCCATTATCAAGAAAAATAAATGTTTTATTCTGATGATAAGATGCAAAGAAATACAGAGCAACATGGAAGAACAGCTGATGCTACAAAGAGCAAGACTTCTCATGGTCATATTTTAGGGACAGTAGAAGATGGGTAAGGAACTATATGCAAGGCAGTAAACTTAAGATACTGATTTTCATGAAATATTTCAGTTAATAGGAGCAAGTATGGACGATTTTTGCAAGATAAGCACTTAGCAGGGATGGAGGAAGCACTGGTTTCAGAAATAAAGCAGTAACATTGGTTAAAGAGCGGGCCCTGGTACCAAGAGGAAAGCGGGAAGTACATACACAATTGTAAGTACACAAGTACTTGTATGCTTGTGCACACAAGCAAGTCACTGAAACTGCTTATTAACAAGTTGAGCCTTCATGGTTCTTTGTGCTCAAGCTGCTGGTGAATGATAAAAAAAGATCTCTCACCATATTTTTAAGGTTATGCAAAATAATTCAAATCTTGAGTTTCAAGATGCCAGGGAAAATAATGCAAATTGTCATTTTCCTATTGATGCTGCTATGCCTTCATACATCAGAAATTCTATTTAAATATTTACCTCTCATCAGCGTTATGAGACATAGCATCCAGCTCTTCATATTCACAAGAGAACTTATTGTAGGAGTTCTTTTTTTTTTTTACAGGCAGAGTAGACAGTGAGAGAGAGAGAGACAGAGAGAAAGGTCTTCCTTTGTAGAATTCCTAGTGTGGATTTTCTAATTCTCCCCTGAGAGTGCACGCCCTGTGCTTTTTTTCTTGAGATTTTTCCATAGCCTAGTACAGTATGTCGTTCCCTATTATGTCATCTTGGAATCTTCCCAAAATGTAATTCTTCTTAATTGTCCCTATTATGTGGTGAATTTCTACAGAAATCATGCTTTTCTAGCACATAAAACACGGGTCAACAGGTTCCTCCCCATTGGCTTCCTCCACAACTCAGTGCTAACCCTGTAAGTGCGCTAAAGGGTATCCTCTCAAAATGAGAATAGGAAAGCTCCCCAAGTTCCAAATTCTATGTTAAGAACAACAATAGCATAGCAATGCTTCTAAACACAAATGCATGGTGTGCCTCCAGCTGACTGTTTTATGACATCATCATTTATTATACAATCATGTATTTACAATATCACAGTCATGTTTTATGACACCATAATTGATTATGTAAATACAGTGTTTTAAAATATCACAATAGTTGGTTTATGGCATGACAATACTGGTTTCTGATAGCAACTGTTTTCATGACAACACACTTATGACCTGATAATACTGTTTTATGGTATCACAATTGATTATGGGGTCATAATGGTAGGTTTAAGATATCACAGTGGTTTTTATGACTTCATAATTGATTATGATATCACAATACATATTTATAGTATCACAATGGTTTTAAATGACATTATAATTGATGTTAACATCACAATGTCTTAATGATGATGACATCACTATGCTGTTTTTGGCATAATGTTGGTGTTAAATATGTCACAATTAGGCCATCACAATGATTTTTAGGACCTCACAATTTATTATGACATCACAGTTTTGGCTTATCACATCACAATCATAATTTATGAAAACACAACTATGACAAAACAATAGTTGATTTACAACATCACAATGGTAGATTTATGACATAACAGTGGTGGTTTATGATATGACAACTAATTTGGTATCACAGTTGATGTCACAATTGGTCATCTTGGAACAATGACAGGTTAATGAAAGAATTGATTATGACATCACTGTTGTAGGTTTATAATTTCACAATGGTGGGTTTATCATGAACCAATTGATTGTAACATCATAATGGTTTTAATAAAACAATGGTTTATATCACAATTTATTATGACATCACAGTTCTGACCTCACAATTGATTATGGAAAACAATGGTTTATGACATGACAGTTATGATATGACAGGTGATTATAACATCACATGGTAGCCTTGTTAAATATTTATTAATTTACTTGAAAGACATTTACAAAGAGAGAAGGGGGAAGCAGAGAGACAGAGCTTCCATCTGCTGGTGCAGTCCCCAGACTGATGCAACAGCTATTGCTGTGCCAGTCCAAATACTGAGGAGTCAAGAGCTTTAAGTGAGTGTCCCACATGAGCACAGGGGCCCAATTACTTGGGCCATTTTCTGCTTTCCCAGGTTCATTAGCGATGAGCTAGAACAGAAAAGAGCAGCTGATACTTGGACTGGCATACGCATGGGATATTGTCACAGGCAGCTATTTAACCCTCTATGGCATAATACTAGACCAACAGCAGTATACTTTTTACCAAGGAGGCAAGTACCAATGCCAGCACACTTGGTAAAGTGATAAGTATAAATACACAACTGATTAAAAAGATAGGGTAAGTGTTGAAGAGATTACACAAATAAGACCAGTGTAAGCAAATAATGAAAGATAGAATCAAAAGGGAGAGAATGGTCCTGTGGGAGAAGCAGGACACACAGCAGACTCCAAACGAACACAAGAGTTTTCCAGAATTAGATTCTCATCTAAGGAAAATCAATGAAATGCCAGAACTAGAACTCAAAGTAGGGATTGTAAGGAAGCTCCATGTGATGCAAGAGAAATGAACAGAGCAATGCATGACATGAATGAAAATTTCATGAAAGAGGTAGAAATCATTAAAAAGAACAAAATAGAAATACTGGAAATGAAAACTTCAGTCGGTGAAATAAAAATATGATTGAGTTTACAAAGCAGAATACATCAAGGAGGAAAGGATTTCTTATCTGGCCAAGACTTTGGAAGTAGCCCAGTCACACAAAAATAGAGAGAAAATAATTTAAAAGAATGAACAAAGTTTATGTGAAACACAGGGTTAACGGTTTAAATGGCCAAATATTCATATGATAATGATTCCTAAATGAGGAGTAAAAGACACTGAGAAAGTATAAAATGAAATAGTAGTTGCAAATTTCCCAGGTCTTGAAATAGACATGGATATCAGGATACAGGAAGAAGAAATGTCCCTAAAAAGACTAAACCAAAAGGATCTTCTCCAAGGAATATTGTAGTCAAATTGTAAAAGATAAAGACAAGTAGAGAATCCTTAAGACAGTAAAGTGTCAAATTATGAAAAAAGAAAAACCAAAGTTAGACTAACATAAAACTTCTTAGCCAAAACCCTACAGGCCAGAAGAGAGTGGGAGGATGTATTTAATGTCTGAAAAAAAAATCTTCCAGCTGAGAATATAAGCAGCAAAGCTATCCTTAAGAAGTAAATAAGAAATAGGAGATCTCCCAGATAAGCAAAAAAAGAATTCACCAGCACCAGATCAGCCTTTCAAGAAATTCTGGATTCCAAGAGGGGAGAATAGGGAAAGGGCAAGCTACTCCAGGCTATGGGAAAATAGTAAAAATAGGGGCTGGTTTTGGGGTGCCAGATTCTGTCCTGGTTGCTCCTTTTCCAGTCCAGCTCTCTGCTGTGACCCAGGAGTGCAGTGGAGGATGGCCCAGGTCTTTGGGCCCTGCACCCACATGGGAGACCAGGAGAAAGCACTTGGCTCCTGGCTTTGGATCAGCTCAGCATGTCGGCTGTAGCAGCCACTTGGAGGGTAAACCAATGGAAAAAAGACCTTTGTCTTTCTCTCTCTAATTATGCCTGTAAAAAAATAAAAATAAAAAAATATATATAGGGGCTGTCACTGTGGCTCACTTGGTTAATCCTCTGCCTGTGGCACCAGCATCCCATATGGGTGCTGGGTTCTAGTCCTGCTTGCTTCTCTTCCAGTCCAGCTCTCTGCTGTGGCCCAGAAGGGCAGTGGAGAATGGCCCAAGTGCTTGGGTGCCTGCGCCTGTGTGGGAGACCGGGAAGAAGCACCTGGCTCCTGGCTTCAGATCAGTGCAGTGCCAGCAATAGCGGCCATTTGGGGAGTGAACCAACTGAGGGAAGACCTTTCTCTCTGTCTCTCTCTCTCACTGTCTATAACTCTACCTGTCAAGTAAACAAAAAAAGAAACAGAAAAGAAAATAGTAAAAAGAGAGACAGTGTATACCCAAGGAAAAGTTGGAGGAAAAACTGCATTGAAGATTCTGCAGAAGAGACTTTTTGGATCTGTGTGGAAGGTGCAGATATGCAGCAATGAGCATGGACACAACACATGACCCCAGCAGCAGAGAAAAATGCCAGAGAAAGTGCCAGCTTGGAGAACAAGAGAAAGTGCCAGCTTGGAGAGCAAGGTGAGATCAGACTGCAGTGGACTGTGACACTGGTTGTTTAGAAGAGGGACAGCCTAGAGGACTATACTGTTGTTGAGTTCAGTCTAGATTCCTGAGGAGAATAGGAAGCCTGCTCACTGAATTGAAGAAAAGAGACACTTCTCTCCCCCATTCCCCACCATGGTGCCTGGCAACCAGATGAGAAAGGCAGGGCATGCTTTTGGACAAAAGCAGGTAGCAGCTGTGTTGGCTCTTGTGCTCACACCTCATGACTGTGGGAGTCTTGTGTGCTGAGAGGGTGCAGGGGGTACCTGGTTCTCAGGGCCATCACGTGCTCAGAGCTCCCTGCCTGCCTGGGGTGGGTCACTGCCATGGAATATGTGCTCACATTGAGGACTGCACAGTTTTTTTTTGCAGTTCATGTGAAAGTGCAGATGAGCACTGCACACACTGAGGGCTAACACCTGGGCATTGGTCATGTTGGGAGAGGAAATGAGGGTGTGATTACAGAGATAAGAATACCCCCCTTTCTGTTAACAAGAGATCTACAATGCCCAAATTGATAGTCACCCTGGATACTCCACCCACCCTTTAACACTGACTCCCTGGACACACCCAGCACACATTCCCTGGGTACTCACTGAAACAGCAGAAACCCCACTAAACCACAGATGCGTAGTTCAAAGCTAAGAACAATCAGAGGTAGAAAACAACAATTATCTTCACAAATGCCTAAAAATAAGTGCATAAATTAAAGAAACAAGAATAAGGAAGTTGGCACCAGTGCTGTAGCATAGTAGGGTAATCCTTTGCCAGTGGCCCATAAGGGCACCAGTTTATGCCCCAGCTACTCTTCTGATCCAGGTTGCTGCTTGTAGCCTAGAAAAACAATGTGAGATGGCCCAAGAGTTTGGACCCATGCACCTGTATAGGAGACCTGGAAGAGGTTCCTGGTTCCTGGTTTTGGATTGGCTCAGTATTGACCATTGTAGCCATTTGCATAGTGAACCAACAGATGAAAGACCTTTCTATCTGTCTTGCCCTCTTTCTGTCTGTAGTTATACCTCTCAAACAAATAAAATCTTTAAAAAAAGAATAAGGAAGACAACATGACTCCCCAAAGGATCGCAACAATTTTATATTAGAATGTGAAGATGAAGAGATTGATAAAATGCCTGAACCAGAATATAAAAGATTCATCACAGGAATACTCCGAAGTATTCAGAAGCAAATTCACAAATTAAAGAAATATATACATGACAGGAATAAAAAGTTTTCTCATGAAATTGAGATTTAGAAGAGAAATAAAAATGAAATATTACAAATTAAGAATTAAATATATAAATAAAAAGTACAGTGGAAAGCATTAATAGACATGGTGAGGCAGAAGAAAGAATATCCAATGTAGATTAAAAACCTTTGGAAATTTTTCAGTAAAATTTAAAAAAAAAAAGAGGAAGTTAGAAAAATTATAAAAGTGTAGGATAGCCGTTGCCGCGGCTCACTAGGGTAATCCTCCGCCTTGCGGAGCCAGCACATCGGGTTCTAGTCCCGGTCGGGGTGCCAAATTCTGTCCCAGTTGCCCCTCTTCCAGGCCAGCTCTCTGCTGTGGCCAGGGAGTGCAGTGGAGGATGGCCCAAGTGCTTGGGCCCTGCACCCCATGGGAGACCAGGATAAGTGCCTGGCTCCTGGCTTCTGATCAGCGCGGTGCGCCAGCCGCAGTGTGCCGGCCGCGGCGGCCATTGGAGGGTGAACCAACGGCAAAAGGAAGACCTTTCTCTCTGTATCTCTCTCTCACTGTCCACTCTGCCTGTCAAAAAAAAAGTGTAGGAGATTTATGGAATGCTATCAAATGACCCAACGTACAGGTCTTAGGACTTCCTGAAGGTGAGTAGAGAGAAAATATTAGTAACAGTATTTCCTGAAATAATTAAAGAAAATTTCATAATTTGAATAAATAAAGGGATGCCCAAATACAGAAAGCACATAGAATACCAAATAGACACGACCAGGAAAGATTTTCACAATGACACATTGTAGTCAAACTTGCCATAGTAAAACATAAACAAAATATTCAAAAATGTGAATGAGAGAAACACCAGATTACTTTCAGAGGATCTCCAACTAGGATCAGCTGAATTTTCATCAGACTCCACAGGATATGAAACAAAAGACACAGTATAAGTAATAAGAAAAGAAACACTTAGGAAAAAAAATACCAGAATACTGTACACTGCAAAGCTCTCATATATGAATGAAGGTGAATAAAAGACCTTCTATAGCAAACAGAAATTGAAAGAATTTGTCATCACTCATCCAGCTTTACAAAACATGCTTAAAGGTGTGCTCCACACAGAACCACAGAAAGATAGTCATCATTATGAAAGAATATTAAGGCAGAAATTCCCCCAGTAAAGTACAAAATAAATAGAAATCAAAAACAGGAATATTTATGGAAAAATAGCAGGGCCAAGTTGTTCTTTAGCATTAGGAATCTTAAATGTAAGGGACCTAAATTCAAATTAAAACATATAAACTGGTTGAATGGATGTAAAAAAGGCCTGTCTATTTGCTGCCTATTGGAAACACACCTCACCAACAAATATACACATTGACTGTTAGTGAAAAGGAGAAATATATTCCAAATTAAAATAATGCAAAAAAGAGCAAGTATAGCTATCCTAATATCAGACAAAATAGATTTTAACACAAAAAATTGTTAAAAGAGACAAAGAAGGGCACAAAGTAATGAATAAAGATCAATTCCACAGTGACTATAATAAATCTTCAACATTTTAGTAAAATTTCAGATATTCAAAGATTTCTATGCAAATATGGCACATAACAAATCAAGCATAAATTAAGATGGGAAGTCTGGAGAATTTTTCAGTTCCCAGATTTTCCAGAAAGCTATCATTACAACATACAGGGCTCTCTCCTCTGTTTTAATCTTACCAGTTCCAAAGACAAGAATAAGGATTGAAATACACACACACAGCACATGCACACACATGCACACATAGGGTGGTAAGCAGAGAATCTAATTCCTTTTTCCAATCACCTAAGTCTTCCTTTAATTCACTAAAAGAAAACTGCAGATATCTTCATTGGTTTCCCTTTTTCTAAAGATTTCTGTAACCTTAATTGCTGCCATAATTATTTTTTATTTTTGCATTTTAACCTAACGAAATTCAAAAGCAGTTTCATAGTCAGAACACCTGAATACCTGTGTAACTGCAGGGGCACCTAGGTAAGAGTAGCTGCCAAATTCAGTGATCAAACTTTTTGAGTTCCATGACAAGCTATGGCTCACGTGACATTCAGGATCATTTTTCAGAACATTGAAATTAGCCGTTACAATACAGAGAAGTGAAGACATGATGTAAAAGATTAAGTACTTGGTTTCATTAACATTTTACCAATTCAAGTCACAAAATATTCCTCATTATTATTCATGCAGGTAATTGAGAAAGATAGTGCAGAAATTAAATAAAAAATTATGCCTTCCCTTCCTCCCACTCTCTTGTACTCTACAAAATGTTTTCCCTGGGACTAGGCCTTGAAAAGGCCACTAGATATTAGTATGGCATGCATTACTGCCTGCAATTTAAAAAGCACAATTTGTCATGATTGTAATTACATTATAAAAATGTCCACATGAATAAGTCTAAAAAAGGTTGAAAACTACAGTAAATCTACACTTCACCACTGTTTTGTGTTATGTAGAAGTCATAGATTTAGTAAAGCATTGTAACAATTTAGGAAAGCATCCAAATCTTTAAATTCTGGATGAAATTTATTTTTAATCTACAAAATTGCATGAAGGCTTACTTCAGAGACCTCCTATCATTCTAAAATTCCTCAAGCTGGACAAATCACTTTTAATACAGTTCATTATGAACATCATCCTTCAAAAGCACATCTAATTGTTTGCTCCACATTTTATAATGTTAACCTACGTAGGGCTGATCTTAATTATTCATGAATATCAAACACGATAGGAAGACAAACCTGAGAGAAACATTTACAATGCAATAGCATAATTTGCTAAATTCATCAGTAACAATATTCTCTTTTTTAAAATATTTATTAATTTATGTGAAAGTCAGAGTCACACAGAGAGAGGAAAGGCAGAGAGAGAGAGAGAGAGAGAGAGAGAGAGAGAGGGAGGGAGATCTTCCATCCAATGTTTAACTCAATTGGCTGCAATGGACACAGCTGTGCCGATCCAAAGCCAGGAGCCAAACCCTTCTTCCAGTTTTCCCACATGGATGCAGGGGCCCAAGGACTTGGGCCATCCTCTACTGCTTTCCCAGGAAACCTCAGAGAGTGGGATCAGAAGTGGAGTAGCCAGGTCTGGAGCCATAACCCTTATGGGATGCCAGCTCTTCAGGCCAGGGCATTAACCTGCCGTGCCACAACATGGGCCCCAACATTATTCTCTTAAAAAAACCTTAAGTCTTTCTTCTCTTTATTTACCAATGGATTGTGGGAAATGTGCAATTTTATCTTCACATGAAAATATTTCAATGCACGATGATCTTGCTTGGTGGAACTCACATCCAACTCTTTTCCATCCTATTGTAAAGGTTAAAAAAAAGCAGTAAACTAGGATGGAACTACCTTGTTACCAGTTATACTGTCTGAAGGCTTTCAGAATCTGTTGGTTTTTCCCTCCTTCTGTCTCTACTTTGTTCTTTCAGCTCACAATATGTAGGCTGGTGTGTTGTTAACATTTGTTCGTAGGAATAGTTTTTCTCCTGACTAAAGTCCTATCTCTCCATAGGTTGTTTCTCTATGTAGTATTTGCCTTGCTCAGTCCTGCCTGATTGTATCAATAAGTTCTTCTTTTAGCTTTGCTAATTCTTTTCTCATTTCATCTAAAATATTGTGCTTCAGTCTGTTATAGTAAAGTTCTTTTGTCTGGACTCCATAGGCACTGGGATGTGATGAGGGTGTGGATTTTGGTCTTGAAATGACAGGTGACTTGCTGCCATTCATGGTATTTGTTCTTTCCAGAGGTTTTCTGGTTGGTTCAGGTGTTCTTGTTGATGAGGCCTTAGAAGTTACAACCTTTCCCATTCCAGCTCCTTTTGTCTTTGCTGTTCTTGTAGTTACCTTCTTTGAATTTCCATTTCTTCTTGGGATGTTCCATTCTGAACTTGGGCAGGTAGTTGTGAATTTTGTCTAGGCAATGTTGGCCCTGTTTCTTGTGAATTTAATACTTCTAAGGCATGCATCATGGCGCTTGCATAGCCACTGGCATCCTCTTTGCTGCCACAGTTGAGATCATACACCTGTCTAGCATCTCACCATTGGTGGAAGGTCTGTGTAGCTTGATTGTATTTCAGCCCTTTAGGAATGGCACAATTTATTACAACTTGATGGTTCAGAATGTGCTGTTGCCTGCATGGTGATAGATGTGAAATCTGCTAAACACAGCAGAACCACCAGCTTCCTATTGGAATCATAAACCATCACAGCAGCACTTGAGAGATTGCTTGAGAGATGCTCTAGGAACTCATGGTGCCGGCAGTGCCAAGGCTTCCCCAGCAGCTGGGAGATGCAGGAGGCATGAGCTGAGGGAGTTTCTGCTCCAGGGGTAGGGGATGCAGCTAGGAGCCGTGAAACAAGTGTCCAGCTCCTCCTTCAGCAGGCTGGGGGCTACACTATCTCCTCACACAAAGCTGAGGCACCAGCCATAATGTGAGAAGGTGGCAAGAGAAAGACTGGGGGAGGGGTGAGAGGCTGAGGCATGGAGCGGGTCCCCAGCTTTGGATGCCTCCCACCGTCTGCTCCTTGTCTTCGTCCTCTTCCTCCCCTCCTCTCAGAGTTTCCTCATTTTCCCACGGAGGGGCGCCCACCAGGGCTGTGCACCAAGGCTGTGTGCAACCCCAAATCATTTCTTATAGTCACCTTGCACGTAAATGGACTCAACCCTCCAGTTAAAAGACACAGACTAGCTGGATGGTTTAAAAAGCAAAACCCATCTATTTATGGCCGACAAGAAACACATCTCACCAATAAAGATACACATAGACTGAAAATGAAAAGGTGGAAAAAGATACTGCATCCTAGCAGAAACCAAAAATAGCTGGCGTAGCCACCCTAATATCAGAGAAAATAGACTTTAACACTAAAACTATTAAAAGAGGCAAAGAAGGGCACTATGTAATGATCAAGGATCACTTCAACAGGAAGACATGACTATTATAAATGTATACACACCTAATTACAGGACACCTGGCTATTTAAAAGAAACATTCAAAGAACTAAAAGGATACATAGACTGCAATACCATAGTAATGGAGGTCTTCAATAACCCTTTCAGCAATGGACAGAGATAGAAAATCAATGAGGAGGCCAGTGCCACGGCTCACTACGCTAATCCTCCACCCACGGCGCTGATGCACCAGGTTTTAGTCCCAGTCAGGGTGCTGGATTCTGTCCTGGTTGCTCCTCTTCCAGTCCAGCTCTCTGCTGTGGCCTGGGATTGCAGTGGAGGATGGCCCAAGTGCTTGGGCCCTAAACCCACATGGGAGACCAGGAGAAGCACCTGGCTCCTGGCTTCAGATCAGTGTAGTGTGCTGGCCGCAGCACACCAGCTGCAGTGGCCATTGTGGGGGTGAACCAACGGCAAAGGAAGACCTTTCTTTCTGTCTCTCTCTCACTGTCTACTCTACCTATCAAAAAAAGAGAATCATTTAAAAAAGAAAATCAACAAGGAAATAGCAGATTTAATCGACACAATAGACCAAATGGATCTAACAGATATCTACAGATCTTTTCACCCCACAGTTGCAGAATAAACATTTTTCTCACCAGTGCATGAACTTTCTCTAGGACTGACCACATGCTAGGCCATAAAGCAAGTCCCAGCAAAATAAAGAAAATCAAAATCATACCATGCCTCTTCTCTGACCACAATGGAATGAAGTTGGAAATCAGCAACTCAGGAATGTCTATAACATATGGAAACACACAGAGACTGAACAAAATGCTCCTGCATGAACAGTAGGTCATTGAAAAATCAAGAGAGATAAAATCATTGGAAATTAATGAAGATGATGATATAACATATCAAATTTATGGGATACAGCAAAAGCAGTGCTAAAAGGAAAATTTACAGCAGTTGAAGCCTACATCAAGTGCAGTGACTATTCCTCGCCACCGCCAGAGAATTAGGCAGGCTGCTAGCAGCTTGCCTTGACCGAGGAGGGGAAGTGCGCGACCCACCACTCAGCCTTCCCCAAACCTGGGGGACAATCAGGCACGGTGTGGAGCCCAGTCGAAGCAGGGTCTCACTTTATTGTAAAAGGGAGGTGTATATATAGCTGAGGTACAGAGCAGATGAGCAGATGCGGGCAAGGGGTGGGGTGTTGTGATGCAAAAGGGTCTTAGCCACTCCTATTATACCACCTTAAGGATCCTGAGGCAGAAGCACCCTGGGGCTGGGGTGTTTGCTACCAGGGATTTGAAACTTAAAGACAGGTTTTCAAATTCGAGGCAGGCTCAGGAAGTTCCTGTAGGCCTCTCCTGATTCAGCCTCCCCCACAATCAAGAAATCATGAAGGCACCAAATAAAATAGCTATTAATGCATCTCAAAGACCTACAAAAACAAAAGCAAACCAAACCCAAATCTAGTAAAAGTAAAGAAATCATTAAAATTAGAGAATAAACAAAATTGAAAAAAGTATACAAAGGATCAGCAAAATGAAGAGCTGGTTTTTTGAAAACAAACAAAAACAAAATTGGCACATCACTGGTCCAAACTAACCAAAAAGAACACAGGAGACTCATATCAATAAAATTAGAGGTAAAAGGGAAATGTAATAACAGACACCACAAAAATAAAAAAGAATTCAGAAATTAATACAAAGAGCTGTATGTCAAAAAACAGGGAAACACAAAAGCAATGGACAGATTCCTCCACACATACAATCTACCTAAATTGAGCCATGAAGGCATAGAAAACCTAAACAGAAGAATTACCAAGACAGAAATGGAATCAATAATAAAGATGCTCCAAACAAATAAAAGGCCACCATCACCTTACTTCCTAAACCTGAAAAAGATACAACAGAGAAAAGAACTACAGACCAATTTCCCTGATGAACATAGATGCAAACGTCATCAACAAAATACTAGACAATCAAATCCAGCAACATATCAGAAAGATCATTCTCCTGGACAAAGTGGGATTTACCTCTGATATGCAGTGATGAATCAACATTCACAAATTAATCAATGTGATAAATCACGTTAACAAGTTGAAGAACAAAACCCATATAATTAAATCAACAGATTCATAGAAAGCATTTGATAAAATACAATACCCTTTCATGATGAAAACTCTAAGCAAATTGGGTATAAAAGGAACATCCATCAACAACCATGGCAATTTATAACAAACCCATGGCCAGCATCATATTGAATGGGGAAATTTGAAAGCATCCCCACCATTATCCAGAACCAGACAACGAGTCCCGATCTCACCATGGCTGCTCAATATAGTCCTTGAAGTTCTAGCCAGAGACATTAGGAAGGAAAAATAAATCAAAGGGATACATTGGTAAGAAGGAAGTCAAACTATCCCTATTTTCAGATGACGTGATTCTGTATATAGTAGATCCAAAAGACTCCACTAAGAGACAATTGGAACTCATAGAAGAGTTTGGCAAAATATCTGGATATAGAATCAATACACAAAAATCAACAGTCTTTGAATACACAGACAATGCCATGGCTAAGAAAGAACTTCCAAGATTAATCCCATTCACCATAGCCTCAAAAAATCTGATAGCTTGGAATAAATTTAACCAAGGACGTCAAAGATCTCTACAATGAAAATTATAAAACATCAAAGAAATGAATAGAAGAGGATACAAAAAATGGAAAAAATCTTCCTCGTTTATGGATTAGAAGAATCAATATCATGAAAATGCCCATACTACTGAAAGCAATTTACAGAATCATTGCAATACCACTCAAAACATCAAGGACATTCTTCTCAGATGTAGAAACAGCGATACTGAAATTCCCATGGAAACATAGGAGACCCTGAATAGCTAAAGCAATCTTAAACAGCAAAAACAAAGTGGGAGGCATCACAATACCAGATTTTAAGACAGACTACAGTGAAGTAATAATCAAAATAGCCTGGTACTGATACAAAAACAGATGAATAAAACAATTGAACAGCATAGAAACACCAGAAATCAATCCAAGAATCTACAACCAACTTATCTTTGACAACAGAGCTAAAATCAATCCATGGAGCAAGGACAGTCTCTTCAACAAATGGTACTGGGGAAATCTGGATTTCAAAATGCAGAAATATGAAGCAGGACTTCTACCTTACACCTTACACAAAAATCCATTCAAAAATCTACTGAAGATCTACATCTATGACCTGATACCATCAAATTTTTAGAGAACATTGGGGACACCCTGCAAGACATTGGCATAGGCAAAGAGTTCTTGGAAAAGACCCCAGAGGCATAGGCAATCAAAGCCAAAATTCACAAATGGGATTACATCAAATTGAGAAGTTTCTGTACTGCAAAAGAAATACTCAGCATAGTGAAGAGGCAAGCAACAGAATGGGAGAAACAATTTGCATACTCTACAACTGATAAAGGATTAATAACCAGACTATATAGAGATCAAGAAGCTCAACAACAACAAAACAAACTACACAATTAAAAGATGTGTAAAGGTTTAAACAGACATTTTTCAAAATGGAAATGCAAATAGCCAACAGACACATGAAAAAATGTTCAGGATCACTAGCCATCAGGGAAATGCAAATCAAAACCACAATGAGGTTTCACCTCACCCCCTTCAGAATGACTTTCATACAGAAATCAAGAAACAGCAAATGTTGGTGAGGATGTGGGAGAAAAGGCATCCTAATCCACTGTTGGTGGGAGTGTAAACTGGCAAAGCCACCATGGAAGACAGTATGGAGATACCTCAGAAATCTGAATATAGACCCACCCTAAGACACAGCCAGCCCACTCCTGGGAATTTACCCAAAGGAAAGGAAATCAGCATTTGAAAGAGTTATTTGCACCCCTATGTTTATTGCAGTTCAATTACAACAGCTAAGACATTGAATCAATAAAAATGCCCATCAACTGAAGACTGGATAAAGAAATTATGTGATATGTACACCATGGAATACTACACAGTGGTAAAAAAAATCTAGTCATTTGCAACAAAATGGATGAAACTGGAAAACATCATACTTAGTGAAATAATTCAGTCCCACAGGGAGAAATACCATATGTTCTCCCTGACCTGTGGTAACTAATAGAGCACCTAATAGGCAAGCTATAGATGTTAAATTGACACTTTGAGAAGCAATGACTTTGTACAGCCCTTGTCTCGACTATAGAGTAACAGTTTTTTCCATGCTATTTGTTGAACTTTTTGCTTAATATAGAGATAATCATATGTGTAGGAAGTTAACTGAAAATAAATGTTAGTAAAAAATCAGAGTGGGAATAAAAGAGGGAGGAGGAAGGGGGTGGGAGTATGGATGGGAGGGCAGGCACAGTGGGAAGAATCACCAGGTTCCTAATGTTGTAATTGTGAAATTATGAAGTTTATAACTGTAAAACTCTATGGTTCTCCATACATTATTACGGACTTACTTTTAAGGGTACAGTTTAAAAACTTGCCATGGGACCTCAAATCCCCTTGAGCTAGGTGGAAAAACAGCACTTTAAGTGTTAAAGTGAACATATGGATAGGATTAAGTGTTAAAGTGATCATATAGAGAGGATTAAGTGTTAAAATGATTATATAAATAGGATTAAGTGTTTGGTAATAATAATAGAATTAAAAAGGAGTGAATGTTCCACCATGGGAAGCAGTCCACACAGCAGACTCATAGAATGACAATCACTTTAAGTAGCACTGTGGCCCTTAATACATTCTGGTATGGCTGAAAATCCCATGAGAGTATTTCAGACATAGAATGCCAAGACACTGTGGCAAAAAGTGTCCTACATGAAGGGCCCACCTGGGTGAGACTCCAGTGGAAAGAAGTGGTCATCAAAGAAGGAAGTACTTTACTCTGAAAGGAGGGGAGAACTTCCACTTTGCTCATGGCCTTGTCTAAGTAGGGAAGGAGTCATTGGACTCAAAAGGCTTCCACTTGGGGCCAGTGAAGTGGCGCAGTGGGTTAAAGCCCTGGCCTAAAATGCCAGCATCCCATATGGGTGCCGGTTCTAGTCCCAGCTGCTTCTCTTGCAATCCAGTTCTCTGCATATGGCCTAGGAAAGCAGTGGAGGATGTCCCAAGTCCTTGGGCTCCTGTACCCATATGGGAGGCCAAGAAGCTCCTGGCTCGTGCCTTCAGATTGGCGTAGCTCTGGCCATTGTGGCCATCTGAGGAGTGGACAACCAGATGGAAGACCTCTCTCTCTGTCTCTACCTCTCTCTGTAACTCTGTCTTTCAAATAAATAAAATAAATCTTTTTTAAAAATTGCTTTCACATTGTAGGCAGAGCATGTCAAGTGCCTCAGGTGATCACTGACCACATACATAAGAGCGTTAATTGTTAAATTAACAACAGGAGTTGCTATGCAGTAACTTCCCATGCAGGACCCCTCTCCTCAAAGAGTTGGATTATGAGAGTTAATAGTAAAACTTGTTCTCAAAGATTTACTTGGTTTTAGTGTATTAAAAGGAGGATATTCTTATCCTGCATAAGCTATATTTATGAATAAGTGCTCATAACAGATGTATCATTCTTGGGTTCTTCAAGGTTAATTAGGTTTCTCAAAAAATGCTTAAAATAAAAAAATTAAAATTGAATTACTTAAAGCTCAGAAAGGTTTACTTTTATTGAAAAAGTATTTTTCCTTATTGTAAAAATAATCCTTCTTGTGTTCTTTTTTTAAAAATGATTTATTTTATTTATTTGAAAGAGTTATATAGAGCGAGGTAGAGCCAGAGAGAAAGGTCTTCCATCCGCTGGTTCACTCCCCAGATGGCTGCAATGGCTGGAGCTGTGCTGATCTGAAGCCAGGAGGCAGGAGCTTCTTCTGGGACTCCCATATGGGTGCAGGGGCCCAAGAACTTGGGCCATCCTCCACTGCTATCCCAGGCCATAGCCCAGAGCTGGATCAGAAATGGAGCATCTGGGACTCAAACTGGCTCCCATATGGGATGCTGGCACTGCAGGCTGGAGCTTTAACCCATTGCGCCACAGCACCAGCCCCCTTTCCTGTGTTCTATTACACAGTAGAGTAACAACTGTCAACTGTAATATATTGTAGATTTCTAAATAGCTAGAAGAAAGACTTTTGAATGTTCACACTGCAAATAAATCTTGAATATATGAAGTGATGGATTCCAATTATCCTAATTTGATTATTAAAATGTGTGTGTATCAAATATTACTTTTCACCCCATAAATATGTACAAATATTGTGTGTCGATAAAAACAAATAACCTAATAAAACAGGAAATTCTGCATGTTGTCAAAACATAGATCCAAAAACATGAATGTGGACATGAGGCTATTTGAAACAAGGCACAGAAAGATAAATGCCACACAATCTCACTCATGTGGATTTTAAGAAAATCACACTTAATCACAGAACAGGGTGGTGGCTGTCAGGGCTGAGTGAAGGAAATGGGAAAATGTTAGCTGAGCACACATTTGCAGTTATGAGATAAATTATCCACTCCAGATCTTAATACTCAACACCGTTACTATATGAATATACTATTACATTCTCACAACTT
The DNA here is from genome assembly GCF_964237555.1 of Oryctolagus cuniculus. Taxonomy (NCBI): domain Eukaryota; kingdom Metazoa; phylum Chordata; class Mammalia; order Lagomorpha; family Leporidae; genus Oryctolagus; species Oryctolagus cuniculus. The sequence continues at coordinate 899,906 of NW_027208203.1, read as the reverse complement.
GGTAATATTTTATGTATTCTCTTAAAAACTTAGCAATGAAAGGAGATGCATATGTTAGATTATCCTAATCATTTCATAATGTACATGTAAAAGAGGACTCCAAAAAGGTTATGAAAAAAAGGCTGGGTTTATTCCAGTACAAAAAGGGATTAAATGATAATGTGGCTCTTGGCTCTGCTCTCCTCTCTCCTCTGCTCTGCTCTATCTTCTCTCCTTGCTAGCTCCTCTCCTCTCTGTTTCTCTCTTATATTCTCTTTCTCTCTTTTTCTTTCACCACCCCTTCACTCCGGTCTATAGGGTGTTCCCCAATAAACCCTTTCCCTTACTCTGGTGTCCGATGTGTTTTGCGATGGCTGACATTAATATAAAACATTGGTGCCGTGACTCGGATAGCCTCATATTGGTAATCCAGTGTCCCCCAGTGCTCTGGGGTCCTGGATTTCTGCCAGTCACAAAGCACACCTCTGGAACTCTTTCCAAGCCACCGAACGCTCTGCGATCTCCATCCACACATCGGCCTTCCAAATTTTGAGGTAAGACACGGAATGGGAAACTCTCACAGCGACACTACTTGTCTACTGAGTTGTGGTTTACTCTCATCTACATTCTTCTGAGGCTTTTCTACTTAAGTCTAAGGTCGTAGTGCTAGACACCACAACTCCTACTTAAGGCCTTTAGCCTCTACGGACACTGTGTCCAGGCAACAGTGGGTGCGAGTGACGACTCCATCTCTGTTCGTCTCTTTACAGGTGAGGCCCTGGGCTCCAGCGGGCGCTTGGGTGACGACCCCACCTTCTGCTCTCATGTTATCTCGCTAGTCAGACAGCCGGGATGCAAGGATGCTTGCAGTCCACGGATCTGACTCTACAGGTCGCAATGGGAACTTTTCTCTAACCGCATTCCGTCTGATGGTCCCTCTCAAATTGGCCCCAGCCCTCAAAAGCGGCCCCTCCGTGGTGGCACATTTGGCCCTGAGGGATCAGAAGTCGGAATAGTTTGACCCTGCTAACATCTTTATCACTTCTGTGAGTGTTCGGGAAAATGGAAGGAGATTCCATATGTTCAAGTCTTTTCCTATCTTCAAACTAAACCTTCCCTGTGTACTTCTTGCTCTCCCGCTCAAGTCCTTCTGGTCTCCAAGATTTGCACTAGGGTGCAGAAGCCTGAGCAAAAAATCCTTTCTTCTGCCCCGATCCTGTTCCCGCCACTACCACAGCCTCCTTTGATCCTGCAGATCAACCTCCCCCTTATCGCTCCAATCTATAGGCATTGGCTCAGCCGCTGAAGTTCCAGTGCCATTGTCTCCCATGCGGCAGCTGCGTCCTCACCTTCCCCTCCTGCCGAATTCCAGGGGGCGGTGTCAACCTCTTCTGTCCTATCTGAAATCCCTTGCTCAACTATTCCTCAAAGCCATTCTCATGCCCGCATGTACTTCCTCCCTAGCTGCTACCCCCACTCTCACTGTATTTCCCCCTCCCACCTAGGAATTCTTTATCTCAGAACCAGTCGGGGCCCAAAGTCTACCATCTCTGTCTTATTGGTTTGGGAATGGTGTTTTCCATGGTTTCCAACTGGTCTTTTGTCCCTCTCTTGTCCCAGTCTTACCATAAGAATAGCAAGGGAATGGTAGTCCCAGCCTTTTGGGCTCCCTGCTTATTGAGAAACAAATTAGGTATCCCACCCTTCTGAGGGCTCTTTTGTTTTAACAAGCCAGACAGGAAAATCAGCTTTCCTGCATGGACCTGGCCCACTGTAACTAATTTTTCTTTGAATCTAAGATCACTACTGTGGGGAGCAACTCGGACTAGACTAAGTTACTGGAATTAAGACTTATTCTATGCATCTGCTCTCCCACAATATGGTGCTGAGAAGGGAGTAACAGCTTCTACGCAGCTGCCTCCAGTTCAACCAAGAAACTGTAGGACCTGCTCCTGATTGGAGGAGAGCAGCGTACTCGGCGTGTGGGTAGCAGAGTTGGGATTGGTGGAAGAGGACTATAAAGGAGGAGAGAGACAACATGCACCAGGAACATCTATCTGAAGGAACACCTGTGTAGCCCCCGAGAGAGCCGGCCGGCAGTGTGCCGCTCCCCCGCGGAAGTGGGGAATGTGGCAGGGGGAACCGCCCTTCCACGGAGGTGGAAGGGTTAGTAGCCAACCGGGAAGAACCAGCAGCAAACCCGGGGAGGGCAGAGCAGACGAAAGAACAGTGCAGGGTCCTGTGTCGTTCCTCCACGAAGATGGGGAGCGACACACTACCTTTGAAACTATTGCTTTGTAAAATGCTGAACTTATTTTGCAATTTATTTTAACAGGTTTCTGGGTAATCAGTACTCAATGAAACAGCAATGGGTAATTAGCACTTGTTTTAGATGAATGCAATTTTAATTTAAATTAAATTCAGATAGAGATATAATATCAGCATCATAATTCATTTAGATGTAACTGCTAATTTAAATTGGATAAAGGTGAATAAAATAAATGTGTCTAAATGTGAACTTCTGTAAAACTATTTGGGTTAGTTCATAAACTGTCTATGAAAATAGTTCAACACTGTTTAAAGTAACTCAGGCTAAAATTTGATGCGTTACCTTAATCTTAATTTGAAGATTCTTAACAGTTTATCTCAAAATGTAAATCAAGGACATTGGCAGATGGAAAACACACAAGTATACTAATCTATTTCTCTTTGACATAGAATTAAATCTGATCCTCTGTTAAAGCAATGTGTTAAAATAATCTATTATGTTCTTGATGTCTGTTAAATTCTAATTGCTTTAAAACAGCTGAGTTTTTATTAAAAGCTATGGGCTATTTAAATATGTGCTTATTTTCAAACATTCAAATAATTACCTTGTAACAGTGATCAAATTTGGTCTATATGTCATGATGTTAAATCTCATTTCAACCAGATATTTTGTATTTTGAGCCTTCTTGACATTCTTGACAGGCATTCAAAAAATCAAAAATCAAAGTTCCAAAGAATTTGGACTCTGAAATTTCCAGTAAATTTTGGACTTAAGTTTGTCCAGTTTGGGCCCAACTGAAAAAATCGAAGGACCTATGTCTCTCATCTTGTAGAGACACCAACTAATCAGGCTATTTGGATTATATTAGAAGTACTGTCAAGATGTGAAGTGGTGCTAAATTTTAAGTTTCTATAATATAAAATGGCACTAATACAAATGTCTGAGAATTAAAAAGTCTAATAATCTTGTGTTACTAGACATAATGGTTATCTTAATGAGAAAGCCCCAGAGGCCTAAAAGAGTTACGTGCTTTGTAAAATCCTACAGGTGCTTTCAGAAATACTGTGTGCAGTAAGCAAATACCTCTTGTTGGTTAATGAGTTTATAATTTTAAATGTGGCAACTTAAAGTCTTTTGTCATCCACAGTTTAGTATATCAGATTTGTTGCTCATAAAACTAAAGCATTGTTGGTTCTGTGTTTAGCTGTCCTATAGGTTCTGATGAACTTTTTCCAGCCACATCTATTGTATTGAGTACTTTGGGATGGCTCTGTAAACAGATGAAGTCAGTAATGTATTAAAGGTACCAACTGAGAGAAAGTATGGTTAACTGAGGTTACTAAAAACAAAAGTAATTCAAATCAATTGGTAATTTACAAACAGGAGTTAATTTAAAAAAAACTATTTTTTCTCTGTCTCTGTCTCTCTCACTGTCTCTGTCTCTCTTGCTGTCTCTGTCTCTCTTGCTGTCCACTCTGTCAAAACAAAACAAAAAAAACTATTAAAACTGCTATATTGGTATATTATGTTATGTTATATGTGTATACATACTGTATGTCTACATGGGAAAATTTAAGTTTTATTTTAATTGGCTTATAGATAAAAGATTGCCCATAAATTTAAGCTGTTAAAATTAATCAAAGATACATTTTAATTCATGTGACCTGAATCTCTGTATCATATGTTTTAAATGTGTTGGTAGAAAAATCTAGAAACATTTTATATGCTTGTGCTGAAATTTGCTGGTTAAACAAGCTACACCATGTTAGATATTTAAGAGATGTTTCCAAATATATGTATTCTTAATATTTATGGAAGGCATTGGACCTTCTGGTAAATGTTTTCTTAAGTTGTTATCTAATGGTTGACACTGCTTTCTAAGTTTTGATGTGCTATTGCTATTGTCAGTAAGCGATCTGGGACTGGCAACCCCATTTCTCTATTCTAAGCCCGACTTGTTCTCTCATTTCTCTATTCTCTTCGAGGTAGGAAACTATTTGTATTATGAAGGAATCTCCAAGATTCAAAATTTGATTTTAGATCTTATAAAAGAGATGGCTAACATTTTTCTGTAATAGCATAGCCAAAATAAGAGCTTAAATTATAATTTCTTAGCTAGATTTACTTCACCATCAGTGAGGTAAACAGAAACAGGAAAGCCTCCCTTTCAGAACAAAGGGACAGAGCATCTAAAATGTAATCTGTAGGAGTAAAATTGACATCTTGAGCTTTGATGATTGTTTGCAGCCCTTGTCTCTGTAGCTGAGGAAATTTTTTCTCCTCATACTATTTGTTGAACTCTTTACTTACTGTAGGATTAATCTTATAAGTATAAAGAAAACTGAAAAAAAAGCATTTCATATCTCCTGTTATCTTTTTGCTTGTCTTTATTTTATGTACTTTCATTTTTTTTTTCTTTTTAATTGTTAAAAGGGAATTGTGATGATTGATTTTTAGTATTTTATTCTAATATAGTCACTTAAGGCTATAATTCCTATATCTGTCCCAGCCCATGGATTTTTTTTAACTTTTATTTAATGAATATAAATTTCCAAAGCACAGCTTATGGATTACAATGGCTTCCCCCCGCCATAACTACCCTCCCACTCACAACCCTCTCCTTTCCCACGCCCTCTCTCCTTCCATTCACATCAAGATTCATTTTCAATTTTCTTTATATACAGAAGATCAGTTTAGCATATATTAAGTAAAGATTTCAAAAGTTAGCACCCACATAGAAACACAAAGTGAAAAATACTGTTTGAGTACTAGTTATAGTATTAAATCACAATGTACAGCACATTAAGGACAGAAATCCTACACGAGGAGTAAGTGCACAGTGACTCCTGTTGTTGACTTTACAAATTGACACTCCTGTTTATGGCATCAGTAATCTCCCTATGCACCAGTCATGAGTTTCCAAGGCTATGGAAGCCTTTTGAGTTCACCGACTCTGATCATATTTAGACAAGGTCATAGTCAAAGTGGAAGTTCTCTCCATTCAGAGAAAGGTACCTCCTTTATTGATGACGTGTTCTTTCCACTGGGATCTCATTCACAGAGATCTTTCATTTAGGTTTATTTTATTTATTTATTTTTTGCCAGGGTGTCTTGGCTTTCTATGCCTGAAATACTTTCATGGGCTTTTCAGCCAGATCCAAATGCCTTTAGGGCTGATTCTGAGGCCAGAGTGCTGTTTAGGACATCTGCCATTCTATGAGTCTGCTGTGTATCTCGCTTCCCATGTTGGATCGTTCTCTCCCTTTTTTATTCTATCAGTTAGTATTTTCAGACACTAGTCTTGTTCCTGTGATCCCTTTGGCTCTTCGTCCTATCATTATGATCAATTGTGAACTGAAATTGATCACTTGGACTAGTGAGATGGCATTGGTACATGCCACCTTGATGGGATTGAATTGGAATCCCCTGGTATGTTTCTAACTCTACCGTTTGGGGCAAGTCAGCTTGAGCATGTCCCAAGTTGCACATCTCTTCCCTCTCATTCCCACTCTTATATTTAACAGCAATCACTTTTCACTTAATTTTCAACACTTAAGAATAACTGTGTATTGATTACAGTATTCAACCAAAAGTATTAAGTAGAACAAACAAAAAACTACTAAGAATGATAATGTATTAAGTTGTTCATCAACAGTCAGGGCAAGGGCTGATCAAGTCACCATTTCTCATAGTGTTCATTTCACTTTAACAGGTTTCCTTTTTGGTGCTCGGTTAGTTGTCACCAATCAGAGAGAATATATGATATTTGTCCCTTTGGGACTGGCTTATTTCACTCAGCATAATGTTTTCCAAATTCCTAACAGGGATCACTTTTCAGTTAAAATTTAAACCCCTAAGAATAATTGTGTGTTAATTACAGAGTTCAAGCAATATTACTAGAACAAAAAATACTAAAATGGATAAAGTATTACATTGTACATCAACAGTCAGGACAAGAGCTGATCAAGTCACTGTTTCTCATAGTGTCCATTTCAGCCCATTGATTTCCTCTTCTCTTTCCAATTCCTGTGTGTGCAGACCCTATAGGCCTCTCAATGCTTCCACTTGCATGTGCATATGGGCTAAATGTGTTTCTATTCCTGTGCCTGATACACAGCACAGATGTGATACATATTCGATAGAAGCCATATTCACAGTTTTATTTTTGATTTTTCCGTAGCTCATAATCTATGTTATAATACTCTCTTGCAATTCTGGGCGGTGGTAGCAAGTCACAGCTCCCCATCATAAGCCAAATAATCGTGAGCTCAAGCAAGTGATTCTTTACAATGTGCTGTGTTGTTGAGCTCTAATGTTCAGTTAGACAAATGTATTGAATGTTTTTTTTTCTTTTAATGATTTGCTTTGTTTTCTTTTAATGATTTTTCCAAATTCTTATAAATAACACAATGGTAAAACTGAAACCAAGGAGACATCCTGAGGTCCTGTCAGAGACAAAGTAGAACAGGGTAATGGAAAGTCCTGAGGTCTTTGGGCACATTGGCTTTGACAACTACACACACACACACACACACACACACTCACCCACTGAGCACATCTGTACAAAACATTGTGTGTTAGGAGAAGTAGGGTAAGGTCAAGGGATCAGGACACATTTTCATATTGGACCAGCCTCCCTTAAGGCTCACTAGCTTGTCCAGCATCCAGCCCCTGAGTCTGGCCAGACTTTGCTATGAGAGACTGGAGTTAAAAATGTAGTTCCAGCCCATAGACATGAGGATGCTCCCCACTTGGTTATGCACCTGTGCCACAGACCCCTCACAACTCCTACTTGTCTGCCATCTCCTTATTCTCCTGGATGATGTCTTGGGAATTTTGGATGAAGGTTTTCTTTTTGCTTTCTTCTTTTCCATTTTGTCCTGTCCTTTGTCTTTCCTTCTTAGATTGCTTCTCCTTGTTTTCAGGTTGCTTTGACCTCCACCCTTAATCTTCACCATTCCCAAAATCCCCTCATGGCTTGTCCTTGGATCCATGGGAGTCAGGAGACCTTTTTTTTTTCTTTGCCATTACCACTTGCACTCCTTTTTTATTTCCCCTTGGAAGTCCTAGAGGTATTTTTCTTGGGAACCAGTACCATCTCCACCTTCCCCAGCCATTGGCTTCTGCTTCTGCTTGCTCCTGGGGGCCTGTATTGCTAAGAGGACCCCAAAAGCTCCTGTGATCATTCTTGTTGATCTTGGTGATGTCCATGGCCTTTTTCTTTCCTGCCTCATCAACTCCATCAGGACCTTCCCCACCAAGGCCTGCATCTGGTTTTACTCATGGACTAGGTTTTTCCAGGAGGTGGTGGGAACTATTGATTAGAAGGATTGGGGTTCAGAAGCCCATGACCCACTTCTTGGGCTTCTGAGCTGTGGTGCTTCATGTGGCCTCTTTTCTACTTGCATTGGGAAACATGATCACTGTTGCCTGTTGGGACTAAATCTGCTGCTTGACATGTAGGGAATCTGGTGTCCAGAGTAGAGGGAACTGGAAGGTTGATGTCTGGCCTGGGAGTAGCCTTTGACACCAGAGAACAGGTCAGGATAAGTTTAGGGTTACTCTCTGTAATTCACTCCCTCCCAGTAGGGTTTGAACCCAAGCTGGGGGCTGAGTTAGTCATCTGGGGCTCTTTCCTCCTTGAAGAACTGTTTCTGCTCTCTCACTATTTTCTGAGCTCCCAGGACTTTGGTTTCAAACAGTAAGTTTGGTATTTAAATGTAGCACCATGTGACATTTGAAAAGGTTACAAAAGCACTTTTATAAAATTATAATCAATATATAACAGTTGGATACAATAACAAAATGGAGACCAATAATTTATTATTCTATTGTTGGCTCTGAAACAGACATGAGGTGTAGACTCATTTATTTGATGGGTGGGATGTCTCTGAAAGAGTGGAGCTTGAAGTGACATCATGCACTGCATTTAAGGGTCAATACATGTATAACTGAACAGCAAGGAAGATTGTTTGCCACTACATTGATGTCTTACAAAAATAAATAAAAATGTTTGTAAATCATCAGATTAAAATTAGAACAACTTATCAACCCCATTACACCGCACTTCTTGTTAAACTCCCATATTCACCATATCTGTATATAGGAAAATGATTTTTACCCAAAAGTATGCACACTATAATATTTTTTATTTTCAATGTCTATTTTGATCTGATTTATTTCAGTTTGTCTGTTTTCAAATACATTTATTTTCCATCCATAATCAGATTTTTTTGGCTCTATGCTTTTAATCTTCCATGTTATACCTTCAAATATATTAATACTTGATTATCATTTTCATTTTTTTTGACAGATAGAGTTATAGACAGTGAGAGAGAGACAGAGAGAAAGGTCTTCCCTCAGTTGGTTCACTCCCCAAATGGCCGCTATGGCCGGCGCTGTGCCGATCTGAAGTCAGGAGCCAGGTGCTTCTTCCTGGTCTCCCATGCAGGTGCAGGAGCCCAAGCACTTGGGCCATCCTCCATTGCCCTCCTGGGCCACAGCAGAGAGCTGGACTGGAAGAAAGGCAGCAGGGACTAGAACCCAGTGCCCATATGGGATGCCGGTGCTGCAGGTGGAGGATTAACCAAGTGAGCCATGGCGCAGGCCTGATTATCATTTTCAATTCATTTTTGCCTTTTTAATTTTATTTTTAAATAAAGACTAGTTAACAATTTTGATCATGTTTCTCTATTTTTCATGTGTATCAACATGACATATAAAATCTGTTAGCATATCTTGATTAATAATTCTTACTGTAGTTCACAATACATGAAGAAAAGTATCTGTTGTGATGTATTCTCTTGAAAAATAAGATGCAAGTGGAAGTCATTGAGCATTTTTTTGGAATGCTCATTATAAAGGAGGAAGCTTTAGCTGCAAAATCATTTTCCTTATTCCTTCCTGAAACACAGATAGTGTGTTGGTAATACAGCAGCTATTATGTATCTATGAGGTAAGAATATGGAGAATATGACACATTGTCAGGACATATCACTGCTTACACTCTCAGACTACCATATTAGCCCGAGATCATATAGTTTGGTGAGATTGTTACAAAGAAAAATAAATATGACTTACATAAGCCCATGAGTTCAATGATCTATTATACTCAGTCAGGTTTATTCTTAATAGAAATAATGTTTTTCTATTTTATTTAGTAAGCATAATTATTATCAATCACCCTCCTTTTCTCTTACCCAGATTGTAACTTATGGTACTTCAGTCTCCAACAAATGATGCATGAAGTCTCTAGTATTAAGGAAAAGACTTCCCAGTGTCTGACCAGCCTCACCTCAGCACAATCCTAACATTACTTCAGGAGTATAACTTTGAGAAATATTTACCAAGCCATATAGATATCTTGCAGACTATAATTTTTTAGTCTAAAATGATGTTTGTTCCTCTTATCTGTTCTATTAGAAGATACCATTGATTATAATTCATCTAGACCAAAACAGCAGTGTAATTTTTACTTCAATACAAATTTACTTTTTTTCTTTTTCTACAATAAATGAAAGTGTAGAGAAAGCAATTTTAAAGACATTTCTTAAAATGTTCCCTTTAGATTAATGAATAGATGGCAGTCAGAAAGCTAGAGAAATTAAGAAAAGATATTGCAATTTAAACAAATACCTGTGAGGGGGCATACTAACACT